>NC_031985.2:1048863-1681363 GCF_001858045.2 Oreochromis niloticus
ATCTTGGTTAATTTTTTGAATCGGGACTGGGATCTCATCACCGGCCCCTTGGACGATTGTGCCCCTTTGGGGCGTACTGTGGGTTTCTGGACGCCCGGGATGGGAGCAGGCAGGCCAGTGCATTGGAGCCCGGCCCCTTCGGGGACCGGACTCCCAACTTGTTTTCCCCTAACCAGCCCGTGCCGCCTGTCCGCCGCTCGGGTGACACCGTCCCCCCGCTGCGATGCCCTAAGAGGGTCTTCACACCATGGGCTGGGGCTATCCCTGCCCACCCATAAATCCTAACCCTAACCATATAAGACACACAAAACAATGGACACAACACAGCCTAACCCTAACCACATTAAAAATTTGATAAAAAAGCAATTGGACATAACAAAATAAAGGAGGTCTTGGAGGGTATAAAACAATTGGATGCAATACAAAAGTCAATAAGACAAACACGCAATTAGGAAAAACAAAGGAGGACTTGGAGGACACAAAACAATTGGACATAACAGAAAAGTCAATAAAGACAAACATAATTAGGACAAAACAATAAAAGGAGGATGGAGGACACAAAACAATTGGACATAAAATCAAATAGAGTAACACATAATTGGGACAGAAAAATTAAAGGAGAGACTTGGAGGACACAAAACAATTGGATATAACACAAAAACGGAGGAGGACATAACAAGGACAAAAGAGGAGGGACAGGAACAAAGTCACGTAAAAACCAAAGGAAAGGACAAATAAGGGGGTGCCATAAATACAAAAACTAAAGACAAATACTGGAAAGGACATTGAAGAAGGGGTGCCATAAGAATAATAACAATTAAAGAAAGCCAAAGAAAGGACAGGACAAAACATTAAGAACATTAAACATAAAATAATAAAACAGAGAATCCAAGAGTGGGAGGAGACAGCACACTATAAAAGCCAAGAGAGGCACACAGAAAACACACACAGACAGACACGTTGGGCCAGCCTGAAGAAGGCCCATAATTCGCCGAAACGTCGCGACGGCCAACGTTAAGTGCACTATTATAAAAAACATAAAACCAAATCTTGGTTAATTTTTTGAATCGGGACTGGGATCTCATCACCGGCCCCTTGGACGATTGTGCCCCTTTGGGGCGTACTGTGGGGTTTCTGGACGCCCGGGATGGGAGCAGGCAGGCCAGTGCATTGGAGCCCGGCCCCCTTCGGGGACCGGACTCCCAACTTGTTTTCCCCTAACCAGCCCGTGCCGCCTGTCCGCCCGCTCGGGTGACACCGTCCCCCCGCTGCGATGCCCTAAGAGGGTCTTCACACCATGGGCTGGGGCTATCCCTGCCCACCCATAAATCCTAACCCTAACCATATAGACACAAAAACAATTGGACACAACACAGCCTAACCCTAACCACATAAAATTTGATAAAAAGCAATTGGACATAACAAAATAAAGGAGGTCTTGGAGGGTATAAAACAATTGGATGCAATACAAAAGTCAATAAGACAAACACGCAATTAGGACAAAACAAAGGAGGACTTGGAGGACACAAAACAATTGGACATAACAGAAAAGTCAATAAAGACAAACATAATTAGGACAAAACAATAAAAGGAGGATGGAGGACACAAAACAATTGGACATAAAATCAAATAGAGTAACACATAATTGGGACAGAAAAATTAAAGGAGGACTTGGAGGACACAAAACAATTGGATATAACACAAAAAACGGAGGAGGACATAACAAGGACAAAAGAGGAGGGACAGGAACAAAGTCACGTAAAAACCAAAGGAAAGGACAAATAAGGGGGTGCCATAAATACAAAAACTAAAGACAAATACTGGAAAGGACATTGAAGAAGGGGTGCCATAAGAATAATAACAATTAAAGAAAGCCAAAGAAAGGACAGGACAAAACATTAAGAACATTAAACATAAAATAATAAAACAGAGAATCCAAGAGTGGGAGGAGACAGCACACTATAAAAGCCAAGAGAGGCACACAGAAAACACACACAGACAGACACGTTGGGCCAGCCTGAAGAAGGCCCATAATTCGCCGAAACGTCGCGACGGCCCAACGTTAAGTGCACTATTATAAAAAACATAAAACCAAATCTTGGTTAATTTTTGAATCGGGACTGGGATCTCATCACCGGCCCCTTGGACGATTGTGCCCCTTTGGGGCGTACTGTGGGGTTTCTGGACGCCCGGGATGGGAGCAGGCAGGCCAGTGCATTGGAGCCCGGCCCCTTCGGGGACCGGACTCCCAACTTGTTTTCCCCTAACCAGCCCGTGCCGCCTGTCCGCCCGCTCGGGTGACACCGTCCCCCCGCTGCGATGCCCTAAGAGGTCTTCACACCATGGGCTGGGGCTATCCCTGCCCACCCATAAATCCTAACCCTAACCATATAAGACACAAAAAACAATTGGACACAACACAGCCTAACCCTAACCACATAAAAATTTGATAAAAAGCAATTGGACATAACAAAATAAAGGAGGTCTTGGAGGGTATAAAACAATTGGATGCAATACAAAGTCAATAAGACAAACACGCAATTAGGACAAAACAAAGGAGGACTTGGAGGACACAAAACAATTGGACATAACAGAAAGTCAATAAAGACAAACATAATTAGGACAAACAATAAAAGGAGGATGGAGGACACAAAACAATTGGACATAAAATCAAATAGAGTAACACATAATTGGGACAGAAAAATTAAAGGAGGACTTGGAGGACACAAAACAATTGGATATAACACAAAAACGGAGGAGGACATAACAAGGACAAAAGAGGAGGGACAGGAACAAAGTCACGTAAAACCAAAGGAAGGACAATAAGGGGGTGCCATAAATACTAAAACTAAAGACAATACTGGAAAGGACATTGAAGAAGGGGGTGCCATAAGAATAACAATTAGAAAGCCAAGAAAGGACAGGACAAACTTAAGAACATTAAACATAAATAATAAAACAGAGAATCAAGAGTGGGAGGAGACAGCACACTATAAAAGCCAAGAGAGGCCACAGAAAACACATAGACAGACACGTTGGGCCAGCCTGAAGAAGGCCCATAATTCGCCGAAACGTCGCGACGGCCCAACGTTAAGTGCCTATTATAAAAACATAAAACCAATCTTGGTTATTTTTTGATCGGGACTGGGATCTCATCACCGCCCCTTGGACGATTGTGCCCCTTTGGGGCGTACTGTGGGGTTTCTGACGCCCGGGATGGGAGCAGGCAGGCCAGTGCATTGGAGCCCGGCCCCCTTCGGGGACCGGACTCCCAATTGTTTTCCCTAACCAGCCCGTGCGCCTGTCCGCCCGCTCGGGTGACACCGTCCCCCGCTGCGATGCCCTAAGGGGTCTTCACACCATGGGCTGGGGCTATCCTGCCACCCATAATCCTAACCCTAACCATATAGGACACATAAAAAACAATTGGACACAACACAGCCTAACCCTACCACATATAATTTGATAAAAACAATTGGACATAACAAATAAAGGAGGTCTTGGAGGGTATAAAACAATTGGATGTATACAAAAGTTATAAGACAAACACGCAATTAGGACAAACAAAGGAGGACTTGGAGGACACAAAACAATTGGACATACAGAAAGTCAATAAAGACAAACATAATTAGGACAAAACAAAAAAGGAGGATGGAGGACACAACAATTGGACTAAAATCAAATAGAGTACACATAATTGGGACAGAAAATTAAGGAGGACTTGGAGGACACAAAACATTGGATATAACACAAAAAACGGAGGAGGACATAACAAGGACAAAAGAGGAGGGACAGGAACAAAGTCACGTAAAAACCAAAAGGAAAGGACAAAGAAGGGGGTGCCATAAATAAAAAACTAAAGACAAATACTGGAAGGACATTGAAGAAGGGGGTGCCATAAGAATAATAAACTTAAAGAAGCCAAAGAAAGGACAGGACAAACATTAAGAACATTAAACATGAAAATAATAAACAGAATCCAAGAGTGGGAGGAGACGCACACTTAAAAGCCAAGAGAGGCACACAGAAAACACACATAGACAGACACGTTGGGCCAGCCTGAAGAAGGCCCATAATTCGCCGAAACGTCGCGACGGCCCAACGTTAAGTGCACTATTATAAAAACATAAACCAAATCTTGGTTAATTTTTTGAATCGGACTGGGATCTCATCACCGGCCCCTTGGACGATTGTGCCCCTTTGGGGCGTACTGTGGGGTTTCTGGACGCCCGGGATGGGAGCAGGCAGGCCAGTGCATTGGAGCCCGGCCCCTTCGGGACCGGACTCCCAACTTGTTTTCCCCTAACCAGCCCGTGCCGCCTGTCCGCCCGCTCGGGTGACACCGTCCCCCCGCTGCGATGCCCTAAGAGGGTCTTCACACCATGGGCTGGGGCTATCCTGCCCACCCATAAATCCTAACCCTAACCATATAGGACACACAAAACAATTGGACACAACACAGCCTAACCCTAACCACATATAAATTGATAAAAAACAATTGGACATAACAAATAAAGGAGGTCTTGGAGGGTATAAAACATTGGATGTAATACAAAGTATATAAGACAAACACGCAATTAGGACAAAACAAAGGAGGACTTGGAGGACACAAACAATTGGACATAACAGAAAAGTCAATAAAGACAAACATAATTAGGACAAACAACAAAAGGAGGATGGAGGACACAAAACAATTGGACATAAAATCAAATAGAGTAACACATAATTGGGACAGAAAATTAAAGGAGGACTTGGAGGACACAAAACAATTGGATATAACACAAAACGGAGGAGGACATAACAAGGACAAAAGAGGAGGGACAGGAACAAAGTCACGTAAAAACCAAAGGAAGGACAAAGAAGGGGTGCCATAAATATAAAAACTAAAGACAAATACTGGAAAGGACATTGAAGAAGGGGGTGCCATAAGATAATAAAATTAAAGAAAGCCAAGAAAGGACAGGACAAAACATTAAGAACATTAAACATGAAAATAATAAAACAGAGAATCCAAGAGTGGGAGGAGACAGCACACTATAAAGCCAAGAGAGGCACACAGAAACACACATAGACAGACACGTTGGCCAGCCTGAAGAAGGCCCATAATTCGCCGAAACGTCGCGACGGCCCAACGTTAAGTGCACTATTATAAAAACATAAAACCAATCTTGGTTAATTTTTTGAATCGGGACTGGGATCTCATCACCGGCCCCTTGGACGATGTGCCCCTTTGGGGCGTACTGTGGGGTTTCTGGACGCCCGGATGGGAGCAGCAGGCCAGTGCATTGGAGCCCGGCCCCCTTCGGGGACCGGACTCCCAACTTGTTTTCCCCTAACCAGCCCGTGCCGCCTGTCCGCCCGTCGGGTGACACCGTCCCCCGCTGCGATGCCCTAAGAGGGTCTTCACACCATGGGCTGGGGCTATCCCTGCCCACCCATAAATCCTAACCCTAACCATATAGACACATAAAACAATTGGACACAACACAGCCTAACCCTACCACATATAAATTTGATAAAAACAATGGACATACAAATAAAGGAGGTCTTGGAGGGTATAAAACAATTGGATGTAATACAAAAGTATATAGACAAACACGCAATTAGGACAAAACAAGGAGATGGAGGACACAAAACAATTGGACATAACAGAAAAGTCAATAAAGACAAACATAATTAGGACAAAACAACAAAAGGAGGATGGAGGACACAAAACAATTGGACATAAAATCAAATAGAGTAACACATAATTGGGACAGAAAAATTAAAGGAGGACTTGGAGGACACAAACAATTGGATATACACAAAAAACGGAGGAGGACATAACAAGGACAAAAGAGGAGGGACAGGAACAAAGTCACGTAAAACCAAAGGAAAGGACAAAGAAGGGGTGCCATAAATAAAAACTAAAGACAAATACTGGAAAGGACATTGAAGAAGGGGTGCCATAAGAATAATAAATTAAAGAAAGCCAAAGAAAGGACAGGACAAAACATTAAGAACATTAAACATGAAATAATAAAACAGAGAATCCAAGAGTGGGAGGAGACAGCACACTATAAAAGCCAAGAGAGGCACACAGAAAACACACATAGACAGACACGTTGGGCCAGCCTGAAGAAGGCCCATAATTCGCCGAAACGTCGCGACGGCCCAACGTTAAGTGCACTATTATAAAAAACATAAACCAATCTTGGTTAATTTTTGAATCGGGACTGGGATCTCATCACCGGCCCCTTGGACGATTGTGCCCTTTGGGGCGTACTGTGGGGTTTCTGGACGCCCGGGATGGGAGCAGGCAGGCCAGTGCATTGGAGCCCGGCCCCCTTCGGGACCGGACTCCCAACTTGTTTCCCCTAACCAGCCCGTGCCGCCTGTCCGCCCGCTCGGGTGACACCGTCCCCCGCTGCGATGCCCTAAGAGGGTCTTCACACCATGGGCTGGGGCTATCCCTGCCCACCCATAAATCCTAACCCTAACCATATAGGACACATAAAAACAATTGGACACAACACAGCCTAACCCTAACCACATATAAATTTGATAAAAACAATTGGACATAACAAATAAAGGAGGTCTTGGAGGGTATAAAACAATTGGATGTATACAAAAGTATATAAGACAAACACGCAATTAGGACAAACAAAGGAGGACTTGGAGGACACAAAACAATTGGACATAACAGAAAAGTCAATAAAGACAAACATAATTAGGACAAAACAACAAAAGGAGGATGGAGGACACAAACAATTGGACATAAAATCAAATAGAGTAACACATAATTGGGACAGAAAATTAAAGGAGGACTTGGAGGACACAAAACAATTGGATATAACACAAAAACGGAGGAGGACATAACAAGGACAAAGAGGAGGGACAGGAACAAAGTCACGTAAAAACCAAGGAAAGGACAAAGAAGGGGGTGCCATAAATATAAAAACTAAAGACAAATACTGGAAAGGACATTGAAGAAGGGGGTGCCATAAGAATAATAAAACTTAAAGAAAGCCAAAGAAAGGACAGGACAAAACATTAAGAACATTAAACATGAAATAATAAACAGAGAATCCAAGAGTGGGAGGAGACAGCACACTATAAAAGCCAAGAGAGGCACACAGAAAACACACATAGACAGACACGTTGGGCCAGCCTGAAGAAGGCCCATAATTCGCCGAAACGTCGCGACGGCCCAACGTTAAGTGCACTATTATAAAAAACATAAAACCAAATCTTGGTTAATTTTTTGAATCGGGACTGGGATCTCATCACCGGCCCCTTGGACGATTGTGCCCCTTTGGGGCGTACTGTGGGGTTTCTGGACGCCGGGATGGGAGCAGGCAGGCCAGTGCATTGGAGCCCGGCCCCTTCGGGGACCGGACTCCAACTTGTTTTCCCCTAACCAGCCCGTGCCGCCTGTCCGCCCGCTCGGGTGACACCGTCCCCCGCTGCGATGCCCTAAGAGGGTCTTCACACCATGGGCTGGGGCTATCCCTGCCCACCCATAAATCCTAACCCTAACCATATAGGACACATAAAAACAATTGGACACAACACAGCCTAACCCTAACCACATATAAATTTGATAAAAACAATTGGACATAACAAATAAAGGAGGTCTTGGAGGGTATAAAACAATTGGATGTAATACAAAAGTATATAAGACAAACACGCAATTAGGACAAAACAAAGGAGGACTTGGAGGACACAAAACAATTGGACATAACAGAAAAGTCAATAAGACAAACATAATTAGGACAAAACAACAAAAGGAGGATGGAGGACACAAAACAATTGGACATAAATCAAATAGAGTAACACATAATTGGGACAGAAAAATTAAAGGAGGACTTGGAGGACACAAACAATTGGATATAACACAAAAACGGAGGAGGACATAACAAGGACAAAGAGGAGGGACAGGAACAAAGTCACGTAAAAACCAAAGGAAAGGACAAAGAAGGGGTGCCATAAATATAAAACTAAAGACAAATACTGGAAAGGACATTGAAGAAGGGGGTGCCATAAGAATAATAAAACTTAAAGAAAGCCAAAGAAAGGACAGGACAAACATTAAGAACATTAAACATGAAAATAATAAAACAGAGAATCCAAGAGTGGGAGGAGACAGCACACTATAAAAGCCAAGAGAGGCACACAGAAAACACACATAGACAGACACGTTGGGCCAGCCTGAAGAAGGCCCATAATTCGCCGAAACGTCGCGACGGCCCAACGTTAAGTGCACTATTATAAAAAACATAAAACCAAATCTTGGTTAATTTTTTGAATCGGGACTGGGATCTCATCACCGGCCCCTTGGACGATTGTGCCCCTTTGGGGCGTACTGTGGGGTTTCTGGACGCCCGGGATGGGAGCAGGCAGGCCAGTGCATTGGAGCCCGGCCCCCTTCGGGGACCGGACTCCCAACTTGTTTTCCCCTAACCAGCCCGTGCCGCCTGTCCGCCCGCTCGGTGACACCGTCCCCCCGCTGCGATGCCCTAAGAGGGTCTTCACACCATGGGCTGGGGCTATCCCTGCCCACCCATAAATCCTAACCCTAACCATATAGGACACATAAAAACAATTGGACACAACACAGCCTAACCCTAACCACATATAAATTTGATAAAAAACAATTGGACATAACAAATAAAGGAGGTCTTGGAGGGTATAAAACAATTGGATGTAATACAAAAGTATATAAGACAAACACGCAATTAGGACAAAACAAAGGAGGACTTGGAGGACACAAAACATTGGACATAACAGAAAAGTCAATAAAGACAAACATAATTAGGACAAAACAACAAAAGGAGGATGGAGGACACAAAACAATTGGACATAAAATCAAATAGAGTAACACATAATTGGGACAGAAAAATTAAAGGAGGACTTGGAGGACACAAAACAATTGGATATAACACAAAAACGGAGGAGGACATAACAAGGACAAAAGAGGAGGGACAGGAACAAAGTCACGTAAAAACCAAAGGAAAGGACAAAGAAGGGGTGCCATAAATATAAAAACTAAAGACAAATACTGGAAAGGACATTGAAGAAGGGGTGCCATAAGAATAATAAAACTTAAAGAAAGCCAAAGAAAGGACAGGACAAAACATTAAGAACATTAAACATGAAAATAATAAAACAGAGAATCCAAGAGTGGGAGGAGACAGCACACTATAAAAGCCAAGAGAGGCACACAGAAAACACACATAGACAGACACGTTGGGCCAGCCTGAAGAAGGCCATAATTCGCCGAAACGTCGCGACGGCCCAACGTTAAGTGCACTATTATAAAAACATAAAACCAAATCTTGGTTAATTTTTGAATCGGGACTGGGATCTCATCACCGGCCCCTTGGACGATTGTGCCCCTTTGGGGCGTACTGTGGGGTTTCTGGACGCCCGGGATGGGAGCAGGCAGGCCAGTGCATTGGAGCCCGGCCCCTTCGGGACCGGACTCCCAACTTGTTTTCCCCTAACCAGCCCGTGCCGCCTGTCCGCCCGCTCGGGTGACACCGTCCCCCCGCTGCGATGCCCTAAGAGGGTCTTCACACCATGGGCTGGGGCTATCCCTGCCCACCCATAAATCCTAACCCTAACCATATAGGACACATAAAACAATTGGACACAACACAGCCTAACCCTAACCACATATAAATTTGATAAAAAACAATTGGACATAACAAAATAAAGGAGGTCTTGGAGGGTATAAAACAATTGGATGTAATACAAAAGTATATAAGACAAACACGCAATTAGGACAAAACAAAGGAGGACTTGGAGGACACAAAACAATTGGACATAACAGAAAAGTCAATAAAGACAAACATAATTAGGACAAAACAACAAAAGGAGGATGGAGGACACAAAACAATTGGACATAAAATCAAATAGAGTAACACATAATTGGGACAGAAAAATTAAAGGAGGACTTGGAGGACACAAAACAATTGGATATAACACAAAAAACGGAGGAGGACATAACAAGGACAAAAGAGGAGGGACAGGAACAAAGTCACGTAAAACCAAAGGAAAGGACAAAGAAGGGGGTGCCATAAATATAAAACTAAAGACAAATACTGGAAAGGACATTGAAGAAGGGGTGCCATAAGAATAATAAAACTTAAAGAAAGCCAAAGAAAGGACAGGACAAAACATTAAGAACATTAAACATGAAAGCCATAATAAACAGAGAATCCAAGAGTGGGAGGAGACAGCACACTATAAAAGCCAAGAGAGGCACACAGAAAACACACATAGACAGACACGTTGGGCCAGCCTGAAGAAGGCCCATAATTCGCCGAAACGTCGCGACGGCCCAACGTTAAGTGCACTATTATAAAAAACATAAAACCAAATCTTGGTTAATTTTTTGAATCGGGACTGGGATCTCATCACCGGCCCCTTGGACGATTGTGCCCCTTTGGGGCGTACTGTGGGGTTTCTGGACGCCCGGGATGGGAGCAGGCAGGCCAGTGCATTGGAGCCCGGCCCCCTTCGGGGACCGGACTCCCAACTTGTTTTCCCCTAACCAGCCCGTGCCGCCTGTCCGCCCGCTCGGGTGACACCGTCCCCCCGCTGCGATGCCCTAAGAGGGTCTTCACACCATGGGCTGGGGCTATCCCTGCCCACCCATAAATCCTAACCCTAACCATATAGGACACATAAAAACAATTGGACACAACACAGCCTAACCCTAACCACATATAAATTTGATAAAAAACAATTGGACATAACAAAATAAAGGAGGTCTTGGAGGGTATAAAACAATTGGATGTAATACAAAGTATATAAGACAAACACGCAATTAGGACAAAACAAAGGAGGACTTGGAGGACACAAAACAATTGGACATAACAGAAAAGTCAATAAAGACAAACATAATTAGGACAAAACAACAAAAGGAGGATGGAGGACACAAAACAATTGGACATAAAATCAAATAGAGTAACACATAATTGGGACAGAAAAATTAAAGGAGGACTTGGAGGACACAAAACAATTGGATATAACACAAAAAACGGAGGAGGACATAACAAGGACAAAAGAGGAGGGACAGGAACAAAGTCACGTAAAAACCAAAGGAAAGGACAAAGAAGGGGGTGCCATAAATATAAAACTAAAGACAAATACTGGAAAGGACATTGAAGAAGGGGGTGCCATAAGAATAATAAAACTTAAAGAAAGCCAAAGAAAGGACAGGACAAAACATTAAGAACATTAAACATGAAAATAATAAAACAGAGAATCCAAGAGTGGGAGGAGACAGCACACTATAAAAGCCAAGAGAGGCACACAGAAAACACACATAGACAGACACGTTGGGCCAGCCTGAAGAAGGCCCATAATTCGCCGAAACGTCGCGACGGCCCAACGTTAAGTGCACTATTATAAAAAACATAAAACCAAATCTTGGTTAATTTTTTGAATCGGGACTGGGATCTCATCACCGGCCCCTTGGACGATTGTGCCCCTTTGGGGCGTACTGTGGGGTTTCTGGACGCCCGGGATGGGAGCAGGCAGGCCAGTGCATTGGAGCCCGGCCCCTTCGGGGACCGGACTCCCAACTTGTTTTCCCCTAACCAGCCCGTGCCGCCTGTCCGCCCGCTCGGGTGACACCGTCCCCCCGCTGCGATGCCCTAAGAGGGTCTTCACACCATGGGCTGGGGCTATCCCTGCCCACCCATAAATCCTAACCCTAACCATATAGGACACATAAAACAATTGGACACAACACAGCCTAACCCTAACCACATATAAATTTGATAAAAAACAATTGGACATAACAAAATAAAGGAGGTCTTGGAGGGTATAAAACAATTGGATGTAATACAAAAGTATATAAGACAAACACGCAATTAGGACAAAACAAAGGAGGACTTGGAGGACACAAAACAATTGGACATAACAGAAAAGTCAATAAAGACAAACATAATTAGGACAAAACAACAAAAGGAGGATGGAGGACACAAAACAATTGGACATAAAATCAAATAGAGTAACACATAATTGGGACAGAAAAATTAAAGGAGGACTTGGAGGACACAAAACAATTGGATATAACACAAAAACGGAGGAGGACATAACAAGGACAAAAGAGGAGGGACAGGAACAAAGTCACGTAAAAACCAAAGGAAAGGACAAAGAAGGGGGTGCCATAAATATAAAAACTAAAGACAAATACTGGAAAGGACATTGAAGAAGGGGTGCCATAAGAATAATAAAACTTAAAGAAAGCCAAAGAAAGGACAGGACAAAACATTAAGAACATTAAACATGAAAATAATAAAACAGAGAATCCAAGAGTGGGAGGAGACAGCACACTATAAAAGCCAAGAGAGGCACACAGAAAACACACATAGACAGACACGTTGGGCCAGCCTGAAGAAGGCCCATAATTCGCCGAAACGTCGCGACGGCCCAACGTTAAGTGCACTATTATAAAAAACATAAAACCAAATCTTGGTTAATTTTTTGAATCGGGACTGGGATCTCATCACCGGCCCCTTGGACGATTGTGCCCCTTTGGGGCGTACTGTGGGGTTTCTGGACGCCCGGGATGGGAGCAGGCAGGCCAGTGCATTGGAGCCCGGCCCCCTTCGGGGACCGGACTCCCAACTTGTTTTCCCCTAACCAGCCCGTGCCGCCTGTCCGCCCGCTCGGGTGACACCGTCCCCCCGCTGCGATGCCCTAAGAGGGTCTTCACACCATGGGCTGGGGCTATCCCTGCCCACCCATAAATCCTAACCCTAACCATATAGGACACATAAAAACAATTGGACACAACACAGCCTAACCCTAACCACATATAAATTTGATAAAAAACAATTGGACATAACAAAATAAAGGAGGTCTTGGAGGGTATAAAACAATTGGATGTAATACAAAAGTATATAAGACAAACACGCAATTAGGACAAAACAAAGGAGGACTTGGAGGACACAAAACAATTGGACATAACAGAAAAGTCAATAAAGACAAACATAATTAGGACAAAACAACAAAAGGAGGATGGAGGACACAAAACAATTGGACATAAAATCAAATAGAGTAACACATAATTGGGACAGAAAAATTAAAGGAGGACTTGGAGGACACAAAACAATTGGATATAACACAAAAAACGGAGGAGGACATAACAAGGACAAAAGAGGAGGGACAGGAACAAAGTCACGTAAAAACCAAAGGAAAGGACAAAGAAGGGGGTGCCATAAATATAAAAACTAAAGACAAATACTGGAAAGGACATTGAAGAAGGGGGTGCCATAAGAATAATAAAACTTAAAGAAAGCCAAAGAAAGGACAGGACAAAACATTAAGAACATTAAACATGAAAATAATAAAACAGAGAATCCAAGAGTGGGAGGAGACAGCACACTATAAAAGCCAAGAGAGGCACACAGAAAACACACATAGACAGACACGTTGGGCCAGCCTGAAGAAGGCCCATAATTCGCCGAAACGTCGCGACGGCCCAACGTTAAGTGCACTATTATAAAAAACATAAAACCAAATCTTGGTTAATTTTTTGAATCGGGACTGGGATCTCATCACCGGCCCCTTGGACGATTGTGCCCCTTTGGGGCGTACTGTGGGGTTTCTGGACGCCCGGGATGGGAGCAGGCAGGCCAGTGCATTGGAGCCCGGCCCCCTTCGGGGACCGGACTCCCAACTTGTTTTCCCCTAACCAGCCCGTGCCGCCTGTCCGCCCGCTCGGGTGACACCGTCCCCCGCTGCGATGCCCTAAGAGGGTCTTCACACCATGGGCTGGGGCTATCCCTGCCCACCCATAAATCCTAACCCTAACCATATAGGACACATAAAAACAATTGGACACAACACAGCCTAACCCTAACCACATATAAATTTGATAAAAAACAATTGGACATAACAAAATAAAGGAGGTCTTGGAGGGTATAAAACAATTGGATGTAATACAAAAGTATATAAGACAAACACGCAATTAGGACAAAACAAAGGAGGACTTGGAGGACACAAAACAATTGGACATAACAGAAAAGTCAATAAAGACAAACATAATTAGGACAAAACAACAAAAGGAGGATGGAGGACACAAAACAATTGGACATAAAATCAAATAGAGTAACACATAATTGGGACAGAAAAATTAAAGGAGGACTTGGAGGACACAAAACAATTGGATATAACACAAAAAACGGAGGAGGACATAACAAGGACAAAAGAGGAGGGACAGGAACAAAGTCACGTAAAAACCAAAGGAAAGGACAAAGAAGGGGTGCCATAAATATAAAAACTAAAGACAAATACTGGAAAGGACATTGAAGAAGGGGGTGCCATAAGAATAATAAAACTTAAAGAAAGCCAAAGAAAGGACAGGACAAAACATTAAGAACATTAAACATGAAAATAATAAAACAGAGAATCCAAGAGTGGGAGGAGACAGCACACTATAAAAGCCAAGAGAGGCACACAGAAAACACACATAGACAGACACGTTGGGCCAGCCTGAAGAAGGCCCATAATTCGCCGAAACGTCGCGACGGCCCAACGTTAAGTGCACTATTATAAAAACATAAAACCAAATCTTGGTTAATTTTTTGAATCGGGACTGGGATCTCATCACCGGCCCCTTGGACGATTGTGCCCCTTTGGGGCGTACTGTGGGGTTTCTGGACGCCCGGGATGGGAGCAGGCAGGCCAGTGCATTGGAGCCCGGCCCCCTTCGGGGACCGGACTCCCAACTTGTTTTCCCCTAACCAGCCCGTGCCGCCTGTCCGCCCGCTCGGGTGACACCGTCCCCCCGCTGCGATGCCCTAAGAGGGTCTTCACACCATGGGCTGGGGCTATCCCTGCCCACCCATAAATCCTAACCCTAACCATATAGGACACATAAAAACAATTGGACACAACACAGCCTAACCCTAACCACATATAAATTTGATAAAAAACAATTGGACATAACAAAATAAAGGAGGTCTTGGAGGGTATAAAACAATTGGATGTAATACAAAAGTATATAAGACAAACACGCAATTAGGACAAAACAAAGGAGGACTTGGAGGACACAAAACAATTGGACATAACAGAAAAGTCAATAAAGACAAACATAATTAGGACAAAACAACAAAAGGAGGATGGAGGACACAAAACAATTGGACATAAAATCAAATAGAGTAACACATAATTGGGACAGAAAAATTAAAGGAGGACTTGGAGGACACAAAACAATTGGATATAACACAAAAAACGGAGGAGGACATAACAAGGACAAAAGAGGAGGGACAGGAACAAAGTCACGTAAAAACCAAAGGAAAGGACAAAGAAGGGGGTGCCATAAATATAAAAACTAAAGACAAATACTGGAAAGGACATTGAAGAAGGGGGTGCCATAAGAATAATAAAACTTAAAGAAAGCCAAAGAAAGGACAGGACAAAACATTAAGAACATTAAACATGAAAATAATAAAACAGAGAATCCAAGAGTGGGAGGAGACAGCACACTATAAAAGCCAAGAGAGGCACACAGAAAACACACATAGACAGACACGTTGGGCCAGCCTGAAGAAGGCCCATAATTCGCCGAAACGTCGCGACGGCCCAACGTTAAGTGCACTATTATAAAAAACATAAAACCAAATCTTGGTTAATTTTTTGAATCGGGACTGGGATCTCATCACCGGCCCCTTGGACGATTGTGCCCCTTTGGGGCGTACTGTGGGGTTTCTGGACGCCCGGGATGGGAGCAGGCAGGCCAGTGCATTGGAGCCCGGCCCCTTCGGGGACCGGACTCCCAACTTGTTTTCCCCTAACCAGCCCGTGCCGCCTGTCCGCCCGCTCGGGTGACACCGTCCCCCCGCTGCGATGCCCTAAGAGGGTCTTCACACCATGGGCTGGGGCTATCCCTGCCCACCCATAAATCCTAACCCTAACCATATAGGACACATAAAAACAATTGGACACAACACAGCCTAACCCTAACCACATATAAATTTGATAAAAAACAATTGGACATAACAAAATAAAGGAGGTCTTGGAGGGTATAAAACAATTGGATGTAATACAAAAGTATATAAGACAAACACGCAATTAGGACAAAACAAAGGAGGACTTGGAGGACACAAAACAATTGGACATAACAGAAAAGTCAATAAAGACAAACATAATTAGGACAAAACAACAAAAGGAGGATGGAGGACACAAAACAATTGGACATAAAATCAAATAGAGTAACACATAATTGGGACAGAAAAATTAAAGGAGGACTTGGAGGACACAAAACAATTGGATATAACACAAAAAACGGAGGAGGACATAACAAGGACAAAAGAGGAGGGACAGGAACAAAGTCACGTAAAAACCAAAGGAAAGGACAAAGAAGGGGGTGCCATAAATATAAAAACTAAAGACAAATACTGGAAAGGACATTGAAGAAGGGGGTGCCATAAGAATAATAAAACTTAAAGAAAGCCAAAGAAAGGACAGGACAAAACATTAAGAACATTAAACATGAAAATAATAAAACAGAGAATCCAAGAGTGGGAGGAGACAGCACACTATAAAAGCCAAGAGAGGCACACAGAAAACACACATAGACAGACACGTTGGGCCAGCCTGAAGAAGGCCCATAATTCGCCGAAACGTCGCGACGGCCCAACGTTAAGTGCACTATTATAAAAAACATAAAACCAAATCTTGGTTAATTTTTTGAATCGGGACTGGGATCTCATCACCGGCCCCTTGGACGATTGTGCCCCTTTGGGGCGTACTGTGGGGTTTCTGGACGCCCGGGATGGGAGCAGGCAGGCCAGTGCATTGGAGCCCGGCCCCCTTCGGGGACCGGACTCCCAACTTGTTTTCCCCTAACCCCCTAACCCTAACCCCTAACCCTAACCCCTAACCCTGGTCACCTGGGGGATGGACCGTGCACGTCCTCCTGCCTTCGAAAGAGGGGGGAGGAGTCAGTTTTCAATCCCTAACACAAATAGAAAACCTAAAAGAAGGAGGAGTTAACAAAGAGTATAAAAGCCAAGGGAGGCAGAACAGAAAAAACACACAAAGAAACACATTGGGCCAGCCTGAAGAAGGCGAAACTACGCCGAAACGTCGCGAAGGCCCAATGAAGTGCACTAAACCCTAGAAATGGGTAATTTTTTGAACCAGGGCAGGGACACCACCACCCAGCCCCATCGATGGCCCGTGCACGCCAGGCTTCCCAGCTTGCTGGTGGCCTGTTTTCTTACCCACACCTAACCAGCCAGTGCCCGTGGGGTTGGAGGTGCCCCTGCCCACCAACAAACCCTAACCCTAACCAGGGAGGTCCCTAAATAAAAAATAGAAAAAAGAACACAAAAAGACAAGAAAGTCAGAAAAAAGAGAAAGACAGAAAGACAAGTATAACATAAAAGACAAAGAGGATAAAAAGTGAGAAAAACAAAGAACAGACACAGAAACAACGAAGGACGGGATGTCAAACCAAGTAGGGGGTGCCATGAAAACAAACATAGAAACAACAAAGGACGGGAGGTCAAAACCAAGAAGGGGGTGCCATAAAACAAAGAGAATAGTAAAGAAAGACAGAAAAACAAGTAAGAAAAATAAAGAAAAAGAGAAAAACAAAGAACAGAAATATAAACAACAAAGGACGGGATGTCAAACCAAGTAGGGGGTGCCATAAAAACAAAAAGAGACAGAGAAAAACAACTAAGAGAAACGGATAAAACAAGTATACGAAACAGGACGGGATGTCAAACCAAGCAGGGGGTGCCATGAAAACAAAGAGAGAAATAAAGAAAGAAAAACAAACAAGATAAACAGAAAAACAAGTAAGAGAAACAGAGAAAATAGCAAAGAAAACCAAGTAAGAAACTAAGAAAGAATTTTTGGAAAAACACAAATAGAAAACCTAAAAGAAGGAGGAGTTAACAAAGAGTATAAAAGCCAAGGGAGGCAGAACAGAAAAAACACACAAAGAAACACATTGGGCCAGCCTGAAGAAGGCGAAACTACGCCGAAACGTCGCGAAGGCCCAATGAAGTGCACTAAACCCTAGAAATGGGTAATTTTTTGAACCAGGGCAGGGACACCACCACCCAGCCCCATCGATGGCCCGTGCACGCCAGGCTTCCCAGCTTGCTGGTGGCCTGTTTTCTTACCCACACCTAACCAGCCAGTGCCCGTGGGGTTGGAGGTGCCCCTGCCCACCAACAAACCCTAACCCTAACCAGGGAGGTCCCTAAATAAAAAATAGAAAAAAGAACACAAAAAGACAAGAAAGTCAGAAAAAAGAGAAAGACAGAAAGACAAGTATAACATAAAAGACAAAGAGGATAAAAAGTGAGAAAAACAAAGAACAGACACAGAAACAACGAAGGACGGGATGTCAAACCAAGTAGGGGGTGCCATGAAAACAAACATAGAAACAACAAAGGACGGGAGGTCAAAACCAAGAAGGGGGTGCCATAAAACAAAGAGAATAGTAAAGAAAGACAGAAAAACAAGTAAGAAAAATAAAGAAAAAGAGAAAAACAAAGAACAGAAATATAAACAACAAAGGACGGGATGTCAAACCAAGTAGGGGGTGCCATAAAAACAAAAAGAGACAGAGAAAAACAACTAAGAGAAACGGATAAAACAAGTATACGAAACAGGACGGGATGTCAAACCAAGCAGGGGGTGCCATGAAAACAAAGAGAGAAATAAAGAAAGAAAAACAAACAAGATAAACAGAAAAACAAGTAAGAGAAACAGAGAAAATAGCAAAGAAAACCAAGTAAGAAACTAAGAAAGAATTTTTGGAAAAACACAAATAGAAAACCTAAAAGAAGGAGGAGTTAACAAAGAGTATAAAAGCCAAGGGAGGCAGAACAGAAAAAACACACAAAGAAACACATTGGGCCAGCCTGAAGAAGGCGAAACTACGCCGAAACGTCGCGAAGGCCCAATGAAGTGCACTAAACCCTAGAAATGGGTAATTTTTTGAACCAGGGCAGGGACACCACCACCCAGCCCCATCGATGGCCCGTGCACGCCAGGCTTCCCAGCTTGCTGGTGGCCTGTTTTCTTACCCACACCTATCCTGGCCCGAACCCCTAGCCCCATCCATGGTGAAGCCCTGACCTTAACCCCAGTAAGAAAGAAACCCAAGTAAAAAACTCAAAATAAAGGCCACAAAGACAAAGGATAAACAAAAATGAAGGCCATAGATATAATTAGGAAAGGAGGGTATATAAGCCAAAGGAAAGGAAGCAGGAATTAGGAGCGAAAGGAAACAGAAGGCAAAGCAAGGGTAGGAAAGGAGAAAGGAAAGGAAAAGGATAGGGTTAAGCCAAAGAAAGCAGAGTAAGAAAACTACAAAGAAAACCAAAAAGGAAAAACACAAAGCAACATAGGGAGGAGTCAAAAAAGCCTATAAAAGGAGGGGCAGAGAGAAGTCTCCTTTATTTCAATTTGGCCACGGATGCATGAGCATAGCCTGAAGAAGGCACAACACCGCCGAAAGCTAGCGCAAGCCATGCATCATCAATAAAAATGTTTTGTTTGTTATTTTAGTTTGTTATTTTAGTTTGTTATTTTAGTTTGTTATTTTGGGGGGATGTTTATTTACTGTTTTTTCATTTTCCTGTTTATTTATGGCCTAAAAAACTAATTGTAAACCTAAAATTTGGAATTCATAAAAATTCTAAAAATTCATTGGAAAAATACAAACTTTATTAAAAGCACAATTAAAAAACAGTTGATTAAATTCTTTAAAAGCAATTAAAAAAAACAATTAAAAAACCTGTAAGAAAAGCAAAATTAATACAATTTGATTAAAAATAACAATAAGAATAAAACTATGGTACTTACCTGGAAGCCTAATTTAGGAAGGTACTTACCTGATTTGGAACCGGAGAGTAACGGACACGGAAGACGGGGTGGCGATAACGTGGTGGGTCTCGGGAAGGGTCACGGTATGGCCCGTGCACCGCTCCTGCCCTCCTCGTGCAGGGAGGAGCTTCATTCCCCTTACCTAACCCTTGTCTCTCAGAAACAGTTCATAACTTCCCTTCAACTCATTCATGTCACCTAAAAGGTAAACCTGTTTCTCATCACCTGTTCAGCTCTGATGATTCAGTAAGGACATCTTCTGGTTTCATCTGCATGTTTCCCCCTCACCACGTATCCAAACCGATATCATGACCAGCAGCTTTACAGCTGTGGCTCCAGCAAACATCAGCTGATAATGGAAATTAATATTAAATAAATTCTAACAACAGCTGATCAAGCTTAAACGTGCTGCTGTTGTTTAGCGCGACATCCGCTGGTTTCTTCTTTCTGGCGCAAAGTGGGCGATAAACGAACAAGACAGAAAAGCCGATCAGCTGATCATTGATCAGTTTCATGATTGAAGTAGCAACAGGAAAGGGAGGGGAGAGAATGAGAGAAGAAGAGGCAGCTGTGCAGCAAAGACACAGAATAACTCCAGCTGTGTCGTTTTTCCATTCTAGCTAAAGTACGGGACAAACTGCGTCTCTCTAGCTCAATATGAAACGTGTAATATTTTCTCTGAATGCGGGACCATTCCATTTTTTAAGGAGCCGTTGGCAACTCTACTAACTAACCTTATGAATAAAATAAAGTTCACTATCAGTAACATCACAGCACCCACCCAGCTGTATAGAAACTCTGTCATGCTAGCTAGCACGCAGTACGAGTTATTATAACTGACTGTAAAAAGTCAGCATAATGAAAATAAACTCCACCTAAACTTGGTTTATATCTGACCCGGATAGACTGCAGGTCATAACTTCTTACCTGAAGTTCAGTTCACCTGACACTCGGACTGACGGCCGCCTCGGGTCTCTGCTCCTCCTGCCTCACCTTTCTCTCATCCACCCGCTAGCCTCTGTGAGCTCCAACATAGCCACCACCAAACTAAGTTATTTTCACACATTGACCAGCATCTGGACAATCCACCACCTTTCACTGTTTATACCGTTTAGGGCTGCCACGATTAGTCGACTAGTCACGATTACGTCGACGATTCGTCAACAACTAATTTATTAGTCGACGCGTCGTTTGAAGCTTTGTAAAATCCCAAAAGACGCAGGAATAAGTAGTAGGATTTAATAATGGTGTAACAGTGTAATAACGGACTGAAACAGAAGGTGGCAGCACTGCATGTACAAGGATGCCAGCTGCCGTTAAACCCTGAAGAAGAAGCTGTGTCCCAGAATTCATAGCGCAGCCCATCGCGGCCCTGCTCAGTTTCCAACAATGGCGGCAGCTAGTTAGTTTTAATATTACTCTTATTATTCTTTCTGGGTCACAAAATAAACACTTACCATATTTTCAGGCGAGTGTGGCATAGGCACACTTAACTATGTGAACTTAAATGTTTTTAAGTGTTTGAACTTGACCAGGGTTAGCGTTGAGTTTGATTATGATCACATTACACAGGTTTAAACAGATTTAACCCTCACTGATTCATGAGGAAAACAAAGACGTTGTGGGCTGAAAGATATAAACATATTTTCATTTAATATGTTAACCTTCTGTACTCAGCATATCTGTGAAGGTTCTCAGTCATCCAGGTCATCGTAGTCTAAGGAGCTTGGAAAGAAAAGCATCTGGATTTCTTTAAGTTGTTTGAAGACATTTCACCTCTCATCCGAGAAGCTTCTTTAATTCTAGGGTCAGTCCACTGTCAGAAAACGACTACAATAAGACAGCTCCTTGGCGGCAGAAACAACTTCACCCCAGATCAGATTTGCACACTGTTAGACCTCTGCCTTACCGCTACATACTTCAAATACAATGAGGATTTCTACAGACAAAAACAAAACTGTACAGTGTAGCAAGGAATGCCCAGACCTCTACATCGGAGAGACCAAACAGCCACTTCACAAGTGCATGGCACAACATAGAAGAGCCACCTCCACGGGACAAGACTCAGCAGTTCATCTGAATCTAAAGATCAAAGGTCACTCTTTCAAGGATGCCAGTGGTCACATTTTGGACAGAGAGGACAGATGGTTTGAAAGAGGAGTGAACGAAGCCATTTATGTCCACTGTGAGCGACCATCTTTGAACAGAGGGCGGGGCTTACCACACCAGCTGTCTGCCATCTATAATCCAGTTTTGAGATACCTTCCCAGACGCCTTAACACCCACTCACACCCTGGGCCATCTGACCTCAGGAAATCACATGATAGGGTGGGGCCAGGTTTCACAATGAGCTCACCTGAAACCCTGGCTGATTGTGACCCACACCCATTTTCAACCTTGGCTCATGTGATTAGGTAGAGGATCATCAGGGGGTCCTTTGTCCCTCTTTAGGGGGAAACTCCCACAGGTTTTAAATCTGGGACCCTCCACCATTTGACCCTAGAACTGAAGAAGCTTCTCTTCAAGCAACTTAAAGTAGTCCAGACGCTTTTCTTTCTAAGCTCCTTAGACCTTCTGTACCCAGAACACCTACATATAATCCAATATATTTTTTCTCCGTTAATAAGCAACTTTAAATTACTGTGAAAGAAGCTTTCCTATGTATGCTTCACAAATTTTCAAAAGCAGCAGAGAGTACCTGGAGAAATGCTTAAATTGTCAATTTAGACTAATGAAAGAAATGCTGACTGGGATGTGGCTGTTCTGCATCTCAGTGCTTTACTTTGAGATGTAGTAATACAATCCTATTTCTGAAACAGTTGTGATGTTGTGTAGCATGAATGGAATTATTTGCTAATATTTAAGGCCTGCATTTAATAGAGGTCTGCAGAAATAGTGTGTAGAGATTAGAAAGATATTTTGCTGCTATAATCATCATTACTATTTCATTAATCCACAAGTATTGATATTGTATTCATAGGTTTAAACATATTGGCACCCAATTAGTTAGTCTTTAGTATAGGAGCAGTAAGAACCACTTTAAACTGTTGAGTTGAATCTATAATCCTAAATGCTTTTGAATGTTTTTATACTCTTACACTGAAGTCCAGACTTCAGGTGTGAAAGACTGGGTTGCAGGCTGACAGGAAACTGCAGGTTTGCAGAGTATGCTTTGCAGGAAACGAAACCGAAAGCAGAGTCTCAGGAGACTCTCACCAGTTTATTCTTTATTAGCTTTTATTCATTTATATCTTTGATTAAGCTTTTAGTAGAGGTTCTTGATTAAAACATTTATTCAAAATATTACATATATAGTTCCAGTTAGGTTATTACATGTAAGGATGAGCCTCTGTTCTGGTGAAAGGTCAGAAGTGCAACGGGTGAGATGAGAGAGCATTTAAGGATGAGACACACATACAGTTAGTGGGTTCATTTATAGGTAAGAGTTTAATCATGTTTTGCTTGCAACTGCAAAGTGTGCCTGCAAAAGTACCGTTTATTGCAGAACGTGGGCCTGATGTTCCAGAGAGATAAGCGAGCGTCCGGTGACGACAGGAAGACACCTGGGATATGGACAAGGCGATGTTCTTTTAATTGTGTCACAAGTTGTCAAATAGAACATTTGTGGTTTTGAAACTGATGAATGTGACTGACGTAGAGAGGGCGTCAGTAAAAATATACCTCGACGGGATAAAACTAATGCTGTGTCGTTGTTGAGATGAGATTTTGATGCTGTCTGCGTACAGGGTCAGCTTATTCTCCCACGCATGTGTTTCATTAAAATCATCGTTTGACTCCACCTGGCAGGGTCAGTGTGTTATTCCGATTTCCTCCATCTCTCCTTGACCTAAAATGAACCTTAACAAGTGCAAAAACAACACGTCAAATGCTTAAACTGTCTTTTAACCGCCATTTATCAGAATATCTTTTAAGAAATGGAGGAATCTCTCCTAGCACCTTGAGGAGCTGTTGTTATGATTTGTATAAATAAAACTGAATTGAACTGGTCAGTTCAAACACTGACAAAGCAGGAGTGATGCAGCTAAGTGTGAAACATGCTGCTAAATAAAATAAATGAGCTTGTAAAAATATGAAGTAATAATAGTAATATTTACAGCAGTACTATCGTTAAAAAAAACAAAAACAAACCCAAAATCAATACATGTGTAAGTGCTGAACATAATATTTACAGCAGTGTGTGGTTTGCTGCATCCTGCTGTTCAGGGTTCAGTTTATCTTCTATAAAAAAGCAAACAGACTCTTTGGACCGGCTGTGCTCAGTCTGCAGTCTTCATGAGACGCCTCTCTCCGAGTTTACCTCAGAGCTTCTTCCCTCCAGATCTCACAAACACTGCAGGCCCTCCTGATCCAGGATGCAGCTTTTGTTCGGAGTTTTTCTGCTGGCTCTGATTCTGCAGAGCTGCAGTGCTGAACCTGCCGCAAAGGAATGTGACCTCCCACCGAAGTTGCGACAGGAGGTACTGCACAAGGTGGGAACTCACAGAAACATCTGCCAAGTCACTACTTGTTGACTGATACCTCTTTACAGTGAAAAGAGGCTACAAACATATATTTGGTCATTTTTCGGTCTCTTTATTAACAGAAGAGGTCGTTATTTGTTCTATAAACCAAATTCTGCTCAATTAAGGCTAATTTAAAAATTGAGTTTTAAGTACTGTGAACATTTATTGCATTCTGGAAAAAAGCATACAGTCAAGGCAATTACGTCGTAAGAAGGTTAAATGTTTTTCCTTTCCTTAAAATATCTTGAAGGTATTCATTACATTAAAAAGTATTTGCAGTATTATTTTTATCTATGCAGTTTAAGGGCAGATGCTAACACACGGTTCTACTTTACATACATACTGTAATAAATCCAGAAAACAAATGCTTGTGGGTTTACCCTATTTCCTCCTCACAGGTGTTTGAGTCACGATGGGTTCTGGTGGAAGCATTCTCAGATTATCCAGCAGGTCTGAGGTTGGTGAAGCATGCCAACAGCTCCCTGATGGAGATGAAGGAGGCATTCAACAATGAAACGTTTCTGTTCATCGAGAGAAACATAGTGTAAGTTTGTCAAACTGATGACAAACAGCAGTTCAGTACCTGCTTACTTTCTGCAAAAGTTTTTTTTTTTTTTAATTTCTTTATTTTCTTTACAGCTCTGGAAAATGTCTTGTGTTTCAAGTCAACATGTCAGTTCCTGATCCCGAGACTTCCAACCACAGCATGGTTCTGGACAGCCCTGGTAAGT
Organism: Oreochromis niloticus; assembly: GCF_001858045.2. Taxonomy (NCBI): domain Eukaryota; kingdom Metazoa; phylum Chordata; class Actinopteri; order Cichliformes; family Cichlidae; genus Oreochromis; species Oreochromis niloticus. The sequence goes on from NC_031985.2 coordinate 1,073,972, forward strand.
CCAAAACAGGCCCAGACTAGACCTTTTATTAAGACATTCAGATGTGAAAGCAGCCAGAGAAATGTCATTAAAAGATATTTTCAAAGTATAAAAACAACTTTCCTAATGTTGTTTGATTTTGGTTGGAAGTGAGAGGTTTGTTCTGATGATTCACAGCAATAAAAAGAAAAAACAAACACTAACACTGCTACCATGATGTCTGACCTACTGAGATAACACCACAGAGCACTGCAATGTTCTCAGTATGGCCACAAGGTAGCTACCATACCAGTGGCCAAGAGAGTTAGACCAGTTTGCAGCATGTGGATACCAAAGAACCATGTGAAAAGGATTTTTTTTTCTTTAAACCCTTCACTTTTTATTTATCAAGTGTTAGCCAATTAAAGTTGTCAGTTAGGTTTTTAGAAATCAGAATGTTGACATATTGGTAAAACCTCAACCACAGGAATGTTTTCTTTTAAAATTCCCTTTTGTATATTAAAAAATTTGTACTTAAAAAAGGCAGAAATTGGAATTTCTGCTCTCCAAACTAAACTACAGAACTTTTTTTTAATGGGACCCCTGTCTGTTTGTAGCATCAGTCATGGGGAACTACTTGAAGAGGAAAAAAAAAATCTTCCAACCAGGTCTCAACTGTTAGTCATTATTGTGGTGAGATGTTAATGATTGGTTTTTTTTTTAATGTGTTCGCATTAGGAGTTATGGAGTTTGACGGGTTGGTGTCTCCATACAATGATCAGGGCCGAGCAGATGTATACCAGGGCTGTGCAGACTGTCTGACTGTTGTCTACAGCGGCGTCTTTCAGGGAATTCCAGGAAGGCTGTTGCTCATCTACAGTAAGAATGAAAGACCCTAACTTTACAGAGTCATCAGTGAGAAACTGAACAGAAAACTCATGCAAACAGGAGGCAGAAGTGTCCACTGTGCACTCAGCATCACATCATACCAAGTGAAACAGATGGTGCCCTGAAAGAAATTCTCACTGAAAAAAGGAACATCTGAAACAATTTGACTTTTTTTTTTTAAATGAGCAAATCCTAAAAATAACAAAAGTTTCAGAAACTTTAAAGCTGAGAGTTCAACAGGATCATATCGACCAAGGTGACAATCTTCTGAAATGGAAAACACAAAGCAGAACTCAACACACTGACTTTAGCAGGTGACCCACAGAGCATTCTCATGAAGCAACAGTGTTGTGAAAAACCTTGAATGTTTCTGAAAAAGCCATGAAAAGAAACCAGATCACAAAACTAACAGAACTCCAAATGCAAGAGCACCGTGAATAACAAACTTTCCCCTTCGCTCTTGTTGCTATCTTTCTGTCACAAGTCACTCCTGACACTCGACTCCGCCCAGCCCACCCTGACTGCACTCTTCTTCGCCTCTCCGTGGATGGTGGACCCCAAGTTTGTTTGTTTTTTCAGTGCTTTGAATTGTTGTTCTCTGGCTTTCAGGAAAAGAAGGGAAGCATACGGACACTGATGAGCTGAAGACAGATGAGAGCATCCACAGGAAGCTGGCAGAGTGCCTCAAGTTCAATGTTGACACAACCTTCATATATGACGGCAAGGCAGGTGAGAGAGAAAATCTGGAAATTAGCTAGCATTTACACTTCCTGTTGAAAGGGTTAGTGGTGTTAGTGTGAATAATGCTATTTTCTGTGGTTCTTTGAAACTGCCTTGCATGGGGTTTGAGTTACATTTTCTTGTTTTGTGGGTGTGATCCAGTCAGCAGGCACACGCACATAAACACCACTCCCACAGTTTCCTGAACAGAAGACAAAACAAAATGATTAACTTCTTACTTTTCAGAGTTGTACAAGCCGGGGTTCACTGACTGATGCTACACAACAATCCAGCATCAAATAAGGCTCAGCCACGCCATTAAATAGGGCACAGATAATGGGCTCATCAGCAGCAGGTGATTGCTGGCAGGTGTAGCTGGCGAGAACAAGGGTTCTCTCTCTCTCACACACACACACACACACACACACACACACACACACAGAAACGGTCAAAGGAAAAAGAGAGAGACAGGGAGTAAACACAGAACAAAGCAGGAAAGGCGGCAACGACAGCAGGACCCTGTCAGAACAGGCAACATTTGGTTTGGGGGTTACCACCACGACAGCCACCAACCACCTTTCAGCCGCAGCTCAGTGCAGCAGCTTTGGCAGTGGAGGTGCTGAACATGGTCCATTCGGACTCAATGTCGGCAGTCTCCCTTGGTATGCTGTTGAAGCTCTGCCGGAGGTGTGCGATGAAGATCTCGGAGACTGGGGCCTCTGCTAGACGTTCCCAGCACACCCTCACTATATGTTTAGGCGCACCATCTCTGTCCAACGTCCTCCCCCGCCACCTGATTCAACTCACCACCAGGTGGTGATCTGTTGACAGCTCAGCCCCTCTCTTTACATTTCCAGAATATGACTGGACACTCGAGTCTGGTGATACGATTACAAAATCTATCATTGACCTGCGGCCCAGAGCGTCCTGGTGCCACGTGCACTTATGGGCACTCTTATGTTCGAACATGGTGTTCATTATGGCCAACTTGCACAGAAGACAACAGCCAGGACCCGTTTCCCTGCCGAATGCACAGAGAAGACACCAATTTGTCACGTGAAATAACCTCTTCATCTTCTTTCTGCTGCAGCAATGACAGTACTGTTGATGAACTGCCTCTGTGTGAGTACATTGTAACATCATGATATCAACAACAATGGACCTGTTTTCACCCTACCCTGTACTGTCATTAATAGACGAGTTAGGAAAATATAACATTTGAAGACAATTGCAGAAAATAGTAATGAAACTAGGATGGGTGATTATTGCCCACACATAATATCACAATATTATGATGAGTGATCAAATATTATCAGTGTATTCTCACGATAGCGTTAAATTTCACGATATGACAAAATACAGAAAAATACACAGGTAGCTTTGAGTGCAATAACTTTATTGTGAAAAATGGGTCCTTTTCAGGACGGAGTATCGTGGGTCAAGCTTATTAACAAGCTGCATGAGGCCTTCCTTGGCATCAAATCTTTTGCCAAAACAAGTGGTGACAACTTGGACAATATTGTTCCAGTGGTTGCTTTTTTTTTTTTTTGTCATACAGAGTACAACTAGCGAGGCACAGACTGGGGTGTTGATGCTTGAGATGGTGAAAGAAGTTAGCGCCGTTTTTGGTTCCCTCTTTTAATATTATAAGGGTCTTGCACTCCTGGCACATTATCATGGTCAGTTCTGCACCTGCTCTTTGGGGAATTAAAGCAGTAACGCTTCCAGCCATTTTTGCCTTCACCTTCAAAACTTGTATAATTTCGTGCTTCGTGACCCATGTGAGCGTAATATGCTGCTTAATGGGGTTGCAACGTTGGGTTGTGTTCAGTGGTTGAGAGGAGGCGGTAGAAACCTTAGCAGGATAGTAGGAAGAATACACAGTCACACTGGTATTGGGAATGCCACAGCGTATCCTTTAATGCACCTTCTCTTCATCAACCATACAAGGCCCGGTTGAACGGCTGCTGCTTATCAAACATGACAGACAGTGTTCATACAACCTGTAACGTTGCAAAAGTTTCTGGAGAGGTAAAACATATGAAGTCCGTCTCTCTCCATGTACTAGCGTGCAAGCACGTTGTTTCCATAAATCACAGAGAGGGCAGTGGCGCATACTAATGACATCATAAACCCTCGACTTATGTTACATTAAAGAGACACCACACCATTGTGACTGTTACAGGGTGATGTGTTTACACTATGAAATTGGTATATCATGATATTATCGTCCCTGAATCGCTACCTTATTGTGGTGGAGGGGTTTGTGTGTCCAAGGGATCTTAGGGGCTATGTTGTCCCAGGGCTTCTGCCCCCTGGTAGGGTCTCCCATTGCAAATTGGTCCTGGATGAGGGACGAGACAAAGAGCGATTCAGAAGACCCTTATGAGAAAACCTCGAGGGAACAGTTCACCCTGCCCGGGATAGGGTTACTGGGGCCCCACCCTTGATCCAGGCCCGGGGAGGGTGCCCGAGAGCGAGCGTCTGGTAGCCAGGCCTTAGTCCATGGGGCCCGGCCAGGCACAGCCCGAAAAGGATACATAGGTCCATCCACCTGCAGACCCACCACCCGCAGGAGGCGCTGTAGGGTCGGGTGCATTGTTTGCCAGGCAGCAGCCAGGAGCAGAGGACCTGGCGGACTGATCCCTGGCTACCAAGACCTGGCAGACTGATCCCCAGCTACCAAGACTCCTTCCCCACCTCTCGTGGGGAAGGAGTTAGTACTCCTGCACCTCACGCACTGGCTCGATATAGTTGGGCTCACCTCAACGCATGGCTTGCGCTCTGGAACCAGTTTCCTGGAGAGGGGTTGGACTCTGTCTCAGTCTGGAGTTGCCCCTGGTGAAAGGTGGCGGGCTGGGGTGGGTATTCTGGTATCTCCTTGGCTTGCTGCCTGTACGTTGGGGTCAAGAGGGCTGCTTCCCTGCACCTTCGGGTTGGGGAATGGGTCCTGACTCCCTGAGTAGGGTACTGGGTCGATGATCGATTTTTTTTTTTTTAATCGTATCACCAGACCTGCGGCCATATGTTCTGCACACTCGGGTAAAGAGAGGGGCTGAACTGTCAATAGATCACCACCTGGTGGTGAGTTGTATCAGGTGGTGGGGGAGGATGCTGGACAGACCCAGCGTGTCTAAACGTATAGTGAGGGTGTGCTGGGAACGCCTACCAGAGGCCCCAGTCCACGAGATCTTCAACGCACACCTCCAGCAGAGCTTCAACAGCATACCAAGGGAGACTGCCGACATTGAGTCCAAATGGACCATGTTCAGCACCTCCATTGCCAAAGCTGCTGCACTGAGCTGCGGCTGAAAGGTGGTTGGTGGCTGTCGTGGTGGTAACCCCCAAACCAAATGGTGGGCACCAGAGGTGAAAGGAGCCACCAGGCTGAAGGAGTCCTTCAGGGGACAGGCCATGGTTAGCCTGTGGGATTTCGGAGGCAGGCAATAGATACAGACAGGCCAAGTGGAACGCGGCTCAGTCAGTGGCTGAAGCAAAAACTCCGTGTGGGAGGAGTTGGGAGAGGCCATGGAAAAAGACTTTCAGACTGCCTCGAAGAGATTCTGGCAAACCATCGGGCAACTCAGGAGGGGAAAGCGGTGCTCTACCTGCACTGTGTATAGTGCAGGTGGAGTGCTGCTGACTTCAACTGAGAAAATTGTCGGGCAGTGGAAGGAATACTTCGAGGACCTCCTTAATCCCGTGGAGGAAGCAGAGTCTGGGGACAAGGGAAATGACCTGCCAATTCCCGGGGGTTAGGTCACTGAGGCAGTTAAAAAAACTCCTTGGTGGCAGAGCCCCTGGATTGGATGAGGTCTGCCCTGAGTTCCTTAAGGCTCTGAATGTTGTAGGGCTGTCCTGGTTGGCACGCCTCTGCGATGTTGCATGGAGCTCAAGGGCGGTACCTCTGGACTGGCAGACCGGGATGGTGGTCCCCATTTTTAAGAAGGGGGAACGGAGGGTGTGTTCCAACTACAGGGGAATCACTCCTCAGCCTCCCTGGGAAAGTCTATGCCAGGGTGTTGGAAAGGACAGTCTGTTCATTAGTCGAACCTCAGATACAGGAGGAACAAAGTAGTTTTCGTCCTGGTCGTGGAACACAGGATCAGCTCTTTATCCTCTCGAGGATAAAGTGTGCATGGGAGTTTGCCCAACCAGTCTACATGTGTTTTGTGTACTAGGAGAAGGCATTCGACCGTGTCCCTCCAAGTGTCCTGTGGGAGGTGCTGCGGGAGTATGGGGTGTCTGGCCCATTGCTATGGGCCATTAGATCCCATACAACCCTCACTACCCTCACCTAGGGTCACAAGCTGTGGGTAGTGACAGAAAGAATGAGATTGCGAATACAAGCGGCGGAAATGAGCTTCCTCCGAAGGGTGGATAGAGTCAGAAGTTCAGCCATCCGGGAGGGGCTCAGAGTAGAGCCGCTGCTCCTTCACATCGAAAGGAGCCAGTTGAGGTGTTTCAGACATCTGACAAGAATGCCTCCTGGGTGAGGTGTTCCGGGCATGTCCCACTGGGTGGATCCCCCAGGTCAGAACCCGAACAACTTGGAGAGTTTATATCTCGACTTTATATCTCGAACGCCTGGGTGCTCCCACAGGCTGGAGGAGGTTGCTGGGGAGAGGAAGGTTTAGGCTTCTCTGCTTAGGCTGCTGCCCCCCATGACCCGGCCACGGGTAAGGGGAAGAAGATGGAAGGCCGGATGATTTTTATTTTTTTTTTATTTTTTTTCCAGGCAAAAAAAAAATTACCGCTATTATCATGAATGATATGATATGGCATACACGTAATTAGTAATACTAATATAGTTATTTTTATGGGTGCTCCAAAAAGGGTCTCGCCTATGGTTGAAAATCAGCGGAACCATTTCATCTGATTCTTTTGTGCAGAACATTTTCAGTGTAATAGATTTTCTATGTACAGCTTGTTCCTGAAAGCAGTGAATGAAGCCCAGCTGTAAAGCTCTAGCAGCTCAGACCGAATATGCATGTCTTCGTGTGCTGATGCAGAAAATGTCTAAATGTTGTTCTGCTTGATTCTGAACTGCTGCTAAGTCTTTCATTAATCAACATTAAACATTCATCTCTGTGCTACATGAACTTCACTGTGATTTTACTTCATAGTTCACCATTTTATTATCAAAATCTGATGACATCTCGGAGTTGAGGAAATGGCACTGGCGTGGATCGTTTTGTTTTAAAGATCAGTCACATGACATGTGTAATGCACGTTTTTATCTGAGTGTGTTTAAGAACCTGAAGTTGAGGTTCTTAAACACACTCCTGAAGTTGAGAGTTGGTTTAGAGAGAGTTGACTGTCAGCAATGAGACTAACAATAAAGCCATGACCCAAAAACACAGAATCAGAGCACAAGCCCTCCTATGAACATCATAACAGCAAAAATCAATGACTCAATAGTGTTGCAATGAATCAGTTTCATTAGACTGAGCTTCTTTATTGTTCTAACAAATACGAATCAAATAAAATAAAAATAAAAATGGAACCTCAACAAAAACTTCAGAAACACCATCCTGTCAGATGATGCGGTTTGGTCCCTCATCTGTGGAGACCAGGGCCGTGTAGAGATGTTTGAAGGGGCGGGTGCTCAAAGTTAAAAAGGGGCACATAGAACCAGGTTGAATAACAACAACACACATTCATCTAGACTCTAATATGGAATCTTATCATACTATATCACTGTCATCAGGTGGGGACAAAGCAAACGTAGGCCACGTTTTACCTGAGGGGTACAATGTTGCTCATGCTAATGATAGTGCTGGAGGGCAGGGCTCTACTGATCTCAGACTGTAGACATTAAAGAGTCCACAGGAGAGATGGGAGTTGATCAAGTGTTATGAGATAATAATACAATTCAAAGATTGGTGACAGTGATTGGAACTATAAGGCAACAAACTGTGAGAAAAAACTAGACTCTGCCTGTGACTCACTCTTTGCCTCTCTTCCATCATCTCATCTGTCACTCTCCACTTGCTGTCCATCTGAGAACAAGGCACAATTTGCTGTTGTATTAATCTTAATTATTTAATTATCCACACTCAAACACTCCTGCATCCAATCCATAATAAAGTAATAATAGAAAACGTTATAGAACCAAAACATTGTGTTTATTATTGTTGTTTTTATACTTGAATATCTCTGCAATGCAACAACTGGTACAGGTGTTATTGTTACCTGTGCTCTTTGTAATCCAGCTGCTGAGGGATCCACAGCCTCACACAGCTGTTGCTGTTCTGAGAGTCTATGGTGCATGTGGTGTGATATGCCCATGTAGAAAGGACGGCACTGCAACGCTGGACTTGCCCTTACTCTGGGCTCCCTTTTTATTCTGGCAACTGGTACAAAGAAAACAGCACACAGTCGTCATCAACAGTGTGAAAAGCAACTGCAACATTCAGTTCACCAGCTTGGGAGTATTTTCCTTTTTTTTTTTTTGCAAACATAACACTTAACAAAAGACTAATATATATTTCTACAATACAACATCGTCAAAGTCTTTCTTTAAAAGTTCTAGCTGAAACCAAATGTGTTATCATATAGTGGCAGTATTGCGATCCTGCTTCTCTTTATTCTTCTATCTTGTGTTCCTGTTTCTCTTTATTGTGTGAATGTAGTAAGGCATTCACACAATAAAGAGATCCTACACCCGTTTTAAGCACAAAGTTCAGCTTCTTCACCTCTTTTCAGCAGAAAATGAAGCTTCTACATCTGTTTTAAACAGAAAGTTCGGGGGGGGGGGCTCGTGTGCATCTATGGAGTAGACGTGTTTTCTGAGCTCTCCGTGCCATCTCACTCATAAAGTTGTACTTTAAGTTTATTCCTAGCTGGGTAGTTTTAAAATTTGTTTCGTGGACTGCCGGAGCCGATCTTTTGTCATCATGCCGAAGAAAGATGAGAGCCAGAGGGATACGTCCAAGGCGAGCCAGTCGGCGGCCGGTAATGATGCCATATTAGCGGCTATCGCTAACCATGGAGCTGAGCTTTCCAAAATAACCACGCTCGTGGACGGGTTAAAGAAGTCGGTCGAGGGCCGTCTCGATGTAATTGATGCAACGCTAACTTCTCTCCAGAAGAAATATCATGAATATAATATAATTCACAAGTGACTTACTAATTTGTTGTAATGTTCTCTACCCAGCTATGTTGAATGTTTTGATCCAACATCTTTGTCCTCAGTTGATTAATGCGCAATATAAAGGTTTGTTGGTGCGCATACTGTGATTTACATACTGTAGAGTACATGTCTTTCCTGCACTGAAACGGTGTATAGTGCCTATTTTGCCTATTGCCTATTTGCCTCTTCTTCTGACGAAGTTGTGTTTTTGTATTTTCCTACTCAGTTGTATATAGTATTTGTATTTCTATTTTATTCTATTGTATATATTATTCTATTCTATTTTATTCTATTGTATATAGTATTTTATTTTATTTTATTGTATTTTATTGCATTCCAGTGTTTTCTAATTTCTGCTACATAACTTTGCACTTTTGCTGTAACAAAACAAATTTCCCACCTGTGGGACTAATAAAGGCCATCTTATCTTATCTTATCTTATCTTATTGGGTTCCGCTTCTACAGTATTTGTGTTACGTTGTGATTTTGGGAATATGCGCATGTTTCTGTATGCTCCGTCTCATTTCTGCATATTTGCAGTTTTGTTGCACCGGTTAAAAAGTTTTATATCCATCTAGATATTTGGGTTGGATCTTTCGTACTTTGTGCACAATTTTGTTTTTTATGTTTGTTAAATAGATTATATGTGGGCCGCACGGGGCTCCACGGTTTTTTGGAGTATTAGCGTTCAGTCAGGCTGGCCCTGGTTCCCGGCTGCCTCCCTGTTGGATATTGGGGGTGTTCCGCTTTCTTCTTTTTGCGGTTTGGGGGGTGGGGGGGGAGTGTCTACATGTTTCTAATTATGTGTGGTTTTCTTTTCTTTTTTTTTATGTAAGTGCCAGCTCTTCATTTGTCAGATGTCAAAGCCCTCATTTTGTCCTTCCACACTGTGGTAAGTCATCCACTCACTTAATCTGGGAATGAGCCACATCACTTTTACGACCTGGAATTGTCGGGGTATGGGCAAAGCTCTTAAACGTGGTAAAGTATTTTCGCATTTAAAATCTTTGTCTTCTGATATAATTTTTTTTACAGGAGACCCATATCCATCCTTCAGAGCAGAGGCGATTAAGATCGGTATGGGTGTCACAGGTGTACCAGTCCACCTTTTCTTCCAGGGCGAGAGGGGTTGCCATTCTTGTTCGCAGAACTGTTCCTTTTATATTCAAAAATCAGACATGTGATCCAGGTGGGAGGTTCATACTTGTTACAGGTACGGTCAACTCCATCCCTGTAGTCCTCTTGAACATCTATGCCCCTAATTTTGATAACCCTGACTTCTTTAGTAAAATATTCAATCTTGTTTCACAATACAATGACCATAATATCATTATCGGTGGTGATTTTAATTGTTGTTTCGATCCATTGTTGGATAGGTCTTCTGCGTTCCTGGCCCCAACTTTGAGAGCTGTTTCTGTACTCAATACTCTTACTAAATCTTTGGACTTGGTTGACATTTGGAGGCACCAACATCCGTTAGAAAAGCAATACTTTCTTCTCCCCTGTCCATGGCAGTTTCAGTAGAATTGACTATTTTCTTATTGATTCCAGGCTTATTTCGAAAGTGGTTAGTTCCACTTATAGTATTTTAGTTTCGGACCACGCACCTCTCTCAACGGTAATTGACTTTAATCTCTACACCTCCCAATACAAGTGGAAATTCAACCCCTCTTTATATCTAAATGACCCTTTTATGGATTACCTATCTACTAAAATTGCAGAATTTTTACAATTCAACGATAACGGTGCAGTTTCAGACTCAGTTCTGTGGGAGTCCTTTAAAGTCGTTATTAGAGGTCATACTATTGCTTATCAAGCTTCTCAGAAAAGGGACAAACTCAGGCTGCGTGCTAATATTGAAGCAGAACTGGCTGTGTTGGAGAAGTATCGCAATACCGGGGCTGCTGACACACTTAATACCATTCTAAAATTGAGATATGACTACAACCACATGTTGGGGGAGCAGGTCATGAATTGTATTCGTAGATTAAAACAGAAGCATTTTGAGCTTGGTGAAAAGGCTGACAAGGTGCTTTCCAGACAGCTGAAAGGCATTCAAGCTGATAGGGCGATACACAGAATTCTCTCTTCAACTGGCCAATTGCTGTCTGATCACAAACAGATAAATGACAGATTTCGTAGTTTTTATAGTCAGTTATTTACATCTAGTACCACGGCCACAGTTACTGAAATCACTAATTTTCTTAATGCTTTAGACATCCCGACTCTTTCTGAGGCTGCACGGGGCTCACTCGATGCAGACTTTACGCTGGAGGAAATTAGAAATGCAATCTGCTCCTTTCCTAACAGTAAAGCTTGTGGTCCGGATGGTTTTGGGATTGAGCTTTATAAGACACATATTGACGTTATTGCTCCCCTGCTACTTCGGATGGTAAATTGCGCAGTGTTAAATGGCTCATTCCCTCATTCTTTCTACGATGCCCATATATGTCTCCTCCTGAAAAAAGACTGAGACGAAACTAATGTTTCATCCTATCGTCCCCTAAGTCTTCTCAACTCAGACCAAAAAATAATTGCTAAAGTCCTAACCAACCGGTTAAATAAGCATATAGGCTCTTTAATTCATCCTGATCAATCGGGTTTTATCCCCAATAGATTTTCTTTCTCAAATACTAGATGTCTCTTAAAAGCAATGTACTCAATGACACTGCCCAATTCTGCGGTGATTTCACTTGATGCCCAGCAGGCTTTTGATCAGGTGGAATGGACTTATTTGTTTGCTACTCTTGACAAATTTGGTTTTGGGTCGAAATTTTTGAATATGGTTAAGTTGCTTTACGCTTGCCCTCGTTCCTCGGTCCTTACCAACCATGAGAGGTCGCTCCCGTTCCTCTTACACCGTGGGACCAGGCAGGGTTGTTGCCTCTCTCCAACGCTTTTTGCTTTAGCTCTTGAGCCGTTGGCCATTGCCATCAGAGCCGATTCCCATATCTCTGGTATAAATTGTGGTACGTCAGAGTACACCATTGGTCTGTATGCAGATGATATCATATTGGCTCTTTCAGATTTAAAGATCTCCCTTCCTCCTCTTCTTAAACTGATTGACAGCTTTGGCCACCTATCAGGGTTCACCATTAATTGGAAGAAGTCTGTTCTTATGCCACTGTCGTCTGGTCTGGGCCCTGATTTCCTGTCTAGTTTGCCCTTTAAGGTCTCCCAGGATTATTTTTCATACCTGGGTATTAACATCCCTAGGAACTCAAAACTCCTCTTCAGGCTTAATTATTCGGTTCTAACTGATGAGCTCAAGTGTGTGATAGATAAATGGAAACTTCTCCCACTTTCAATGATTGGCCGTATCAATATAATCAAAATGGTTGTGCTCCCTAAATTCACGTACCTATTCCAGAACGTTCCTATTTTTCTCAGGTCCTCCTTTTTCAAAGCATTGGATGCCATTATCATGCCTTTTGTTTGGGCCTACAAGCCCCCCCGCATCTCGAAGTCTCACTTGCAAAAGCCCACGGACGAGGGTGGTCTGGGCCTTCCAGTTTTCAAACATTATTACTGGGCCTGTAATGCCAGAGCCTGGGTCTTTTGGAATCTGCCTGTAGTCGGTGATGCTTTGGGATGCGGGTCCAGCCCCAAATGGCTTGAAATGGAGCTTAGCACCGCTATCGAGCACAGTGGAGCATCCTTACCAGCTATTTTATTTGCAAAATCGGTTATTAATAGTACATGTGATGACTTTATTCTTTGCAACTCCTTAAAAATATTGAATTAAATTAAGAGAATCTTGAACCTCCCGGAATTGTCAACCTTTTCCCCGATCTGCCACAATCCTAGCTTTAAGCCTAGTACAATGGATGCTGCTTTCAAACAATGGCCTGTTAAAGGGTTAACTGCTATAAAGGATCTTTATATTGACAATCATTTTGCCTCTTTTGCTCAAATTCAGACAAAGTACAATCTCCCTACAAGTCATTTTTTTCAGTACTTACAAATTAGGAATTATGTCAAGCAAGCATTCTCAAATTTAGATACTATCCCCATACAGCATGTGTTTTACAATATAATGAACGAACCTCCCACCTCAAAACACTTAATCTCTTGGCTTGTTAACCTTTTTTCTTCGGCAGCCCCCTCTTGCCATATTAAAGTGTATGAATGTGAGCGTGAATGAATAATGGCATTGTAAAGCGCTTTGGGTGCCTTGAAAAGCGCTATATAAATCCAATCCATGATGATGATGATGATGATTATTATTATTATTATTAAAGAGGCTTGGACAAGGGACACTGGTTTGGTTATCTCTGACGATTTATGGGCTGAAGTGTTAAGCCGGATAAAACTGTGCTCTGTTAACGCCCGGCTTCAGTTAATTCAATTTAAGGTAGTCCATAGATTGCACTATTCCAAAACCAAATTGAACAAGATTTTTCCTAACGTTTCCCCCAAATGTGATAAATGTAAACTTGTGGACGGTACTCTTGGCCATCTTTTATGGTCCTGTTCTAAGCTTACTGCCTTTTGGACTAGTATTTTTAGTTTCTATAGCATTGTTTACGATAGGCAACTGTATCCTGACTGTCTTATGGTGATCCTGGGCTGCTCCAGCAACTCCTTGGCACTTCCTTTTGCTGTGCAACAGGCCCTTATGTTTGGTATGGTGATTGCCAGACGTCTGATTCTGGGGGAGTGGAAATCTGCCTCCCCTCCCTGCTTCAAGAGGTGGCTCGAGGAGAAAGTTCAACTTCAATTCTTTTATGTACAAAGTTCAGCGTTTTCACCTCTTTTCAGCAGAAAATGGAGCTTCTACACCTGTTTTAAGCTGAAGGTTCTGCTTCTTCACCTCTTTTCTGCAAAAAGTTCAGCTTTTCACCTCTTTTCAGCACAAATTTGAGCTTCTTCATGTCTTTGCAGCAGTGTGTTCAGCTCCTTCAGCTTTTTTTAGCAGAAACTTCAGCAGATAGTTCTGTTTCTTCAGCTGTTTTCAGCAGATTCCACTATACGGCATTCACACTGCATTTTCACAAGAAATGCAACTTTTTCTAGTTCTAGTTGCTCCGTTTCTTTGGTGGTTAACTACTTCCTCGTTTTTCATCCAATTTTCACCATTAAAACTTTAAACTGTTCTGCTCCTTCTGCTAATTCCTGCTATAACTTTTGGTTCTGATAATAATTCAAAAAATACAAAAGTTAAGCTTTTTATGCCTTTTTTTTTTTTTTTTTTTTTGGCCCATTTCGATGAATAAGACCACATTACAAGTGTGCTCACTGATGTAGCTTGCCGGGATGAACTATGTTTTAGCTCAGTGAGATGAGCAGCTGTTTTGAGACTGGGAGGTCTGGGTTCGAATCTCGGCCATGGCAACTTTTTCACCTCTTTTCAGCACAAATTTCAGCTTCTTCACCCCTTTTCAGCGGATAGTTCTGCTTTTTCAGCTGTTTTCAGCAGATTCCACTACATGGCATTCACACTGGATTTTCGCAGGAAATGCAACTTTTTCTAGTTTATTTATTTTTCTCCTTATGGTAACTGAGAGATGAGAGCCATTATATCTCCCTTTTCCCTAACCAACAACAACAATAACATATAAAAACAGCTTTTCTCTTATAAAACAAATATAATCCTTCATCATTTTTTTATACAACAGCATCAACTAAAACTTGTACTTAACAGAGCCTACCTGGTACAAAGAAAACAGCACACAGTTGTCATCAACAGTGTGAATAGCAACTGCAACAGTTCTGTTAGCAAGGATTAGAACAATTACAATCTCATAGAGAAACATTGGAACTAAGTGAAAGTCAAAAAGCACCCAACTAACTAATGAGTATTAGCTTAGCATGTTAACTAAAAATTCTACTCGGGAATAAAGTTAGTACCGATGCATTAAAATGCTTGTAACTTTTAGGGTACATGCTAGTACTGCTCACAATCAAAACACATGTTGACATTACCACTATGAGAATGTTTTCACTAATACACATACAAAATTGATAACAGTATCGCTCACAAGCACCTACCGCCAGCTTGGGAGTAGTTTCCTTTGCTGAGGCATGCGCTGTGCAGCAATTTGGAACCTTAACCATTGCAGTTTGGTATTTGTCCACCACGTGGCTCCAGCTATTCACAAAGCACATCAATTTTGAGGAACTTCTAACTCTGTTACACTTATGTCACGTTTCCTCCTCATGTCCTTATAGTGCCTGTCTGGACAATTATATTCCATGAGCAGTGTTGGGAAGGTTACTTTTAAAATGTATTCCATTACAGAATACTGAATACATGCCCCAAAATGTATTCTGTAACGTATTCCGTTACGTTACTCAATGAGAGTAACATATTCTGAATACTTTGGATTACTTAATATATTATCGTGCTGTTTACAACTACGTGAATGTACCATTGCTGTGATTTATTACTGATACTGAAGGTCCGCGGCTCCGAACCGTAGTAAAGGGACCTCTGGCTAATACGGTGGGTTCTGTGTCGGGCTGGTAGCCGAAAACTAGCTTTACTTTGTTGTCTGGGTCAACTTTGCTTGCCAGAGACGGAGAGAGGCGTTGAAAGACTGCTCCAACGGAATTTATTTACACGAACACAGTGTACAGTTGAGTCTTAATAGCTTACTTACAAATGGGCTCGTCAGGCACTCTTCTTGGCTGCAGTGGTTATTATTATATTTACATGCTTCCAGCTCCCGTTTTTGCTCCGTGACAGCTCGGACTTTTCCTTTCTCTCCCTCCCTCGCTCACAGACACATAACGTGTATGGTAGTCCATTCTCGCTGCAGCACGGACTACACTGCCCATGATGCTACATTCTTTAGAGCTATGCCTGTAGCATTCTGCCTTTTAGCTTAGCACAACAACAACAACAACAACAAAGCGGTCTCTCACCCAAGAAACGCGCAGAGAGAGAGCGCGTCACCCTGTAACCATGGCAACCGTAACGGTGCCGCCTGGAACAACATTACGTAGCTGTCAAACAAACCCAAACAGTCCTGACCCGCGACAATATGAAACAGGGAAGTACCGCCGTGTAATCCATTTATTTCAATAAAGTAACTGTATTCTGAATACTGTGGAGGTAAGAAATAACGACACGAGAGGTTCCTGTGTCTCACTCCAACTGTTTATTCACACACTGTCTCTCAGAACTTAAGATACAGTAAGCACCAAAATCTCCACCCAGCTCTTCCCTTCAACTTGGGTGTGAGTGGAGCCATCTGGTGGTCCGCCACACATACCCCCCTTGAACACACAGTTAGGTCTCTATTCAGTCCAGGACCCTGGGCCTAAGCAAATGACCCGAACGACTGAACCTGGGAGGGAGAGAACAGGCAGAGGAAGGTCCATCCTGTGAACGAGGCTGGTGAAGGCGAGCAGGAAAGGCAGAAGGAGGCTCAAATGTTGGTGGTCCGGGGGTAGTCCTGCGGGGGAAACCAGAGTCTGTCAACCCCATTGAAGGAGGGCGGCCACGGCGAGGGGCCTGGGCCGGCACTACATTACTGTCCGGAAGAACATGTGCAGGCTTAAGTCTGTCAACACACACAGTCTCCCTTCGACCCCCAAAATCCAAAACAAAATGTTTCTGGCCCGGTTCGATAACCCTGAATGGGCCGTCATACAGCGGCCGCAGCGGTGTCTTGTGGGCATCGTGCCTGACAAAAACAAACTTAGCAGTCTCTAAAGTCTTTGGAACAAAAGTGTCAGGCACGCAATGGTGCACAGGACCAGGAACCCGAAGCGAGCGCAAAAGTGGGTTGAGCGATAGCACTGATGGATCGAAGCAGGGGGAGGGTTCTCCGGCAAGAATTCTCCAGGCACGCGGAGGGGCTGACCAAACACGAGCTCAGCTGGGGAAGCGCCGAGATCCTCCTTAACCGCACAGCGCAGCCCAAGCAAAACCCACGGGAGGCGGTCAACCCAATTGCCACCTTGTAAGGAGGCACGAAAAGCAGCCTTAAGCGACCGGTGGAACCGTTCACACATCCCATTAGCTTGCGGGTTGTATGCGGTTGTGCGGTGGACTTTAGCCCCAGTCCATCAGCCATGGCCGACCAAAGCTCGGAAATGAACTGGGGGCCTCTGTCTGACGTAATGTCCGCGGGCGGGCCGAAACGCGAGACCCAGGTTGACAAAAATGCCCTGGCCACCACTGCTGCAGTAGTGGATGCCAGGGGGACTGCCTCCGGCCACCTGGTGGTCCGGTCAACAACTGTCAAAAGGTGCGTAAAACCTTGTGACGGCGGCAGAGGACCCACCAGATCGACATGCACATGATCGAAACGTTTGCCGGGTATAAAGAACTGCTCCAGAGGCGCCTTGATGTGTTTATGAACCTTCGCACGCTGGCAGGGAATGCACGCCGACGCCCATTCCTTAACTGATTTGCGAAGGCCTGGCCAAACAAATTTAGAGCTGACCAGTTTAACAGAGGCCCGGACCCCCGGATGAGAGAGAGCATGTACCGAGTCAAAAACCCGACGACGCCAGGAAACGGGAACCACTGGGCGAGGGCGGCCGGTGGAAACGTCACAGACCAGGAAAGGACCACCGTCCTGCATGGGTCTGTCCTCCAGTATGAGGCCCGTCTGGGTGGATTTAAGCTCGAGGATGTCCGGGTCACCGCTCTGATCGGCAGCCATGGCGGAGTAGTCTATGCCGAGAAAGACAGGAGAAACCAGCGCACGGGACAAACAGTCAGCCACATGATTGGATTTACCAGCCACGTGCCGAATGTCTGTTGTGAACTCAGAAATGGCTGCCAACTGGCGCTGCTGGCGTGCACTCCATGGATCAGAAACCTTGGACATGGCAAACGTCAAGGGTTTGTGGTCCACGTATGCGGTAAAGTGACGACCCTCGAGAAAAAAACGGAAATGGCGAGTCGCCAGGTGGAGCGCGAGTAGCTCCCTGTCAAAAACGCTGTAATTGCGTTCGCTGTCACGCAGCGTACGGCTGAAAAAGGCGAGCGGTTGCCAGACACCCGAGATTCGCTGTTCCAGCACCGCACCCACCGCTATGTCCGACGCATCGGTGGTCAACGCAATCGGCGCTGAGGGGGACGGGTGGGCCAGAAGGGCAGCATTAGCTAACGCTGACTTAGCATCAGAAAACGCTTGGATGCTTTCTGGACACCAGTCGACGGCGTCATTAGCCTTCTTACCTTTTAACGCCCCGTAAAGGGGCTTCAGCAGATGTGCCGCCCTGGGGAGAAAACGATTGTAAAAATTCACCATCCCCAAAAATTCCTGCAGTGCTTTAACGTTTGCAGGACGCGGAAATTCCGAAACAGCTCGGACTTTGTCAGGCAACGGAACCGCGCCCTCAGCGGAAATGCGGTGCCCAAGAAAATCGAGAACGGGCAACCCAAACTGGCATTTAGACGGATTAATAATCAGTCCATGCTCCGTCAAACGCTGAAAAACCTGACGCAGATGGAACAGGTGCTGCTCATTCGAGCTGCTGGCTACCAGTATATCATCAAGATATACAAAAACAAAGGGCAGCCCGCGCAAGACAGAGTCCATCAACCGCTGGAAGGTTTGGGCGGCACCTTTCAGGCCAAACGGCATGCGCAGAAACTCGAAAAGGCCGAAAGGTGTAATAACGGCGGTTTTGGGGACGTCCTCCGCGCGCACGGGAACCTGATGATATCCCCGTACCAAATCGATCTTCGAAAAAACAGAGGTCCCTGCAAGATGGGCGGAAAAATCTTGGATGTGGGGAATGGGATAACGGTCGTTCTCCGTGACGTTATTAAGACGGCGGAAATCCCCACAAGGTCGCCACCGACCATCAGATTTAGGCACCATGTGTAAAGGAGAAGCCCAGGCACTATTCGAACGCTGCACGATGCCCAGGCGCTCCATGGTGGCAAATTCTTCCCGAGCGACAGCCAGTTTAGCAGGGTCGAGGCGACGCGCGCGCGCGAAAACCGGGGGCCCTACTGTAGTTATGTAATGCTCCACCCCATGCTTCATCACAGTGCTCGAGAAAGTGGGGACAGTGAGTGAGGGAAACTCAGAAAGCAAACATTGAAAAACGTCACCCGAATCCACTGAGTTAGCATGCACCACGGGCTGAGCACCCCGAGTAAAACAGGGTAATGAGGAAAATGACACAGCATCAATTAAACGTCTGTTAGCAACATCAACCAGCAGTCCGTGAGCACAAAGAAAATCAGCACCTATTATAGGCACAGAGCTAGCAGCAACAACAAAGTTCCACTGAAAGTCACGGTCATGAAAGCAAACAGTCACCAACCTTTCACCGAAGGTTTTGATGGGAGAGCCATTAGCCGCTGTTAGCAATGGCCCGCAGCCCTCAGCTAGCCCGTCCGAGCCAGCCGGGGGAAGAAGGCTCTTCTGTGAGCCGGAGTCCACCAGGAAACGCCTCCCCGAGCGTGAGTCCTCTAAGAAAAGTAGCCTTTCCTTGTTGCCAGCGGTCGCGGCTGCTACCGAGCGCTGACATGCCCGTTTCCCTGGGTCTGGAAACTGCAAGGCGGGAGACAGCGCCGGGCCTTCGCTCCAAAACGCTGGTGATAAAAGCAAAGCCCTTTTCCGCGGTGCTGCCGCGCAGCGATTCCGGCCACCGTGGACGAGTCGGAGGGTCCCTGGAGCATCGGTGAGGAGGCAGGGGAAAACGCTGGTGAGTCCTGAACAACCGCCTGGACGCCGAAACTCCTGGTAGCAAGGAGGATGCGATCTGCCTCTTCCGCCAGAGAGCGGTAATCCTTCGTGGCCAATAGCGGGGAGTTGGCAAGGCCAGCGCGCACTGGAGCCGGCAACTGTCGGAGAAAGAGGTGGGTGAAGAGAAATCCTCCATCATCCGCGCCCAGCAAGGACAGCATGCTCTCCATGAGCTCGAGGGCGGTGCCGTCGCCCAGGCCCGCGAGGGAAAGGAGTTTCTCGGCTCGCTCAGCATCAGAGAGGGAGTAACGCCGCAGCAGCAGCGCCTTGAGAGCGGCGTACTTGCCTTGGGCTGGAGGGTCCCGGAGGAGAGTCATCACGCGGCGGGTTGACAGCGGGTCAAGAGAAGCCACCACATGGTGGTATTTAGTATCGTCGGCTGAAACTCCACGAAGAGCAAACTGAGCTTCTACGTGCACGAACCATGAAGGGGGATCGTGAAGCCAAAAATCCGGCAATTTAAGCGCCACAGCAAACGCAGCCATCGGCGGAGGTGCAAATCCGGCGGCAGCCGATGCTTCCAGGCCGGAGCTGGCTTCGTCGTCGAGCCTTAGCATGTTCGCTACTGGGGTCACCAATGTGGAGGTAAGAAATAACGACACGAGAGGTTCCTGTGTCTCACTCCAACTGTTTATTCACACACTGTCTCTCAGAACTTAAGATACAGTAAGCGCCAAAATCTCCACCCAGCTCTTCCCTTCAACTTGGGTGTGAGTGGAGCCATCTGGTGGTCCGCCACAATACCACCTTTTTAAACGGTAACTGTAACAGAATACAGTTACTCATATTTTGTATTCTAAATACGTAACGGCGGTACATGTATTCCGTTACTCCCCAACACTGTCCATGAGTAATAATTTTAAAGAAAATCTATACACATAAAACACACACACACACACACACACACACACATATATATATACATTGACATTTTAAATTATCTCCAGAATACTGTATATACTAGGGCCACAAGTTTGCATCATGGTGCTGATCCAGAATCCTTCCCTTATTATTTATTCCCAGTGCTATAATAATAATAAAGTAATGAGAATAAAACTGTTAAGGTTCAAAGTTGGAGAAAAGGAGTACGGAGGGCTCACCAGCAAATAACAACTCTGGTCCAGAAGATGTGATCAAAGCAAAGATTTATTGATAACACGCGTGGAGTCCGAAGCTGGGCAAAGTCAGCAATCGAACTGAACTTACAACAATTAGACAAAGGTTTTATATGGGTACAATAACAAAGCCCCCCCTCTTTTGCAAAAATAGACAAAGTACAGCTTACGTCACTTAAACCACAAAATGTTCCGTGAACTTTAACATAGTTTAAAGAACATTTCGTCTCATCTCCATCCCGGTGTCGCCCCACGTACGTCTTCTTGTCTCAACCTCAGTTGCACTTCCTCTAAGTACCTCGGCACAATTCTGCATTTGCAGCAAAAACACATCTTCACTTCTTACTTACCAAAATAGATCTAATATGGTGTGTATGTGTGTGTGTGAGTGTGTGTGTATGTGGGTGCCTGCTGTGTAGGCTATGTATGTGTCATGACCTCGTCTGCACGCCAGCTCACCTCACACCTCTCGTCTTAGCCAGACATAAGGCCTGTGCACATACACAGCTGAACTCTGTGTGATTTCTAGGCTAAATGTCACACTCAAACCATGAAGGAAACTCACTCAAACTGAACATAACTGAAACTTAAGACTTACTAAAAAGGATATAAGGTGTAAATGATAAAAACTTAAATCTTGACTCTAAAGAATATAAGTAATAAAAGATAAAAAATCACTCCAGGCGTATGTCATGTAAGCAGGTGTGTTGCCATTCCTTTCAGAGCTCCTGTCCTCCTCACCGTGTATTGGCTGATCCTTAACGCCTGCCAAGAGTTTCTGACCTTCACTTGACCAGGAGCCACAGCTCTTTAATAAGCTCAAATGCAATCATGTGTAAAAGATTAAAATCATTTTCATAACAAAAGTTCTCTCTTCTCAGATCTACCAATATGTTTGCTCGTCTCTACTACAGTTCAATCATTGAAAATTACACTGATCAGCATACTTTGTGGAAATTACAGATTACATCATGGCAAAAGCATTTTTCAGACCCCTCATTCCCCCTTTTGACCTCTGACTGACCAGAGGTCACCATACTTTCAGGTGCTTCACTCCTCGTCCCACACAGCGACTCCCATGTCCATCAAAGGCATCATGGGTATGTGGGCTTCTGCTCCCGGATCCACTGCCTTCGTGATCACCTTCTCTAACAGAGCTCGGGCACAAGGAATGAGACAACAGCCACAGGTCACCAAAATGGCCACCATCACAGCTAATGAAAGCAAAATTGGGAGTACAAACCCTTTCCACTGTCCGAAGACCGAGGTCATCCAGCCCTCCAGCGGATTCTCAATTCCCGAATGTTCGTGCATGGTCTTAGAGAGCGTTTTCAACCCCTCTAGAGCTCGAGTCACTGACCCGTCTGGAGCCGTGTTATTAGGAATAAAAGTACAGCATTGATCACCGAACATCGCACATACACCGCCTCGTTCTGCTAACAGCATGTCTAAAGCCATTCTATTCTGCACCCCCATCAACGAGGTCGGACCCACTTGCTCCACTAGCCCTTCCATCCCATCTCGAGTAAGGTTAGAAAGTCTCAGCAGATTATAGTGAACATAATTAATTCTATCCACATTCTTGTTAGGGGTCACAGGAAAGAGAGCAGCGATTATTGGAATATTTTCAAACCCGGCAGCTATTTGATCTGCAAGCTTATACTCATTTGGAACTCCCCGGGGCACTCCTATTGAGTCTATCCAGGTCGGCGAGTCCATCCTAGGATCATAAGCATGTGTTCCCTCAGCCCCTCTTTTTACCATAACGTGTCTCTTGCGCCTAGCTGTCAGTGTGCGTGTGTCGTGCGTTGGGAATGCCTTCACCCGGTTTCCTATTAACATAAGTGGCGCACCTAGCCTCACCATTGCGCACGTCCCCACGCTTCCCAGAGGAACACGAGCCAAAAGAGTTTTATGTCCGCAATAATAATAAAGCCCACTTCTAGCCCAGGTCCCAATCAAAGTGTTTGCATCACTTACATTGTTTGTGGTTCTCCCCGTTTTGGTAACCGAACACCAACTTGGGTCAATTTCTCCCACCTCATATTTCACGTGATCTGTGGAGAACTTAAAACACGTATAATTATCTTTTTTCGGCATAAATGGTCCCGCCTTCGTATGTTTATCGGTTGGGGAAATAAACTGGACAACACCGTGCAGTTTCCAGTGCTCACCACTCCTCTAGTCAGTTGCAGCATACAGTCATAGCCCCACTGATCCTCTGGATGTAGTGGTGCAGGTTCTGTGAACAAACGTGGTCTAGCCGACGCACAAGCCACACAATTTGACACTTGCTGCTCCTCGGCATTTAATGCCATCCAGTCCAGCCACAGGTTGCTGTCACTGAACCCGGTGGCGCGTTCTATCAAATCCTTTGGTTTTAACCTCGTATAATCTACCGTGAGGACTCGCCTGGCTTTTGGTTCCCATTCCTCTGGTGCTGCGGTGGACGACTCGTTTCCTACTGGCTTGGGTTTTGGGTTGACAAGATTTATCCTAATTACCCCTGTCGGATCTGTTCCCACCATATCTATCCCGATTACCAGGTAAAACACACCTCCCGGACTTTCTGACCTAGGGAGAGCGTTCCAAGGACCCAGGGAAAGGGTGATGGGGTTCTGAGAAGTGGAAAAATCCCTCTGTATTGCTATCCCTTTTAACCCTTCAGGCACTTGCGGCTGCCACCCCACTCCGGTCCATCCTACCACATTCCCCCAACCAGGAATACACCACTGCCCTGCAGTATAAGACCCCAGGACAGCGTGACTTCCCCGACTGGAGTGAGGGCTCCCTGCCCGCGTGCAGATGTAAGGGTGGCTACAAATCCACACATCATATCCCCTCCAGCTACCGTTTGCCCCTTCGCAATCTATTATTTCACATAAGTCAAACGTATACGCACTTGTGGACCCTTTAACGTAGTCCAGCTCTAGCCCCTTATATCTGCTGAGACACCCATCCTTTATACCCGAGATCTCACGTTTTGTTCTCACCCTCGGCCCCGTTTCGGTGAACGATCCCTCTTGTGGTGCTGGAGTGGACTGGCCTCCGGGTCCGGACAGTTCGCTTGGGTTTTTCTGCAAAGTATAAACGAGCAAACATACGGCCATAATTAATATCATCAAAGACATCAAACTCACAATAACAAGTAATATTTTAATTTGTGCCCTCTCTTCATGAGGATCTAATTCACGGCGTGGCATTTTTCAGCGTGTATTTAATGATTAAAAATAAAAGAAAACAAAGCGTGGTTTTTCTGTGTCTCTTTGCTGCTTGCTTTTTCTCTTTTTCAGCTACCCTTCTCCGGCCACTCAGTTTGTGGTTGCTCCTTTCTGCAGGCGCGGCGACCTCCTCCTCAGCGGTTCTTCTTGCTTCGGCCTTTCGGGTAGACTACCGATCGGCCCGTTGCACGGGGGAGAGGATTTATTTTGCCTCTTAGATTTGTTGCCCCCCGTGTCCGGTGGAGCCGGGTCCTCGTCCACTAGGCTCTCGTCTGCTGCCGCACACTGCGTCCAATGGAACCAGGTGTCGCCTTTCCCTTTCAACTGGACCGCTGTAGCCGTCCGAGCTGTCACCTTGTATGGACCTGTCCACCGGGGTTCCTTCCACTTGCGTTTGATGACCTTTAGCCACACCGCCTTGGCGTCAGGGACCTCTCCTTTCTCTCTGGGGTTCTCACATGTCACCTGTTTTGTGAAACTGGACACAAGGGCTTTCAACTCGTTAAAATATTCAGCATGAGACCTGTTCCTTTTCTGGGGCTGCTCCGCCGAGACCACTGTCCAAGGGGCTGGAAACTGTCTCCCGGTCAGCAGCTCGTACGGGGTAAAGCCTGTTGACTGATTCACAGAACATCGTATGGTCATCAAAGCAATGGGGAGTGCAGCTACCCAGCTTAACCCTGTTTGTGCGCATATTTTAGCCATCTTATTTTTTAAGTTCAGATTCATTCTTTCTACTTTTCCCTGAGACTGGGGATGATACACTGTCCCAAATTTATGCTGCACTCCCAACATTCTCTCTACTTCTTGCAGATCCTGGTTTTTAAAGTGTGTGCCATTATCTGATCTAATCCTTCGGGGAAACCCGTGTCGCGGAATGTAATGGTTAATCAAACACTTTATTACACTCTTTGCGTCTTCCTTCCGGGTTGGCCAAGCCTCGGGCCAGCCGGTCAAGGCATCAACACACACCAACAAATACCTCACACCACCGGGGCCTGTCTCAATCATGTCAGTGAAATCAATAACAATCTCCTCTCCTGGTCTCTCAGGCATCAAAAACTTACCCGGCTCTGGTTTCACTGCTGGTTTGGGATTGTGTGCTCCACAGATTAGACATGTTCTGGCCTTCTCCTGCACCATGTTCCTTAATTCCGGGTGCCACCATCGACACAGGTTTTTCTCCATTTGTTTTATACCCACGTGGCCCAGTCCGTGAGCTTCACTTACCTTCTGCTTTGCCATTTTGGTCGTCAAAACTGGACGCCCGTCCGGGCTCCTCCACAGGCCTTCCTCCTGCCAGGCTCCTCTAGCCTGCCACACCCCCTTTTCCTCTGGGGATGCTTCCTTCTGAGCCTGTCTGACCTCCTCCAAGGTGTTGGTGCTCCCCTCCTCTTCTGCCGTTACCTGCACCATTTGTCTCTGTCCTTTGTAGCCTGCGGCCTTTTTTGCAGCTTCATCCGCTGTCCGGTTTCCTCTTGCCACCGGATTATCTCCCTGTGAGTGTCCTTTGCATTTTACAATACTCACCTCATCTGGATCCTCTAGGGCTTTCTCCAGTTCCTCCATTTCCTTCTTGTGGCAGATCGGTGCGTTGGTTGCAGTTCTGTATCCAGCTCTCTTCCACTGAGCCAGCTCCACCTGTGCGGCTCCAAACGCATATGCTGAGTCAGTGTAAATGTTCACTTTCAGGTTCTTAGCCAACCGCAGCGCTCGGATCAGGGCTATCACTTCAGCTCTCTGGGCTGACTGTTGTCCCTCAATCCTTCCTGCCTCTATTACCTGATACTCCTGTCCTACTCTGCGAACTACAGCATACCCTGCTTTAAGTCCTTCTTCATCTCTGTGGCAGCATCCATCTGTGAACCACTCCTCTGCTCCTGCTATGGGTTCCGCTTTTAGATCCTCTCTCACTTTCTCTTCAACCTGGGCTCTCTTCACGCAATCATGTGGTTCCCCTGACCCCATTAAATCTGCCATGTTAATCCCCTCATGTGTGAATGTCAGGTTAGGTGCATCTAAAACTTTGCTCAACCTCTGTTGTTTCAGTGGGGTCATTGTGAACGCCTGTGAGTTCACGTAAGCCACTACACTGTGTGTGGTGAGCACTTTCAGTGGGTGTTCCCTTACTATGTGTGCTGTTTTCTGAATGATTTTTGCGACCCCTGCTGCATGTCGTGTGCATGTTGGGTGTCTTGCTTCTATTGGGCCCAGTTTTATGCTAACATACATGAGCACATCTCTACTCCCCCCTTTTTTCTGAAACAATACACCATTTACAATGTCATTTGTTTCAGAAACATCCAGGTAGAATGGTTCCTCGTAATTTGGCGTGGCCAAGTCAGTGGCCCTCGACAAATCCTGCTTCAATGAAATGAACGCGGACTCTGTGGCCGGTGTCCAAGACAACTCAGCCCTCAGGTTTCGAGCGCCGACTTTCTTAATCAGGTCCCTTAAAGGGGCGGTTTTACCTGCGTAGTTCGGAATGAACTGTCTGCTGTAACCTGTCAAACCTAGAAAAGAAAGTAATTCTTTCACAGTTCGTGGTTTGGGATGTGTGAGAATTTGGTCTCTGTGTGTGTTCATTAACCCCACGGATTTGTGTGCAATCACCCGGCCCAGAAAAGTTACCTCCGGTCGGACCAGCTGCAGTTTTTCTTTACTGACCTTGAAGCCGCATTCTGCCAGTCGATTCAACACTGCAAGCGAGGCTGCCGCACACGCCGCCACGGAAGGAGCTGCAATTAGGAGGTCATCAACATACTGGATTAGTGTGCAGCCCTCAGGCAGTTGACATGGTAACAGGGCTTCTTTCAGCACCTGATTGAAAATGCCTGGGGACAGTGCAAAGCCCTGTGGCAACCGTGTGTATCTGAACTGTCTACCTCTGTATGTAAATGAAAAAATGTCTCTGAGTGACTCATGCAGTGGGAGACAAAAGAAGGCGTTAGCCAAATCAATGCACGTGAACCATTTCTGGTCCCATGTAATTGCAGTAAGAGCTGTGTATGGGTTAGGCACAGGAACAGTTTCAGTGCGTAGTATGGCATTAATAGCTCTCAAATCATGTGCCATTCTGTATTTCCCCGTACCCTGTTTTTCAACTGGTAAAATAGGTGTGTTCCAGTATGAGTGTGATGGTTCTAGCACCCCTACCTGCAACAGCCCTTCAATGGTTTCTGCAATACCTGCATCAGCCTCTGGTTTGTGCCTGTACTGTGGTTTATTGATGGGTGCATCCGACTTCAGCTCGAAAAGAACAGGTGAACAGGAAGCTAAACCCACATCAGTTGGCCCTCTGGACCACAATGTGTCAGGGAGTTTGGGGAGTTCAGCCACCGCGTCTGGATGATCTGTTTTCTCTCTGCCATGTGTTCTGGAAATTTCTTTGTGTTCTAAAATCACAGCATCGTTAGACCAACAAAATATACGATAGATTTTACATTTAGGAGCATACCAAACATTTGGAATTTGCGTACCTTGCCACCAAGAGTTGTCCAGCGCCCGCTTGACCATTGGCCCTAGTTCTCGTGCCTCATGACCAACATGGACCGCCAAAGTAATGTGAGGGGCTGAATCCTCTCCCACATTGTACCAGGGCAATTGTTCATCCGTTAATTTGACAGCCGCGGCGACACCTTCTGGTCCAATGTAAATATTGTGTGTTTTTACATTCCAAGTCTCTCCCTCTAGATCACTCTCAAATTGTTCCCTATAGGTGTCGTCTTCTTCCTTATCATAAAAAAGGGTGACGTGGTAAGGATCTCTAGGCTCAGAGTAGACGGCCAAGCTCATTATCCAGGGTCTCCATTGCTGGTATGTTCTCAGAATGCCTTCCTCCACCAGCCGTCCCCAGTATATTTCTGCTGTGGACTGCTCAGAGTCTCTGACCAGATATTGAGTCTTTGAAGGCGATCCCAGGCATGGGAATTCTTTTCCTCCTGGCAGAGAGACCGTCAGGCCATCTGCCGAACACATAATAGTTGCTCCCAGTTTCACAAGCAGATCCCTGCCCATGAGATTTACAGGCACCTGTGGTGACACCACATATCGGTGTTTCAAAGTCTGTTTTCCCAGCTGCGTCAAAGCTGGATCAGTCAGTGGCAGAGTCATCGGAATCCCGGAGAAACCCACAACACTGACTGTGCTATTTGAAAGCGTTGCACAGTTAGGTGTGTCTCTCAATGTGGAATAAGTCGCTCCAGTGTCCACCAGGAAGGGTAGTTCTGTACCTTCCACGGTCATCGACAGCATGGGTTCTGCCGCACCCACACTGTTCGGTCTCTCCGGGCGGCGTCAGTATTGCTCCCCGTCCCAGCCCCAGTCAGCGACTGGATACTGGGCGACGGGCGCTGCACTGGGATTCGGAGCTTTGTGCGCCCCCCTGTACGCAGCTCCTCCTCTGATGTTTCCGCGTGCCTGGGGTTGATAGCCCCGCCGTGGATAGTTACGGGGCCTCACAGGGCATTCTTGAGCCCAGTGTCCCTCCGCTCCACAGAAGAAACAGCCACTCCAACCATCATTGTCAGCTGGAGACCCCAGAGGCCGAGCTCTTAGTCCGCCCCTGCCGGATCCACCACGCCCCCTTTGCGAACCACCGGTCCCCCAATTCCCAGCGGGTCTACGTTGCCCTGGTGCATTGGCGGGCCAGCGGTCATCAGGATAGAGATTCGGATCCAAATCCGGCCAGTCAGGCACCGGATCAGCCCCGGGCCTTGCCACCATGATTTTTTTGCTTTGTTCTTTCATTTCCTTTTTCTTACTGTCAATTTTGTCGCGGGCTTCCCCCAACTGTAACCTAATAAGTTGAGCCTGTGCTTCCTCGAGCTCTTTCTTTTGTTTATTCACCAAATCCTGTTCCTGCTGAAGGCGATGCACCACGTGCCTCTCCCACTGTGCGGAGTCTGCTACTGCAAAGTCTGGATTCTTCTCTAAGTCTGCTGTGACCTGTTTTGGCAGTCCTGCCAGAACGGCGGAACGGAACCACGCCCGACTTTCGCCCTCCTTACCTGGATGAATGCCTGTCTCAATCAACCACTGCTCCTTAGCTTTAGCTAAGAACTCCCCTGGTGTGTCTTTAGGGTCCCAAATTATCTTAGGTATTGTGCCGGTGTTGCGTGTTGGATACTTTTCACGAACAGCATCAAACAGGGCACTTTGGACCTCAGAAAGAGGGAGGTCATTAGCATACGTAGTGGTGCGTGCTAGCCCCTCTACATCAGCTAATCCTCCACCCAGCAGGCAGCGTCCAGCGACCCCGCGAAAATCACCGAGAGCAAGCTCTTCTGCTTCGGTCAGTGTGGTCAGTTTCCTCAGCCAACTAGCCCCTCCTTCTGTAATGGGCGGAAGTTGTTTAACCAATGCTTCCAAATCTCTGATTTTATACGCTCTATACACTGGTTCACCACATGGACCAGACATCAGAGGCATATTCTCTGTACTCCTCTATCAAAAATTACTCTTCTATTTTTCTTCACCTGTGTTTTTCCCTTTGACGGCCCAAACATTGATCTTCTCCGACCTGGAGTGGCCTGCTTCTGTTTTCCGCCTTCATTCTTTTTTACTTCGCGGTTTCTCAGCCTTATGCTTGGACCTGGGTCTGACTCAACTTCTCCCTCTTCGGCCACTTCCTCTTCCTCGCCATCCTCCTCTTCATCACTCCAGGAGACCTCGTCCTCTATTTTATCCTTTG
This sequence comes from Oreochromis niloticus, assembly GCF_001858045.2. Classification (NCBI taxonomy): domain Eukaryota; kingdom Metazoa; phylum Chordata; class Actinopteri; order Cichliformes; family Cichlidae; genus Oreochromis; species Oreochromis niloticus. The sequence continues at coordinate 1,103,365 of NC_031985.2, forward strand.
GCCTCCCCTTAAATATTGCCCGCTTCATCACTTCCAATGTGCTGAACACCTTCAGCAATGCCTCAGGCTCCTCATACATAGGACCATGCACTTCTCCTTCCCAGTGTTCCCGGTCGGGCGTTTTTTCTGCTCCACCCGATCTCCTCCTCTGGGCCTGTCCTTCCTTCTGCGGACCTGGCGATCCCTTGTGCTTGGGCCGGGCCCCCAGCTCCATCGTGGGCCGCCCCTCCTCTCGGGTGTGCATCCCCTCCTCCTGTCTGTCCTGTCTTGGCTGATCCAGCAGGTGTTCCTCGGACGGCGTCAGCTTATCACTCCTGATTCCCCTTTGTGGCGAGGTTGGGCCTTCATCTGCAGCTGAGGCCTCCAGTCTCCCACCTTCACAAAAGGGCTGACGCCCCCCTGCTCTTACTTCTTCCTCTTGTCTCCCCATGTGTTCACCCGTGTATTCAACATTCACCACTCCTCCCAGGACTGTTCCTGTTTGTCCTCCAGGCCCGCGCACCTGTCCTCCATCCAAAGTCATTACCGGCATGACATAGGGTGGGGGTGGGGCACTTGGCATTAAAGTAGCCCATGGGTATATTTTGGGTGTTGAGGGTCTAGCAGTTTCCTCTGTTTTTGTGGTCAAGTTTCTCATTTGATCTTCCAACTTTTTATTTTCCTCTTTTAGTTGTTTTACTGAGGCCATTATACTCACCATGTCCCCTGCTCTGGCCGTGTCATCCTCCTTCATCCAAGATTTTGCGGCATTCCACAAAAACAACCACTTAGAGCACTTGTCATGCACTTCTCTGAGGTCCTTCATTTCTGCCTTGGTCTTTCTAGTCACTGAGCGACCCACAGACTCCTCTTCCAGTTGCTTCAGTTGTTCTTCACATCTTTTCCCTTCAGCTTGAAACACCAAGCTCAGAGCTATTTCATCACTCAATTTCTTTTGTTGAGATGTAATGAGCTTACTTACCTCAAGCTCCATAACCTGACATTCTTTTTCAGCCGCTTTTAATGTTCCAGCATTAGCCAGTCGAACAGCTTTCTTCAGCTGTTCAAGCTGTGCCTTCAAGGGCTTATACCCTTTTATTTCACCAGAGGTCGCCCTGTCACTCATTCTGCCACACACTCACTTACCTCCTCCTGTGACATTTTCTGGCTCCTCCTCCTGAGCTACTCTGTTGTCCTTCACTTTCGGTTTCCACAACCCGTCTCACCACTCTGACAGCCGCTTCCTCGTCTTCTCCTGCTTGGTGACACACAGAGTTTAACCCAACTTATCATAAGCCATCCGTGACTTGACCACCCGTTCATCACAACACACTTCATTTGTTCTGACCCGGGTTCCACCTTAACACACCCTCATCCAAGCATGTCAAACTCGGCACCCATCTCTGCCGCTTCCACCAGGGAGACAAGAAACTCCGCCGCGTTAGATGGCACCCACCCCGAGTTATTTTCATTGTCCGCCAATTCCATTAATCCCGTAAACAATAGCAAACATTTATTTACATAGTCATCCAAATCATCTAACTCAACTGTTGCGGATATGGACACCTCATACGGGGCATTCTCCGTTTCTCCTTGGCAAACACAGTTAACTTCAAACACACCTTCCCCGAGTGAAATATCCACTTTACAGAACCCCTCCAACAGCATTTCAGTTATTTTCCAGCTGATTGTTCCCTATGTAAACCTCAAGTCCAGATTAACACTCTTCAATTTTAAACCTTGTTATTTCAACCAACCAACCCGTTTTTTGTTTTTTGTTTTTTGTTTTTTTTTTGTTTTGTTTTTTGTTTTACTGGTAAGTTAACACCAACTCCCCTCTATTGTATAATTCTTCTACTCCTAATAAGTCCACTTTATTGCGTGCTCATTTCACTGTGATCTTTTAACACTCAATCCTGTAATTTTATATCTATTAATCTGTCACGCTTATTAGTGGCTCATGATTGCTTAAGGCTTATGTCTGAACTTGACCACCGAGCCGGAGTATCATTCGATCCTAACAGGACGACCACTCCATTTTCTCTGCGTCAAGACAGCTCATTCGTCTTTAACAATTCTCTACTGATATGTCAGCATGCTACAGCTCGACATTATTATATGGCCATGTGCTTAACAAACTCAAATCATCCGATTAAACTTTGTGTACTTTATCTTATCTCCACAATTTAATCTCAAAAGGTCATCAATTTTTTATAATCAGTCCTATCACCACAGCATAGGCCGCAGTGAGTTATACCTAAATGCACCATGTGTTGTTATGCATAGTAAAATTTGACCGGGTTTCTCAGAGGTACTTATTTGTTTATTTAAGCCTCAGGTAAAAAACACAAGAAAATTCAAACGTCAATATCACCCGTTATGTATTGCCTAAATTAAAACAGCTTTAACTTCAAAGCGTCTAGCTTTGCATCACAACAACAATATTCCAAACCCAGCTCATCAATAACATCATTGCAGCAATGAAACAAAGCCCCATGTATATCCCCATACAAACAAAGCAACGTAATATTTACAGTCAGTTAACAATATGTGTAAATCATGCTTATGACCTCAAAAACACTTTAAACCAAAGCAGAGATCCTTGTGCGTTTCACAGCAGCCAGCTCATTTGCATATGCTCGTACTTTCACCGTCCGTTACCCGGTCCAGTGGTACTCTATGTCAAATGGACTAAAGGCACGTTCGCAGAACGATAAAAACGCACTGGCAGCTTCACCTGGGTCTCTTTCGTGTCTCAATGTATTTTTCCAAGCACCGGAATATCAGGAAACTACGAAACAGAAAGCTAAATAACTCTAACTCTGACCGTCTTATTTCTGCAGACACTGTAAAACCATAGTGGTTCTCCGGCGTTTCAGCCCAACAAATGCATCTCATATGAATAACACTCCCCATACGTGAATATTCAATCTGACAAGATCCAGAAACAAACATCCTTTTTATCCTAAGAAAAATCAAATCACAGTTCATATATTCTATCTCAAAACTCAGCAAAACAGTCATACACTCATGTCAAAAATTAAAACTTTACTCACAAAATGGTAATAAACAAAACCAGCATCTTAAATACAAGCATTCAGCAATACGTAACAATTTCTATAAACTCCCCAAAACTCTAGGGATTTCGCAGCCACGTTCTTTATTAAACAGCTGTTCAAACCCCTTCGTGCACTCACGATAGCAGCCGCTTCATTTACATAAGCACAGGTTATCTGAAAATAACTCACAGACCTGCAGCATTCCCTCCCTCAGTCAAACTCATCACGCACTCACACACTTAAACGGTGACCCTTAAGCTCGGTCACTGATCACACATTCTCCACAATTAATTCAACTCTATTTATCCTCTTGTAATATGCAAAACCAACCTCTTAGTTACAGACATTTTAGCAAAATTTTTCAAACAATAGTTACACATTCAATCCACTCGAAACCGAAAGCGATAGTCACTATGAGCGTCACCGCTCCTCATTTACATGAACACACACCCTCTAAAAATAGAAGTCAGCAGGCAGTGCTTCTGATACAGAGACTCCCTTCAGCCGAGGATTTCTTATTATTATATTATTATGTTACACAGACGTCCTTATTTTTACAACTGCACAGATTTTTTAGGCCTCTTAGCTCCTACCAATTTCGATAAATTTACCATAACCGACTCGAACGGGCAAACCCCAGGTTTTTTGCGACCAATTCAGCAGACCAGACTCGAACTGGCCTGTCCAAATATCTAGTCCTAACTTAATTTACAGGTAGCCAAACAAGCGCAAGAATAGGGGACTTGAACCCCTAGCAATTTCGGAGTTTCCCAACTTCTCCCCCGCTGTCGACGGTACTATCCCTACCCAGTGGTAGGTCTAGGGTCAGCGTCCTGCCCTAGCGCAAGTGTTACCAAGGAGAAAATGCGCTTCTTAACAGACGCCGCTGTCGTTCTAAAAAATTTATAATAATTTGAAACAACAATCTACACCCGAAGCAGGATTAAGATTGAGGCAGATCTCCCGTTGTGGACATAAGGGACTTGAACCCACGAACTGACCATCACACGTAGATCAAATGACCAACGGGGCTTCACCCCACACCATAACCAAATTCCCTACCACACTAAATTAGCAGCTCCGACCGCTTTTAATTCTCTCAGTACTGTACTTTACTACTTTCATTATCCTTATTTCAACCAGTATACTCATGAGATTACAATCAGAATTAAATCAAAACAGACATTCATCAGTAACTTTCAGTGAGTAGACTTTCAAATTTTGTCATAGTCAATTTGACACCTTTTGGAATTCATTTCAACAGGTAGTGTCTTACCTTTTTTAATTCGCCGGCGAATGTCCCCTCACTTCCATCACTGATTACCGTCTGTCCGCCTGACCACCTCGGACCCTGTCCAGCGCCTCCCTGGTCTTCTCCTTTCTCCAACCACCGGAACGAGCCCCCAAATGTTAAACATAAAGTAATAAATATAAAATAATGTATTTATGATGATTCAGTTTGTTTGACTATCCTGTGTGTGCAGGTAGAAACTTTTTTAAATGTTTAAACTGCAGAGATACAATAATGTTGCTGCTGTAAAATTAGCATTTTGTCCTATCTGAAATATAAATCTAATATAATCTGTTTCTTAATGTATTTTTAAAACATAGTGGGTTTTTCCTAATACCATAATTATAATAATCCATAATTATGTGAACATGCATATTAGTTTTCAGTGAAATATAAGCCCTCCACAAAGGCAGGAAAAGCCCTGTAACTTACTAAACTAAACTAAACATGTTCCCTAAAACAGTGGACAGATCTACAGACCCCTGACAGCCTTATCCAGTTAGCTAGCAGCTATGACCAGCACTACTTGTGCAGTTAATAAAAGAACAGGTAATGTTTGTCACGCTGTTGCACACACAGCACGCTCATTTGTTTCAATTCGTCAGTTGCCACAAGACAGCTTACTAACGTGTGCATAATAAGCTAATACTGCTGTGTCCTATAGACTACAGTGTGCGCAATACAGCTACTTAGTGGTTTTTGATGCATCAGTCTGCATCTCCCAGTTATTTTGTGCGTTTCGCCTACAGCTTCACACCACTCAGGCGGAAAAAATGCGCGTGCTCTTTGGGAGCTCGTTTCCGGTTCGTAACCAGTGCGCTCTGCTGTCAAGGGCGATCATTGGGTAATGGTAGTCATGTGACTGATGACTGAGATTCATAGTTAAATATTGTTGTTGAGGGGCACAGGCAGGACTCCACATGCACACACATGAAAAAAAATATCAAAAAAATTATAAAAATTTGCCTCAAAAAAGGGCACTTGGGGCACCCATCAGGGAAGGGGCAGGTGCTCAAGCCCCACGTCTGCACATGCCTGGTGGGGACAGCTGTTGGTCCAGGCCTGCGTGGAAGAAGGTGGAGTAAAGCCAGTGGTGTCGTTAGGCCTATTTTAGGGGTGCTGAAGCCTCCCTAAAGCTGTGTGGCAGGTCAAATTGCTGACTCAAGTCTCATCTCTGTTTCTGCAGATTTTTGTCTCGAAAAGAAGGAAGAAGAGAGAGACGCCTGAAGACGACGAGACGAGTTTTAGTTCAGAATCTTGAATTTAATCTGATGACTTTATTTCGCTCTGACGAGTAAAGACTGAATCGTAACCACAGACTTTCAGTTGTGTTTGATTTCAGAGGTTATACTGTTGAAGGTGTGTGTGTGTGGGGGGGGGGGGGGGGGGGGGGGTTGTTTTTTTTGTTTTTTGTTTTTTTTTTAATCCAAACTCGGATTTTCTGTCTTAAAATATTTAAGCCTGATCTTTTTAGGGCAGAGTCAGGATTCAGATTTATCAGGTTAAAATTACAACAAAGGAAGGAAGGGGGAAAAAAGGGAGAAAAGGAGATAGGAAATGAATGAAACAGATGAATAAAAGGTGTGAAAAGAAAGCAGAGACCATGTAAAAAGAGAAGGACAGAGAAATCATGGACATGAAGAAAGAAAAAGAGAACCTCGCCTTAGTTTAGTTTTATCAGTATGTGACCAAATTACAGTCAGAGTGCTTCATACTGTAAAGAAAAGAGTGATACTGAGAAAGGCTTGAAGAAACAGAAGAAGAAAGAGGGTCAATGTTTGAGGAGGAGGAGGAGGAGTGACAGATGAAGCTCTGAAGTTGAAGTCCGGACTGATCAGGTCACGTTTTATTCTCTGTTCTTAATTATTTGTATTTTAAATAATTAATGATAATCATATTGTATATGATTACGTTAAAGCATGTCTGACATTTTATTCTTCATCAAAGCGCTGCTGTAGCGCTCCTGTGTCGCCAGGTGGTACCCTCGGGCTCCTTTTACCTCGAGTAGGCTCCGGTGCGCGTCCGCGTGGGTCAGCGGGTGCACAGAACGAGCGAGAAAGAGCATCTGACTCCAAACGCGCGCGCGCGCAAGGGATGATGCAGCCTCTGTTCAGAGAACAGACGCGGAGCTAAAAGAGACGAAGAAGAACCGGGAAGACCGAGCCAACAGCCGACACCGGAACCACCGGGACCAGCAGCGGGCTGGGCAGCAGCCGCCGGGCCAAACCTCCTCCCTGTCGGTGTGACTGTGTTGCGAGCCCCGGAGAGGAGGAGGAAGATGAAGAAAAGCAACCAGAACAGGCGGGTCAGTGAGAGAGAGAGCTCGGGATCGATCAGAGTGTGATCGCTGATCGTTGACTCCGTGACGTTGCTTTGTGCTTTATTGACGCTTCATTTTTGTTGAACCTTTATTTAAACACATCTCTGACACAAACTGAGCTGAGACAGGTGATGTGAGGTGAGGTTGGTGCAGTGATGCCTCCACCCTGCCCGGAGCTGCAGCTTCATTCAGGAAGTTTCTCCTTTTTTTTTTTTGTTCACAAAGAAAATCTGCGGTTTCAACACCGTCGATGACGTCACGATGCCGCCATAGCCATGGCTCTTTCTTTTATTCATTTAGTTATTTTTCTTCTCGTTGTTTTGTTTTTATTTCATTTGTATTTATGAAGACAATCGTTACATGTTCACATCTTTGCCTTGTTTTTAGCGTATTTCCTACCTGTGTGCATTTCTCTTATTTGCCAGTATCAGGTATCTGTCAGTATAATTTTATGTGATTGATCTTTGTTTCACACACGTGTTTGAGATTCTTCCCAGTTTAAACGTCTGAAAACTCCGTGTGTAGATCAGGTTCATTCTGCCTGCAATGACCTGTTTGGTACACATTTTTAGAAAGCTTGCAGTGCTCCCATTTTTTTTTACCTCAGATTTCTTTTTTGTCTCGGCCGTTTCGCGTCACCTCGAAGTTGTTTACGTCCTCTTTTAGTCTCTACCAGGTGCTTTCCATCAGATTCTGTTTTTGTTTCCCACCGAGGTCATTTCCTGCTTCTCTGACATAATTTTGTGTCTTCAAATATTACTCATTTTATATGTCATGTTTATCTCTCTCCTGGGTAGTTTAATGCCTGGTTTCGTCTCTCTCAGGCTGTTTGTCTGTTTGTCTTTGAGCTCGATCCTCTCTGTTGTCTTTATTCTTTGTGGGTCAAATGTTTTCTGTCCTACTCTCATTTTCTGATTGCCTTGCCTCTGTGGTCTTCCCATCTTTCTTAGATTCTTTTGTTCCTCTTGCATTGTATCTTCATCGGTCTCTGTTGGTCTTTGCATTTCTCTGAATCCTCGTGTTATCGTTGTGTTGTAGGGTGTTCAGGACTCCGGTCCGCTGCCCGTCCAGCAGCCGGAGAAGGTGGGCTGGATCCGGAAGTTCTGCGGTCGAGGGATTTTCAGGGAGCTGTGGAGGAGTCGGTACATGGTGCTGAGAGGAGACCATCTCTACATCTCAGACAAGGAGGTGAGAACAGCGATCAGAGAAACTGGACAGACGCCCTATGGGCTGCTGGTTCCAGTCTGCTGGACAGGCCAGGGAGGACTGTGGGTAGGCTGTGCCAGACGATAGGTTTACAGGTGCAGCTAATCCGTAGCTCACATCTCTGGTCTAGTTTGATATTTTCTCTGTCCTGTGTTCTTGGGATAAAAAGAGCTCAACAGTTAAACAGAGATTGTAGATGCATCATTTTTCATTGTTACAGATGTTTGCAAGGAGAAACAGGTGGAAGCTGTGAGATGGTCCTAAAGCAGAGTGTTTCTTATTTAAAAGTCACAATGCAGTAAAGAGACAAAGAAATGTCATGTGAAAAAGAGGAAATGGGGATTAATCCAAAGGAAGATGTAAATGTTTGTGGTTTAACGCGTTTGAGGCCGGATGCTGGATTTTCATCAAGTGAGAGGATTTCTGCAGTCCCGCTCTGTTTATTTTCAGCTCTGATGACGCTGAGTCATTTCTAAACAACGCCAAGTCACACAGAGTGATCATGTGACCTCTGATGTCATATTCTGGCTTCAGAAATATGTCCTGAGTGAAGAAGAGACAGACATGGTGTTTGTGAACAAACAAGACCTCGTCCCACAGAGTGGTTTCATGGCAGCAAGTGCTGCTTTTAGTCCTGCTGGCCACACACAGCTGGCAGGGGTCATTTCCAGCTGGGAGGGGTTTCAGGGGCTTCCTGAGGGTATCATCATCTCTGATGTTTCGCCAGAAATCCCTCAAAAGCTGTTTAGGGTTCAAGCAGTAGAAGTGAGCCGCTTTCTCTGAGCGTAGCTCGGCTCTCCTGTAAAGATCAGGTGAAGAACTCAGTCATTTAAGACTGACTCACTGTACCACTGCTGCTCCTCCACATAGAAAGGAGCCAGTGGAGGATAGTGATGGTAAATTCGATTCTTTTTACTGAATCGAGTTTGAATGAGTCACTCATGAGTCGGGTTTCTTGAGTCATTTGAGTCACTGAGTCAGTTGACCAGAGATGTTAAGATGAATGATTGTAAAAGAAAACAACTATTTTTATTTTTTTTTAGAGCAAAAAAGAGCAAAAAAAATTCTAAAGGGAACATTTATTTATTTTCATTTTATTTTATTGGTATTTTCCTTAAATGTGTCAAATATATATTTTCTCATCTAAATATCCACTGAGCTGTGAGCCAGGGGGGCGGTAAAGCGCCTTAACATTGGTTGCCAACCAAGGAGAAGAAGAAGAAGAAGAAGCTATGAGCCAGGAGGGAGGGGGTGAGTGAGTGGGCGTTTATCAATATGCGTACTTGTGCGTACTTGCGTTCTCGTGTACTCGTGATACGTCATCAGTCGGAGACCAAGTACTGTTCCAATTCGAAGTACGCATCAAGCCGAGAACGCGAAAAAGTCCCGGATGTGTTCTCGATCCGCCCATTTTATCGAGCATGCATCGGTGTGGACTTGGGACAGCTATATATCCCAGAATGCATTTCGTCCAAAACTCAACAGCGGACTCCCGGCACATCGTTTTCAACCCCCCCCCCCCCTCGCTCGCGGACTTCTCACTACTCAGGTTAAAGAAACCCCAGCAGCTGTCTATAGTATTGAGTGTCCACTAGAATAGAAATAAAAGCGTTCTAACATCTCACCTGCTTGTTTTTATTAAGGTATGTACACGTATGTACATGTACACTATTTTTATTAATAGAGGTTTCACTACTGAGGTTAAAAATGATATATAAGTCACTTAGATCACTACTAAATGTTAATGTTTGGTTTATTTCAGTGTTTTATTTGTTCCTGAGTAAACCGGTTTGGCTGTGATTACAGTTAAGCTTCATAACATGTTACTCACAGTTAAATAAGGAGGGGACGGCAGTAAAACCTCCGGACCTGTGACATCATCACGTACACAAGTGTTCCAATTGTACATATCGCGAGTCCGTGCTCGCGTTCTCGGCGGGTACGTACTCCCGTGCGTTCTCGGCCAGTACGTACTCAACTAGAACGCGAGTACGTACTCGCGTACTTGGGCATTGATAAACGGCCAGTGAGTGAGTGATTCGTAACAGGAAGGGAGGGGGTGAGTGAGTCCTGAGTGATTCGCTTATGCTATGATTCAGCACAGCAAGGGAGGGGGTGAGTAACTCAAATGTGCTGTTAGCATGCTAGCTGAGCGATGCTACTGTGAACCAAGGAGCTATTGTCTTGATGTGAGCTTCTACTCAGGGTTTTCTTCCAGTTCAGAGCAGAAATGTTTTTGTTAAGAAACTGGCTGCTGTTTTTTCCCCCACAATTTTAATTATAAGCTAGATATATTTCTACTAATGGAATTAGCTTGCTAACAGCAACAGGGATGAGTCAGTTGCGCTTGTGAATCATGATTCACGAGTCAGTACAGTGATTCTCGAGTATTGAACGATTCGTTCACGAATCGAACATCACTAGTAGAGTATCACTTCCTGTTCCTGCTCAAACACAGTGGTGTTTCTGAGTGGCTTATCTGCTTAGCAATTTAATTAAAAACTTCTAAATACTTTCTTTCTTCATAGTATAATCTTCACGTGCTTCATCCGAAGCACACTTTTTGTGTACTCACTACCTAGTCAAAGGAGTTTGCAAAGAAAAGCGTCTGGACTTTAAGTTGCTTGAAGACGTTTCACCTCTCATCCGAGAAGCTTCTTCAGTTCAACTCCTTTGACTACGATGACCTGGATGACTGAGAACCTTCACAGACATACTCACTACCTAATTTATAGCCAAAGTATTCACTCACTGTCTCTGTACTGTTTCGCTAGCTTAGCTCGTAGCCGACTCGTTAGCACCATGGCTACTTCACCTGTCCCTCCTGCACTTTCCTGCTCATTGTGTCAGATGTTTAGCTACTCCTCGGCCTCCTTTAGCAGTAATGCCTCTGTCAGTGTGCCCCAGGGCAGCTGTGGATACAACAGTAGCTTGCCTCCACCAGTGTGTGAATGTGAGAGTGAATGAATAGTGACATTGTAAAGTGCTTTGGGTGCCTTGAAAAGCGCTATATGAAATCCAATCCATTATTGTTATTATTATTATTATTATTATTATTATTATTATTAATGATACCTGTAACAAATGTAGCATATTTGCAGCTCTGGAGGCCAGGATTACTGAATTGGAGACTCAGCTTCGCACCCTTCATTCACCCGTAGCTAGCCAGGCCCCTGTAACTGGTGCAGCCGAAGATAGCGTAGGCCCCACTAGCTGTTCCCCGGCAGACCCCAAGCAGCTGGGGAAAGAGGGCGGCTGGGTGACGGTGAGGAGGAAGCATAGTCCTAAACAGAAGCCCCAGGTACACCACCAACCTGTTCATGTGTCTAACAGTTTTTCCCCACTCGGCGACACACCCGCCGGGGGTCAAACTCTGGTAATTGGTGATTCTGTTCTCAGACATGTGAAGCTAGAGACACCGGCAACCATAGTCAATTGTCTTTCAGGGGCCAGAGCAGGCGACATTGAAGGAAATTTAAAACTGCTGGCTAAGGGTAAACGTAAATACAGTAAGATCATACTTCACGTCGGCAGTAATGACACCCGGTTACGCCAATCGGAGGTCACTAAAATCAATATTGAATCGGTGTGTAACTTTGCCAAAACAATGTGGGACTCTGTAGTTTTCTCTGGTCCCCTCCCCAATCAGACCAGGAGTGACATGTTTAGCCGCATGTTCTCCTTAAATTGCTGTCTGTCTGAGTGGTGTCCCAGAAAGGATGTGGGCTTCATAGATAATTGGCAAACCTTCTGGAGGAAACCTGGTCTTGTTAGGAGAGACGGCATCCATCCCACTTTGGATGGAGCAGCTCTCATTTCTAGAAATATGGACCAATTTATTAAACCCCCCAAAATATGACTATCCAGAGTTGGGACCAGGAAGCAGAGTTGCAGTCTTACACGCCTCTCTGCAGCTTCTCTCCTCCTGCTACCCCCCCAAAAACCCATCTCCATTGAGACTGTGTCAGCTCCCAAACAGACAAAAAACAAACTAAAAACCAGCAACAAACAACTTAAACATAAAAAATCCCAAAGAAAGAACAACACAGTATCCACATCTGAACCAAAGAGTAAAACAGTGAAATGTGAATTATTAAATATTAGGTCTCTCTCCTCCAAGTCTCTGTTAGTACATGACTTAATAATTGATCAACAAATCGATTTACTCTGCCTTACAGAAACCTGGTTGCAGCAGGATGATTATGTTAGTTTAAATGAATCAACACCCCCGGGTCATTCTAACTACCAGAAACCTCGAAGCACAGGCCGAGGGGGCGGTGTGGCAGCAATTTTTCACACCAGCCTATTAATCAACCAAAGACCCAGACAGACTTTTAATTCATTTGAAAGCCTGATGCTTAGCCTCGTCCACCCCAGCTGTAAAACTCAGAAACCAGTCTTACTTGTTATCATCTATCGTCCACCTGGGCCTTACACAGAGTTTCTCTCTGATTTCTCAGACTTTTTATCTGATTTAGTGCTCAGCTCAGATAAAATAATTACAATAGAATAGAATAATCCTTTAATTGTCCCACAAGGGGAAATTTTGTTGTAACAGCAGCCAAAAAGACACATATACAAACAAACAGGACACAGAACAGAAACATACACAATTTTTTCTTACATATTTACATTAAGGACAATGGTTACTATATACAGAGAGTACTGTACAGTTACTGAATTAAATAAAAATAACTACAGATAAGAGGCAAACCAGGTTGTAATGCAATTATTGTGGGTGATTTTAACATCCATGTAGATGCTAAAAATGACAGCCTCAACATGGCATTTAATCTGTTATTAGACTCAATTGGCTTCTGTCAAAATGTAAAAGAACCCACCCACCACTTTAATCACACTCTAGATCTTGTTTTAACATATGGCATAGAAACTGAACATTTAACAGTGTTTCCTGAAAACCCTCTGCTGTCTGATCATTTCCTGATAACATTTACATTTACATTTACAATAATTGATTACACAGCAGTGGAGAGTAGACTTTATCACAGTACATGTCTTTCGGAAAGACATCTACTGTTTAAGAATAAGTTTAAGAATATAATCCACCCACTGTTATCATCTTCAATGCCCTGTACCAACATAGAGCAGAGCAGCTATCTGAACGCTAGTCCAACAGAGGTCGATTATAGGGGTGGGTTTTAATAATTGATTCATCGATTAAAATCGATTCTGGCTTGGATAACGTGAAATCGATTCATTAAAATCCTGAATCGATTTTTTAATATAAATTTATTTTGCCCGAAACGCCAGAATCTCAGGTGAAACCTCACAAAATTTCAACAACCACCAAACAGCTAAGACAGTAAATGAGAGCAGGTACACGGATTCTGCACAAGGACGTCTCTAATAAAACCGCTGTAACGTCAGAGGTAACGTTTATATGTTGATTAATGGTTTTCTTTCATTTTTGATGTACTGCAGAATATTTTTATAAAATCCCAGGCCAGGAAAACCACCTTCATGTTTTTATGTGTTTTATCTTCAGCTACTTTGACACAAAGGCATCTGCTGTGATGCTCACACCTTTGATAAAGTCTTGCGTGTGTCAGCTTCCTTTTTATAGATACAAAAATATGTAAATGTACTGATCTGAATTATAATATTTCTGACTGTCAAAATTTCCCAGATTCAAATTGAATTGAATTGAATCGAATCGAATCGGATTGAATCGAATCGTGGATCGAATCAATTCGGGACCTTGTGAATCGGAAATGAATCGATTCTAGAAATCAGTGACGATACCCAGCCCTAGTCGATTATCTTGTTAATAATTTTACCTCCTCACTACGTACGACTCTGGATACTGTAGCTCCTGTGAAAACTAAGGCTTCAAATCAGAAGTACCTGACTCCGTGGTATAATTCTCAAACACGTAGCCTAAAGCAGATGACTCGTAAGCTGGAGAGGAAATGGCGTGTCACAAATTTAGAGGATCATCATTTAGCCTGGAGAAATAGTTTGCTGCTTTATAAGAAAGCCCTCCGCAAAGCCAGAACATCTTACTATTCGTCACTGATTGAAGAAAATAAGAACAACCCCAGGTTTCTCTTCAGCACTGTAGCCAGGCTGACACAGTCAGAGCTCTACTGAGCCAACCATCCCTTTAACGTTAACTAGTAATTACTTCATGAACTTCTTCACGAATAAAATTCTCATCATTAGAGAAAAAATTACCAATAATCATCCCACAGATGTAATATTATCTATAGCTACTTTTAGTACCATTGATGTTAAGTTAGACTCTTTTTCTCCAATTGATCTTTCTGAGTTAACTTCAATAATTACTTCCTCCAAACCATCAACGTGTCTTTTAGACCCCATTCCTACAAAACTGCTCAAAGAAGTCCTGCCATTAATTAATGCTTCAATAGGGCTTTGGAGTTGACGTCACGCCGCAATGCATTGTGGGAGCGCAGCACCATTTTCGGGGTCTACGAATCAAAACAAACACACTGTGTTGGAACGACGATTACAAGATGCTTAAAAGCAGCTCAAAAGAGAATGGACTGTACAGAGACCGATTGCGTCCAGAGGCGAAGCGGCGGTACTTGCAGAAATAGCGTGCATTGGAAATGTGGACCCGTATGAAATACGGCCGTGGAGTAGAAACCCTGAAGACCAACCGCTATTGATGTAGCCTGACATATTTTCGTACCTTGTCTGTGAAATCAGCGCGTACAAGTCGTCATCCAAACAAAGGTAAGTCAGCTCGAGTACTGCGAGTAAAATGCATTTGATTTTCCCCCGAACATTCAGATTAGTGCAGCATAAATTCATTCATGAGGGGGAAATTACAGTGAGAACATGTGGAGGCTCTGTTAGAGGGATAACATAGTGAGTTCAGTGCACTGATGTGACATTCTCCTGAAGGATTTAGTTATTCTTTATGGTTAAAGAAATTGCAATGATTTATTCATATTTATTATAAATAATTCTAATTATACATCTTGCTTCAATATTTGTATCTTGTGTCACTAAAAATACATTTTATTTTAATTTTATACATTGATTAATGACCTGCATAATCTCCTTATCACATTAAGTGATTCATAATTGTCACTTTATGCTTTCTCCATCTTGACAGTGACATCCTTGCATTACATACTTTAGGTTCATTTTCTGCAGGCAGGTTTCTGAGAGAGAACAGGCTGATTTAGAATATAACATGCAGCGTTCTATAGATGGATGCATAAAAAAATGAAAAATTACATGTATGTGCTAACTTTCTAAACACTTTGTTACATTTATGATAAAGTAGATAAAACACATTTATGTCGGCCTTGGCTCATTAGTTCTTGTCTTTAAATTAACTTTGTCTGTGTGTGTTTCAGGTGCTGCACTCTCAGAGACTGAATGAACCAGCATTGCAGCCATGGGTACTGTGAGCATCACAGGGAAGGTTGAAGCCGCCCACTGCACCTGTATGGCTGGAGTCGTGAAGACCTGCACCCATGTCGCTGCTCTTCTGTTTAATGTAGAAGCAACTGTGCGGATCTGTGGCACAAGGACTGTTACAGATGAACCTGCATACTGGGTTTTGCCTGGTAATATGACCAAGATACAGCCAGAGGTTGGCCATAAGATAGACTTCTCCTCCTCAGCTGCCCAAAAAAAGGCTCTTGATCAAAACATAAACAGACCATCCGTAGTGAAAGGTAAAAGGAGCCGTCCTCAAAAAAGAAAAATCCCATCTGCTACTGTGGAGGAGTTGTCACTGCTATAATGCCATAATGTTTTATCTAGGGGTCCAGATTTATGCCTGTAGTGCACTGCCAGGTAAATAATTTGCATTTACTGAATATGTACTGACTGAGTACCACTGTTCAAAAGTTGAATAAAGAAACAAACGAATTTTTGCCTCTTTTTTTTTTTTTTATTAAAAACACTTTATAGAACATCACATCAGTTACAATGTAGAATCCATGTCATTTATAGTTTACAAATGACAAAATGTTTACATAAAATCATGACAGTGTTTACATGATATCACCCACTACTAACATTATTTACTGTATCTTTTGAAAAAATTTTTACCGCTATTTAAACAGCACAAGACTTAAGAATATTTAACAGGAGCAAGTTTCATTTTCCCTGGTTTTACTACCACACTGTTCACCTGAAGCGAGATCGATCAACTGTAGACCAGACAAGAAACGACGGAG
This sequence comes from Oreochromis niloticus, assembly GCF_001858045.2. NCBI lineage: Eukaryota > Metazoa > Chordata > Actinopteri > Cichliformes > Cichlidae > Oreochromis > Oreochromis niloticus. Next base: position 1,119,403 of record NC_031985.2, read on the forward strand.
GCCCAGAAAAGTGCAATCAAACGATGAGTTTATTGACAACGGAGAACAACCGTCAGCATATGGCTTATTTGCTCTGACAAAAATACACTGAGTTCTGGTTTTATAGCATAGAGGATCACACCCCCACATACACGTCAATACAGGTCAAAAATACATTATGTCCAGTCATTGTTTACAGACAAGGGTACATCTTGTACATCTCTAATAACTATGAACAGACATAACTTCTCTTTTTGATAACACCTTCCTTTTAAGGTAATAACTTCAAGCTTCAGGGCCTCTAAGGGCTAATAATGGACCCTCGTCCTCAATCACTAAGTAGACTGAATTGGCGCAGGTCTCAAATAAGAAGCAGAAGACACTTGGGCCTTCGCTCAGGCCTGCTACTAGATTTATGTGTATTGTAAGCATGCATGCAATTAACCTGCTATGTTCTCATCTTCCCTCAACATGTATCACCTGGACACTCTCACCAGTGAAGCTTAAAACCCTCTTGGATAGAACATCAACTCTAAACAAGCACAGTTATGCATTGTGTATAGAATGAACTCAACCTGTGAATAGAATGAATGTGATGACAAACATATTCAATGCAATATGAACCCTGTAAACAATATTACTGATAAAATAATACTGTAGAACATGTTATTAATGCATTTATCATAAGGCAGAGTATATGGCAGCAATAAAAGAATCTCTAAATCCCAACACACCAAACGCAGCAAACCTTCACCATCGTATCCAGAAGGGTCACCTCTTCACCCTCACATGGAAGAAGTAATCTGATTGGCATGGTGGTATGTTTGAAGCAGGTCCCTTGTGTAGCGCTGGAACCCAGTCACGATGTGTTTCATCCATTTCATAGGCTGGTTTGCTGCAATAATGCCAAATAATTAGCAACTCTATAAATAGAAGGTAGTTCTGCAAAATCACTCAGTAGGATGTTTGTTCTAATTTGCTATGACCTCAGAGTGCATCGAAAATAAAACTAATAGGCTATAAAGAGTGATATGAACATATTTAGAACTTACCGGAATGAAAATGGAGCACCAACAGATATTTGGAGATGGAAGAGAGCTGGATATCAGCTCGTCTCACAGCTGCTATCCAGGCTAGACGCCTTCGTTTGGTAACATCCGATACACGAGCTACCTCGTGTTGCTTCCAGGTTGCATAATCACTTTAGAGATGGAGAAAGCATAAAGTGACAATTATGAATCACTTAATATGATAAGGAGTTCTGCAGGTCATTAATCAATGTATAAAATTAAAATAAAATGTATTTTTAGTGACACAGGACACAAACACAGAAGCAAGATGTATATTTAAATTATTTATAATAAATATGAATAAATCATTGCAATTTCTTTAACCATAAAGAATAACTAAATCCTTCAGGACAATGTCACATTAATGCACTGAACTCACTATGTTATCCACCTAACAGCCTCCACATGTTCTCACTGTAATTTCCCCCTCTTGAATGAATTTATGCTGCACTAATCTGAATGTTTGGGGGAAAATCAAACACATTTCACACGCAGTACTCGAGCTGACTTACCTTTGTTTGGATGAGGACTTGTACTCGCTGACTGCACAGATAAGGTACGAAAATATGTGAGGCTATGTCAGTAGCGGTTGGTCTTCAGGGTTTCTACTCCACGGCCGTATTTCATACGGGTCCACATTTCCAATGCACGCTATTTTCTGCAAGTACCGCCGCTTCGCCTCTGGACGCATTCGGTCTCTATACCGTCCGTTTTCTTTGGAGCTGCTTTTAAGCATGATTCTTGTCGACGTCGTTCCAACACAGTGTCTCTTTTGATTCGTAGACCCCGAAAATGGCGCCGCGCTCTGCGGCATGACGTCAACTCCAAAGCCCTATAGACTATGCGCAACAATTGCCTTTAAGTGTTATGATGTAATTGATTCATGACTGTTTCATGACAGTCAGCCTCGGAGCCAACTGTGGGGGGAGGGGCTATGTGCTCAGTTGGCCTCTGGCTTTGTCAGAGGAAGCTTGTGTGCACCCGCTGTGTTACACATGGTAGCATTACAGGCACTATTATCCATCCTCCTGTTAGAGAGGAGACATTCCTTTGGAGTCTTCAAGATGGATCATGTCCTGCCATCCAGTCATCAGAAAACTTCTGAAGATGGAGGTCTCTGTGCAGTGGCTGAAGTCTGTGGTGTAGAGGGTGAAGAGGAAGGGGGAGAGGACAGTCCCCTGTGGTGCCCCTGTGTTGCTGATCACCTTGTCAGACACACACTGTGGGAGACATACATATTGTGGTCTTCCTGTCAGGTAATCAGCAATCCAGGACACCAGGGAAGCATCCACCTGCATCGCTGTTAACTTATCACCCAGGAGGGTCGGCCTGATGGTGTTGAATGTACTGGAAGAGTCAAAAAACATGACCCTCACAGTGCTCGCCAGCTGGTCCAGATGGGTGTAGACACGATCGAGCAGGTAGATGATGGCGTCCTCAGTTCCAAGACGAGGCTGGTAAGCAAATTGAAGGGGATCCTGATGTGGTCTGACAATGGGTCGCAGCTGGTCCAGGATGAGCCTTTCCAGGGTCTTCATGATGTGGGAGGTCAGTGCCACGGGCCTGTAATCCTGGGGGCCACTGGGACGTGGCGTCTTTGGAATAGGGACGAGGCATGATGTCTTCCACAGCACTGGGACCCTCCGCAGACTCAGACTCAGCATAAACAGTTTATGAAAGACTCCACACAGCTGGGGGGCACAGGCCTTGAGGACGCGGGGACTCACTCCGTCTGGTCCAGCAGACTTGCCTGAGTGGAGTCTCCTCATTTGCATCTGAACCTGGTCTTGACTGAAAGTGATGGGTGGGGGAGGGGTGTCAGGAATCTCACAGGAGGCAACAGCGCCATGTGAAGAGAGAGGCTGGCACAGTGGTGTGGCTCTGGATTCCAGGCTGACTACAGGTGAGGTTGTGGGGGTGTGAGCAGACACTGTAGTGTCGAATCTGTTGAAAAACAAATTCAGCTCATTAGCTCTTTCCTCACCTCCCTCAGCTCCCCTGCTGTTGGTTGGCCTGAAGATGTATGATAGTGAAAGATACACTCATCACACTTAGTGGCTGGAAGTACACCCAGGTTCTGCTGATTACAGTATACATACTCATAACTGTCCATAGAAGTAAAAGTTTCATTGTTTGACAGTTATAAGGCAAAGCTCAATGGGGACTTCCTCCTTCAACTGCTTAAGTCAGGGCAAGACTTTATCAAAGGTGTGAGCGTCACATCAGATGCCTTTGTGTCAAAGTAGCTGAAGATAAAACAGAAAAACATGAAGGTGGTTTTCCTGGCCTGGGAGTTTATAAAAATATTCTGCAGTACATCAAAAATGAAAGAAAACCATTAATCAACATATAAACGTTACCTCTGACGTTACAGCGGTTTTATTAGAGACACTAAGCGTTTTGCATTTTGCATAATTTTAAAAAGTTTAAATTTGTTCAGTATTGAACGGCAGAAATTAGGTTTTCTTTTCGACAGCACTGTAAACAACAGTAGACTTGTGCGTAACAAGCAAGCGAATAATGCAGAAAACAGATTTTTAGACGGGAAACTGTTCTTGAAGTACAGAGAGAGAGAGAGAGAGAGAGAGAGCTGTGCATGAAGTGTGATTTTATCATGGTGGAAGCAAAACAGTAAAAGGCAGAGTGATTTCATGACGATGTTTATGTGAAGCGTAGTTTGGATCTTCTTTTGCTGCTGGTTCAGTCAATATTGTTTGGAGAGAGATAAAACTAACAGCTTTAGAATCAGCGCAAAAAGGGCGTGAACACAAAGCGCGGACCCGCCGAAACATCAGAATCAGCGAGCAGTCGGCTTTCAGCCCCGACCGTGTCCGTGCAGTTGTTGTGCCAAAAAGTGATTGTCTGCCAGAAAGTGATTGCCGTCCGCGGGAGCGCGCGCAACCGCTTAAAGCTGCAGCGCCCGTCGGGTGAGAAAGGCGACATCTCACTGATTCTGATCCGCGGGTCCGCACTGTGTGTTTACGTCCTTGTGCAGAATCCGTGTACCTGCTCTCATTTACTGTCTTAGCTGTTTGGTGGTTGTTGAAATTTTGTGAGGTTTCACCTGAGATTCTGGCGTTTCGGGCAAAATAAATTTATATTAAAAAATCGATTCAGGATTTTAATGAATCGATTTCACGTTATCCAAGCCAGAATCGATTTTAATTGATGAATCGATTATTAAAACCCACCCCTAGTCGGCAACCTGCGGCTCCGCCTGGTTTGGGCAAATAAATTAGAAGTATTTCGCTGAAGTGTATTTTATTTATGTTAGTTCTTTTTAACTTGTAGTTCTAAATTGGAAGATTATTGTGATATTGAAATATAAAAATAAAATTATATTCTATTATTTTTTCATCACTCAAAATAAGAGTCACACTCGTGGAAGCCGGTGTACCCGCCGAAACGCCGTGCATTTATCAAGACTTTCAACCCCAGGTAGGCCAATTATGGATCTTCGGATCCACATTATGTCAGCAGCTGTTCTCCACCGTGAACTATGTTAAAGACAAACACCACTCACGCCTCACAGATGACAGCTTACAGTCCTGCGTAAACTGACTTCGTATAGCCCCGATTTGCAGATGCTGTGAGCAGAGGTTCGGGACCAGAAGTCCCATTGTAAACAAATCACGGCAGACCCGACGATGTTTCCATGAGCATGCTTTTGAGCATCTCTTTATTGACCACTTTTCACACACGGTTGCTGTACGCATACAGCCGGCTGTAGCTTTTCAGCTCACAGCCGGACATATACCAACAACACAACAGCACAGATAGCGCAGACGTAAAGGCAGCGAGGTGTGATTGCGGGTGTCGCTCAGGTGCGTCCGCCTCCCCTGCAGCGGCGCTGCAAACCACGCCCCGCTGCACGCATTAACCAGGTAAAATACATATTTAGGCAGAATTTTGCAAATATCTATTTTTCATTTTTCAGCAGCATAGAGCTTTTTTCCAATTATTTTTTTAAGAGTCAGGTCAAGGCTCCAAAAGCCCAAAGGCGATATAAGGGTGGCGGCTAAGAACAGTTTTTGTTTGCTACATGGATCATTTTAGTTCAGGTTGGTGTCTTTGCTTTTGTTATATTTCTTTAAGAGTTCAAAATGTGTTGATTACATAAATATAATTTAATTTTCTCTGTAGCACTTCATGGATTTCATAAGCAGCACACCTTAGTTGTTCACACAAAGCATAAAGATAAAAAACAATATATACAGTGTTATCTTCATTTTAGATGTCAAAAAATATTTGCGGCTCCCAGTGTTTTCTTTTGTGTGGAAACCTTGTCCAAATGGCTCTTTGGGTGTAAAAGGTTGCAGACCCCTGGGATAGGGAAACCTTGTGTTTGATTCTTTTGCTAAATTGCAAGAATAAAATCTCCAGTTCCTGACTGTTGCTAGTTTTTCTTCATTTTTATTCTGACAGCTGGGTCTTACAGCCAGACCTTGGCAGGAGCTAGAGGCGACTGGGAGAGTGACCAGATCCAAAAAACAGAACAGCAGCTAGCTTGACTGTTGCTCACTTTTGTTCATTTTTATTGTGGTGGTCTGCAACCTTGCCGTCCATTCCTGTGCAGGATTCTAGTAATTGTCTTCTTTGAGACTACAATTCCTGACTCGCCTAAGTCATCCACTGGCGTCTTAGCAGTTGCTCTCTGATCTTTTGACACATCTCTCACTTGTTTTCTTTCCAGAATCTGAAACTTTGCTTCCTACGTCTGCCAGGCTCGTTCTGTATTGTGTGGCTGTGTAAATACTTCTCACAACTGTGAACAAGTTAAAGCACATTATTAACAGCTGTGTGCTATGGCTCAATAAAAAGGTCAGTTTTTCAGGTGGGGGGCTGATAATTTTCCTCCCTGACGACTTTTGCTGATTCTGTTTTTGTGTGCAAAGAGAAATTATTCATGCTTTCTAAAGAAAACTCGTAATTTGAAAATCTTTCCCTCCAAAAAAAAAAAAAAAAAAAAAAAAAAAAAAAACACTTGGAAGATTTGACAGAATCTTTAAACTTCTTTGGGGGGTGGGGCTGCAAAATGTGCAGTTTTCACCTACTACTCCTGTGGATGCTAGGAAACCTGAGGGTGGAGACAGATTCCACCTGTTCTCCATTTATAAACAGAGGGGAGTGGGCCTGTGTGCGCCCACTGTCCATGACGAGTTGGGTTTTTAAATCATAAAAAAAGAAATCATTCAAGTATAAATTATAATTTGTTTAAAGAAACTAAATATTGTATTTATAGTTGAAATAAATTAAACAACAGGTCAGAATAATAAAATGTTCAAAATAAAATAAAACCGGAGCTTAGCTGTAAAACGGTCAGCTGGCCCTTTAATCTCAGGTGTGTTCACAGATCTCAGACAGCAGCTGCTCAGTGTGTTCAGCCAGCTGTTAACAAACAGTGTGACACACACACACACACACACACACACACACACTCCTTTGTCACTGCATCTGTGCTAGCGTGTATGCAGAGCGCTATTAGAGAAACAAACACAGAATTCATTCATCTCTAATCTCAGATTATTTTAACTTGCATGCTTCCTCTAAACCAGGGGTGTCCAACTCCAGGCCTCGAGGGCCGGTGTCCTGCAGGTTTTAGATGTGTCCTTGATCCAACACAGCTGATTCAAATGGCTAAATTAGCTCCTCAACATGTCTTGAAGTTCTCCAGAGGCCTGGTAATGAACTCATCATCTGATTCAGGTGTGCTGACCCAGGGTCAGATCTAAAACCTGCAGGACACCGGCCCTCGAGGCCTGGAGTTGGACACTCCTGCTGTAAGCTGTCCTGTACACTTCTGTTCTTCCATCATGAACCTGCAGAATTGATCGCTGTTATTTGTAAACCATGATGATGCAGGTGTGTTTTTGTGTTTGCAGGTGAAAGATGAGCGTAAGGCTCAGGAAGTGTTCGACCTGGCTGATTACGAGCGCTCCGAGGAGCTGAGGAAGGCCAAGAGCCGCAGCAAGAAGAACCACAGCCGCTTCACGGTGCTGCGCTGCAAGCAGCCGGGAAACACCGTGAGTCCACCTGTCCAGCTGTTTACCTGTCCTCTTTAGTGTAACTAACAGAATTACAGAATGTGTGTTTCAGTGTTTTTGTCCCAAGCCTCAAGTTTCTGGTTTCATGGAGCATCTGATCTAAAAGTGAAACCTCTGTCCTCGCCCGTCCTTTCGTGTCTTGGTGCTCAGAGATTATGCTGTCCTGCTTGACCTCAATGGTGGAGTTCCTCCTACATGTGCCTCAGGATTGGTGGATAAGATTTGAGATGTCCTGCCCCATCTGTCTGGGCTTCTGCGATTGGCTGAGCTGCATGCTTTTTGTTCCTATTCTGAACAGGTTTAATCTGCAGAATCCCATTAGACTGTCAGAGGATGAGTCAGAGCGGAATAATCCCAGAAACTACTGCAGTTTGTCACGCTCTGCACAGGAAGCACAATGTGAATGTCTGCATACAGACGTCAGCAGCTTTCTGCTTCTTCGATCTGACCTTCAGCTGTAATTTTATAAAACAAGAATCCACATTCTGATTGTATAGAGTCAGGATCAGGGTCAATACCTCAGAGGGTTAAATAAACTTTGTGTGTAAATTTGTGTTGGGCTGCAACAAACACTCTATAAAATCTATAGATGTGAAAAAATTGATTGAGTTCATTTAGAGATCCTACAACTGGAGGTAGAATAGATGTATTGGGCTAAGGATGATGAAGACGAAGCTGCCAGGCAGGAGCAAAAGAGGAAGGCCTTAAAGAAGATTCATGGATGTAGTAAAGGAGGACATGCAGAGGAGGATGCTGGGATAGGAGGAGACTGAGGTAGATCATCCGCCGTGGCGCCCCCTAAAGCATGGGGTGTCCAGCTCCAGGCCTCGAGTGCCGGTGTCCTGCAGGTTTTAGATCTCACCCCTGAATCAAATGATTAGTTCATTACCAGGCTTCTGAAGAACTTCAAGACATGTTGAGGAGGTCATTTAGCTATTTGAATCAGATGTGATGGATCAAGGACACATCTAAAACCTGCAGGACACCGGCCCTCAAGGCCTGGAGTTGGACACCTGTGCCCCAAAGGGAGCAGCTGAAACTCATAGAACAACGCATAACCTTAAAACTTAAAAGAATGTAAATACTTCTCAGAGTATTTGTGCTTCTCTAATGGCTTTCTGTAAATGTATCATTTATTTGCTACAACATGGCAAGTTCCAACGTATGGTGGGAGCTATCTGGTCTGCCAAGTGAAGCTAATGTGCTTTAAAGAAAGCTCAAATAAAAAGTAAAAAACCCAATAAAATATGGATGTTTCATCAGCTGCAAGACTCAAAAACTGACATTTAAGTTCTTGCACCATTTCAGGGGTAAACTATGTATTTCATATGATATCAGATTGGTAAGAATATTCTTTTTGCAGGCTCCAAACCTCGTGTTTCTGGCTGTGAGCCCTGAGGAGAAGGAATCATGGGTAAACGCCCTCAGCATGGCCATCATCAAAGCGAAGAACAGAATTTTGGATGAGGTGTGGGCTGCTTTTTTGTTGGATTCAAATGTTTTAATAACACTTCGGCCACCTTTTTTAACAGGGTGTTAACTCAATTTGTCTGCGTACAGGTGACCATTGAGGAGGACAGCACGCTGGTTCATCCCACCAGAGATCGAGCGAAGATCCCTTATGGTCGCCGGCTGCCGACCAGAGGACATCTCATGGCCGTGGTACTGGGCGCCTTTTTTCCATCTATCTTTTGGTCTGAATGTTAAAATAATGTTATTGCTATTAAAGTCATGTTCTCACTGCAGGCATCCACCTCTTCCCATGGCATGCTGACACTCGACCTGGTGGCCGAAGAGGATGTTTTTTCACAGGACTACGATGGCGACTGGAAGAACAGCTTTCGGGTTGACCTGCAGGGGGGCGGGTCTTGTGGACAGATTGGAGTAGGAGGTCGTCAGCGAGCTGGAACAGACGTATCAAAGCTGCGGATGATATCCAAGGAGCCCAAAGTGAAGACCAGCAGTCTGCCCAGGGGCAGTGAGCGGTCCTGGGGAAAGCATCTGGACGCCTCCAAGGTCCACGAGTCTCCACAAGCAGAGGTGGGCCCTTCAGATCCACATTAATCTTTTTTTTTTTTCTTCTTTTTTTTTTTTTTTTTTTCCCCCACTGTTGGAAGCATGTGGCTCCAAGTTTTTATTGAATAGCTTTGCTAAAATGAACACTAAATCGCCATAACTGACAGCAACACCTACCTGAATAGAATGTTACCTTTCAGGTTCTCCAGGCTCAGTATCGAACGCCACAGCCAGGGAAGAGGTTCAGTATGCAGGGCCGGAGTCGCTGTGCCTCCATGGATGAAGTCCTCTCTTCCAGGTATGACCTGGTAATAAACAAAGTTAGGGAGCAAACAGACGCAGGGTTCAGGCTTTCTTCTGCAGAGTATCAGGCTGTCAGGTATTCAGGATACTCAGGATAAGTAGAATCCATGGTTAAAGTCAATGTCTGGCCTGCTGGACTCACTGCTGCTCAAGTCTGACTCAACCAGTGAAACCCATTTCAGTGTCTTTGACCTTTATGTCTTGAAATTTTGAAACATCACCTTCTCCACTCTTCTGTCACCCTAACCCTCTTCCTTTTCTCTAGACCAGTTATTCGCTCAGAGTTCTGCTCTGCTGTTAGGCGATGTCCAGCTGAAGAGGAAGCGGGAGTCGAGGCCTCGGCCCAGCCTTTGGGTCAGCTCCAGAGCCTTATTGCCCAGAGGATGCAGCGAGCTCAGGAGTTGCTGGAGGAGATGAGACTGCAGGTTTGACTGCTTCATTCATAAATGTATAGATTAGTTTACTGATCATTTTCATGATGTCAACTGGCTTAGGTGGCAATTATTTTTTATAAGATAAATGACAATACTTGTGCTTTGGATTGACACTTTCAGGTCCACCAGGTGGAAACCTGAACTGTAGCGCTGACATTAGTTCACTTTGTCACAGCCGATTGGATTTGCTGCTGGTAGTAGACGTTTGTGGATGTGCAGGATAAGCCATGTAAGCAAGTAAACTTCGCTACCCTTGCAATCAGGCACCACAAATACCTGACATACCTGTCATCACAAGACTGCTCCAGTGGAGTGAATAACTGGAGCTGGCGGGGCCGTCAGCGTTGGACGACCCCGTGTCACCGCTGAGTGCATCGGAGATGCTACATTCTGCTAAAGGTCATGAACACATCCCCACACACTGCCCCAACAGGTTATTAAAGCCTGGCCAATCTGTCCCCAGAATTAAGGGATGCACACGGGCACAGGATAACTGCAGACTTTATTCACTGACCTTGCATTTAATTTGCAGCGGCACTATGGGATATTTATGTATGTCCCCATACACACACACACTTAACCTCCACCCACTCAGCCTCCAGCAATGCCCCGGATCGAACCAGGGTCTGCGTGCAGACTGTGTCCACTAAGGCTGGCCTATACCCCCTTGGTACCTTACCCATACACTGTATGTCCCTCTCAGACCAAGGGAGGGTGTTGGAGGGCCTGGACACATAACACCCTGCCCACCAACTCCATCTGTGGGCAGTCACAGCGGACATGTCTTGATCGCCTGCACCTCCAACACGCCTGCCCCAGCGCTTGTGTGGCTGCTGGGGAGTGAGTTGCTGTGTCTGCAGCCGCCGGGACCCATGGAGAGACAGAAGATACAAGCAAGTTAATCTCTGCTAATGGCTGTTACGCCGTGGCAGCGGGCTGCTGTGGTGAAGCGCCCCAAAGCCTCCTCCTTGGAGCTGGAACAGGCCAGCTCCCGGGCAGCATTTGTGGCTGCCCTCCATCGGCCGTGCAGAGAGGGACTCTTTGGCAGGGTCACAGCAGCATCCAAGCTGGCTGGATGATGGCAGCGGACCCACCCTCTGCCATTCCCCAAAAGACCTCCAAGAAGGAGTGGTGGTGGTCTCCTTCCCCAGTACGGTAAAGGGACATTGCTTGGGAGCAGCGACGGCGTCAACAAGGAACCAGCCCGAGCTACCAGATTTTCCAACACCTCCGCCCGGCGCTCAGACTTTTCCTGCAGTTGTCCCAACTGGCAGCGAAACACCACTGCCTGCTCCCACTGTATAGCCGCCAGCTCAGCGACCATCCAGGGCAGCGCCTCAACTGGCTGGACCGGTCATGGCTCAGGTTTTGGCACACTGTGACTATGAAGGACCCAGCGACCATAGCATTGCAGTTTTGACTAACGTCCTTTTATTTACAGTTTTTAAAGGTACAGCGTACCAGCTGCCTCGTTTCCACATCACTCCTGTCCTGCAGCAGCTTCATTGGCTCCCGGTCAAATATTGCATCAATTTCAAAATACTCTTGTATATATTTAAGGCAATTCATCATCTCTCTCCTCCATATCTCTCTGATCTGGTTCAGATCACCGCCTCATCTCAGTGTCTCAGATCTTCTTCTTCTCTTTCTCTCTCTGTCCCCTCCCCCCGTCTTGCCACCATGGGGAGCAGGGCTTTCAGCTGCTCCTTGACTCTGGAATTTCCTACCTCCTGATATAAGAAATATCTCTACCTTCTCTCTCTTTAAGCCTAGACTCAAAACTCACTTGTTCAAAATAGCTTATCCCATATAACCTCTCCACTCTGCTATTTTAAATTTGTTTTATCCCTTATGCTGTTATGATTGTGTAAACTGCTTGCTTTTATGTTGTTTTTATTATTCTGGCGTGTACAGTGTCCTTGAGTGTTCTGAAAGGCACTTTCAAATAAAACGTGTTATTATTATTATTATTACATACCCCTCTGCCATCCAGTCCCAGGATTATCCTTAAAAGGGGAGACATGATTACATGATGAGGTCAGGTGTGTGGGTCAGCCTCCCCTGACACCACCCTTCCTCTGTGGCTGAGCTACAAACCACACCACGCCACAAACAGAATGAACTCTTTGGGATTTCCTTACCTGGATGATTGAGCATGCATCAAGTTAGCTTAAGGTTATTTTCCAAGCACTAGCAGGACAAATTCTCTACCTCCGCCCTGTACCCTGTTTCATCTCCATCAAAGATGAGCCCAACTACGGTGGTGTTGTCTGCCGCCGACAGGCTCTGCTGGTCTTTCTAGTTGGTGAGGGCTTGGTTACCTCTTCACACCTGGCAGGGGTTGTTATCAGTGAGGAAGCCCTCTATGCTTCTCCTGTAGGCCTCCTTGTCCTGTTTGATGTCTGTCCTCAGGTTGGCTCTGGTAGTGCTAACTGTCCCTCAGCCTGAAGGCTGAGTTCTGATCAGAGCCGGGACTTCAGATTTCGTGCCTTATTAAAGTCCCCAGCAACAATATGGATGCCCTTCGGGTCCTCTCTTTGCTGTTTAGGTGTTGTTGGAGGTGGTTGAGTGGCGAGCTAACGTCAGCATTGCGGGGGGGCAGCTGTAAACAATGGTTACTATGGCTACCATTAGCTTGCAAGGTAGAAGAGCCTGAACTGATTGGACATGAGCTCCAAGTCCCGTGAGCACTGACTGTATATAACTCTACTGTTACGGCACCAGTAGTCCCACCGCCCTTTCCCTTACAGGAGTCTTTGTTGTGGTCCTGATGGTGTAGGGTCTGGCCCGATAACTCCACTGAGGCATTAAGGATTTTTGGATGGTGTCAGCACTCAGTTACAATCCGTAGACAACACGGTTGTAGTAAATCTCTGATTGTAGCTGTTTTGTTTGCAAGGGATCTGGCGTTGGTGATGAAAATGGACGGAAGCAGGGTTTGTAGTGTTGTTTTCACAGCTGGAACTGATAGCCAGCTCCGCTTCTCCACTTTTGTTTCCTCTCCTTGCGCCGTCTGCAACGCTTGCTGCTCCCAACAATAACCCACGGAGCCCCGATGGTCTTGAAACTCAGGTGGAATAATGTCAGTCCAATCCGATGTAAAGGTTCAGGGTGAGGCCGATGTCGATTAGTTCCCGACAGCTGAAAGTAATCAGTGCATTGCAGGAAGAAAAAGAGAAATAAACAACACAAAAAGGGTACACGGTAGCTGGGAGCACTGTGCCACTGTATACATCAGCACGTGCTGCCATCTTATATGGGTAATGCTGTCTCTGACAGGAGCTGCAGAAGACCAAAGCAGAGCGAGAACAAGAGGGCAGTTCACCTTATCTGAAGGGCATCAACTCTCCTCGACTCAATCACCTCAGGGGCTCAGAGTCACCTCACTCCAGGTCAGTTTTAGCACCTTAATTAATAATTGACATTATTGATTAGTTCACATCAATATTTGTGATTTGATTTGCAAAGCAGATATATAAAATGTAGACTGCATATCCCAAAATCAAATTCCAAAAAGACTTTGGATTTTCCCATGATCTGTCTGTTACAGTATTGTTTGATGCAGTACCAAACATATTTGTGTTTGTGGTACTGCAGTTTGTAAAGAAGAAAACACACAAAGTTCTCACATGGTTGGAGAGATTAATTTAAAACTGATTGTTGAACTTAAAATCTGATTTTTGTCGCCATCTTCAGCAGGTCATCAGGATCTCAGAGGAGCGGGAGCAGCGACTCTCCTCGCCTCAGAGGAAGAGAATCTCCTCGGTCCAAAGCCAAGAAGAATCGGTCCAAAGGAACTGACTCACCTCACTCCAGAGGATCCCACGCAGCTGCCGCTAAAGTCAGCGACTCTCCCAGGCTGAGTGGCTCTCCTCGGTCAAAGAGCACCGATGCAGCTCGATCTCCAAAACTCAAAGGACCATCCGCTGCCTCTCCCAACAAGCAAGGCAGCTCTCCAATACAGAAGCCATCCGACTCGCCTCTGAGCGTCGGACGATCTGACTTCTCTCAGGTTAAAGGATGTGGTTCGCCACGGGGCAGCGAGACCGACTCTCCTAATCTAAGGAGCAATGAGGAGTCTCCTCTTCAGAGCCAGAACTCCCCGAGCCTGTCCAGATCCTTCGAGTCCTCACAACCAAGAACCCCTGACAGCCACCTCCCCTCCCCACTTCCACCAGCCACCCAGCTGTCTGAGGAGGACTCGGAGGTGGAGCAGAGGCGTGCCGAGGCCGAGCAGCTCCTGGAAGAGGCTGTGTCCTCATGGAAGGAGGCGCAGGAGGTCCTGCAGGAGGTGAAGGAGCTCCAAAGCCAGACGCTGCGGCGGCAGCGTAGGAGGACCTATGAGAAGATGGCATCGGCAGCAGCGGCCGCTGGTATACCTGCACTGAGCGGTGCGGCAGAAGAAGTAGACACGCTCATCTCGCCGACATCACCGGAGGACAAGGAAGATTCAGAGACACCTGAAAGAGGAGTTTGAGTGTTGAGCAGTGACTTCTCGATGGAGCAGCGTTTATTCAGCATGCAACGCAAACAGAAGCCTGCTTCAAATTCTGTCTCCATGTTTTAATCTGCGGACGGTGCACGTGACCACACAGAGCAGGATTATTTCTGGGAGGGTTAATGGCTTAATCCTCCACAGTGCACTAAACAGGAAGCGTGTGTGTGTGTCTGACAGATGTTTGATGCACACGTTTGACGGGGACCCTTTGCCCTTCACTTCCTCCAATGGTGCTGCATGTTTATCTTCTTTCTCCGTCCTCCTGAAGGCAAAAAGATTTTCTGTTTATCTGTTGAACGTTTTTTGTTTTGTTTTTTGAAGAAAACCTTTTTAAGCTAAGATGTCAGCGTTTACACATCAAGAAACTTTTTGAATTAGACAAAAAGACAAAGTCACTGAAGCACACTACGAGCACAGAGGGGAGTCTGCTGGAAGTTTCCCCAGACTTTCACTCTGATAAAACATTCATGTATTTGCTAATGTCATTGCTAATCTTTAAAGTTGTTGCTCTCTGCTTTCACTGTAGCAGAGATTCCTGTAAACGTCCTTCCAGCTCTTTTTAACCTCACAGGATTTTTGTATCTGTGGGTTTTTCTCAAAAATCAGGGAGTTTAATGTTAAACAAAGACACGAGAAGCAATAATGACACAAAGTCTTTACCTGTTCATGTGTTGCAGTTTACAAAAAAGAACTCAAACTCTGCATTCTGCAAAAAAGCGGAAATTTAATTTGCACACTTGGAGCCCAGCAGATGCTGGATAGCATCAACCAATAAACAGCTGATATATTTGTTGTACACAGTGAGACATTTGCTTTAATGAAACATACATGTGACATAGAAAAAGGCCCAATAAAGTCTAATAAACAAACAAACAAAATATGTGCCAGTACATCCACCAAATATAAGAAATACGAGCCTTAAATCATCTACACAATAAAGTTACTACTTCAGTATATTTACGTTCCTATTTATCTCTTTAAATATTAGTGTAGATAATTTACTATTAAAGCTCATAAAGAATTTAGGAATATAATGGAGACTTAAAGATACAAAAATTACTTGGAAATTGTATAAAATCAGCAAAACTAGTTAATTGGAAAACAAGTAGGTAAACAAACCAATGAGAAAGATGAATGAATTTATTGGTAACAAATGAATAAACAGTGGAACAGACACGTTAATCAAAGGTTAAAAGAAAATACAATTAGTAATGTCAGTTTGTGTTACCTACATAAAATATTTAATACATTTAGTGTATTCATTGCAATTGATTTGTTACTGTTTATTCATCAGGTTAAGTCCTTTGTAGTTTCTGTCCTCCAAATAAACCCATTTTGGTTTGTTGTTAATCATGTTCTGAACACGTATGTGCTGGCAGCTCAGGCATAAACATGCCCAACATGTGATGCATCTGTTAAATGTGTTTCACCAACAGAAATACCTTTCTGAGATCGTTTTTGTTCAGCTGTACGATAATAATCGCCCGTTTTTACCAGTTTATCAGTGTAGCGCCAGATCATCAAATATTTACAGGAACTTATCTGTACTGTAAACTTTGACTCAGAGATTAATTTCACTTCTACAAAGCTCCACATTTATGCATTTATAAACTTTGAAGCAATTAAAACTGTAATGTTAGCTGCAGCCAAACAGTTCAGTCAGTCAGTCCAGTTAAAGTTTAACGTGTCCTGCTCATCTGCAGCATGACTGCTCACACTGCAGATACACACAGCAGCCATTTTATTGGTCAGATGATGTCATTAAAAATGGCATCAACAGCACAAACGCAGTCGAGAGGTCCAGTTCAGGGACTCGAGTTAGTCTCAAAGCACGAGACGCTACAGCATTGGAGATTTTTATACCAGACTTTCACTTTAAGGTCCTGTCCAGCCCCCCAAACCCCTGCAGAGGTGTAGCTCCCAGGGCACAGAGCTTTACCTCATTGTCAAAGGTTTACGTGAAATTCAAACTTGTACTTCCTCTGTAGGTTCTGGTACTGAAAGCTTGAGAGCTTGATTTGTGGTTCCTGTTGAACAGATTTTATTTCTCTTGATGTTTTTGCACATTTGAGCACTGAAAGACTACATCACGCCAGAAATCTTTGGACTATGAGAAAAGATACTGATGTAATTTGAATGACTGCACCTTGTTTCTTCACGTTTGTTAAATTATGGAAATACATTATTTAAATGTAAATGTTCTTTTTCTGATGTAAATCTGTATGGTAATGTTTTTGAATCACTGTAAACAGCATTGCTTTGGAGGTAAATGGCACCAAACGAACACTGATGATTTTCTTGTGGGGAGCAGTAGCGGTTTTTGATACTGGCGACACGGGCGGTTGCCCGGGGCGGCATTGTGGTGGGGGCGGCATCACGGGCATCGGCAAAAAAAACAAAGAAAAAAAAATTGCTCGTACACATGCTGCCCCGACGTCATGCCAGCGCATACTGGGGATGTCATAGGCACCGATCAGTTTTCTATCGCCCATTTGCTGGGCGTCAGGGCGCCCTCCGTTTGCGAGGTGCGCCTGCTGCTTGCGGCACAGGGAGGAGAGGGCGGGGCGGCGGGGATTCTCTGGCTGGCTGGAGCAGCATCTAATAACCAACTCGCAAAATAAAACAAAATAAAAACAAACCAACAAACATGAAAACAGCAGACATTATGATACAGACTTATAATTTGCACCGATGTTTTTTTCTATAGGGGAGACCGAGGATAGTTGTAACGTGGGTCAGTTGTAACACTTCCAATTTCTCCAATCAGGACTAAGTTTCAAATGATGTGACTCATGCCCAATTCAGTTTTGCTATCACATGTGAAAAATCAGCACATTTTGTCAAACACAGACAATTTAACACGAAAAAAAGTAATTTGTATGCCAAAAAGTAAGTTTTTCTACTTTATTTCAATTTCTAATAGCATTATCTGCTTTGCAGTTAAACTCATCAAGCTTAAATTATGTTATTTTCTATGTCTATGGGGATATATTCTGTGTAGGTCTTTAGTGCTGATGTTTTAGCCGTTGGCTGTAATGTTTAGTTCATGGCTATAGGAGTCTGGGTCAGTTGTAACAGCAACAGTCTGGGTTAGTTGTAACAATAATGCAGATGTTACAACTTACCACACTATTACTTTAACTTATATTAAACAAGTTGGGGCAACGACATCAGCAGAGAGAGGTTCACTGGTCGCTTGTGTATATGCGGTTAATGCCATTGGAAACACAATTCCTCCACTGTTTGTGTTCCCACACATACATTATGCAGACCACTGTGTCAGAGATGGACCAGTAGGAAGTATTGGTAGTGGAAATAAATCAGGATGGGTGCAAGAAAGATTTCCTCATCTTTCTGAAGCACTTTGCAAACCACACCAAGGTAAGCCATGACAAAAAGTAATGGAATTGCGATGCTGGTGCACAACTACATTTTTTCAGCTTCATTGTTATGTTCAAAAGTTGGTGCAAGAATTGTAGGTTATAATGCCCACTGAGCCAATGAGGCCAAACTCAAGGAAGACCAACCAAAATTAATGAAATATTCAGTTGCAGAAAATTCCATAATTTGTCTTTTTTGGGGGGTTGGAATATGTTCAATAGCTAGATTTCTGCATTCTGTCACACACACAGCTACATAAATGGCTCTAAGTGCATTTATGTGTTGAATAAACAAAGATTACATGTTAATGTTTTGTCAGTACCCTTATTTCATTGTGTTACATTTCACCCCAGGATATGTTACAACTAACCCAGACTATGGGGTTAATTGCAACATTTCACTCTTTGTGTTTGAGACCATACCATGCAATGAGTAATTGTGCTGCAGAGAAAATAGCTGCACTATTTAATAGCAGAGACATGTAAATACTTTGCATTTCATTTTGAATCCACTACCTTAAAAGAGCTCCAATTTACAGACAGAAATGTCAAAAACGTTACAACTATCCCCGGTCTCCCCTACGCGAAAAGTGAGCGCGAGAGCCCTCGGTGCGCCTGCTCGCTGCTGAAGTCAAAGTAAACTTTATTGTCATCTCTGCTACATACAGTCCAGTATATAGAGAGACGACACGACGAGGCTCCAGTTACAGCAGTGCAGGTAAACAAACAATAAATATAAGAAGAGTAAGAAAATAAATATACATTTTAGGACTCGGGGTAAATGGATCAATAACAATTTAAAATTTATATTTTACAGTTTGATGATTTAAAGTCTCACACACAACCCGTGTAATTCAATTCAATTCTATTTATATAGCGCCAAATCACAACAAAAGTCGCCTCAAGGAGCTTTATATAGTAAGGTAGACCCTACAGTGATACATACAGTTAAAAACCCAACAATCATATGACCCCCTATGAGCAAGCACTTTGGCGACAGTGGGAAGGAAAAACTCCCTTTTAACAGGAAGAAACCTCCGGCAGAACCAGGCTCAGGGAGGGGCGGGGCCATCTGCTGCGACCGGTTGGGGTGAAAGAAGGAAGACAGGATAAAGACATGCTGTGGAAGAGAGACAGAGATTAATAACAGATATGATTCGATGCAGAGAGGTCTATTAACACATAGTGAGTGAGAAAGGTGACTGGAAAGGAAAAACTCAATGCATCATGGGAATCCCCGGCAGCCTACGTCTGTTGCAGCATAACTAAGGGAGGATTCAGGGTCACCTGGTCCAGCCCTAACTATATGCTTTAGCAAAAAGGAAAGTTTGAAGCCTAATCTTGAAAGTAGAGATAGTGTCTGTCTCCTGAATCCAAACTGGAAGCTGGTTCCACAGAAGAGGGGCCTGAAAACTGAAGGCTCTGCCTCCCATTCTACTTTTAAATACTCTAGGAACAACAAGTAGGCCTGCAGTGTGAGAGCGAAGTGCTCTAATAGGGTGATATGGTACTACAAGGTCATTAAGATAAGATGGGGCCTGATTATTTAAGACCTTGTATGTGAGGAGCAGGATTTTGAATTCAATTCTGGATTTAACAGGAAGCCAGTGAAGGGAAGCCAAAACAGGAGAAATCTGCTCTCTCTTTCTAGTCCCTGTCAGGACTCTTGCTGCAGCATTTTGGATCAGCTGAAGGCTTTTCAGCGAGTTTTTAGGACATCCTGATAATAATGAATTACAGTAGTCCAGCCTGGAAGTAATAAATGCATGAACTAGTTTTTCAGCGTCACTCTGAGACAGGATATTTCTAATTTTAGAGATGTTGCGCAAATGGAAGAAATCAGTCTTACATATTTGTTTAATATGTGCATTGAAGGACATGTCCTGGTCAAAAATGACTCCAAGGTTCCTCACAGCATTACTGGAGGCCAAGGTAATGCCATCCAGAGTAAGAATCTGCTTAGATACCATATTTCTAAGATTTTCAGGGCCGAGTACAATAACCTCAGTTTGATCTGAATTAAGAAGCAGAAAGTTAGTGGCCATCCAGGTCTTTATGTCTTTAAGACATTCCTGCAATTTAACTAATTGGTGTGTGTTACCTGGCTTCATGGACAGATAGAGCTGCGTGTCATCTGCATAGCAGTAAAAATGTATGCTATGTCTTCTAATGATGCTGCCCAAGGGAAGCATGTATAATGTAAATAGATACGATAACTCTTTGAGTCTGTTTGTCCGTGACCTCAGCAACCTGAACCTCCTGCCAGACAGCAGCAGCTTAAACACTCGGTGTCCTGGGTGTGTGCAGTCCCGTAGCATGTTGCGTGTCCTGTTTAGACAGCGAGTGCTGTACAGGTCCTTCAGGGAGGGTAGAGGATGACCAATGATTTTTGGACCATATTAATGACCCTCTGAAGTGCCTTTTTGTGTGCCATGGTGCAGCTGGAGAACCACACACAGATGCAGTATGTCAGCACACTTTCAATGGACCAACTGTAGAAGACAATCAGCAGCAACCTCTTCAGGTCCATTTTTCTAAGTATTGTCAGTGCTAGTTGGGTTCAGTGCTACTCCTTGCTCAACAGCAAGTAGGTCCTACTCCTTGCTGTTGTGGATACTGTATTGTTCTTTCTTTGTGATTTTTTATGTTTAAGTTGTTTGTTGCTGGTTTTTAGTTTGTTTTTTGTCTGTTTGGGAGCTGACACAGTCTCTGTGGAGATGGGTTTTTGGGGGGGTAGCAGGAGGAGAGAAGCTGCAGAGAGGCGTGTAAGACTGCAACTCTGCTTCCTGGTCCCAACTCTGGATAGTCATATTTTGGGGGGTTTAATAAATTTGTCCATATTTCTAGAAATGAGAGCTGCTCCATCCGAAGTGGGATGGATGCCGTCTCTCCTAACAAGACCAGAGCTGTGTCCAAATTCAGGGGATGCTTCAAATGCCGTATTTGGAGGCAATGACGTCACAGCGACGCAACAAAGGCTGTCTGAATTCAAAGATTACTCCAAATGTGGCGACAAATGTGTCCTACTTTTCCCTGAATTTTAAGGACGGGTCCGGTGTATCCTTCGTGTCCTACCATATCCCAGGATTCATTACAGGTCGTTTTTTCTGATAACGATGTTGATCGAAGCGGGAGAGGAAAACACTTTCAAATGTAAGTTTCTGAAAATCTGGTTGTACAAAACTTCAATTTTTATAGTGGTTGTGTTGTTAAGCTTTGGGCATCTGCATAGACATGTTTCTTTTCAATTTAAATAACCGTAAACTAACTTGTATAGTGGGTCCCGCGGTTTTTCATGTATTGCCGCTTACATACAGCCAATTTGGATTTTTTCGAATTCATGTTTTGGTGATATGTTGTGGGGAATAAAGACCAAACGGCTTAATTTATTAAAACGAGGAGAAAACGATCGCCTCTTCACTGGGGTGAAGAATTGGGCCACTGTGGCGTGGAGGTACAAGAATAAATCAATTTACGCATCATATTCATATGAGTGCGGTCCTATTAACCCTCATGCTGTACAGCAGCGGTCCCCGACCTTTTTGAGCCACAGACCGGTTTATGTCAGACACGGAGCCTTTAAGGTATCGCGGATAAATACAACCACATAAAATGATCCGACCAAGACAAAAACTGTGGTATTTTGTAAATATAATAATAAACGTGAATGTACTGTGTAATTGTGTAACTTTATTAGCAGTGTCCTCCTGAAAATGCGCCAACATTCAGAGTAACATCCTCCTCTCTGCCTCTTAATGCTCTGTGGTCGCTATGGTAACACGTAAATATTTCTTTCAAAATAAGACACACAACTAAAACACAGGAAAAGATTCAGGGAAACCGAGTTAACGATAAAAACCCTGAAAACCATCAATTTCACACCCGAGTCTCAACTCTCGCGGCCCGGTACCAAACGACTCACGGACCGCTGCTTCAATAAAAAAAAGGAAAAAAAAGAACAATTATCCATTCCCAGCAAACAGTTTTCAATTCAATTCAAATTCTTTATTGTCCCAAAAGGGAAATTAGTTTAGCAACAGGATAAAAATAAACAAAACAATAATATAAAATGACAATAATAGTTACAGAAAATCCCAGAACTGTTATATGCCATTTAGGAGACAGGATGCAGTAGGGATAAAAGAAACCTGGAGTCTTTTAGTCTTCCTCACAGGTACTCTAAAACGGCGGCCAGAAGGCAACAACTCAAACTCACTGTGAAGTCGATGGTTCAAACAATTAACAATAGCCTTTCTAGCACATTTTTATTGTAGATAGCCAAAAGTCCATCTTGCTAGGGCCCTGAAATTTTGCTAGCAGTTTTTACCAGAAGTTCCAACCGATTCTTATTCTTCACCCGCAGGTTACCAAACCAGGCAGCGATACAAAAGGACATCACAGATTCGATAAAACTTCTATAAAACAAAGACATTTCAGATGAGACATTAAAAGATCTCATTTTCCTTAAAAAAATACAGTCTTTGTTGAACTTTTTTAGTAGTGGCATCAGCATGAGATTCAAAACACAGTTTATGGTCAAGTACCACACCTAGATATTTATAACTCTCAACTATCCCAATATCAGCAGTTTTAATGATAGTAGGTGATGAGCTATAAGAGGACTTCCTAAAATCAATAATCATGTCTTTAGTTTTTGACACATTAAGTGAAAGGAAGGACTCATCACACCAAGCCACAAAATCATCTACAACCTGTCCATGGCCTGACTCGTCCCCCACCAGAAGACTGACGATTACTGTGTCGTCAGCAAACTTCAGGACGTGTCTGTTTGTGAAATTGCAGCGATACTCATTTGTGTACAGAATGAACAGAAGGAGAGAGAGGCAGCAACCCTGGGGTGATCCAGTAGAGGAGGAGAGCACATCAGAAAATACATGATTCACCCTCACGCATTGTGACCTATTATTCAGAAAGTCTGTCACCCAGCCGACCAGACTAGTTTAAAATGATTGTAAAGCCTGTCAGCAAGTAAGACGGGTTGAATTGTATTGAATGCTGATGAAAACTCAGCAAATAATAATCTTGTATGGGTGTGGGGGGCCTCAAGATGCTTATACAAGAGATGCAGGAGTGTGACGACAGCATCCTCCACACCTCTTCCTGCTCTATAGGCAAACTGGAAGGGGTCAAGATGGTAGAGCAGGCCGATATGACCTAAAATTTTTATCACAATATAAATTTGAAAATTTGCGATAACGATATAACTGACGATATAATTGACACTAGACAAAATACTTTACAACTCCACAACTTTATTAGTGCAAAAAAAAAAAAAAAATCAATGTATTTTCACTTAAACTAGCAGCTGTTTTTTATGTGCATTAAAGTTATATAAAAATTATATAACTTAGTTATACAAAAATTTTATGTCAGACCAGTCAGTGCAATCAAAACACCCCTCCAAGGTATGGAGGCCTATCTCCCCCACCACTCCCACTGCCAGTGGCAGACACCCTCAGACATCGGTGCGTTGGTGGTTCTTTGTGTCCGGGGATGGGCGTCCAGGTACACACCGGCTCACTCCTTGGTGGCTGCTTGTCGGGGCCTGGAGCCTGAGGCTCGCTCGGGCCACTTCGGGGTGGGGTGCCCTCGGCCTCTCGGCCTGGGGCTCGGTCACTCTGGGACAGCTAGCTGCTGGCGGAGCCTTTCCAGGATAGTGGCGCGGCTGCCCCTCTGTTGGTCTTCCTTGGTCTCTTGTGTTCTGGGGGCCTCTGGATGTCTGGAGCCTGGATCTCCTCCATACCTGCTTCATGCCCTGGAGGACGGGGCTGTGGCCCCCCCACACCCTCTAGCAGATCATTACATGAAGGAACCTTTTAAAAACAAGCGCGTTCATGCTCACAGGTGTACACACGGGTGCTCACACACACAAACTACACCCTTTTTGGCTGCTACCTCAAAGCACACTGTGCGCTGTCGATCTTACGTGCTGCACAATAATATTTAATATTTAGTATTTACTGTTATATTCACATAGATCATCGTGATGTTGTTTATTATGTTGCTCTTTTTTTTTCTTCTGCTTGTTTTCTTTTTTTCTTTCTCAACAGCTGATCCAGGTGATCGATATATGTATTTTTTGTCTGCTTATTTTGTTGGTTTTTGTTTTTTGCCCTTTATCCCCGTCCCTCTTCCCCGCTGTTTTTCTTTCCCTCTTTCTTTCTCCCCTTTCTTTTCCCCAGTCAAGTCTGTCCTGTATTTAGCAAGTGAAAATAAAAAAAACAAAACAATAAAAGGTGAATCAAATAGACCATTACGGCAAAGCTGGGATGGTCCATTTGGTAAAGTAAATCCGTTGGGCATCTTTCTTCACCTTCAGACAATAATTCTGATGGCAAAAGAGCCAAACGGGACAGGTTAAAAAAAAAAAAAAAGATTACAACTGTTAAAATCACCAAGAATAAAATTAGGAGCATCCAGAGAGAGAGTCTGCAGATTGTGTACCACTTTAAAAATGGCGTCGGCAGCAACTTTAACGTCAGCTTTAGGATGAATGTAAACAACAGTGACAAAAATTTGAGGGAATTCCCTCGGTAAGTAAAATGGCCTGACAGATACTGAAAGGAGCTCGATGTCAGGAAGACACAACCACTCCCGCACAGTAAAGTTATTACACCAGCCCTGGTTGATATACAAACATACCCCTCCTCTGTGAGGTTTGCGTGTTACTCCACAGCTCCGATCCAATCTGACAGGGGTCCCAAAGCTGCTGATTCGCAGTGAAGTGTCACTGTCCATATCGGTCAGCCACGTCTCGGTAAGCGCCATCAGGCAAGCCTCCCTGTATTCCCGTAGATGAAGCACATTCCCTTGTAATTCATCTGTTCAGGGCCGTGCAGAGACGTTTATAGGGGCGGGTGCTCAAAGTTAAAAAGGGGCACATTGAACCAGGGTGAATAACAACAACACACATTCATCAAGAATCTAATATGGGATCGCATCATACTATATCACTGTTGTGAGGCAAAGCAAACATAGCCTATGTTTTACCTGATGGGTACAATGTTGCTGTTGAGGGGTTGCTGCTGCTCCTGCTGCTGATAGTGCTGGAGGGCAAGGCTGTGTTGATCTGAGAC
Source organism: Oreochromis niloticus (assembly GCF_001858045.2). Taxonomy (NCBI): domain Eukaryota; kingdom Metazoa; phylum Chordata; class Actinopteri; order Cichliformes; family Cichlidae; genus Oreochromis; species Oreochromis niloticus. The sequence continues at coordinate 1,144,224 of NC_031985.2, forward strand.
TGTAGACATTAAAAAGTCCATAGGAGAGATGGTAGCTGATTAAACAAGTGTCATGAGATAATAACAAAATGCAAAGATTGGTGACAGCGCTTGGAACCATAAGGCAACAAAAAACTGAGAAATAAACTAGACCCTGCCTGTGAATCACTCTTTGCCTCTCTCCCTCCTTCCATCCCCTCATTTCATCTATCACTCTCCACTTGCTGTCCATCTGAGAACAAGGCACAACTTGCTATTGCAATAAACTATTATTTAATTTTCCACACTTAATGATGACAGAAAAATGTTATAGAAGCAAAACATTTCAGTTGTGCTTATTATTATTTTTATACTGGAATACCTCTCCAACAACTGGTACATGTGTTAATGTTACCTGTGCTCTTTGTAATCCAGCTGCTGAGGGATCCACTGCCTTTAGTAACCTCACACAGCTCCTACTGTTTCCTCCTCATGTCCTTACCAGCCATGTCTGGACAATGTTATATTATGAGTAATAATTCAAAAATCCATATACATAAAACACACACATGCATGCACACACAGTGACATTTTAGACCTTCTTCAGAATACTGTATATACTGTGGGCACAAGTTTCCATCATGGTGCTGATCCAGAATCCTTCCCTTATTATTTATTACTAGAGCTACAATAATAAAGCAATGAGGGAAAAAAAATAATAAATTTATAATAATGTATTTATGATGATTCCATTTGTTTCACTATCCACTCTGTGCAGGCAGAAAGCTTATTACATTTTTAAACTGTAGAGATACAATAATTTTGCTGCTGTAAAATCAGCATTTTGTCTTATTTAAAATATAAATCTAATATAATCTGTTTCTTAATGTATGTTCTTTAAAATACAGCGTGTTTTTTTAAATATTATAATTATAATAATCTATTATTATGTGGACATGCATATTAGATCGTTTTAAGTGAAATATAATCCCTCCAGAAAGGCAGGAAAAGCCCTGTAACTTACTTTAAAACTAAATATGTTCCCTAAAACAGTGGACAGATCTACAGACCCATGACAGCCTTACCCAGTCAGCCAGCAGCTATGACCAGCACTACTTGTGCAGTTAATAAAAGGACAGGTAAAGTTTGTCGCGCTGTTGCACACACAGCACGCTCGTTTGTTTCAGTTCGTCAGTTGCCACAAGACAGCTTACCAACGTGTACGTGATAAGCTAATACTCCTGTGTGCTTTAGACTACAGTGTGCGCTGTACAGCTACTAACTGGTTTTGTCGCATCAGTCTGTGTCTCTGAGTTAATTTGTGTTTCTCCTACAGCTCCGGACCGCAAAAAATGCGCGTGCTCTTTGTGAGCTCGTTCCAGCGCGTTCTGCCGTCAAGGCCGATCATTGGTTAATGGTGATCATGTGACTGATGCAAGCCAGATCCTTTTATTTAGCAAAACTGTGATTAATAGTTAAATATTATTGTTGAGGGGCACAGACAGGACTCCACACGCACACACACATTAAAAAAAAAAATTAAAATTAAAAAAAAAAAAGCCTCAACAAAAGGGCACTTTGGGCACCCATCAGGAAAGGGGCGGGTGCTCAAGCCCCTTCCGCCCCCCCCTCTGCACGTGCCTGCATCTGTTTTGTTCCTAAGAAATTGGACACTGGCCAGAATCATAGAAGGCAGAGGGACAGAATTCTTCCTCCGAAGTTTCCTTACACTCTGATGCACAGCGCCTTTCTTTCCGCGTTTTCTCAAGTCGCGGGGCTTTCCAAAATTAGTATTTGACCGGGCAAATAAATCCTCACCAAGAATTACATCTGCCCGAGCATTAGAAGAATCGTACATAGGCAAACAGGACCACCGTAAGTAGTTCAGTGAGATCGAATGACTCCAGGTAAATATCGCCAACAACAATAAAAATAAGGTGTAAAAGATCTCCATCTCGGCAAAAACCTCATAAGAAACGAATCAGGGAAACAATTTGTTCAAAAAGTTAAGACTACGGTTAAGAACAGAGTTAAAACAAAGTTAAAAATAAAAATAAAACGCCAGTAAACACCTGCTGCAGCTCGCCACAGGAGCAGCGCCCAAGAGTCTTTTGTTTTTTTTCCAATCAATCAATCAATCAATCAATCAAACAATCAAACAAACAAACAGTAATTAAGTCTGTTTGTTTCCACCCATTGTTTAAAGATGGCTGAAACTTTCACAAAGTGAAACTCATCAGGTTTAACCCATAGTCTAAGAATGACACCCTCAGATTCAGGTCATATGACACAAATCCAGCTGCACTATTGGCTTAGTGCCCAGTGTGACACACACACACACACACACACAGTGGGTCAGTGAGCTGTGATAAAGAGCTGAGCAGATGTAGGCCAGGACAAACACACACAGATGCATCTGTGTGTGTGTGATCATGTATGCATGCGTGAGCATTTCCTGATGACTAATCTGCTGCCATCATGTGTGCACTGAAATCCAGGTTTACCTTAAAGGGACAGGCTGTTTCTCTTCTGTATGTGAACATTCACGTTTAAACTCTGAGGGCAGCAGGCAGAGAAGCATTTTATGATATCATTAAAGATTAAAATAGACTTAGTCTGGGTGAAAATTGTTTTTGTTGATGCAGTGATCCTTCTTTATGCCAAAATTATTTTAAAAGTCCTTTAAAGGCATATATCTTTTAATTTGGGCTGTACAGGCTGCAACGTACTGCAAACCTTCCTGTGATATCAGTTTGCACCACAAGATAAGAACATGTTCTTAGTTAAAGTGGACATGAAACTCCACATGTATAAAGGCTCATGTACAGCCTGGTCTCAGACACTCACTCTGTAACTCTGTGTGTGAAGCTGGATTTAAGAAATCAGTCTTTACAGGTAAAGTTTTTAGAGAATCCTTACTCCAGTCTTGTTCCAGTACAGCGCGTGATGTCACCAGGTCGCTTGGTTGTGGTCAGCACTCACATTAGCTTATGTGAGCTAACTAGTGACAGGATCGATACCTCAGAGGAAAATAAGGACAGTGAAGCTGACCATCAGTGTGAGGGGATCACTGTAGCGCTGCAGCAGTCAGTTCATGTTAAACCAGGATCTGCTGTCCACTTTACTGTCTGTGTCTGTGCAGGAAGTGGCTGTTTGGATAAATTCCAGCTGTTAGCTGTGATGAAAAGCACCACTGTATGGAGGAGAGCCTGTTTGAGTCCCAGACGACACAAGCTGGAGTCAGAAACTTGATTTTTTCCTAACCAGGCCAGGTATTTGCTCTTCTGCTCTGATTGGTGGACAAAGGTTAGCTGACCAGGTAAAACAGTTGCCTTACTTTCTTATTTATCTCACTTTTCAATTATTTTAAAAAATGACGGTTATTAAAGTATTTAGTGCAAACTGCAGGCTAACAGCGTTCATTTTGTTTCACCTGTGATGTGAAGGTACCTGCAGAGGTTACTGAAACAGGGGAGCAGCCCGTCAAACTCACCTTGATGTGTGGGAACATTTAATCTCTGGTGGCTGTCAGAGGGACTGCCGTTTTTAGCGCTTAATAGAATAGAATAGAATTCAATTCAATTCAATTTTATTTATACAGCGCCAAATCACAACAAAAGTCACCTCAAGGCGCTTTATATTGTACAATAGATCGCACAATAATAAATACAGAGAAAACCTCAACAATCATAAGACCCCCTATGAACAAGCACTTTGGCGACAGTGGGAAGGAAAAACTCCCTTTTAACAGGAAGAAACCTCCGGCAGAACCAGGCTCAGGGAGGGGCGGGGCCATCTGCTGCGACCGGTTGGGGTGAAAGAAGGAAAACAGGATAAAGACATGCTGTGGAAGAGAGACAGAGATTAATAACAGATATGATTCGATGCAGAGAGGTCTATTAACACATAGTGAGTGAGAAAGGTGACTGGAAAGGAAAAACTCAATGCATCATGGGAATCCCCGGCAGCCTACGTCTATTGCAGCATAACTAAGGGAGGATTCAGGGTCACCTGGTCCAGCCCTAACTATATGCTTTAGCAAAAAGGAAAGTTTGAAGCCTAATCTTGAAAGTAGAGATAGTGTCTGTCTCCCGAATCCAAACTGGAAGCTGGTTCCACAGAAGAGGGGCCTGAAAACTGAAGGCTCTGCCTCCCATTCTACTTTTAAATACTCTAGGAACAACAAGTAGGCCTGCAGTGTGAGAGCGAAGTGCTCTAATAGGGTGATATGGTACTACAAGGTCATTAAGATAAGATGGGGCCTGATTATTTAAGACCTTGTATGTGAGGAGCAGGATTTTGAATTCAATTCTGGATTTAACAGGAAGCCAGTGAAGGGAAGCCAAAACAGGAGAAATCTGCTCTCTCTTTCTAGTCCCTGTCAGGACTCTTGCTGCAGCATTTTGGATCAGCTGAAGGCTTTTCAGCGAGTTTTTAGGACATCCTGATAATAATGAATTACAGTAGTCCAGCCTGGAAGTAATAAATGCATGAACTAGTTTTTCAGCATCACTCTGAGACAGGATATTTCTAACTTTAGAGATGTTGCACAAATGGAAGAAATCAGTCTTACATATTTGTTTAATATGTGCATTGAAGGACATGTCCTGGTCAAAAATGACTCCAAGGTTCCTCACAGTGTTACTGGAGGCCAAGGTAATGCCATCCAGAGTAAGAATCTGCTTAGATACCATATTTCTAAGATTTTCAGGGCCGAGTACAATAACCTCAGTTTGATCTGAATTAAGAAGCAGAAAGTTAGCGGCCATCCAGGTCTTTATGTCTTTAAGACATTCTTGCAGTTTAACTAATTGGTGTGTGTTACCTGGCTTCATGGACAGATAGAGCTGCGTGTCATCTGCATAGCAGTGAAAATGTATGCTATGTCTTCTAATGATGCTGCCTAAGGGAAGCATGTATAATGTAAATAGAATTGGTCCTAGCACTGAACCCTGTGGAACTCCATAATTAACCCAGTGTGTGAAGAGGACTCTCCATTTACATGTACAAATTGGAGTCTATTAGATAGATATGATACAAACCACTGCAGTACAGTACCTGTAATACCTACAGCGTGCTCTAATCGCTCTAATCATCATCATCATCATCATCATCGTTTATTTGTATAGCACTTTAAGAACACACCAGGCAGTCCAAAGTGCTGAACAACACAGATCAAAACAACTACCAAATTAAAAATACGATAAAATCATTACATACAATAAAATAAATAAGAAGGTGTCAATTTCCTACAGAGTTAAAAGCCAGGGAATAAAAATAGGTTTTCAATCTGGACTTAAAGACCTGCACTGATGACGCTTGTCTAATTTGGAGGGGAAGGTTATTTCAGAGCATCGGAGCCACAATTGAAAAAGCTCAGTCTCCTCTGCATTTCAGCTGCGACTTAGGGACCGACAGCAACAGCTGCTCAGCTGAACGGAGCGAGCGAGGAGGAACATGTGGCTTCAGCAAATCAGATAAGTAGACAAGAGCCAGACCATTTAAAGATTTAAAAACCAATAAAAGGACTTTAAAACGAACCCTAAATTCAATGGGAAGCCAATGCAAGGAAGCCAGAACCAGAGTGATGTGGTCGAATTTCCTACTACCGGTTAAAAATTTTGCACTAACTGCAGGCGTGACAAGGTGCCCGACCCGACCCCTATTAAAAGGGAATTACAATAGTCCAGACGTGAGGTGATAAAAGCATGAATAAGAGTTTCCAAATTGGGTTTGGATAGGAAAGGCTTAACCTTCGACAGGCGTCTGAGGTGATAAAAAGCTGATTTTACCACCCCATTTACATGACCTTCAAAAGTAAGCGCGGAATCAAGTTTAACACCAAGATTAGTGGTATTAGGATATTATGGTCAACAGTATCGAACGCTGCACTGAGGTCTAGCAGGACAAGCACAGAGATGAGTCCACTGTCAGAGGCCATAAGAAGATCATTTGTAACCTTCACTAAAGCTGTTTCTGTGCTGTGATGAGCTCTGAAACCTGACTGAAACTCTTCAAATAAGCCATTCCTCTGCAGATGATCAGTTAGCTGTTTGACAACTACTCTTTCAAGGATGCTTGATATGAAAGGAAGGTTGGAGATTGGCCTATAATTAGCTAAGACAGCTGGGTCTAGAGATGGCTTTTTAAGTAAAGGTTTAACTACAGCCAGCTTGAAGGCCTGTGGTACATAGCCGATTATTAGAGATAGGTTGATCATATTTAAGATTGAAGCATTAATTAATGGCAGGACTTCTTTGAGCAGTTTTGTAGGAATGGGGTCTAAAAGACACGTTGATGGTTTGGAGGAAGTAATTATTGAAGTTAACTCAGAAAGATCAATTGGAGAAAAAGAGTCTAACTTAACATCAATGGTACTAAAAGTAGCTGTAGATAATATTACATCTGTGGGATGATTATTGGTAATTTTTTCTCTAATGATAAAAATTTTATTTGTGAAGAAGTTCATGAAGTCATTACTAGTTAACGTTAAAGGGATGGTTGGCTCAGTAGAGCTCTGACTGTTTGTCAGCCTGGCTACAGTGCTGAAGAGAAACCTGGGGTTGTTCTTATTTTCTTCAATCAGTGATGAATAGTAAGATGTTCTGGCTTTGCGGAGGGCTTTCTTATAAAGCAGCAAACTATTTCTCCAGGCTAAATGATGATCCTCTAAATTTGTGACACGCCATTTCCTCTCCAGCTTACGAGTTATCTGCTTTAGGCTACGTGTTTGAGAATTATACCACGGAGTCAGGTACTTCGGATTTGAGGCCTTAGTTTTCACAGGAGCTACAGTATCCAGAGTCGTACGTAGTGAGGAGGTAAAATTATTAACAAGATAATCGACCTCTGTTGGAGTAGCGTTCAGATAGCTGCTCTGCTCTATGTTGGTACAGGGCATTGAAGATGATAACAGTGGGTGGATTATATTCTTAAACTTAGTTACAGCACTTTCAGAAAGACATCTACTGTGATAAAGTCTACTCTCCACTGCTGTGTAATCAATTATTGTAAATGTAAATGTTATCAGGAAATTATCAGACAGCAGAGGGTTTTCAGGAAACACTGTTAAATGTTCAGTTTCTATGCCATATGTTAAAACAAGATCTAGAGTGTGATTAAAGTGGTGGGTGGGTTCTTTTACATTTTGAGAGAAGCCAATTGAGTCTAATAACAGATCAAATGCCATGTTGAGGCTGTCATCTTTAGCATCTACATGGATGTTAAAATCACCCACAATAATTATTTTATCTGAGCTGAGCACTAAATCAGATAAAAAGTCTGAGAAATCAGAGAGAAACTCTGTGTAAGGCCCAGGTGGACGATAGATGATAACAAGTAAGACTGGTTTCTGAGTTTTACAGCTGGGGTGGACGAGGCTAAGCATCAGGCTTTCAAATGAATTAAAAGTCTGTCTGGGTCTTTGGTTGATTAATAGACTGGTGTGAAAAATTGCTGCCACACCGCCCCCTCGGCCTGTGCTTCGAGGTTTCTGGTAGTTAGAATGACCCGGGGGTGTTGATTCATTTAAACTAACATACTCATCCGGCTGCAACCAGGTTTCTGTAAGGCAGAGTAAATCGATTTGTTGATCAATTATTAAGTCATGTACTAACAGAGACTTGGAGGAGAGAGACCTAATATTTAATAATTCACATTTCACTGTTTTACTCTTTGGTTCAGATGTGGATACTGTGTTGTTCTTTCTTTGTGATTTTTTATGTTTAAGTTGTTTGTTGCTGGTTTTTAGTTTGTTTTTTGTCTGTTTGGGAGCTGACACAGTCTCAATGGAGATGGGTTTTTGGGGGGGTAGCAGGAGGAGAGAAGCTGCAGAGAGGCGTGTAAGACTGCAACTCTGCTTCCTGGTCCCAACTCTGGATAGTCATATTTTGGGGGGTTTAATAAATTGGTCCATATTTCTAGAAATGAGAGCTGCTCCATCCAAAGTGGGATGGATGCCGTCTCTCCTAACAAGACCAGGTTTCCTCCAGAAGGTTTGCCAATTATCTATGAAGCCCACATCCTTTCTGGGACACCACTCAGACAGACAGCAATTTAAGGAGAACATGCGGCTAAACATGTCACTCCTGGTCTGATTGGGGAGGGGACCAGAGAAAACTACAGAGTCCGACATTGTTTTGGCAGAATAGAATAGAATAATCCTTTAATTGTCCCACAAGGGGAAATTTGGTTGTAACAGCAGCAGAATAAAAGCACATATACAAACAGAAGAGAAACACAACCAATTTTTACAGAAAAAAAATATTTATATCATATACAATAGTTACAAAAACAGACTGTTTATTAAAGTACAGTTATAAATGTATAGGTTTTTTTTAATATAAACTGAGAAAAATAATGTGCAAGTTATAACAGCAGTAGTTGTTCAGTTGATTAGTCCAAGTTGCAGCACTGATGTAAACATCTATGATTGTTGGGAGCGGTTCTGATTGTACAGTCTGACAGCTGCAGGGAGGAAGGACCTGCAGAAACGCTCCTTCATGCATCGAGGATGCAGCAGTCTGTCACTGAAGGAGCTCTGCAGTTCAGCAACATTTCCATGCATGGGGTGGGAGACTCTGTCCATCAGAGATGTTATTTTGGCCAGAGTCCTTCTGTCTCCCACCACCTGCACTGGGTCCAGGGTGCATCCCAGAACAGAGCTGGCCTTCCTGATGAGTTTATCCAACCTCTTCCTCTCAGCTGCCGATAAACTGCTGCTCCAACATACAACACTGTAAAAAATGACAGATGCCACCACAGAGTCATAGAAGGTCTTTAAAAGCGCTCCCTGTACTCCAAATGACCTCAGCCGCCTCAGCAGGTAGAGTCTGCTCTGACCCTTCCTGTGAAGAGCATCAGTGTTGTGGCTCCAGTCCAGCTTCCTAGGTTTGTTAATATTTCAGGTGGATGCGGTGGAGTTTCCATGACTACTGTAGGTGTTCATCCACCTGTCAGTTGTTTAATAAGTTAGTACTAATTTTTCACAGTGTGGAGGAAACGCGGTTATTATCACTGTAATGGTCATTTCAATCTTTTTTACATTCCTCTTCTTCCAGCTGCTTCTTTGAGGGGTCGCCATGCTGCGGCTGCTCTTCTTTGCCAAGTTCAGTCACGTTGGAGGGTTTTCCAGCATGAATGGCGCGTTTACAATCATATGTTGTTCTGGGTTCTTCTGTGACCTCCTGGATGAGTAATCAATGGGCTCTTGGCATAATTGTGGTGGGCCAGTCATTCCCAGGAAGGTTCAGCACCGTTCCAGGTTTCCCTCCTTGTGTGGGTAATGACTCTCGCCGTGGCTCTCTGGAGTCCCTGTAAGCCTTCCAGACTGATGGATGTCAATGACCTTCTCCAAGCTCTCTCCTTTCACTGTACATCACACTTAAAGGTCATATATGGACCTTTAACCCTTACACCAGTTGGTTTGTGCTGCGGGGTCACTAACCAATCGCACGATGACCTTTGACTATAAATGAAATTCAACAACTTCAAACAATGACAGGAACGCAGCTGTTTGTGACGGTAACACCAGTAACAACAACCGTTTAATAAACGACAGCTGATCTGTTGTTCGCCGTCCTATGGAGACAGAGGAGGTCAGGTGACACCAATTTTCATCAGGTACAGCGACAAAGCTGAGCAAACAGGGGATGAGTATCAGGAGGAGGTGAGGCAACAAAGTGAGGTAGGGTAGTATGAGAGGAGAAGAGGAGTAAAGGAGGTCGAGGCTTTGAACAGACGCCGCGGGCTCTGAGTCCCGGCGAGCACGTTTCCCCTCCCCCACCTCCTCACTAATCCCTCCAGTGAGAACAGGCTGTAACGCCGAACGAGCACGCTGGCCTCTTATGTGTGTGCGTGTTAATAAAACATGGAATAACCCCGCCCCCACCTCCTCGCGGCTTCATTCGGTGGGCGAGCGAGCATTATAACTCAATGAGAGAGAGAGCATTAATAATTTACTGAACATGAATCAGAAGTCGCGGCCGCTGCAGTCTGAGTGAATAACCCAGTTTAAGCACGCACACACCGTCACACAGACAAACAGCAACAAAGCGTTTCCTGTTTCACCTTCTCAGGTGGGAACAAACAAAGCAGCCCATCTTATCTTAATGACCTTGTAGTACCATATCACCCTATTAGAGCACTTCGCTCTCACACTGCAGGCTTACTTGCTGTTCCTAGAGTATTTAAAAGTAGAATGGGAGGCAGAGCCTTCAGTTTTCAGGCCCCTCTTCTGTGGAACCAGCTTCCAGTTTGGATTCAGGAGACAGACACTATCTCTACTTTCAAGATTAGGCTTCAAACTTTTCTTTTTGCTAAAGCATATAGTTAGGGCTGGACCAGGTGACCCTGGATCCTCCCTTAGTTATGCTGCAATAGGTGTAGGCTGCCGGGGGATTCCCATGGTGCACTGGGTGTTTCTTCTTCATGTTTAACTTCCCGTGTTAAAACAAACATGTTTACAGCCTGATCAGACCTGGGGCCTGTTCTTCGTACCTCGCTAAGCAAGTTAGCCGGATTTGAATGTTGACGATTTGGCGTGATCTTGGATCGTTCGGTTCTCCGAAGCTCATCTGGGGCTTGCTGTCATAGCAACAGAGCCGTAAAAGTAAGCCTGCTCGGGAGCAGGTTTACTTTATGTAAACAGGATTAGATCGCGGCCTCTCAGGTATGTCCGCTGCAGTTATATGAAAGCAAGAGCGATATTTCGCCACTGTTTTACCATAAATAAATATTATCAATGTAACTAAAGATAATGTATTTGATTCTTTTATTGATTTCATACAGATACATACAGGTCATTTCCGAAAAAAAGGGAAATGTACTATTAATCATTCTATTACATGTAGTAGATCATGTCAGATGTAATTCATATTTTAGAGTAGTAATAGTAAATTACTACGTGCAATCAAGATGAGAGACCACGGCTAAAAAAGCGAAGGTGGATTTGGGAAGTCTGTCGCAGCCATGTCCTGTCCGTTTGTACGCGAGCAAGGAAGGTGCAAGATTGATAAGGAGAGTTTACAGAATTTAGCGTATATTGCGGGATAGACGGGATCCTTTAGCTCGGCGCGACGGTGTGCTCATAGAGAGATATCGATTCTCCCGTGAGGTTATTATTTACTTTCTCTCTCTCTCTCTCTCTCTCTCTCTCCAAATATATATATATATATATATATATACTTACTGTACTGTATATACTTACTCCCGACTTACTGTGCATGCTTCAGTCACCCCTTGCATGGGAACAGGTAAAAGTGATGGAGTGTTATTCACACTACACACATAAAAACCCACAATGTCAATAAATGTCACAGTACAAAAAGGGGTGTGACGAGGGGGTGCAGGACCACCACCTGTCTTTATTTGCTCTGCCCTTTTCTTGGTTGCTGTTATAAACAAACAGATTATTCCAGGGTCTCTTGTCATAGACTAAAAGCAATATAAGTGATAAATATTACCATTCTGTAGAATATTCTTATATTTCACTTTTACTTTTTCCCATGTTCTAGTGGGTCCTGTTGTGGCTCTAATGTGAAAGAGGATATGATGTAATATAATATAATGTGGAATGAAATAATATCACATGATATAATGTAATATCATGGATCACTTACGAGTTTAATTTGTCAGCAACTTTCTGCCAGCCCTCTCTCCTTGCTTTTGCAGCCTTTGCAGTGTTCCCCTGCGTTTTAATTAAACTCTGAAACTCCTGATATCCCTCAATCAAGAGTTCTTGGTCTGCTGCCGTGAGATACTGCGCGCGCTCCTTCGACATCTTCGCCGACCAATCACAGGGTTGCCGATCAATGTTTCTACTATCGATGCGTAGCCCCTTTTAAGCCACCCAGTGATCTCAGATTACTTCAGCCAGCTATACTAATCGTCAACAACAGGTGCGTTCGGACAACCGGATTAGCGAGCTCACGGTTAGCGCGATGATTTGATCTTGGATGTGTCATTTGATCTTGGATGTAGTAAGCGAGGTACGAAGAACATCCCCCTGAACTATGACTCACCTGGATTGAAGTGTGCATTGTCAAGGGTGTGGCCTCTGAAGTCGCTGGTCATACTCGTCATACTCTGCTTTGCAGCTGACGATCGGTTGCTGGTGGACACTCCACGTTCTGGTTGCCTGGGGAACCCTCTAATGTATTTAGTACCAGGTCGTATGCCACCTCTGGGTTTTCTTCAGTCTCACTGGATCATCTGGATGTTGTGTTTATTTCAGGTCCAACACTTCCTGTTGCTGACTGTCACTTCCTGTGAGGAGAAAGAGCTTTGGTCACTACTTCGATGTAAATCAATGTGGACAAAGACTGACATTCAGGTTAGCTGCTGGCCTGTCAGCCCAGGGGAAGCTGTGCGGAGTGGAAGTGGCTAAGTTAACTGCTGGGTTCCTCAGATTCATCAGTCAATCAATGAAGCAATCAGACAAATGTAAACAAGCATTTACTATGGGGGCAAACAGAGTGAGGGGGCGTGGCTTAAAACCAAAGTCAAGCAACCTGGGGGCGATCAAGAAGTTTCATACTTGACGTCCATCTTTGTCTACAGTCTGTGTAAAGGTGATTCCAACAGTCTGCAGCAGGTATTCCCTGTTCACACAGTCAGAAACAAACCTGAGACTCTGCCTTCTCCCCAGGTGGGGTTCACAGCGTCATCACTTGTCCCACACAGCGACTGTCAGACTGACTTCATCACACGGAAGAGGAGGAGGAGGAGGCACCCCTCTTAGCAACAGAACTAAAAATACTGCCTGTTTACAGTGTGTGTGTGTGTTTGTGCATATCGTTAAAATATCATGACAACCAAAAGCTTTTAGTTCAGAGAGTTTAAATATTTCAAAGAAGCAGAAACACGAGAAGACGGCACACACACACACACACACACACACACACACACACACACACAGAGCTGAATGACACTCTTGCTGCGAGTCAGACTGATGGTGCGTTCCAGATTAACAACCCCACCTCAGCTTTCCCCTCCAACCCCGGCTTAACATTCCAAGATGGCGGCAGTGACGGTAAACAGCTGTTTCTAAATTTTTTCCTTATTTGAGCTGATGGAGTAACAAAGAAGCTGATGGTATACAAATGTAGCACAGTTAACAGACAGCTGTACTGTGTATTACTGCTGTGCTGAGAAAAGTTACATGTTCAGAATTTACCTGAAAATAAACAAATGTGGTTTCGTCCGGTCGTGGATCTTCCCTTTATCCTCTCAAGGATGTTTGAGAGTGCATGGGAGTTTGCCCATCCACATGTGTTTTGTGGACTTGTCACAGGGATTCGACTGCATCCCTGTGAGTCTCCTGTGGGAGGTGCTTCGGGAGCATGGGGTGTCTGGCCACTTGCTATGAGCCATTTGGTCCCTGTAAAGTGAGAGTTTGGTTCATGCTGTCACAAATAATTTGAACTGAGAATTTCCAGGCAAAGCCAGGCAACAGAACACTTCCATCTTGGTGGCCTCAGAGCCTCATCTCGACTTTTTGAGGACCATGTGGGGTCATTGCCTTCTTTAAGTGGTGGCCTCCAGCTTGCACTGGAGCAGCTCACACCCAAAGCTGCAGGAACGAGAATCAGGATTTCCAATTCTGAGGTCATAGTCCCCAGTCCAGGTCAGGGGTGAGTTGCTGCCCAAAGTGGAGGAGTTGAAGTATCTCTTGTTCACAGGTGACGGGAGATCGACAGATCGATTGGTGCTGCTGATTTCATACCTCTCTCCCTCTCCTAGGTCCAGGCGTGCTACTGAAATACAGGAGGCAGGATTAGACAGTCACTTACAGCTGTGTCTGCCCACCTCTCCTGGCACAGCTGTTGAACGGCCCTCCAGCTTCAAGTTCTTGGGGACCCACATCTCTGAGAATCTGTCCTGGTCAACTAACACCTCCAACCTGGTCAAGAAGGCCCATCAGTGCCTCTTTTGCTTGAGGACACTGAAGAAGAACCACCTGTCTGCTGACATACTGGGTAACTTCCACCGCTGTGTGATAGAGAGCATCCTGACCAACTGTGTCACAGTCTGGTATGGGAACTGCTCTGTTGCTGACCACAAGGCACTGCAGCAGGTGGTGAAAGCCACCCAACGCATCACAGGGACTCCACTTCCTGCCATTGAGGATGTCCACAAGAAGAGATGTCTACGCCAAGCACGCATCATTCTCAGGGACTCCTCTCATCCTGCCAATAAACTCCTCCAGCTCCTCCCCTCCAGAAGGCGCTACAGGAGCCTTCAGACTAAAACCAGCAGGTTTAGGAACAGCTTCTTCCCCACAGCTGTCACCCTACTGAACTCAGCCCCTGCTGAACCTTTCTACACTCTTCCTCCCAGTGACCATGATCATTTCATTCTCAACATTCACCATGCTCACATTCGTTACTGCTATAGTTTTAGGACACTGACATAGTATGATCTCTGTTATAGTGCCTACACTGTTCACTGTTATAGTCTGTTCAGAGAGCTATGCTTCCACTAGGGTTGGGCAATGTGTAAAAATTTTCCAACCAACAATCGTCAGTCCAAGAATCACCGATGGGTGATATATTTGTGCATGCACAGACTTTTTGATGGGCGGAGCAATGTAATCATGGACGGACTGATTTGCGCGTTAACAACACAGAAGTCCAAACATGGACGAACTAATTTCCCAAAAAATGTAGGGCTGTCAGCGTTAACGCCGTCATCACGATTAACGCGATTAAAATTTTTAACGCACCCAACCCATCTGGAGTGCAGATTGAACAAACTTTGGCCCGAAATGCGTTGACATTTCAGGGATTTTGACTCTGCACTCCAGATGGATTAATTGTTAATCGCAGTAAAGTCACCAATTTTGGATAAAAGAGGTAAACCTAAGGATGTAACAAAAGCGGTGTGCTGCTTGTGCAGACGTATAGTGTGAGCAAAGTACTCAAACCCGAATAACTTGCATGAGCATGCACGTGTCCACCATCCGGCTGAGTATGCGGCTATCAGCAGCTTCTGCAGCTCCATCATTTGGGCGCACTCTGTGGAGGGGGCATTTGCTCGCAGATGAAAGAGGGTGCTGTTAAAACAGCGCTATTACTTTTTTTCTGTTGACTGCTTCTATTAGCTCCATCATTATTAGCAAACTTACTCATGGGCAAATAAATAAGTAAATAAATCGTCGTTGTAAAAACCATCGCCGATGGGCCTATCGTCGATAGTC
Organism: Oreochromis niloticus; assembly: GCF_001858045.2. Lineage (NCBI taxonomy): Eukaryota > Metazoa > Chordata > Actinopteri > Cichliformes > Cichlidae > Oreochromis > Oreochromis niloticus. The sequence goes on from NC_031985.2 coordinate 1,159,378, forward strand.
AATATATTCGTCCAATCACCCAACCCTAGCTTCCACTACTGTAGATATATTCATAGCACTCTGTAGATCTGTTTACCTCACACCGCTACATCTGTATATATGTAGCACACCTGTGTATTTGTTCATAGTACACCTGTGTATCTGCCCGTGTGTATAGCAATATAGAACATCTGTATGGTACACAGATCATCTGTATATGTGTACATTTGTTTGTAGTTCAGCTGTATATTTGGTCTCTCTGTACATAATCTGTTCATAACTATTCCACCATTTAAACTACCCTTATCTGTATATATCAGTACATCTGTATACAGTGGCTTGCAAAAGTATTCGGCCCCCTTGAACTTTTCCACATTTTGTCACATGACAGCCACAAACATGAATCAATGTTATTGGAATTCCAGGTGAAAGACCAATACAAAGTGGTGTACACGTGAGAAGTAGAACGAAAATCATACATGATTCCAAACATTTTTTACAAATAAATAACTGCAAAGTGGGGTGTGCGTAATTATTCAGCCCCCTGAGTCAATACTTGGTAGAACCACCTTTTGCTGCAATTCCAGCTGCCAGTCTTTTAGGGTATGTCTCTACCAGCTTTGCACATCTACAGACTGAAATCTACAGACTGAAATCCTTGCCCATTCTTCTTTGCAAAACAGCTTCAGCTCAGTCAGATTAGATGGACAGCGTTTGTGAACAGCAGTTTTCAGATCTTGCCACAGATTCTTGATTGGATTTAGACACCAGACAGGTCAGGGATAAAGTTATTGAGAAATTTAAAGCAGGCTTAGGCTACAAAAAGATTTCCCAAGCCTTGAACATCCCACGGAGCACTGTTCAAGTGATCATTCAGAAATGGAAGGAGTATGGCACAACTGTAAACCTACCAAGACAAGGCCGTCCACCTAAACTCACAGGCCGAACAAGGAGAGCGCTGATCAGAAATGCAGCCAAGAGGCCCATGGTGACTCTGGATGAGCTGCAGAGATCTACAGCTCAGGTGGGGGAATCTGTCCATAGGACAACTATTAGTCGTGCACTGCACAAAGTTGGCCTTTATGGAAGAGTGGCAAGAAGAAAGCCATTGTTAACAGAAAACCATAAGAAGTCCCGTTTGCAGTTTGCCACAAGCCATGTGGGGGACACAGCAAACATGTGGAAGAAGGTGCTCTGGTCAGATGAGACCAAAATGGAACTTTTTGGCCAAAATGCAAAACGCTATGTGTGGTGGAAAACTAACACTGCACATCACTCTGAACACACCATCCCCACTGTCAAATATGGTGGTGGCAGCATCATGCTCTGGGGTTGCTTCTCTTCAGCAGGGACAGGGAAGCTGGTCAGAGTTGATGGGAAGATGGATGGAGCCAAATACAGGGCAATCTTGGAAGAAAACCTCTTGGAGTCTGCAAAAGACTTGAGACTGGGGCGGAGGTTCACCTCCCAGCAGGACAACCACCCTAAACATAAAGCCAGGGCAACAATGGAATGGTTTAAAACAAAACATATCCATGTGTTAGAATGGCCCAGTCAAAGTCCAGATCTAAATCCAATCCAGAATCTGTGGCAAGATCTGAAAACTGCTGTTCACAAACGCTGTCCATCTAATCTGACTGAGCTGGAGCTGTTTTGCAAAGAAGAATGGGCAAGGATTTCAGTCTGTAGATGTGCAAAGCTGGTAGAGACATACCCTAAAAGACTGGCAGCTGGAATTGCAGCAAAAGGTGGTTCTACAAAGTATTGACTCAGGGGGCTGAATAATTACGCACACCCCACTTTTCAGTTATTTATTTGTAAAAAATGTTTGGAATCATGTATGATTTTTGTTCCACTTCTCACGTGTACACCACTTTGTATTGGTCTTTCACCTGGAATTCCAATAAAACTGATTCATGTTTGTGGCTGTAATGTGGCAAAATGTGGGAAAGTTCAAGGGGGCCGAATACTTTTGCAAGCCACTGTATTTGCTTTCTACTTATCTGTATATAATCTGCTCTTATTGCACTTGCTACTCTTGCACTTCTGATTAGATGCAAACTGTATTTCGTTACCCTGTATTTATACATGTGTAATGACAATAGAGTTGAATCCTAATCCCTGCCACACAATCATTCCATCGATCAGTCGAGTCTAAGAAGTCTTTGCGTCTGTAAGCGCCGTGATAGCCAATGAGCAAGCATGGCGGTGGATAAAATTCTCATCATAAGGCTTCAAAAGCCAGCATGTGAAATCACACCCACCCATCTTTATACGTCTGAATCCATTTTAATAAGTCATCAATAATCAGTCAATTAATGAATCACTTATCGTGAAAATATCAATAACGTATAAAACATCTATGTGTGCTCAGGGCACGACCCTGTCTTCATGGCTTTTTCAGGCCACCATGATGTGGCAAACACAGTTTACCGAGTGACATCTCAGTGGCAGCAGGTATATTAAGCCACACCCACTCTGGACTACTGCTGTTACCTGTGATTATCGTCCTGACTGAATAAAAGGATCAATAAGTGTTAGTGTTTAAATTTGCTGATTTGCTGTAAGCTGACTAATAAAGAGGAGGAAAGCTGGTGGTTGAACGGCTCAGGACAACATTGGCGCCCTCCACAGGACAAAAAAAGAAAAGAAAAAGCTCAATCTGATCGGTGAACACTGGAAAAACACAATTCCTGTTATTAATCATTGATCGCCTCTGTCAGTGCGCCCCAGGGTGGCTGTGCCATCACCAGTGTGTGAATGTGTGTGTGAATGGGTGGATGACTGGTTGTGTAAAGCGCTTTGGGGTCCTTGGGGACTAGAAAAGCGCTATACAAATACAGGCCATTTACCATTTGATAGGTCTACTTTTTTAGCTTCGCACTCCTGTAAAAACTTTATTTAAACATGTGATCAGTGATCAATAACATTGAGTTTGTTTTCAGTTAAAAAAATGTAAATGATTTTAAACATTTTTTATTTACAGCTGATTGATTTTCACCAAGCGATAAAGCACAAACAATGATCTGAAACCAGGAACTCACCGAGGCTGCTGAAGCCGACCAGCTCTGCGACCTTTGACCCTTTAGGTGACGACGCGATTCCTGTCAAACGATGCAGAGGGCACAGTGTCGTCAAACAGGTGATAACCAACCAGATGGCCGCTGCAATTGGTTCTTTGTATTCTGGGAAATAAGCACCCAAGCCCAGGTTTTGCAGATACTTCCTGTTGTTATGAGGAGCGCCGGCGTGCAGGTCAGAGGGTTTCATCCTGACTTCCTGTCCTCCTGGAAAGTATTTTTACTCGGGTACTGAGCTCCGTCTCTGCTTTTTCCCCATTGTCCTGAACACATCATCACACTCCGCTTTTACTTGTTTAAAATCTTTTATTTAAAACTCAAACACCACAAAGAGTAAAACATCTTGACCCTACAGACAGGGTGAGGGTTCAAAGGTCAGAGACGGGGTTACCTCGCTGCAGACACATCAAAATAAAAAACTTAAAAAACCCCAAACTGAGTCTATTTACAGTATTGCCTTAGAAGTGGTGAGTTCACCCTGACCTCAGCAGGTCACACACTTTGACCTGTTGAATGACAACACACCAGTTCAAAGGCAGCAGGGGGCGCTAACACAGCAACAATAACGACCATTTCAAAGCGACCGTGGTGAGAAAAAACTAACATAAATAAATAAAATGTGTATTTTTCATTTTAGAAGGAAGGAGTTTAGTGCAACTCTCTTCGAGCCGTTTAGCCTCTGAAATGCGTTAAAAACAATCATAAAACATCCAAATCACACAATTTCAGTTTATTTAACATCAGCTGATATTTTCTATAATCGGGAGCGCCGCGCCGTTTTTCCTGACTGACTCCTGAATGTTCCAGCTTTAACTCTGATGGAGGAGCTGATATCGTGAAAACTCAAACGCTCCCATCACGTCCTCAGCTTTATTAAACTAATCACTTCCTGTTTCACTGTCATGTTTCTCAGAGGTCCTGGCTGTAATTGGCCAACAGGTCAAAGTCTGGGGGGGGGGGGCGCTAGAGCTGATCACATTTAGTTATAGATTCAGGGCAGAGGAAGTCAAAGGTCAAACAGTAAAACCATAAAAAGAAGGTCATGACATTGGGAGAGCGCGCCCTGCTGCTGGGAAGGTGAAAGTGCGTTTATCGGATGGCTGCAGTTCCTGCTCGCAGTAAACCGCCAACGAAAACCAGAGCAGACGGCGAGGTGGGGCCGGGCTGATCGGACGAAGCGGGCTCGGACTCATTGGTCTAATTTTCGTCTGTCTGTAGATCTAACACGCCAACGCTGGAAGCTAGTGGCTTTCTGCTGTCTGGGAAGTGTAGGACAAACCATCGGGAGGCCGTTCAGTCCCCGCGGAGGAAACGCCGCCCCTGAAATAATAAAGAAAACGGCGACCGGAGGAGCTGAAACCCGCTGAGGACGCAGGAAGCTCAGCAAACCAGCGAGGCGTTCAGACGCGGCTCAAAGTTCGGGGTGGGGGAAAGAGGGAAACGTGGCATCTTCAGCAGGAAGCGAGGGGTTCGGATAAAATCTCTCAGAAATTCTCTAAAATTAAACACTTGACTCACAAACGCAAACTATCTCAGGGGACGCCGCTGCCGCGGAGAACAGGACACCACACAGACGGCGGTCAGCTACAAGATTAGACATCATCATCATCCTCCTCGCCTTCATCGTCCACCTCTCTCTTCCTCTTCTGTCCCTGAGCGCCCGCCGCATCATCTGCAGAAACAGAACGGACCGATCAGGGCACGCTCCGCCCACCTGGAGCCTACATACAGCTGCAACACTGAAACACATGCTCACCATCCTCCTCCTCTGCGTAGTCTTCCTCATCGTCATCCTGAGATGAAGCACAGAAAGAAGAGAAGCAGATTTACGTTTCTGACTGGACGACTCTGACAGGAAGTGAACGAACACGTTATCAGAGGAAACAAATTTAACTCGTCATCAGGTTCTGAGTGCAGAGGACCAAAAGTGCCAAAAACAGATGTAACAGTTACATTTATATAAAATCTTTTTTTACAGGCTCGCTTTGAATTTTATAATTTACACACAATTTAATAAATACAACAAAGAATAAACTATGAATGAAATCTAAACAACAGAAGATATAACATAAATAGAACATAATGCCAATGAAAAATAACAATCTAGTAAATAAAAACATAATGAAATATGTCATAAAAGAAGGATAAACAAATACAAAGAAATGATTACATTGAAAATGGAGAAATACAAAAGTGTCGCTTTTGGTGAAAAAACATTTTAATGACAATTTGTTGTTTTGGTGCTTTTACTCCTTAAAACGGTCAGTGACAGGAGGCATGGCTGACAGTGGAGGAGCTTAGGCTGTCAGGAACACACACACACACACACACACCGGGGGGAAACTCGGGGTTCAGGGTCTTGGCCAAGGACACTTCGTCGCGCAGACCGGAGGACCTGGGATTGTACTGCTGACCTCAGGATCATCTGCGGCTCCACCTGCAGAATGAAGCTGGATTTGCTCACCTGGTTGGTGCGGTTCACCTGGAAACCCAGCCCCGCCTCTGCACTCTCCGAGCCGTCCTCGTCCTCGTCTTCCTCCTCATCGTACGCGCCAGTTGGCCCCGCCCCGTCCTCGCCATCCTCATCTGCAAACACGCACACGGGCATGACGAAACACAGATGAGGAGGAGGACGGCGCTCCGTCTGAGCGGGTCTCACCTTCGTCCTCCGCCTCGGAGTCGGGTGCCTCGTTGTCCTCCTGGTCGAAGCCGTCCAGGTAGGTCACCTGGGGCAGCAGCTCAAACACGCTCTCCCGGTACTCCTCCAGAGACGTAATCTCGCAGTTAAACAGGTCAAGGCTCTGCAGGCTCTTCAGGTGTTGCTACGGCAGGAAACGACACGTTAGAGCCTCAGAACATTTCCTCTGTAAGCACGGCTGGAGCGGCGCGAGAACCTCACCAGGGCCTCCACGGTGCTCAGCTCTTTGATCTTGTTCCCACTCAGGTTCAGGTAGGTCAGGTTTGGACATTTCTCCGACAGCATCTCAAGAGAACCCGACAAATTGTTATCGCTCAGCTCCAACTGAGGGGGAGCAAAGACAAGAATGTTAGGAGAACCATCAGCCAGGAGAACCGCAGTCCATGTGTGAAACAAAAAATTGGGATTTTCTTCTTTAAATTTCTTCCTTTTTATTTTTTGGGTCCACTACACCTTCATTTACACATTAATTTAGCAGATTTTGATTTTGGTGGCCTCGGTCCTTCATACTGCCAGTTACGCCTGTCAAAGCACAAAGGTGCCCCTGCTGGTTAGATCTCTCCCACCCGCAGAGAGTGCTCTCTGACCTCAAACCCACTCTCCTTCTTCCCCCTGAAAATGTTTGAATGCACCTTTGATGAGGTCAGACAGGTGAGCTCACCTTGCGTAGTTTGGGCAGCGAGGGCAGCTTGGCGAGCGAGGTCAGACCAACGTTGACCATGCTGAGGAACTCGAGCTCCGTGAACTCATCGGTCAGACCATCGACCTCGCCGTCTGCCGAGCGGCTGTTGTCCAGCACCAGCTCCGCAATCTGAGGACAGAGCAGAATATGATGGGACATAAGCCTCTGTGTGTGATTTATTAATCAGTTTGAACATGAAGTATTGATGAACCCTATACCTGACTGTACGGAAGACAGAACGTGATAAATTTGATATTTGTTTATTTATCAGTTTGTAAGTCAAGTCCGAGTTAACACAAGAACCACAGTCAAGGTCATTTTGAGCCTGTACAAATTATTAATTATACTTACAGGTTGCCTAGCAACTCATATTGATTAAGAAGGCTGCTGTAACATGAGCCAGAACGAGCCAGGTGTGATGGTAAACGTCCTCACACTTATAATCAGAGTGGGCGGAGAGTGTGGAAAACCAATCAGAGCTAATAAAGGTAAATCCAGTAGAGATGGCTCAACAATGCAGCTGAACAGGTGAGTACAGAGCAGGTAGTTATCTATATGTAAATTAGCCCGTCCACACAGCCTCAGTCAGCTGGATCAATAATCTGATCCGAGATCAGTGTTAGTGACGTTGACTCTTTCTGGCTTCCTGTTTATGTAAGTCGTCCACCCCCCGGCTCCTGTGGGGAGGGGGCAGAACTCACCATCTGCTCCCCCCCCGAATGGCGGAGCGTGTTATTCAACTGCTGCAGCTTATATAACGCATACGCGCGCGCGGCACTATACGACGGGCGCACGGGCTCCGGTACTCCGCTGTAACGGAGATTAGGACAGTCCCGAGCAGTAATCCAGCCCTAATCTGCAAGGCTAAAACCGGTTACCCGGTACTCTCGTTACAGTTACGGCCCGCAGAGTCCGCCAGGAGAGAACATGTCCGCGGTTAATCCGCTTCTGTGACCCGGTACCGCCTCTGAAACGAGCTCCGTGTCGCTGTCCCGGAGGCTCCGAGGACCGGTCTGTTCCGGGACTCACCGTCTACCCTCGGCGGGTTACCCTGCCTCCTCACGCCGGACCCGCTGGGATTAGGACTGTAAACCCGCTGCTAGTCGGGCGGCCAGAGCTGAAGGATGCTCCGCATCCCGCAGTGACCGTCAGCTGGACGCCCGAGAGCGGGCACCCGGACCCCGGGCGCACCTGCCGGGCCACATGAAAGACCGAACGGCTCACCTCCGCCGGGTTCCGGTTCCGCAGCTCCAGGGTGATCCTCTTCTTCATGTCCATGCTGGGGCAGCTGTGTGGCGGTGAAAGGCTGACGGCGTCCCGGGGTCGGAGCGGTGCCTGCCTTCCTCTGTTGGCTACCGTTCGCCTACTGATCCTCCATGATACGGCGAGCCCCGCCCTCCACCCCACGGGGTTGGACGTGCACGCCTGAGCCACCGCTGATTGGACGGCGGGGCACATCAATCAGACTTGATCGGCTCTGGTCCTACGAGATAGGCCGTTTTTCATGGAAGCCAGACCGCACTGCAAAGCTTCATGGGAGAGACAGTTTAATCGCACAAAAGCTTCCTTTTTCTTTCATTGAATTAAAAAAACATCAAAGTGAAATAAAGCAGTTCTAATAAAAAAATGACCCGATCTATAATTCTTTACAGGACAGAAGCTCTGCACTAGTTTTAAGAGTATGAATAAAATTAAACTTGACTTTACAGCTGGCTCAATAAATGCATCATGGATATAAAGGTTAAACATCATTGTAATTATTTTGCCATCACAGCAGCGGCTGGCCCTTGTTGCTTTGTCAGTCACCCAGCATTCATCGCCCCTGTTACCAATAATCCCAGCGGTCCGTTTTAGAGATGGCACGATACCACTTTTTTTTATGTCCGATACTGATATCATAAATTTGGATATCTGGGAATACCGATATGAATCCGATATAGTGTATTTGTTAATCAATAAAACTGTTTTTTTAATATCTTGCTGCATTTTGTATAAGTTCATACTCAAGTTTAAATAAACAACAACACTAAAGCTATTCTGTTATACCTGTATGTAAAAAATACACTGCACCCAAAATATTTCATAGTTCAGCAACACTGATCAATCTAATAAACTTAAACCTGCTCCATCCTCCCTATTCTGGTATTTTAAAGAGTACTTAGCAGAAATATTAAGCAACCTAACTAATAGGGTTGCAAACTCCCAGCAAAAAAAAAAAAAAATAGGGAACCACCCCCCACCCTCCACCTCATGATGCTTAATCGATGTAATCAACTTTAATTTAACGCATGTTTTTAAAAAAAATGGATAGAAATCAATTATTTTTCAACAATAATTAAATAGATTCAACATCTTTCTTCAACAGAATTGCAGACTGCACAGATGGTATCTTCCCAAAGGAAAAAGTACTATAGCTTACTAGGGTATATTAGACTTAGTTACTATATACAGTAATGGACTTCTATACATTTTACATCAGATTAAAACTTTGGGTGTAAGATTCAGATAATTATTTATTAAAAGCTAGACATTTTAAATGAGAATAAGAAAGAAAAGTATGTCTTTGTGCCCCCTTTTCCCTGTTCATGCCCTATCGGCCCCCCTGGCTACACTTTGCTAGATCCGCCCCTGCACAGTTACCAGCCGTCAGCTACGTAGAAAAGGATCCTGGTGTAGAAAGTAATATTAAATACATTCTAACAACAGCTTATCAAGCTTAAACGTGCTGCTGTTGTTCAGCCGCTGGTTTCCTCTTTCTGGTACAAAGTGGGCCAAAAACAAACAAGGAGTCGCCACAGAAAAGCCGATCAGCTGATCATTGATCAGTTTCACGATTGAAGTAGCAGCAGGAGAGGGAGGGAGAGAGAGAGAGGTAGAGGCAGTCGCTCCATATATCGGTTGTTAAGCTTAACGCGGGAATGCTTTACAAACATTCAGAGATGAACTTGCACCCTTGCTTTACTTCTCTCTGGGATAACTTCCTCGGAGATGAAATGTCGGTTTGGTAGCGAGGCTACAAATGCTCAACCAGACCGCCGACAGGTCTTGGACGCCACAGCCGCTCTATCACTGATACATACTGCTCCGACGTGCTATGGTTATAAGCTGAGTTACACCATGTCGCAAGTTTTGTGAGGTGCTTTCGTGATATTCAATGGATCAGATTACATTTTTTATTTCTCTCCGATATCCGATCCAGTAATTTAGGTCAGTATCGGTATTTGCAGTATTTCTGCACAAACATCTCTAGTCCGTTTGTGCAGAAAACACTTGAATGCAAAAATCAGAGCCTGGAGCCGTTTCAAGATGGCCACTGTGTTAGGCTCAGTCCTTCATCCAGAATCAGCGACGCGTTGTTCATTCTCCTGTAAGCTACCGGACTGGAGCTTAATTAAAACAGGACATTTCCCTGAGGTCAGTAAACACCTCGCTGTTAGCTTATGAAACAAGCTTTTATTGAAAGGAAGAAGCGTTTACCTGAGATCACAGGTACACGGGCAGCCGCCATCATCATCATGAAGCATTAAGGTACAGTTTACAAAAATACAAATTTATATGTACACTGAAAAGGTCGGCATCACTGAGTGTATAAAAATGACTGAAGTTATGCAGGTGATGGAGGACAGGTGTGCTGTCAGGTGGGCTTCTATAAGGGAGCAGGAGTGGGCTGACATGAGCCTCGCAGAGGAGCATTCTTGCAGCCTCAGGTGTGACATCCCCGTCTCTGAAATGAAAAAGTGAGCGGTGGAGCAATGCAGGGAGGAACAGTGTCCAGGATCAGGCAAGGTCAGCTATACTTGACACTTTTCACCTGGCAGTTAAGTTTCTGACAGTTTAAAGATAAGTTGTCTCCTGTGATGCTGGTCACATCCAATTAAGGTTTCCATTTCCTGTTTAGAGCATCCTGGAATGAATTAGCGTTTAGCACTTCCTGTCCTGACAGGAAGTGAAAGATTCTAACAGGAAACACTCACTGTGAAGCGTTTACACAGAACAGCTGTTTGCTTACGAGACAGCTGAGCGGTAGTGACCTCGAGGTCATGTGACCAGTGTCTGATGTTGGTGTAAAAATCAAAACATGTAAGTGTCACAAACCAAAGTGGGAGGAACTAAAAGAGCAAATTTAAGGACGTCTATGTAGATGAGTGTGAGATAGAGGAGGAGGATGGAGCAGGGCAGTGTCACACTGCTGATCATGTGACTTCAGCTTGCCCAATAGTCACCTGACCTTAGCCCGCCCCTTTAGAAACCACCTGGAAACAACATCATAATTAATGAACAGAGTCCATGATGGAGCTGGTTCAGCTCAGGTCAAAGGTTGCAGGAAGACAGAGTAACGCTTCCTGCAGCTCATGAACACAAGGTCACATCGGAAGAACACAGCAGAGTCCGAGCATTCCTGGAAAACCGGCTCCTTTCACAGCGCCCTCCGCTGTATGGTGAAGGGGGTAAAGCGGGTGTGAGTGGCGGGAATCGGTCCACAGAAGGAACATTCGAAGAAGCTTCCTCTCCGCCGGGCAGAGGAAAGACGTTAAAGCGGCATTCGGGGAACAAATGGCTGAGGGTAAACGAGGTCCTTCTTCCTCCTCAGGTTGTCAATGTCCTCCACGCGGCAGCCATTTTGGACCCTGCTGAAAAAAAGAAGTGAAATGTTTCTAAACCGGGGAGTCTGGATGGCGCCGAGCCGAACTCCGCCCCCTGTTGAAGCATGTCTCACGCCGGGTTCAGGTCTTTTTGTGGGCATGAGTACGGCGTGCAAATCCCGCCTGCTGCGCTCGGTTAGGAGCTCACCTCCGTCGCCTCTCCCCCTGCCTCCACCAGAGTCACTTGACCCTCCTCTCCCTCCATGATGATGCCCCCCTCCTGCAGCACCACCATCTCGCCCTCCTCCTCCACCACGCCGCCAGCTCCCTCCTCCTCATCCTCCTCTCCTCCCACCACCTCCTCGGGGCTGGCAGCAGAGTTGGTGGCGCCAGCCACCGTGTTTGCGGTGGCAGTGCCAGCCTGACTCTGGGCCATGGCCTCCAGCTTGATGCGGTACTCCTCTGCCTCCTGCTCCTTCCTCAGCAGCTGCTGTCGGTACTCCTGCGCCTTCCTGTTGGCCTCCTGCAGCTGCCTCTGCAACAGCTCCTGCAGGAAAACAAATAATCCTCATCGATTAGCACAAAACCGTACAGACCAGCGCACCCCACCCAAACCACGGAGAGAAACCCCTGTGGTGTGACGTGTGCACACGTATTGAATGCTGCTGTGGTTTTACACATTTGTAGCACCGAGGTGTTTTCGAAGGAGGAAATGGTCGGATTCATGAAACTGGACTTCAGGTTTGGACATCACGCTCGAGGATCACGCCGTACGCATTTGCAACTCTTTTGGGGGAAATTTCTCTCCATACTAACCCACACTGTGAACCCACCCACAGCACTGGCTCACAAATGAGCCCCGATTCAAATCTAATTAAATTACAGCGGGGCAACGACAACGGTCTAACTTCCTGTTGTGTTTGTGGCATGGTTCCAAGACGCACGGCCACGTTAACAGCCAATTCCACCGTTTGCACTGACACGCCCACAACAGTGGGTCTATGCCACATTCACAGACGTGTTCTAAATCTCACACATAAACACAGAGGGCGCTACAGAGCCATATTCAAAATAAAAGCATTGGATAAAAGCAACATTAGAATCACAGGGTGGAGCTAGCACACATTCAGGTGAACACAGTTCTGCAGGTTTATACAAATCTGACACACACACACACACACACACACACACACCAGCTTCTTTATGGTCCCTCAGGACTACAGAGGGTCATTGGCAGTGTGACATCATGTCAGGTGATCAGGTGAGGGGTCAACGTTGTTTTCTATACACTAAAATGCAGCTCACTGAAACTGTGAGCGGCGTTCAGAGGTCATTGATGACAGTGTGGAGGCGGCGCTCACCGTCTCTCCCGCGTTGTTGTGGTTGTTGGTCACCTCCAGCTTCCTCTTCCTGGAGGGCGGGGGCTGCGGCTCCTCCGTCACCACCTCCTCTGTCACGGTGTTGGCAGGCACGGCAAGCACTGGATAAAAAAAATAAAATAAAAATCAGGATGTAAACGGCCTCAGGACTTCCCGGCACTTCCTGTTCAAAGGCATCAGCATCATACTCTGCTGTCCATGCTGCATGGTGACGAAGAACGGCTGCGCCATCCCTCCTGTTGTCTGCAGGTTTCCGTGCTGGTCGGTTACTATGGTGATGACCCTCTGACCACCTTCGTTTACGACGGTGGCGTGCTGGATGTTGGAGTCAAGAGCGCTGGCAGCCATTGCTTCCTCAGAGTCGCCTGAAAAACAAATGGGGGTCGTTACAGCGATGCGGTCTGCGGCTTCTCATCAGTGTCGGGGACCGCGGTACTGTTTGTGCAGCATTTCAAAAATGGCATGAAGGAGGCGCTCTCGTGACTCACCGGCTCTGTCCCAATTCAGGGTATGCACGCTTGAAGTACGCATTTCAAGTGCGATTACGTCACCGCCACGCGAAGACGGCTGTCCCAATTCAAAGTGTATTTCAAATGCATACTCCAAATGCGCCGTCGATTTCCCCAAATATCAAGCGTGGTCTGGTGCACGCTTCGTGGTCCCATATATCCCACAATCCATAGCGCGGCGGTGGGTGTGGGTAATTTTGCCGCAAAATACGGCAGAAGGGAGCGGCCGAAGAGTGAACTGTCAAAAGTAAGTACTGAATATGATGTCACTTATTTATGTGCGAATGTTTAAGAACATTAAAACATTACTGTTGGCCACATGTCGGCAAAGTTATGTGACATTAGTGATGTTTGTACGTTCAGCTTTTACTTGCTTTTAAAGCCTTTAAAATATAATAATACAATAGTTGACCTTAATCTTACAGAGAATGTGATGATTTTATGGATAATTAAAGTCAGTCATATATCCACAAACACAACAAGCTGAAAGTCAGTGATGCTGCTCGGTTTGCAGTCCTGAATATGACGGCACAAGCAGGATTCACTGCACTGTTAATGTTAGCTATGTTATATTGCTGCCTCTGTTCGGTGGTGTCGCCAAACGGACTTTAACGTGTGTTTGAACGAGCTGACGGTTCACTCGTTAAGCTGAAAGAAAGATGCTTTAATCACAGGAGTCACACATGTGTCCACTGGACCATCTGGGAACTCTTCTTGTTTAGCACTCGTAATAACACAAACACTAAATCCTCCTTCTCTTGTGCTGTTTTGTAGCAGTGTCTACACCTGAGACTGCAAGTGTCCAGAGTGAGGACAGACTGAGGGACCCACTGCTGCACATCATCTGTGAGGCTTTGCACCCCTGATGATCCACCAGGACAAACTCAGCAGTGTGTGAGGAAGGAGGAGGAGGAAGAGCCAGCAGCAGCTGACAGATGGAGAGAATAGACAGACTGTTCCCTGTTTGTGAAGGACTGCTAGGAAAGTTTAACATAACTAATTGTCTGTCCTGAATCAGTCTTATTAGATAATGTTCAAATAATGTTATCATCCCAGTGTTTTCAGTGTGGGAGAAAGTACTCAGGGCCTTCAAGTTACACACTATGAAAGGCAGCAACAAGTTTAATGTTCAGAAACCTAAAGTATGTATCAGCAGCAGAATGGAGCTAAAAATAAATGTTTGTTTCAGTTCTATGAAGCTTTGAGTATTTTGGATTAGTAGCACTGTTGTGTTTGTTGCATCATATTGCTGTAATTGTTTATATGCTTTATATATTCTGAGGTAAGTTGATCTATAGTGTTACATCATATTCTATAAGGATGTTATGTGTTTGTAGACTTTCTGCCCAGTTTGACCCATTTAGCAGAAGTCAGCCTGTTTAAGGCTCTGATATCTATTCTGTGTGACTTAAAGCAGTTATGACATGGTCTGATTTTCTCACCCAATAAAGGAATATTTAATATATCAGTCTGATCTTCATTCTATCAGAAACAGTTATCACAGCTCGTACATTTTCTTTTTACACATATATGTAAGCATTGAGCCAAATTTAGTAATGCCAACATATTAAAAGAACAATGTTTGTCTCTTATATATAATACATCTGTATATACACTGTCAGAGATACTTGTCTTTGAGTGAAGATTTAAGGTGATAGGAAATATAAATAACTGCTACTTGCATCTTTGACCCAGAGTTCAAGCTCATATATACATACACATATATACACACACACACGTGTGTATATATGCGCGCATATACATATACATACATACATACACATATATACACACACACACACACACACACACACGTGTGTATATATGCGCGCATATACATATACATACACATATATACACACACACACACACACACGTGTGTATATATGCGCGCATATACATATACATATATACACACACACACACACACACACACACACCTGACAATACATATAATATTGTCCATATTATATTAACATTACCACAGTGAGATGTCTTTAGTCTCATGAACAACATTAGCTAATTATTATTTACTAACTAATCTTAAATGACTGTTCAGCACAGGAATGAAGCCCAACTATCATGTTTTACAGTCCTGTGGTCTCAACTGATCAAAGTGACGTCATGACTAAAATGAATGAACAACAAAACATTTTTTCTCCTTCATTTCTGTCACACAAAGCTGTATGAAACGTTTCTCTCGGTTAGTATCATGGTTGCTAGGCAACCTGAACAGCGCGACGAAGGCTAGACCGTCCCATTTCACAAGCCTCTCACTTCCGCACTTCCCGTACTTGTAGTACGCACCGTACGTAGTACGCGTAGTGTGCGTACTTTAAGGCTGCAGACCCTGAATTGGGACACAGCCACCGAGTATTTCCACTGACCAGCCAATCGGTGGCAAAGAATCTGCTGACGTTGCATTTTTGGATTGCTTGAAACCCCGGTGTAGTAGGTAGGTACTGAAAAATGACCAGGTACTACCACGGTGTCAAGCTGTGACATGCCGACCAAAGAGGTACTGATGGAAAAGGGCTCTGTGTGTGTGTGTGTCTGTCTCACCTGCATTGGCCTTGTTGAGCAGCTCGGCCAGGTTGACCACGCCCCCCTGAATGGCAGGTATGCCCTGGATGATGAACTGTGGTTGGTTGGTGGTGCTGCTTGTCTCCACATTCATGCTCACCTGGTTCATATTCACCTGATTCTGCATGCCCTCCTGCGCGTGCACACACACACACACACACACACACACACACACACACACACACACACACACACACACACACACACACAGAGTGAAGCCTTCATTAATTCAAAGGTGGCTTTTTCTGCGTTTCTACCTCCACAGAATCAACCAATCAGGAGGCTTCTGTTAGTAGCGTTTTATTTATCCTCACTCCGGCATCATCAGGTGTGCGCAGGTGCTTTGTACTGAAAGGTAAAGACCCTACAATCATACAAAATAACCCCATCCACTTCCTGTAAACACGGTACAAAGACACAGGAGAGACTTTTGGAATGCCCCCCATGTCCTTTTCTTCTGCTGGCTGTGGGTGTAAAGGGTTGGGACAGGTTAGGATCCAGGCTGCTATGATTCCTGTTTCCTGTTATCAGGGGAGATGTTATCAGAACGTGTGTGATTGTATGATCACCTTGGTCACCTATAGCATGTCAGAGTTTCTGGCTTCGATCCTAAGCCCGTTGGTCGGCAGCTCTGAACACCTGAACACAGGACACCTTGGACATTGTTGAGAGATGTCATTATGGAGGCAGATGAAACCATGGTCTCATACCATGTTACATCTCTCTTTACTTGCATCCCAGTCACTGAAGCGTTGGAGGTACTTAGTAATAGAGCAGGGCGATATGGCCAAAAATATTTACCGCGATATATATTTGAAAATTTGTGATAACGATATAACTGACGATATAATTGATGAGAGACAAAATACAACTCCACAACTTTACTAGCACAAAAAACCCATCCATTTATTTTCACTTAAACAAGCAGCTGTTTTTTTTATGTGCATTAAAGCTATATAAAAATCTAACAGTGCAAATGCAAATTCCTTGCTGAGATTTTAACCAAAGGGCATTTCCAGTAGAAATGGGCTGACATATCCTGAGCATAACCATGTATAATATCCACTGAAGTTAAAAAGAGATGCTTTGCAACAAACTGAAGTGTGCCAAATACGTATTTTTCGGACCATAAGGTGCACGGGATTATAAAACACATTAAGCGAAACAAAGCAGTCAGATAAATCAAACTTTATTCAACTCATTCTTCTTGCTTCCTCCACTTCTGTACCATTGATTCATTAATGCTGTATTCTATCACAGATGCTCTGTTCCCATGTTGTTGCAGTATATTAATGACTAACCTCGTATTGTGGATGGATTATCTCGTTTGTTCTCCTGACTGAAGTTTGGTCCATTTCAGTAACTCTACAAACGTCACTGCTGTTTAGTTTTCAGTCTTCATTTATGTTGGAAGTGATAGCAGAGCTGTACGTTTGAATTGTTTCAGAAATCTCTCAGTCAGAACATGCTATATCATGTTTAGGTGGAAACTAGCGAGCTAACTTCCTGCTAACTTCTAACTCCGTTAAATTTAATAAATTCTGTTTTCATGGATGCCTGGATGTTAAACTTAATTGTTACACCTGGTAAAGCAGCAACGCTGATCATTTTATTAAAGGTGAAAGAATTTAGACAGCTTTTAACTCTCAGTGTGCCGCAGTGTTCGTTTGACTTTGGGACCTGAAGCAGATGGAGTTTAGGACCCAGATTACGCCCACATTTACAAGCACCTTAGTCCGACAAATACAGCAATAACGATGGCTCGCTTGCATGTTCTACCAAAAAAAAGAAAAAAAAAAAAAAAAAGAGTGCTTTGGGGTATCTGACGGACAAACACCAAACCAGTTCCACATCACTGAAGTTGCGCCATTTTGACAAACTAATTCTGGTTCATCCGTTTCATTCAACAGCCCGCTTTCCCCCTTCTCATTCTCCGTTGCTGCCATGCTTTTTTGGCCATGTGTGTATGAAAACAAAGGCACTGGCATGCGCGGTTTACCCATATTCTATCGCGATATTTTATTTTCTTATCGTTGCCTAACATTGTACCGGTATTACCGTGAATGGTATAATATGGCCCAACCCTAGTTCGCAAGAGATTACAGGATGAGCCCAACCTCAGCAACAGGACCACTCTCAGCATCGACCAAGTGTGTTTGAACTGTGTCTTCATTTCACCTGCTTCACATACAAGGGTCAGTTCTACAGGCAGAACCATGGGTGCGCCATGGGTTCCCCAGTTTCACCCATTGTGGCCAATTTGTACATGGAAGAAGTGGAAAACAGGGCTTCGCTATCCTACCCTGGAACACCACCAAGTCATTGGTTCAGGTATGTGGATGACACCTGGGTGAAAATCAAATCTCAGGACCACATTTCATGGATTACATTAACTCGGTGGACCGACACATCAAATTCACCAGGGAGGATATGAAAAGTGGCAGGTTAGCCTTCTTAGACTGTGAGATTTCCATCAGTAATGGGGGACATCTAAAAGCTGATGTGTACCGTAAACTTACGCATACGGATCAGTGTTTAAGGTTTGACTCATCATCCACTGGAGCATAAACTGGGTGTCATCAGGATGCTACAACACAGAGCGAACACCATCCCCACTGACACAGCGGCCAGGGAAGCAGAAGAACATCACATCAAGAAGGCCCTGAGTAAATGTGATTATCCCAGCTGGACTTTTGTCAAAGCTGGAAAGGCTCCTAAAGAAAGCTCCAGTCGATCCAGGAGAGAAGGACAACCGCTGCCTAAGAGAAAACCTGTAGTGATCCTGTACGTGTCAGGAATATCGGAACAGCTGAGACACATTTTTTCTAAACACCGCGTCTCTGGCTTTTAAACCCCGAAAATTGGTCCACCCCAAGCATCTGATAGCCCATTGTTCCTTCAGTGGTGCTAGTTTTAGTCATTGTGCAAATGTCCTGTTTATAAGGTTGGAAACCTGCAGTCAGCTGAGACTGAAGAAGTCACCTGGATGACAACGAAGCGTCCAGATGAACAGAATCAACCTTTTGAGAAGTGTATGTGTGGTGCGGCTGTGGGGGAGGCGGACACACCTGAGCAGCAACCGCGCCTCACCAGCTTCAAAGCAGAGTGCACTGGGTCCTGTTGTTGTCGTTGATGTGTGTTCGACGGCAACTGAAAAGCTGCAGCCGTGTGTGAGGTACGACAACCAGATAAAAGTGCTGAAAAGTATGAAAATGTGGTCGGCTCTGCCATGCGTCTGTTACAGTACAATTGGCTCAGACCTGTGTGTTTACAGCAAAGCTCGTCATTAAAGCAGGATTTTACAGCAGCAACGAACTGAACTCAGCTTCTTTTTCTCAGCAGTGTGCACACAGAGCAACTCTCTGCTGTAAACAACAAGTGAAACAAAGATAAGTGTGTTAGTCTGTCGGATTATTCACTAAGTGTTTCTGCTACTGACGTACAGTAACAGAAATGCTGTCATCACTTGAGCTGCTCTCAGCTGACTGCCGATGTCACTGACGTGAAACGGCTGTAAATAAATTATATCAGAGACTGCAGCACACGATGAACTCTCAGCAGCTCACTGCACCAGATGGAAATTGTTGTTATAATGAACATTTATCCATTGTTCCAGTCTGATGCTATGAATTATGGGATAGTGTTTTCTGCTCCCCTTTCATAAAGAACACTCCAGTGTCTCCTCTACTAAAGGAGGCAATAAAGGAAGCGTTAAAGCTCCTTTCCTCACAGCTCTGATTATGGCTTCCCGGCAACAAACATTCCTAAACAAAACAACTCACGCAAAATGTCTGCCTCACCTGATCTCCGGGCAGCCTGAAAGTCTCTGTGATCTTCAGTTATTGACCTCGCTGCAGAGCGCGAGCACACCTGTGACCGTTCTGTCACACTGAAACCTCAATGTTCTGCTTCTCCTTGCCAAGGCGTCGACTCACCTGCAGCAGCAGCATCAGCTCCGTGTTCTGGATGTCCATGGCGATGTCGAATGGCGTCTTGTCGAATTTGCTGAGCGCGTGTACGTCGGCGCCGTGCTTGATGAGCGTTTCAGCCACGCTGTGGTGCCCATGCTGTGCTGCCCAGTGCAGCGCCGTCATCTTCAGCATGTCTTTGGCGTTGATGTCAGCGCCGTTCTAAAAGGGAGGTCCACATATGTCATCACAGCGCTTATAGCACACAGAGCCTTCCAAAGAAGACGAGCCGTCTTACCCGGACCAGCAGCTCCACGATGACCGTGTGTCCCTCGGCGGCAGCCATATGCAGCGGGGTGCGGTCGACTTTGGTGCGGGCGTCTCTGCTGACACCGGCCCTCAGCAGGACGTCGGCAGTGGAGTAATGGCCGTGCTGAGCGGCCAGGTGGAGCGGGGACGTCCCAAGCTGAAGGTGAGTGAGAAGGAGCCAGAACAGGTGAGCTCAGGTGCAGCTTTATATCTCAGAGCCTCAGAAACAACTCTTTTTCAAGGTTTAAGTTCCATCCATTCACTTCCGTGTATTCTGTGTATATTTTCAGGGGCGCTGGAGCCTATCCCAGCTGTCTTAGGCCAAGAGGCGGGGTACACCCTGGACAGGTCGCCAGTCTGTTGCAGGGCTAACACATAGACACAGGCAACCATTCGCACTCACATTCACACCTAACTTTAACCTAACCCCACTAACATGTCTTTGGACTGTGGGAGGACGCCAGAGTACCCGGAGAGAACCCACGCAGACACGGGGAGAACATGCAAACTCCACACAGAAAGACCCCAGCCTGATGGTGGAACTGAACTCTTGCTGTGAGGCAACAGTGCTAACCACTGCGCCGCCTGTTGACGTTCCCATCCCATTATTAGTGCTATTTTTTCAAAAAAAGCATGCAGAGTCTCACCCAGTCAGTGGTGAACGGCGCCCCGTTGGCCATCAAATTTCGAACCTCGTCATCCTGACCTTTCCGGGCTGCCTCCAGCAGCCGCTTCCCCAAATCGACCAGCGACATCTACAGAAAGGGATCAATATAGCTGATCAGTTCTCCCAATCAGTAACTTCAGGCATCCTCAAACAGCCAATGAAAGCTGCAGTGTCCATCCTTTATTTGCAGGCTGTTATTTATGACCAACAAAAACCTTTATTTCAACATTTCTTAAAAACACTGTTTAACTTCTCTCAGCCTGTCTGATTAAACAGCTCCTTCAAACATACCAGCTCGCTTATCTGAAGCTAACAGCTAGGTGTCTATTATCGGACACACACGGTTCATCTGCGCCTGCTCCGTCGGTAAGGCTCAAGTTGAAGTTGCCCGCTTGTAATGTTTTAAGAGCAGAAATGTAAAAAGTGTTTTTGCTAACATCTGCTCATATGCAGTGGGTTAGCTCCTCTTTAAAAGACACAAAGAACAAAAACCTGTTTGTGTCCGACAACGGGTCCGTAGCTGAGGGTTTCACACGGCAGGGCTACAGAAACCTGCTAAAGTGCACCAGAGCGCTGACTGAACCCCCCAGGGCCGCTGTGAGCGTGTTGTGGAGGCTCACACCTGACCGAATGCTTTAATTTAACGAGAACGTGCCCCAGGCCGTGTCCGATAATGGAAATCGGGTAGTCACACCGCTCTCGTGATTGCGAAACAGCGGAGAAGGACGAGGTTTCTCTCCGCGGCCGAGGAGCCATTTTAGGCGCCTTGACGGGCAGAAAAAGTCCGCCATGAGCTGCGTCGCCCCGCACAGCCTGTCCGTGCTCTTCTTCGCCACCCACACTGCCGCCACGGTCACAACAACACCGACAGGAAACCGTTTGATATTAAGTTGTTGGTTTTCCGGGGGAAGTCACACAGAAATTTCCTATTTTACACGCGGAGAAAAAACTACTTCCACATCCGGTTAGTTGGTGTCGTCGGAGCGCGCGCAGTCATACCGCTCACCAGAGCCTCGTGCGGAGAGATTGACTCCGGCGCGCACAATTCCACTTTCGTGCGGAGGACGCGAGCCGGAGCACACGGGCGGCTGTGGTCCCGCGGCGGCCGACGAAGCGAGTACTTACCGGCTCCAGGTTTGTGGGGCCGCGCTACTCCTCGCTGCTAACGTTAGCGGCTCGATGCTAGCCGCCCCACCGTGGGCGTCTGCGGGAGCTTTGTGCTCGTTTTGCGATCCGTGCTACGGAAGAATGGGTGCAGTCAGGCGTACATTTAAGGACTAGAACCGCACCAGAACATGAATGCCGAACACCAGGAGAGCTTGGCCCGTCCGGCTCCAGCGAGTCTGTTTACGGAGAAAAGTTAGCGAGACGCGGCCGGATGGTACGGGTGTAACCTTCAAAATAAGAGCCTTTACAGCGGTCCAGTGATTTAAATGTTTTTTTTGTTTTTTTTTAACTGAACCGTCATCACCGCACTTCTCTGTCAGCGTTAGGAGTATTTCCAGGGATTGTTCACATTAATGTTATTTAGTATTTGAGAATTAAAATGTTTCCTGAAAATTCTGAGTAAAGATCTTAAAGTGCATTTCAATCATTTGATAGCCCTCAATGACAACATTCAGCCAACTGGCTTTGGAAGTGAAGAAAACCAGACATTGTCATGAAGACATCTGTCAAAACTCAGTTTTTGTCGAAAATGCAGCAAAATTCATATTACAACTAATGTAAATTTAGAGTATTTCCCCTCGGCTAATTAATAGCAAATAAATCAATTAACTACTGATTAACGGTGAAAGTGTACCTGAAATCCACAGTTGGACCGTACACTATTTTATGTTGAAAGTCTTGAAAGGAAGTGTGGTCTTCTGTAAAGCTTATAGCTCTGTTAGCCGTTAGCCTGTGCGCATGTAAGCTGGAACAAGTTAAAATAAAGCTGCTTTACCTTCTTATCTCAAGGTTCTCGAGATCGTACGCCTCCTGGCGTGGATGGGACCCGGAAAGGTGCGCTTGCCTGCTCAGAAAACCTTTACAAACAGGTATTTTTTTTTAATGTTTAATGTGCTACAAAGATGGCGGCCCCGCGACACCGGAGGTGGAAGCCGGAGAGTGTTAACCTGCCAGGGGGCGGGCTCTATGCCGGCGGAGGCGAAGAGATCTGAGGTCAGTTCGAAGAGAAGAGTGTGCGTCAGAGGGCTGTGAGGCAGTGACCGAGGCTGACCGCAGATCAGCCAACAGGAGAGGCTGATTCCCGCCTGTGCAGCAAAGAAGAGCACGACATGTTGGGAGTAGTAGAAGAGTCCAGCGTTTTGTTTTCTGGAATTTCACATTTAAATATGTATAAATTAAAATATTTATTCATAAATCTCCAATAAACAAAGAAAACTGACAGTCTGTTTGACGTGTTTCGATTATTTAAAGGGATAATGGGTTTTTGTGAGCTGTCACGTTGGACAAAGGACAGATGTGTGCGTTTTGTCTGAGATGATCTATGACCCCAGGTGATCATAGAAGAAGAAAATTATCTTGATGTATTATTAACCTGAGATGAATCAGACCAATAAGAGACTGATGTTTGGAGACGTGATTGGTCAATTAAATGCGTGTCAGCAGGGTTTTGATTTGAAAGAGCTTAAACCTCCACTTTGGATGTTCAGGTGTGAAACATAAAGAAGTACTTCTAATCAGGTAACAGCACAGACCTGCTGATGGCTCAGGTGCGTGGGCAGCTCTGCTAAATCCTGCAGCAGAGATCACAGAGAAGCACACCTGGGGCCCGTTCTTCGTACCTCGCTTACTACATCCAAGATCAAATGACACATCCAAGATCAAATCATCGCGCTAACTTTGAGCTCGCTAATCCGGTTCTCCGAACACACCTGTTGTTGACGATTAGTATAGCTGGATGAAGTAATCTGAGATCACTGGGTGGCTTAAAAGGGGCTACGCATCGATAGTAGAAACATTGATCGGCAACCCTTTGATTGGTCGGCGAAGATGTCGAAGGAGCGCGCTCAGTATTTCACGGCAGCAGACCAAGAACTCTTGATTGAGGGATATCAGGAGTTTCAGAGTCTAATTAAAACGCAGGGGAACACTGCAAAGGCTGCAAAAGCAAGGAGAGAGGGCTGGCAGAAAGTTGCTGACAAATTAAACTCGTAAGTAATTTATTATATTATATTACATTATATCATGTGATATTATATCATACCATATTATATTATATTACATTATATCCTCTTTCACATTAGAGCCACAACAGGACCCACTAGAACATGGGAAAAAGTAAAAGTGAAATATAAGAATATTCTACAGAATGGTAATATTTATCACTTATATTGCTTTTAGTCTATGACAAGAGACCCTGAAATAATCTGTTTGTTTATAACAGTGTAACCGGTGTGTTTCTGCGTTGTGTCTGATAAAAACGGTAAAAGAAAGAAAGAAAGAAAGACCTCCAAATAAATAGCTTGCCCACTCCAGCTCCTCTCCCACAGGGGAATTGTAGAAAAGGGGCTGGCATTTATTATTACATTAAACATAAAATGTGCATTTACACGTAACATATTTGATAAAACAAAAACAACAACATGAAATCCGACATACCTGATAAAAACGGTAAAAGAAAGAAAGAAAGAAAGACCTCCAAATAAATAGCTTGCCCACTCCAGCTCCTATGACCAAACACAAACAGTGGGGAAGAGGGTTAGCTTAACCCACCACAACTTCCAAGCTAGCAAGAATTATCTATTCATGCTAGTGTTCACGTTCCCTAGAACACACATATGGCACACACATACTACACATTTGTAACATCTAACAAAAAACAGGCTTAATAATGACAATAATTGAACTAAAATCACAATCAGAAACATCCAGGTGGCTAAATATGCATTATATGAGTGTTTTACAGTGTTGGGAAAGAAATTACACCAACCTCTCCCACAGGGGAATTGTAGAAAAGGGGAGAGGCAAAAGGGGTACACTGTATTTATATGGTTGCACCAAAGAAGAAGAAGAAAAGAATGAGGAGGGGCTCTAACTGATAATGAACATAACTACAGGCTTGGAGGTCCTAAAAGTCAGGTATAAAGGGAAGAGTTTGGGGGTTTAGAACACATTTTGTGTAATTATAACAATGTGATTTATGACCCTGTTACAACAGCAACCAAGAAAAGGGCAGAGCAAATAAAGACAGGTGGTGGTCCTGCACCCCCTCGTCACACCCCTTTTTGTACTGTGACATTTATTGACATCGTGGGTTTTTTGTGTGTAGTTTGACATAACACTCCATCACTTTTACCTGTTCCCGTGCAAGGGGTGACTGAAGCATGCACAGTAAGTCGGGAGTAAGTATATACAGTACAGTAAGTATATATATATATATATATATATATATATATATAGGGAGGGAGGGAGAGAGAGAGAGAGAGAGAGAGAGAGAGAGGAAGAAAGTAAATAATACCCTCACGGGAGAATCGATATCTCTCTATGAGCACACCGTCGCGCTGAGCTAAAGGATCCTGTCTATCCCGCAATATACGCTAAATTCTGTAAACTCTCCTTATCAATCTTGCACCTTCCTTGCTCGCGTACAAACGGACAGGACATGGCTGCGACAGACTTCCCAAATCCACCTTCGCTTTTATAGTCGTGGTCTCTCATCTTGATTGCACGTAGTAATTTACTATTACTACTCTAAAATATGAATTACATCTGACATGATCTACTACATGTAATAGAATGATTAATAGTACATTTCCCTTTTTTTCGGAAATGACCTGTATGTATCTGTATGAAATCAATAAAAGAATCAAATGCTGCATTATCTTTAGTTACATTGATAATATTTATTTATGGTAAAACAGTGGCGAAATATCGCTCTTGCTTTCATGTAACTGCAGCGGACATACCTGAGTGGCCGCGATCTAATCCTGTTTACATAAAGTAAACCTGCTCCCGAGCAGGTTTACGCTTACGGATCTGTTGCTATGACAGCAAGTCCCAGATGAGCTTCGGAGAACCGAACGATCCAAGATCACGCGAAATCGTCAACATTCAAATCCGGCTAACTTACTTAGCGAGGTACGAAGAACGGGCCCCTGGGTTTATGTCAATTGCACCTGTAGCGCCTCCTGGAACAATCAAACGCTGTTTAACAGGTGCAGGGAGGTTTGAAGCTCTGAGGTACATGATAGAAATAGAGGGCGTTTATCAATATGCGTACTTGTGCGTACTTGCGTTCTCGTGTACTCGTGATACGTCATCAGTCGGAGACCAAGTACTGTTCCAATTCGAAGTACGCATCAAGCCGAGAACGCGAAAAAGTCCCGGATGTGTTCTCGATCCGCCCGTTTTATCGAGCATGCATCGGTGTGGACTTGGGACAGCTATATATCCCAGAATGCATTTCGTCCAAAACTCAACAGCGGACTCCCGGCACATCGTTTTCACCACCCCCCCCCGCTCGCGGACTTCTCACTACTCAGGTTAAAGAACCCCCAGCAGCTGTCTATAGTATTGAGTGTCCACTAGAATAGAAATAAAAGCGTTCTAACATCTCACTTGCTTGTTTTTATTAAGGTATGTACACGTATGTACATGTACACTATTTTTATTAATAGAGGTTTCACTACTGAGGTTAAAAATGATATATAAGTCACTTAGATCACTTCTAAATGTTAATGTTTGGTTTATTTCAGTGTTTTATTTGTTCCTGAGTAAACCGGTTTGGCTGTGATTACAGTTAAGCTTCATAACATGTTACTCACAGTTAAATTAGGAGGAGACGGCAGTAAAAACTCCGGACCTGTGACATCATCACGTACGCAGGTGTTCCAATTGTACATATCGCGAGTCCGTGCTCGCGTTCTCGGCGGGTACGTACTCCCGTGCGTTCTCGGCGAGTACGTACTCGCGTACTTGGGCATTGATAAACGGCCAGAGTTTCTTCTTCTGTGATATTCGACTCCGTTACCCATAATCCACCACCAGGTGCCAGGCACAAGAAGAAAGGTTCTGTTCAGAGGATCATTTTTCAGGAGCTGCTGATCAAATGCATTGATTATCCGTGTCATTTTGTAATCATCAGCAGGTGATCAGGTAATCACTCGGGTTTGTGCTGTGAACGTTACTCAGTGATCTCACAGAGGTGTTTCTGACCCTGAAGCTGAACACAAATTTATTCGTCGTGTATGATGAGGTTTACTCCATATTCCCTGTAACTCACGGACATGGCCGGTTAATGACGTGTGACTTTATTAGTTTGTACTTTTACTGCAATAAAAGCCAAACTTACAAGTAACTGTGGACTTTTTTTATTGTTGTTGGCAGATGTGCAGGAGTGCAAGGTTTGATTACAGCTACACAAATAAATAAATAAATAATAAACAGGGCAGACTGTGAGGTTAACCTGAACAACTGTAACAAAAGAAAAAAAAGGCACAGATGAAAATGAACAAAGTGATCTTCACAGACGTCTGTTTAAAAACCGGAAAATTAAAGGCCTCGTCACACTGATCACATCATCTCCTTCAGTTCTGCAGGTGAACCTCACCTGTGAGGGTGACGCAGTTCTTCAAACATCAGCTGCTCCATCACAAGTCAAATTTATTTTACCAATCGATAATCAAAGGGTTCTCAGTGCACCACACTTCCCGTTTCCACCGAGGAAGAAAACAGGAAGTGTGGTGCATCTAACGTGCCGTCCTGCAGACCCTCCATCTTTGCTTCAGTGTGATCCGAGGTCAGACGTTAGCTGGCTTCACAGCAGCAGGTCAGCAAGCAGGGCATCCACAGCGGCAATCGGAGCTCTCCAGTAATTAAAGGAGGAGAACTCTGACAGCTCCCCCTGCAGGAGACACATGGAATGACACATTTCAGTTAACAACAGGTCTCTGTACAGCACAGCCCAAGGGCAACATCCAAGAGGGGAGTAAACTCTACATGCAGAAAGGCTAACTTACATCTATGTCAGATCCTGAGAGCAGGGCTCAATGGTGTAACTCCGTGTCTGAAGTTTTAAAAACGGCGCCCTCTCCTGTCAGTACAGAGCGTGACATCATGTGGTTGGCTAACAGACAGAGCTAACTAGTGACAGGATCGATACCTCAGAGGAAAATAAGGACAGTGAAGCTAAACCTCAGTGTGAGGGGATCACTGTAGCGCTGCAGCAGTCAGTTCATGTTAAACCAGGATCTAGTGTCCACTTTACTGTCTGTGTCTGCAGCAGGAAGTGGCTGTTTGGCTAAAATCCAGCTGTTAGCTGTGATGTTAGGGTTTGTGGAGGAGAGCCTGAGTCACACAGAGTCAGAAACTCTGCAATCAGAGCTATTTTATGCAATAAAATAATCTGTTTTTACCCAAACACTCTTTATTCAAAGAGTTTACTACATACATAACTACATCACACCACTTTTACCATCAGCACGTCTGCAGGGAAAACAGCTTCCTCACATCATCTGACTGACTGCATTACTTCATATTAGCAGTGAAGCCCCCGTGTAAGTGAAGGACACTGTAACGTGGAGATTTGTTTCCTGTGGACATGATGTCAGGTTTCCACTCTGCTTGTGTCTGTGGTGTGACACGCGTGCAGTAACCTGTGATGTTGGAAACTGTGGCTGTGTGGGGAAAAGAGAGAACAATTTATTGTTTAAAATAACACCGATTGTATTTGGCGAACATCTGCTTTGCCAGCTGATTGCACGGCTCGGTTCACCCGGCCTGGAGAGGAGAATCTGGAGCGTGGACTCGAGCTTGTCGGTCTGGTGAACCCCGAGTCACCTGACTCAGACTCTGCTCCACACGTTTGTAAGACTCTTATTTCTTAAATCCAGCTTCACAGAAAGAGTTACATCTATGTCAGTGTCTGAGAGCAGGGCTCCATGATGTACATTAGCCTTTATATGTGTAGTGTCTCATGTCCTCTGAAACAGCCAATGGAAGAACTCACAGAGCCACCCACAGGAACTGTAGACTAAACCTACGTGCAGGTGCAGATAAAGCAGCTGAAGCTGGAGCTGGTCGGCAGTGACGCGTCTTCATAAGGAGCAATATTTCCTTTGCTTGTGTTCCGGCTTTCTCAGCAGGAGCGTGTTCACCTGCTGTGAGGCAAATACACCTGGAACTGATCACATGATCAGATCATCAGGCCTGCAGCACTTTGAAAACTGCTGTCAGGGATTCGGGTGTTTTATCACAGATTTTTCCCAAATAATGATTAAAAAAAGGAAAAATCAGTGAGCCTTCATCAGCTCGTCGGACGCTGCTCAGTGGGACATTTTCACGTGTCACCTGTTTTAGCCTCACCTCTTCATCACAGCTCCACACCTCCAGCGTCTTCTTCTCCCTTCCTTTGCCGCTGTTGGCTGCCCCGCGGTCTATCAAACCCAGGTCCTCCAGCTCAGATAGGTCGAGGGCCGGGATTGGCTGCCTCCAGAACAGGAAGGAGTCATACTGGCTGCTTGATTTCTCCATTACGTCTGAGACAAAACACACAAAATCACTGATCTCAGAGCAGATTTTCACCCTCGATATCATTTAAACATCGATTAAACCAGCAGCTCAAACCCGGACCCTACAGAGTCCAGCCCCCACAGATGGTGCATCCAGTAAGCCCCCCCTTCCACCCCACGAGTGGGGGAGGATATTTATGTGGTCAGCTGAGGTTCTAAAACAGGAAGTGGATCATCTGATCTAAGCAACCCAAAATAATCCTCCATGTTATTCCTGCTCTTTTTATTCCTGGGCCTTAATCATAGACCTGGTCCTGGTCCTTGTAATGGACTTGGTCCTGGTCCTGGACCCGATAACCGGGTAACCCATAGCCAGCGATGAGATGAATCACCAATAACGTAATAACTTATTGATTATTGGAGCGGCCGCTGTTTGAGGCGTTGGCCGGTGCGCAGGCGCAGAACAGACCGACAGATGCCCCTTAAATCTAAAGACTAAGAATAAAAACTAAAATAAAACACTGATTTAATTTAATAATCGAATATTTAAACACGTGTAATCTTCACGCTGCTGTTTTTACACTAGCTGACGTCATTTTACCATCAGCTCCATCTTTCCGACGAAGAGATGCAATTCTGAGAAGAGACACAGATTTAAACTAAGCTCACCTGCGCGTGTTTACCTGCGTGTATTTAGCTGCGCGTGTTTCCGGTGTGAGGACGGCCGCTCCGCTCCGCTTTCTCCTCTTTTGTTCTGCGGGTTTCGGTGTGATCAGACGCTGCCGCTGCGGTGCTGCAGGTTGAAATGAGCTCTGCGACTGCGTCAAACCTACCTGAACGTACACCAGAACTTCCTGTCCCCGATTTCACAATAAAAGTCCAACAATGGTTTGACCTTTACTGCTAACATCATCATCATCTTTATTTATAAAGCACTTTAAAACAACCACATCTGAAGCGAAGTGCTGGACATTGGAACTAAATAATAAAATTACATAAGATATAAATAAAAACAAACACAAGAAAACAATAAAATAATTAATTAGTTAGCTAATAACTAATTTAAATAGAAGAGAAACTAAGTCTCACTACGGTCAAAAGCCAAAGAATAAAAATGGGTCTTAAGACGTGTTTTAAAAGTGGACCGTGAAGGGGCCTCTCTAACGTGTACGGGCGAGTTATTCCATAATTTGACCTGAGAGACAGACAGGAGGGTGTGTAGAGTGGTACAGCGGGGCAAGACTGTGAAAGCATTTAAAAACAAACATATGAATTTTAAAATGAACTCTAAAAGAGACAGGCAGCCAGTGAGGTCGGCACAGGGTTATATGCTCTCTTTTACTAGGTACAGTTAGCCGCAGACGCCAGAGCAACGACTGACTGACCCCACATAGACTGAGTTACAGTCGTCCAGACGGGAAGTAATAAAAGCATCGATCGATCTCTCTCACACACACACACACGCACAGGAGTCTGGTGCAGAGAAGTTGTCTCTTCTCTCCCTTCCCGTCTGCGGCGTTTTCACGGTGCCCTGACCTGATATATATATATATATATATATATATATATATATATATATATATATATATATATATAAAAAAAAATATATATATATATATATATATATATATCTCAGGGCCAGAGCGCCTCCTGCTGGAGGACTATATAGATATATATATATATATAGATATATATCACTACAACAACTGAAACTATCCATCCATTCATTTATTTATTTTGAAAGGAAGAGCAGAGCAGTTTCCGGTGTGTTCGGCTCACAGTGAAGACTTTGGCTGTAGGGTCTGCAGCCTTAAAGTACGCAGCCTCAACGGTCCTCAAGGGCCGCGTACACTGTAAAATGTAATTCTAGATGTTTGTTATTTCAACATATTATTCTATATCAGTTTGACGATAGATGACTGAAGTTGTTGTTATAACATAGAATTACAAGTTAAAAACGTCCCAATTACACCAAAAAAAGCTAACTTGAAAACTCATGTCCAGCTAAATCAGAAACTTATGTGAACTTGACAATGTGGGTAAGTTGAGCACAGCAGGATTCAAAACTGCCTCACGTGACTCCTACCGAGGTGCATCATGGGGAATTGGCGGTTAACGACATGCTCACTTTACTTGGACGTTTTCTAATCGTCTTCTTTGGAATATGCTTTCAAGGTGAGTAACATTGGTTATAACTATAAGGAAAGAGAGCTACAAAAGTTGGAACATGTTTTGAATTTATGGCATGATGTTTGTTTTTCTCTTTTACCGAAATGTTTGCTTTAGCTAATGTAACTTTAGCCGACAAGGTCCAGCTTGTGTGTCATGACCAAACTTGACCTAATAAACTGACACATGGCCTTTTTTATGGGTTTAATGTGGCACTGACCAAATCACAAGTATTGTGCCGCTAGCTTTAAGGTTGTGCACTCAACCACTGTTGCGATATTAGCAAGCTAACTCAGCTAATTAATAAAGCTTATTTCATATTGTCTTTGTACTTGTAAATTTCTTTCAAGTTCACAGGCTGTTGTATTTTGGTGGAAGTTCATTTTGGGAATATTTCCAATAACTGGCTGGGTTCAAAAGAACTTTTTGGCAGGACTCCGATGCTTGTTGTCATCTGTTTACCCCTATGTAATCACTTAAGTTGTTATTAACTGCTGCATGCTAAGCTGCAAGAGTGCACTGAGGATTGAGACAAAATATGGTCTACAAACCAGCATTATATTAGTTTTTATCAGATAGTCCTCCAGTGTGTTTATTTTTTGCTTTAATTCTATTGTGCAGTTATTTGTTACCCTGAAATGCTTGATGCTTAACAACAGCTCACTATTTTAACTTATTTTTGAACTCTTGTGACTAGTATGACTAGATTGTGTGAGTTTCCATACTAAAAGAGCTGTAGTGATAAAATAATTGGCATCAGAGACACTGATTTTTGGCATGGTATACTGCAGAAGTTTTTTGTTTTTGTTTTTTGCATAATTTACCTTTTAATTAAACTGCATTCCCTGTATTGTAACAAAACTAATATTGTTTATATGTCAGAAAATTAGCAAACATGAATAAATGGCAAAAACAATATAATTATAACATATATTTTTATTTTACTTATTTTAGGTCTGTGAAGCCAAACTTGATGCTGGGGATTTATTTTTGTCAGTGGAGTCAAATGGTAAGTTACAATTTGTGCATTTTGTCATACTGGAAACACCACAGATTATATTGTAACTTAATAGCTCTGTAGAACAAATGATATAAAGATTGTAGTGTCAGGGTACTTCTTAAGAAGTAATATGGCACTATTGATGATCACATGCAGGTGGCATAAACTAAATATTCAGACGTGCTACCAACAAATGATTCATTAACAAAAGCAATGGAGCAGACTGTTTAGGTTCTTGTGGTTGTAATAACATCCATAACTGCAAGTTTGTCATTAATTTATTTTCACAGGTCTAGATGATCACATCTGTCTTTGTCATTTAAATGAGGTGGACTTGCAAACTTTGCACTTTTGGGGGTAAATTGCTGTCCACTACATATACACAGAATGTGCACAGTATTTCAGATCTAAAAAGGGAGTATGTAATGGACTTGCTGGCTTTAATGTAAAAAGCCTGTTGTGTAACTTTAATGAGACAGTTGGACTAAAACAGTATTGCTCACAAGGTAAACATCTGAGGAATAAGGAAATTGTTACTTGTCCTTTTACTCAGTGTTCTTTTAATCGCACGTTTACTAAAGTTTTACATCACATAAGTCATTTTCACAATCATTCTACTTTAAAAGATTTCAAGACAGAGCTTATTGTTCTCTGAACTTCCTTGTTTGCTGAACGGCAGGTAAAGTGCATCTTTTTGTTTGTTTGCTTTTGTGTGTTTGTGTTTTCTCTAATGGGCCTCAGATGACTGTTTGCTTAAATTTGGGTCTCAAAGAATCTTTTTTTTATTCTGCCTGTACTCTCCACCCCTCTTCTTCTATTGCTCAGGTTGAAGCAGAATTTGCCCGTCTTACATCTGTTGACCTGAAAGGGTTCCTTTTTGCTGTGCTTGACCATTATGGAGAGGTTCGTGGAGCTGTAGAAAATCAAGAGCGGCATAGGAGGGCTAACTAGGCTCATAAGATGCTTCGGTGATGATGTAAGTGTTCAACTGCGAAATCTAATCCTTTGTTTAAGTTTTAGGTTATCCAGTTCAACTGATGAACTCATTGAAAGAAAGCTGATAAGTAAAGTCTGTCATCATATTTCACAACCGGACATTTAGTGTGGTAACTTTTACAGAATCTGTGTATATTGGTGGTAGGTTGGATATCATATTCTACTTGAATGTCCTGATAAGCCTGATTCAAAATCTCCAATGATAATCATATATTGATGGAATTATGTATCAAAAAGCTGTGAATTTGGAGCTGTCTACATGCTTTATAAACACTGTTTAAAAAATGTTTTGGTTTTGTTTTGACTTCTTTGACCAGAGCCCTACACAAAGGAAGAGGACAGAGGACCTCACCTTCCTTTTCTAAAGGAAGATCCCTCACACACTTTCAAGACTGTGAAGGTTAGCATTGTTTCTTTTAGTAAATTTAATAATGACAGCACCACAGTGGATTTTAAATGAAACATATGGCATCTATGAAACAATAGATGCCACATGATAACATGTGTACTTTTTTCTCACCAAATGTATTATTACAAGATCTTTGACACTGGATTTGGTCTAGGTTTCAGAGTAACTAACTGGCAAGCTAGCATTGATATTATTAGTGTCTTGTGTTTATTCATGTCTTCACCAGGGTCTTTGACATTTCGCTGCTGTACTGTTCACTTCAGCTTTACGTTTGATTTCTCACATTGTATATTGTAATGGCAGAGATATTAGGATATTTAAGGGGCTGCAGTGGCTGCTACAGCTGTGGGGGGCAATACTTTGGTGAAATGTCTTGGACCCTGGAAAGAGACTGTGTAGACTGGGTAAGCAATTAAAGGTTACTGGCCGAGAGTCATTGGGCAGCTGGGTAAAGGTGGATGTTGATATTCAGTGCCAATTATGCAGCCTGTTCAGCCATGTCTATATGCTCTTTTTTCATGCTGTTAATATAGGGGGAAAAATAAACTTTAATCAATAAACTGATTAAAGAAGCATTGTCTATGGAGCCATAATCTGATCCTGTAGTGTAGCTGCAGTTTGCACATTTCATGTATTCTCAGCCAGATTTGGTTTAGAGCACAGCCAATATTTAGCATAAGTAGATTTAAATTCACACACTGGTGATGGCAAGCTACATTGTAGCCACAGCCGCCCTGGGGCGCACTGACAGAGGCGAGGCTGCCGGACACTGGCACTACCGGGCCCTCTGACCACCACCAGTAGGCAACAGGTGAAGTGTCTTGCCCAAGGACACAACGACTGAAACTGTCGGAGCCGGGGCTCGAACCGGCAACATTCCGATTATAAGACGAACTGTCAACTCTTGAGTCACGATTCAGTCATCCACCCATGTGTGTGAATGACTGAATGTGTAAAGCGCTTTGGAGTCCTTAGGGGACTAGTAAAGCGCTATACAAATACAGGCCATTTACCATTTAAATTGAAAATTTTGTTTGAATTCTGCAATTGAAGACATGCTCAGTTATTTATGAACATGGTCTTTGTTTAAAGCAAGAAATGGATTTGTAACATGGGGGTGCATATCTCATTCTGAAAAAACTTTAACAACTAATAAGTGTTACCCAAAGCCAATCACCATCATCCAAAGCATCAGTATGGCTCTTCTTTGGAAAGACATGAATTGTTAAGCACAAGGGATATTGTGTAATTGTAATTGTGTAATTTTTTTTTTTTTTTTTTGTCTTTGAACCCTTTTATAGCCGACAGGTATTGAAGACACGTTTTCTAAGAGGATGAAAGTTGGCATTGCGATGGTGAAAGAAGAAGACATCATCGATGTGTTGGTTGTCCTTGAGGCGGCAGTAATCCTGTCTAATCTGAGGGATGTCTCAAGTGCCATTTCCATGCTGATGGGCCTTCTTTTTGCCCTCAACATACACTATCCAAAGGAACTTAAGGACATCTTTGAAGCCATTCAGAACATCCTAATGAACATTGGTGGAAGGCAGTGCATCTCACTAGTGCATGGTCTAAGAAACAGACTCTTGCAGAAAGCCATGCAGAACTGTAATTGTATGCTCACAGCATACAATTGCCTTAGTGTTAAGGACAGTTTTTATTTTACTGTTTGTTTTTTTATTCTTGCAAGTTCTCATTCTCACTTTTGTATGTCACTAAATGACTACACTTTACATTCCAGATTAGACAATTACTCATTTGTTCATGGTTTAAGAAACTTATGTGAACAACAATATAATGGTGGACTCTGCAGATGCTTATCTCATGCAAGTCAGTAGTTTTTCCTTTGTTTTGCAATTGAGCAGACTCAAACTGATGTTTCTGAAATATCCATCTTATCAAATGTTTCAGAAGCATGCACTCATTTTCAGAGATATTGGTTCTGTGGAATTTGTTGCAATTGTAAACGAAGACAAATACAAGAGTTTGATGTCTTAGTTGTTATAAACTGATCTTTACTGTCACTTATCAAAGGTTTTGTACTATTTTAATATTTCAAGTTTTATGCTAACAGGTGTGACTGAGCACAATGAAGTTTAAAAATTTTGCAAATGTAAAGAATAACTTTTCTAAAATATCAAGTGTCCCGTTGATACATTACATTAATGCAGACTTTATGTTGTTACTTCACAAGAATCACTACTGCTCCTAGAGTATTGGTCAGAATTTAATCTTCACCCAAACTGGGCTCAAGACCAAGTTCAAATTTATTGTTTCACAGGGAGCAGCCTTTGAGTTTTGATGGATTGTGAGAAAGATGAGCTACGTCACTGATTTTTCTGTTTCTCAGATGACTAAGATGGCACAATAAATGGTGAATGTTGGGCGCTCATGAGTAATTGTCTTGTCATGTTCTTAAAACAAACTTATGTACTATACTTGTATGAAATGATCAGATAGACTTTAATGGAATCTGTGGGGTTTTATTTTTTTTTCTGTAAACAACAGAAAATTTATTTAAAGGAATGTAGATATTTAAACCTGAGATCTAAGATAAACCTAACAGGTAGTTTTGCTGAAATGGATGTTAGAAAGCTTAAAAAACAAAACAAAACTTAAGATGTTTAATACACATTTTTCTTTACATCCAGTCAATCAACTCTGATAATTAAAATGAAACTGATTTACAAGTTCACTCAGCTACCTTAAGGAGCTCAGTTAATTAATACACTTAAATCAACTTAGCTAACAAATTATGTTAGTTAAGCTAAAATAGATTCCTAAGTTAAAAGAACTACTAAAGTATTTGAATTAACTAAAAAACCCAAGTCAACTGAACTAGGACAAGAGTTTAAACAATAGATTATTTTAATTTAGCTGAAAGGGTTTTCCCAAGTAAAGATGACAATTAAAGGAGTTGAACTGACTAACAAATCTCAGTCAACTAAACTAAGACGAAAGTTTAGACAACATGTAATTTTTCATTAAGATAACAATTGGTTGTGTTATAAGAACAAACTCTATTTCTTGACTTAACTTAAAATTTTAAGGCAGCCCTTTACCTCATATTTTTAAGTTGAAACAACAAGTTATATTTTACAGTGTACTCAAAGACCGCTAAGGCCGGAAGTGTGAGGCTTGTGAAATGGGACGATCTAGCCTCCGTCGCGCTGCCCAGGTTGCCTAGCAACCATGATAGCTGGAAACGTGTGGTTGACAGAAATGAAGGAGAACATATTTTGTTCATTTGTTTGTTTGTTTCTACACGAGCTTTGTGTGATTTAATAAGTATCTGAGGCTGAGACCACAGGACTGTAAAACATGATTGTTGGGCTTCATATCTGTACTGAACAGTCATTTTAAGATTAGATGAGATGAGATAGCCTTTATTTGTCAGTTGCAGGTCTTTTGCCCGCAACCGAGATGACAGACCTTGCTGACCGCACATACGGATCCTCTCTGATCCCAGCCACAGACTTCTCACACTCCTGCCGTCCGGCAGGTGGTTCAGGAGCATCCAGACCCGCACTAGCAGACACAGAGACAGTTTTTACCCACAAGCCATCAGACTTTTGAACTGCTGACATTCCATACACACCACTACAATTACAGGACTCTGCACACTGTCACTTCAACTAATGCCACTTAAATGCTCATTGCACAAGTTTGTACAACCTGTAAATTCTCTTGCACAAACTTGTAAATACCAACTCGTCTTCAATTCTCTAATATTTAATGCTTTTTTCTGTCCTTTTCTCCTTTTCATTGTTATTATCATTATTACCACTGCTAATTTCTGTTATTTTCTTCTCAGTATAACTGCACACTCTCTATATGCTCATGTAAAGCTGAGGAGCATGAGCCAAAGACTTTCATTATGGATAAATGTGGCTAAACTGTTTATCTGTACATGACAATAAAAAATTGAAACTTGAAACACTGGAGTCTGGTGTAGAGAAGTTCACGGTGCCCTGTCCGCAGTCCTCCAGCAGGAGGCGCTGTGGCCCTGAGCTTGAACGCGGGGGGAGGAGACGGACGGAGCTGGGGGTTTTGGAGGAGCAGAGGATGGATTTCCTGGTTGGAGCCACACCTCAGACTGAGAGAGCCCCTAAGAGCTGCAACGCTTTTCTTCCAGCCTCTGCTGTCGCTGCTCTGCGGTGAGTCTGCGCCTCCTTTTTACTCCTCTTTGCTCCTCTTTCTTCTTATCAGACTGAAGCAGAGTCAGGCCTGGGCTCAGTCTAACCCGGGTTAAAACGGGGGACGTTCAGCTGGAGTTACCGGGTCGATGTGAACAAAGGTTCGTCTGTGAATGATTAACAGAGCTGAATGTGAGCTGAACGCTTCTCGGTCTGCACACTTGTGTTTGACACGCAGGACTGGCTGACCTTTGCTCATTTCTTTGACCTTCATGTTTGACTGTGTTCAGGGTCAAAGTTCAGGTTTGGGAGGTCTGTCTTCGCTCTTTTTCTGATCTGACATATTGAATGTAAGTTCTTACCATAGCTTAGCAAAATGGCTGGAAACAGGGAGAGTGCCTAGCCTCATGAAGAGAAGGATGAGAATAAGTCAGATCTGCAGGTTTGTACATGGACTCTGATGTGTCGGTGTGTGAGCGCAGACGCCCTCTCATAAACCTGCCAGTTTTCCTTCTTTAGTCCCAACTTCACTCTGACCTTCTCTTTCTGTCACTACGTTTTCCCCGTGAATCCTTTCAGCAAACGGAACATTAGCGTGTATGATCTGGTTGTTTCCGAGTGGAGTTTGGTCTGAAGAAAGGAAAAGGAAAAAGTGCACGTTTCAGACTGGAGAAAACAAAAGTTTTTCAGTGGAGTTTTATGTGAGGAACAAGGAAGTTGATGAAGAAGTGTGAAGGACAGGAATAACACGACGACCTAAAGACTGAGTTCAGTTTTTATGGAGGAACGTGAATCAATACGACGTGCATGTTTTGGACAGCAGGCATGAAATTGGCCGATTTCTGACTGGACTTTGGTGGAAAGGGTGAAATCTGCAGGTTTCAGATTGATTCTGCTTTTTGCAGCGCTGACATGCTTCACACATTTCTCAAATACAGACAGCTGCACAAAATGCAGATCTATGGGAGAACTCTTCAGCTGAGTGTGGAGGTTAACGGTCAGAGGTTACAGGGTTCAGGGGATGGAAACTTTGATCCAAGAATATAGCTCCCCTCCACCATCTCCATGATGGAGTTTGTGGTTTGACTCTGTCCTCCTGCCGCTGCCTTCACGTGCATCGGCACGTTTCGGACAGCCCGAGTGTCACACAGCTCAGATAAAGCATCATCTCTGAGTCCAAACAGGCTGCGATGGTTCTGGGGTTAACCCTGACCCCGAGGCTGATTCTGGACCGCTCATCTTAAGCTGC
Source organism: Oreochromis niloticus (assembly GCF_001858045.2). NCBI lineage: Eukaryota > Metazoa > Chordata > Actinopteri > Cichliformes > Cichlidae > Oreochromis > Oreochromis niloticus. The sequence goes on from NC_031985.2 coordinate 1,198,167, forward strand.
GGCCCGTTGAGTGCAGACGGGTCGGATCGAGCGGCAGGGATGCACCGTCAGTCGTCACCTTGGTGACAGCAGCTCCCAGCACTGAGGTCGTTCTCCTGCAGATGTTTGGGGACTGAATCGTGCTGACGTGTGAACACTTTGTACGCCTGAAGGTCTGTTTAAAACTGGCTCAGTAAGTGTAGGGTTTTTCCTGCAGAGGAACAGGAAGTGATTCAGAGGCGCGGGGCGGCGTGTGGTGGCTGGACTCTGACCTCCGTCTCTGTTTGCGAGGACAGGAATGGGTGAACGGCTCAGAGCGCTGTCCTGGTCCTCACAGTTTGTGGGCTCAGGAATCTGCAGTGATTCAATCTGGAGCTTTTTGTGTTTCACACTTGGGGCTGAAACGGTTAACGTGATGTTCCCGTAACACTCCTCTGATATCACCGTGACTCGCTGCACGCTGACTTGACTTGTTCCTCTGGACGTGTTGGGACACCGACATCCTTCACAGAGGTTGTGTAATTGATGGCCGGTCGATACGAGACCGAGTGTTTTGTGCTAGTTCTTCTTGTTGTGCCTCCTTGAAAAAGTCTTTGAACTCTTCATCACATTAAAGGTGGAACTGGCTGATAAACATCAGCTGCTTACAGGGAGAGGAATGCAGCCTTATCAGGCTAGCATCATTTATCACTTTCACTCGATAATCGCACACAAAGCATGTTTGATGTCTGAGATTTCAAATCAACCCAACTTTAGCTTCTAATGACCGACTCTTTGTAGCTGCTGAAACCTCGGCAGGATGAACATCTGTAAGAAACATCTCATTTGAAGTGAAGCGACGGCTCACCACAGACGTGGCTGAGGGATGTGAATCTGGACACTTTTATTTTTCATTGAATGGTTTAAAGTAGACAGAGAAGGTCGAGGATGAAGACGCCGGTGTGAAGGTGGAGGACGAAGGTCGACGGCGAAGACGCCGGTGTGAAGGTCAAGAACAAAGACGCCGGTGTGAAGGTGGAGGACGAAGACGCCGGTGTGAAGGCTGAGGACGAAGGTCGATGGCGAAGACACCGGTGTGAAGGTCAAGAACAAAGACGCCGGTGTGAAGGCTGAGGACGAAGGTCAACGGCGAAGACACCGGTGTGAAGGCCGAGGACGAAGGTCAACGGCGAAGACACCGGTGTGAAGGCCGAGGACAAAGGTCGACGGCGAAGACACCGGTGTGAAGGTCGAGGACAAAGGTCGACGGCGAAGACACCGGTGTGAAGGCCGAGGACAAAGGTCGACGGCGAAGATGCCGGTGTGAAGGTCGAGGACGAAGACGCCGGTCGAGCTGTGATTCAGACCTGAAGCTGCTCGCGGTGGTATAAACGGTGTGAAGGCGGCCACAGAGTTGTATGGTTGAAATAAAGGAGCTCCTTGTGAGGCTGACTGACGGTCCAAAACCACCAAACCACAGTGAGAGTTTGAACCTTCCTGACGTCCGTCTGGTTCTTATAAAGCTCATGTTGCCGCCTTCACTGGAGCACACGTGCTGTCTAAAAAGAATCGATGTAAAATTCACACGTGTTCATGTTCCTCCTCAGGTGGATGCTGACTTTTATGCCGCTGGACCTCAACATTCTGATCCATTAATGCTGTTCTCTTGGTTTGAGTGAAAGTATTATTGTGGATGTAATCCATACTTTTACAAGTGTTATTTGTCCAAAGTAAGGCAACCCCACCAGAGCTGGCTGTGTAAATATATTTTCTTCACAGTAGAACTCAGAAAACTCATGTTTAATGTTTAAGGTTTGATTTTGTTTTTTACTATTTCAAGAGGCAAAGGAGCCCATGTTGAATTTGATGATCTCAAAAATTTGAGACAGGAAACCAAAAAGCTGGAAAAGTAGAACTCCAGCCAATCAGGTTCATTGATTAACGTGACACAAACTGTGGAAAAATTTCAGAATAAAGTTTGTCACTGTGAAGATCTCATCATCTACACAACAACATGTCGTCAGCGTGAATGTGGAGTAATGAGCTTCAGCAGCGTTTCATTAAAACATGGTTATGTGATGAAATCAGTGCAGACGCTTTATTATTAGTCTGTTTGTCTGACACGTGTTGGAATCACCTGGATCCATTCAGACTCTGTGATCTTTCTTTTCTCAGTGAAACAGTTGAAAACTGTTTTTACAAACAGCTGAATGAACCTTTGAGCCCCTCGCGATAAGGACTGATTGGCTCTTATCATATCTAAAGGGACAAAGTGTTCTGTGGTTTGTCCTGGCCCATTACTGTGAAAGCTTTACACGCTCGCATTAGTACTGTCAGAAAGAATCATTATACATCCCACCGTTCGTATGTCGATGATACACACTTACACTCATCATTTTCCTCTGATGAGCGAGCATCTGTTCACATGACCTGTGGGATTAGAATTGAACAGTTTGTCTGAACCCCAGCGCACGAGTCAGGATGCTCAGCATCCTGACTCGTGCGCTGTCAGGATGCTGTTTTTCGTCGTAGCGGTGTAAATGGTCACCTTCCTCTGCACCATGTTTTTTCTTCTTATCAGCTGAGATAAGCATCAGCAGGAAGTCAGTGTCTCAGTTTAGAAAGGAGGAATGAAAGCAGAAAATAAAGCACTTCAGTCTGCCTGTTATCTAAGAATTTACCTGAAGTATGGAGTCGTGTGTCGTCAGCGTGTTGGAGAAGCACGATTGAAATGAATAGATGAAGGTAAAGAAAGAAGACCATTATCTGTTAGTGTTAGAATCAGAATCAGAAGACTTTATTTATCTCCGAGGGGCAATTAACAAACAATTGAGCAGCATAACGTTGAAGATAAAGACAATAAGAACAGGCAATAGGAGTGAAATAATAAATATACAGTTTTAAAATTAAAGTGACTAAAAGTGAATTAAAGTGTCAGTAGTGTAGGAAGAGTGTAGTTTATGTTTCTGGGTGTGGGAAATGTTCTTATCAGCTGGAGTCAAAAAGCAGAGTGGCTTTGGGGACAAAGGTGGCTCTCCTCCTCTCAGTCCTGCAGGAAATGCAGCGGAGACTGCAGGCAGGATCAGCCACACTCGCTCAGGAGGATGTTTAGCTGTGGGATGTTTGTGTCCAATGCTGAGTCTACTGTGTGGAAAATAATCCCTGTGAGGCACACACGCTTCAGACTAAACGCTTTTGTGATGTCAGCGTGTCACACCTTTCTGTGTCATCGTACGTTATCGGAAAACGGTGAGCGTGTGCTCCAGCCAGACGCTCTGGGTGCTGCCCTTCAGCAAGCTTCCAGGAGATGGCCAATCTGATGGGCCTCTAGGGAGGTCTTAAAGGGACAGGAGCTGAATGAGCTTGTTTCAGAGGCTGAAACGCAGGTTCAGAAACAGAAGGATGATTGTGAAGCTTCTCTGTGGAGTTCAAGGAGAAAAGTGCAGCAGCAGGCAATCCCTGATTGTTCAGTCAAAATGTCATATTAACTAAACAAGTCTAAAAAATCTTCCACTGAAGAAAAAGCAGAAGCTGATGAAGGGCAGAGGTCATTCAGCAGATGTGTTTAAATAAAGGCCTTCCTCTGTCAGCTGACCAAAGTGCAGTCATGTGACCTGCAGGCCATCGTCCCGCACACACAAACGGGCTGTTGTTGTTGGTGTTTCAGCTGATTTGGCCTCGGGGCTGATGAACGCTCAGCTGATGTCACATCAGGTGGTCAGCGGTGACGACGATGGTAATCACATGATGTCTGCGGGTTAGTTTTTGGTGTTTTCACAGATGAAACTGTCCTGATGTCAGATAAAGATGAAACCTCTGGTTCACTTCCACCTTAAACTTCCTCACACATTCGTTAAACAGACTCGTTTCACTTCCTATAATCAGACCGGCCCGTAGCACCTGCAGACAGACGAGGGAGGAAGAGTCTGTTCCTCCTCCTCGCGTTGGCATCACGTGACAGATCTCCTGCTAGCAAACACAAACACACAGTTTGCACAGTTTCCGCCGCTCACATCGCTCCTGCAGGAAAAGGCCTGTCTTCTGATTTTAGGCACAAGAATAAGACTTTCCAGGATGAAGCTGTCGATTTCACGTCATTCATCGACAGAAACCCAAACGTTCGCCTCAGTTCAGCGACGTGTTTGGACGTCACACATGACAAAAAAAGCAGCGGAAGTTGTGTTTTTCTCCCAGCTCACATTCGTAACAATCCAGAGTCTGAGTGCAGCTCCTTACAGGTAAATGTAGTGCGTCAGGTGGTTGGCTCACAGCTGCATTACAGTGAGTTAAACCTGAAGGCTGAACTTCAGGTGATTCCTCTGATCCTGTAGGTCAGGTGACAGAGGATGATTCGAGTGACAGAGCAGAGCGCAGGACGTCCTCTCTGGGCCTCCGTCAGGAGTCGGAGCCGCAGGCTGAATTCCTGGCTGCTAATAGGGTGGATGTGGAGCGTGAAGCTACATGTTCCTGCCTCCACATTCTTTCCTTATCGTCTGCTGAAATGTGCTGGACCGAGTCCAGAGCAGACGCTCGTTTCTGTCCTGCATGGAATCGGGCCGCAGGCCCATGTAACAAAAAAACGACGTTTCACGTCTGTGCTGCTCATGAGCTCACACATGAAAGTTGTGGGAGGAGTTTACACGTCTTATTAATCTGAAAACCAGCACGCAGAGCTCGCTGCAACATGACACACAGATGTGTTGGCATTCTCTAAAAATGAAGCAGAAAGAAGGTCTCATTTATTTGTTTCATGTTCTGTGTTTAAGAAGTTAGAATATATATAATAAAAGTGCATGAGCGCTCCCTCAGCGTCTGTCTCCATCGATCTGCAGCCATGTTTGAGAAAGACAGCGGTCTGTAAATGTCCCACCTGAGGGGTCAAAGGTCAGATCTGTATGATTTAATCAACAGCTGGAGTCAAGTTTCAGGATCAGCTTGAGAAGAACGCCCAGAAACAAACACACACACACACAGAACTGTGTTTGGACACACCCAGTGTTTAGTCATGCTCGATGTGTTTGCCGTGTTGACGTCTCTGAGGGTTCCCACGTAGCTCCACTGTGTTCCTGTTTTCCTGCCATGTGGGGACGTTTGGGAGAATTTTTGGGTCTCAAATGTTGGGCTCGCAGTCATTTCATCGCCGTGTGTAAATTTGCTGTTCCTGGAGCTTTTCTGCATTGGTGCTGCTGTAAGGACATGTGAGTGTTCACAGGAAATCACAGCAGAATAAATATGAACGCTGTAAGCTGGCTGAGAGTTACATTCATGTTTGAACCTGCAGAGCTCAGAGAGCCTATATGAAAGCATTAATAACTGAAGCGCAGCTCTTGGATATTTTCAGCATGATTAGTTACTGTTTCTAGTGTTTTAATCAAACTGCCATATTTGTTAAACTTTTAGATGTTTTTTAAAGATACAAATAAATCAGATGGTCTCTGACAGCCAGCATGGTCCAGGTGTTTCTAATTGTAACTAAATTTATCCGTATAGAATTTTCAAAATAAAGCAGGCTGGATATAAATTTGTAGTTAGGTGTAAAGTGAAGGTTGAACCCGTGAACTTCCTGCTGTTAAAGCTGTGATGATGATATCAGTCATTTAATTAGATGAACGTTTCTGTCTCCACAGATCAAGCGTGAAGGTGCAGCTTTGAACTCTCCGCACTTTGGATTTGATCTTTTCTTTTTTTCACCAGATTTGTGGAATAAACACGTTTTCTTCTTCAGCTGCTAAAGATCTGTTGAATTAATCAGGGACATACTGACTCCAGCCTGCGCTGGCGTTTTGGGGGTTTTAGGCGTCTGAGCTTTGTCGTCAGTCAAGTTTTTGGCCTGAATGCCCCAGGATTACCCTCAGGCTGTAGTTCCTCCTCTGGCCTGCAGGGCGGCAACAGAGAGCAGCATCCGGCCGCTGGACAGACCGAGCCTCGGCATGAGCGACTTCTGGCACAAGATGGGCTGCTGCGTGGTAGCTAAACCACCGCCGGTGAGACGTGCTGTCTTTTGACAACTTTAAACGCTACACATGATTCTAAAAGTTCAGTGTTTGTACAAATATTAGAACTAATCATGTTAGCTAACGTTAGCTGATAAAATGTTTCAAAGCTGAAGTTAACATGTTCCTGTTAACTGAAGGTCCAAGTTACCATCGTTTTAGCTGATGGTAACTTGGACCATCAGCTAAAGCGATGGCTGATGCTGAGCAGGTAAATGAAGTAGACACAGTTATGTGATTGGTGTTGTTTAATTGCCTGAACGTGACACTGCACAGGTAAAGGCGGGGCTTGTGTGCTGTTCCACAAATGTCCTCACAAGGCCTCAGAGTTACTGTGGCCTACACACACACACACACACACACACACACATATGCACAGCTTCCCTTTTCTCTGTGACCTCTGACCTCTGCAGCCGTCGGTTCCGTTTTTTCTTCACGTGACATAAACAGAACGCAAACATCAGCACAGAGCTCCACGTTAAACCCGATAAAAGGTTCCTGATGGTAGCGACGCTGCCCTGACGGGAGGAAGTGCTGCTGTGGCCTTTCTCTCCAGAGAGCCTCCTCCTCTTCCTCTTCTTCCTCCTCCCTCCTTCCTCTGGCTGTATTTTTAGCTTTGTGTTTGTTTCATTGTGGCACTGCAACAATACACCTTTAATAAACACAGCGAGACGCACTGATGCCAGCGCTGACTTCACTCAGGAAGTCTGTGTGAGGTCAAAGTGGGCAGGTTTGGACTCCAGCTGCACAAAGTTTCACACAGAAGGCTTTGGTGGACGTTTTGACTTCATCGTTATTGTGCGTATTTTCACGTCCCCCGCGTCTCTTTGTGCAGCTGTTTATGATAAAGTTGTGACGGTGTGAGTAATGTAGACGTCATTAAATCAAAGGGAAGTGGGGTTGTTTCTGTGCATGCTCAGTTTGTCGTCAGCACTAAAGATGTTGTGTAACGGCTGCGTCTGAGGATGATTGCACATATTTCACCCATGTTCCATAAACACATGACAGCATCAAATCAGGTCCTGCGTAAATTCCACAGCCACTCGAACGAGCAAAAACATTGCCCGTTTTAAGGTTTTTGATGTTTCATCTTTTGGGGGCGGCGCTTTTACTTTTGGCCTGTTTAAGATGAGTGGATAATGTCGGCCATGTTGGAGGTCTGTGAGCTGATCCTGTCTATGATCCTTCCAGACTTTCACCAGCTCGGACTGCTCTGACTCACTGATTACACGATGATGATGATGATGACGAGGGTGGGGGTGGTGTTTAGCTGTTCAACACAGACGTTGCCAGGAGATTTGTTTTCTTCTTCTGCTGTTTGCTCTGCAGCGTCTCAGGGTTACGTAATGAAGCTGTGAAGCCACTGAGCGTGCTCAGTTTGTAAACCTTACATCACCTCAGTTTCTGCACTTTGATCGGATCTGTGACGTTTTAGAAACATGAGCAACATAAAGAAAAAGCTTTGATTACAAGTTTTTAGAGTCATGGAAATAACCTGAGGCAGAGAGGAAGGGTCTGTGCAGGAGAGCCGTCCACACAAGGGAAAGACCACATCACTGTCACAGAGACACACACTGGTGTCTGGGACTGAAGTGAGCATGTCTGCACTGCTGTTTGAAGGTCAGGTCATGTGACAAGAGTTAAAACAGACAAACTCACATCTCTGTCACAGACTGTGGATCTTATTTAAAAACATGTGTGACCCTGTAAACAAATGCAACGTACCTACAACACTGCAGAAGGAGCACAGACACAGCAAACACAACACAGACGTGTGTTTAAGTCTGTGTGAGACGCAGAGTGCCAAAAACACCACTGCAAACATGGCCGGTCACTGTTCACGGACAGAAGGTCCACGTAACAAACACATGAGAAGACAGGGCCCCTGGTGCGCCTCGCACTGATTGGATGATTGATGGGTGTTATTTTAACCTCCCGCTGAGTCAAACGTGACTCGTCCAGTTTGTCAACCAAGCAGTTGTTTTATTTCTGACGTTGCCATGACGACGGCCGCCCCCGCAGAGGAGGAGGCGGCGCACGGGCCGAGCGGCGATGATTCGCGTTCAGAGGGGGGAGCGTGGCTGTTTACGAAGCACTGATCTGCAGAGACGCTGTGACGGTCCGACGACGCCCGGGTTTTTCACTGTCCCGGGAATCTTCAGCTGGCAAGGCTCAGACAATCAGTCGAGACACTGGCACATTTATTGCTTTAAAGGAAAAGCACCGTTTCTCTGTCCAATCAGCACCAACGTCTTTGTTTACCTCATTTATTATTTATTCTAAACAGATACAGCACACACACACGTCTGCTTTAATTCATAACAAACTGCCAACTTAAATCTGATTTTAATAAATGTCAGATACTTATTTTTAAAATCACAACTCAAGTAAAAATATTCAATATTTAAATATTTTCATGTTGAACATGAACAGTAGGGCTGCCACAAACGATTATTTTGATAGTCGACTAGTCACCGATTATTTTTGCGATTAGTCGACTAATCAGATCATGCATCCGTTGGACGTAAAACGTACAGCTTATTGCACCAGCATGCATCTGCTCTTATATAACTATCATTAGCTTACAGCTTTAAGTGTTTAAGGTATGTGCCAAGTAAAAATAAAGACAAGATGATAGTTTATTAAATTTTAATGGCATTTGCAGATTGTTTCGGTGGAGTTTAATAAACTCAGCTGTCTGCTCCTTGCTATCTAAAATATAACGGGACCCCGGAGTATATTCTCAAGCATCTCACACCTCTGATAATCAGTTGTCTGCTTGACGTTTATTTAGCTGCTGTGTAAAACCTATAACTTTCATCTCAGCCAAACCGATTTACTCAGGAACAAATAAAATACTAAAAAAAAGCCAAACAATAACATTTGTAAGTTATCTAAGTGACTCATATACGTTTAACCTGAGTAGCGAAAGACCGCGGTGGGTTTGAAAACGATTTGCCGGGAGTCCGGTGTTCTCACGGGCGCTAGTGAGCCTTGCCCCCGGCTAGCTATCGAGCTAGTGGGTAACGGACGTCTCCGAAAACGTCGGAGCGCTTTTGAAAATATGTGGTGTCTTGATAAACTGAGCAGATATTTGCGGTTTACACAGCTACATTCTCGCCTGAAAACATGTTAAATATGTTAAAGTTATTTTGTGACCCAGAAAGAATAATAAGAGTAATATTAAAACTAACTAGCTGCCGCCATTGTTGGAAACTGAGCTGGGCTGCGCTATGAATTCTGGGACGGAGCTGCTACTTCTTCTTCGGGGTTTAACGGCAGCTGGCATCCTTGTACATGCAGTGCTGCCATCTTCTGTTTCAGTCCGTTATTACACTCTTAAATCCTACTACTTATTCCTGCGTCTTTTGTGATCTTACAACGCTTCAAACGACGCGTCGACTATTAAATCAGTCGTCGACGATTTTGATAGTCGACGTAATCGTGATTAGTCGACTAATCGTGGCAGCCCTAATGAACAGCATTCAATTTTATTTATATAGCGCCAAATCACAACAACAGTCGCCTCAAGGCACTTTATACTGTAAGGTAGACCCTACAATAACACATACAGAGAAAACCCAACAATCATATGACCCCCTATGAGCAAGCACTTTGGCGACAGTGGGAAGGAAAAACTCCCTTTTTTTCCTTTTTCTTTTTTTTTCTTGCCTGTCCCATTTGGTTCTTTAGCCGTCAGAATTGTTGTCTGAAGACCAACAAGGATACCAAATGGATTTATTTTGCGAGAGGAAGGAAAAGAAAAACAGAAGGGAAAAGGGACAGTGAGAAAGGGCACTTACAAAGACGAAGAGAAAAAAAAAAAATCTCCTGGATCACCTGTTGAGAGAAAAAGAAGAGAAAACAAGCAAAAAAAACAAAAAAAACAAAGCAACATACTAAACACAACACCATCACGTTAATCTAGCTAAGTGTGAACAGCAGTAAATACTAAATATTGAAAGTTGTTGTGCAGCACGCAGGACAGACAGCGCACAATGTGCTTTGAAGTAGCAGCTAAGAAAGGTGTAGTTTATGTAGTTTTTAGGACATCCTGATAATAAAGAATTACAGTAGTCCAGCCTGGAAGTAATAAATGCATGAACTAGTTTTTCAGCGTCACTCTGAGACAGGATATTTCTAATTTTAGAGATGTTGCACAAATGGAAGAAAGCAGTCTTACATATTTGTTTAATATGTGCATTGAAGGACATGTCCTGGTCAAAAATGACTCCAAGGTTCCTCACAGTGTTACTGGAGGCCAAGGTAATGCCATCCAGAGTAAGAATCTGCTTAGATACCATATTTCTAAGATTTTCAGGGCCGAGTACAATAACCTCAGTTTGATCTGAATTAAGAAGCAGAAAGTTAGCGGCCATCCAGGTCTTTATGTCTTTAAGACATTCCTGCAGTTTAACTCATTGGTGTGTGTTACCTGGCTTCATGGATAGATAGAGCTGCGTGTCATCTGCATAGCAGTGAAAATGTTTCCTGTGGAACTCCATGATCAGCTGATCATCCTATGAAGGAGGATGGGTGTGTTTTTTCATCAGGCTCAAATATGGACAAACACATATCAGAGACTCTTTAATAATGTGTGTCTGTGTGATCATAGAAGAAAAAGAGGAGGAAGATTGATCGCAGCATGATTGGAGAACCGACTAACTTCATCCACCTCACACACATCGGCTCTGGAGAGATGGCAGAGGGCCTGCAGCCGGTCAGTAACAATCCTGTCTACCTGTTTACTCACCATGCAGCCGTATGTCAGGTCTGTGTGTGTGTAATACATCATAAATCAGTGCATAAAAAAAATGGATAAGTAACAACATTAACAGGAACGTTTGAGAACAAAGTAACAATAAGAGTTGATGTTGAAATACTGAACATAACGATGACGTGTGTGAAACCATCACTCTGAACAGAAACCAGTTACAGGTATGATGGAAGCTGTCACACTTCAGTCTTAACTTGAACCGTAACGTGTTCGAGTTTTACTGCAGGTCGCCCGTCGACCCCAGACTGGGATTGTGTCTCTGCTGGAACTGAACCAGCAACCTTTATTGGTGTAAACCACTACAGTTTGGAACAACAGCATTTTAATATATACTCTGTGTTAGAGATGAGAACACCTAAATACAGTTCAGTGTTACACTTGCTTAAACATTTAAAAGGTTTATTGATTACAAAAAAGATGTGACTGTGTGTCATTTTAATTCATTATGATTGTTGTCTTCTGTGTTTGTGTTGGATACATATGAGTGTGCTATGTAAAGAAATATCGTTGTGTTTTACAGTCGGGGTCGGTCCAGGAGCAGATGAGGTCTAAAGGCCCAAACATGAACGGAAGGAACAGCGTGTTATAGCCGGTAAACCAGCTCAGCTTCTCTTTTCATTTGAGCTCATTTAGCATCACAGGTGAAGATGTTCCAGCAGCAGCTGTTAAAAATCACATTTTAGAAAAGATGAGTAAAGTAAGGACTGATTATTTAGTCGGGTCCAGGACTGTATGGTTTCCTGTACCATGGTATGCAGATGAGTAGGTTAAAAACAGAATAGAAAGACAGCTGGCAGCCTTAGCTTAGTGTGGTTGAGCCTGAGCTTCCTGTTAGCAATCGAAGCAGCGGTGATCCCTGCTTTCCCTTTAAACCTGAGTGTGCATCTTTCTGACAAAGCTGAAATGAAATGAGCTGTTTCACAGTGGCTGTATGTGTATTACACATCACCTGTTTGATCTCCATGGGTCACTTTATCGCAGAACACAACTCAATGAAACAGAACTACAGTTTTTTATAATGTTGGTAGTTTCTTTAAAAAACCAAAAACCGAGTCCAGCTGTGGTGCTGAGCCGGTCCGACGTTTTCCCGAGCGTCCATCCACCCTGACACCTCTCATGCACACTCTGGCTCTGTCAACACCTCCCTGCACTTTGTCCTTTGTCATCATTCATTTGACCAGTAGGGGGCACTTGCCCATAAACTGTAACTATGAATTTTTTATGCTGCAGCACACCTCCAGCATCGGTCAGTTCACTGTTCCTCCACATGTTTAGAGTTTTTTGAAGTGTACAGATGTTTATCCTGATCCCCAGAGGATGAACCCTTTGGATTGAAGCATGTTCTGCAGCCTGTAGGGGGCGCTGACTGCCACATTTTTACACTAGTCAGCACCGTTTCATGTTTCCCGTGTTTTTCATCTTCTAGGAGTGTATGACATCGACCCAGACCAGCTGACCGACCTCTTCCTCTCCACACTGAGCCTCACCTCTAGCACTTGACTGCCAGCCAGGTGGTTTGACTCCCTCCTCCACCCTACTAAAGTGCCCTTGTGCAAAGCGCTGAACCCCTAACACCTACAGGAGGCACTAGCCTGACCAGATATAACTGTGGATTTTTTTGTACTCACCAAGACTGAAAATCAGTTCCCACTTTTAAAGAAACCAGAATAAAACGAATATTTTTGGTCACTACAGGTTTCCCTGTCAGTATTAACGTCATTAGACTCCATTTCCCAGCATCCATTTCAATTTTTTCAGTATCAAACAAATGACAGGATGTCTGTATTTATGAAAGAAAAAGGTTTTCTGGCTCCAAAGTGTTCAATTTAAGATTTCATGTGGACGTTTTTTTCTGGAGTGTTTTTTACTGGACTTCATTTCCAAGGATGGCCCATTGTTTAGTATTCAGCTCCTGAAGGATTATTACACCTTTGTGGGGCTTCGTCAGCAGATTCTGAACCGTGCGTATGTTCAGGGATCACGTGGCCAAAGCGATTACATCACTGGATGTCCTCTCCCAGGACGCTGCTGGTGCTGAATTTTAAAGGACTCTTGTTTTAGGAGACGGGAAAGTCCCATGAATCCCTGCTACACTGGACTGCACTGTGTGTGTGTGTGTGTGTGTATGCTTGTGCTCTTACATGTCGATCTTTGTGGGGACCTGTGTGATTGTTAGATCATGTGAGGACATGCCTGCAGAGGGCTCAGATTTGTTGTTCAGGTTGTGTCATGGAGGGTCCTCACAACGATAGAAATCCAGACATGCCTGTGTGAGGTCATATGTGGCTTGGTTCACTCGGAGAGGACTGGACCCACAGTCCTAAACCTCCACTAGAAAAACACCAAAAGTTATCATTATTATTGTTATTATTATTCAGAAAGTTCTTTGTTTTTATTTTTGACACTTTTTAAATTCTTCATCCAATTACTGTGTTACTCAAACTGTGGTTCAGGGACCCCAAACGGGGCTTCAGATGACATATTTTAGCTCCTTATTTTTAGCGCACTGCTTGAAACATCTGTTGTAAGCTAAGGTGTCACAGTTATTACTGCTTTAAACGTGTGTAATCTTCTGCTGTTCCTGATTGGCTGTCTCACATCTGCTCAGTTTTTATCCAGATGTTCAGGTTGATCTCAGCTCACAAACCAAATGTGTTTAATGTGGTCATGAAAAAGATCATTTTGTAGTTTTTGAAACATCTGCTGATAAAACTGATGTTGATGTTTCGTAAAAGTTTCCTTCCAGATCTTTCTGTCATAGCTGAACATTAGTCCACATTGTATTTATTTTTGTAAATCACACTAACGTACAGGTTGGTCCAAATGTGTCCCAGGTCTGTGTGCACCAGCCAATCCTGTTTCACATCCAGTTATTAAATGTGTTTGCCAGTAGGAGCCAGCACTGTTTGTTTCTGCTCCAAACACGCACACAAACGCATCACAGTCATGACAGTGAGCCATGTCTTATTGGTCGATTTATTCGAGTCGCACCGTTCATGAACGCCATCCTGTACCCAGATGCTCTAACAGCAGCGCTGACTTGTCAGGGAAAACTGTCTGAATGGTTACCGTGGAAACCACCGAGCGACGCGGCAGCTGGCCACTTCCTCCAAGCAGTGGCGAGGACAGGAACGCAAGTGCCCGAGCTTCAGGTGCAATCGTTAACTGCGCAGAGCGTGGGAGGAGTTAGTCAGTAATGAGTCTTTATTGCTGGTCCTTGTAAAAGTATTTGACTCAGCTCGTTTCAGCTTGTCGCTGAAAACGTTTGTGTTCACAAACTGAGACGTGCAGCGTTAACGCTGCAGTTAAACCAGCGTCGGGACGCCTCTGACCCGTGTCAACACTCGATTGAAGTCTGAACCTGTTGTCCTTCGATTAGTTCGTCCTGTTCAAAGACACAGGGACTGTTTTAGTGGACACGAAGGAAGGATAGGTCTCTGATTCCAACACTTTCACCTGGGACAAACTCTGTTTTCCTGTGGAGCATCTTTGTTTTGGATCATTTTAGCTCCAGAAACTGTTACTCTCATTCTAGACTCATGCTGGGAACCTGAATGTCTCCTCCACCAAGGCCTGAAGAAGATCAGAATGTTTTCTTAAGATCAAGATGTTCAGCCTGAGATGTTTCATTGTGAATTTTTTTTCCAGGACAGCTGAAACTCGGATCTTTATCCTTTTTTTGTGTCATATCAAACATATTTAATCCTCCTGAGAGGAAATGCTCAGGCTGCTCTGAACGCTCAGCTTCCAACAGCTCGTTCTACTTTTATAATGGATGTCTGCCCATCGACTAACTGCAGGCTTCCAGGCACTGACCAATCAGAAGACAGTGGGATTTAGGGAGGGCTGTCTTAAAGAGACAGGAGCATACAAGGGATTGTTTGGATCTGGGAGTCGTGCACAGATAATGATTTGATTACAAAAATCTGACCATGTCAGAAACCGTCCCGACTGCTGTGACCCGACTGCATGTAGGTGAAGACAAGGAAGTCTCCAGGCTGGAGTCGACATCGTGGCTCAGTCATTCTTGCTCTTGGATTCTGGATTCTTGGAAATTCAGAGTTGCGAGTTGAGCCGTCGGGTGCTGAAGCCTCTTCCTGTCGACAGTCCTTTCCCTTCAGGTGGAAACAGACCGAGTGCTTTTGTCTAATTATCACGTTAAGCTTTTATTTTGTGAAAGACGCTGATTCTATTGGTGCATATGATTGTTGCATTGAGAGTACTGATCACAGAGCTTCTCTGGAAGAGCCTCGGTGGGAGCGCTGTCCAAAACCACACAGTCCTCATTAGAACAACTTTTACTTTTGCAGCTGTTTGTCTTCTGACACTCTGATAAACTCTGATGTCAGCCAATCAGCAGCCCCCCTGCAGCTGCGCTGGGATTAAAGTGAATGCAAATGATTGGGCAGAAGAGTTTTAATGGATTTCTTCTGAGCTGTGTTCACGTTTGATTAGCTGAGGAAACTGTCAGTCAGCGAGCTGTGGTGGTTTTGGTTTTAAAGCTGTGAGCGTGAATCACAACACTTCCTGCTGGTCCAATGATGGTCTGCTGACCCGGCGAGAGCTGAGGAACGAGCTGAAGTCGGGAGCGAAGCTGAAACTGCTTCCTGCTTCCATTACTGTGCAGATGACTGATGTGAAACGCTAAACTCTTCTGTGCACTGAGTAATAAACTGAATCACACATTAGACTCGTGAGCCTGGCTCGGTTTACGAGGATATTTGTTCAAAGATCTCGAAGGTTTTAACTCTGCATGCAGGAAAAGTCACGTTAATGAAAGCGAAGCTTGTGAAGTCGTCTTTGGTCTGCTGCGGTAAAGAGATAATAAAATGCCATCTCTCTGATCTACAGCAGCTGTATCCTTGTGTTTACAAAACCTGATTTTCTCACCTCATCTCCACCGTTGTAAAAACAGAGATCACAGCGGTTATTAAGGAAACATTAAAGTGATATGAATGAGAGGTTTGTGTGGCTTTTTCTGTTGTGTGAGCTGCTCCTCCTGCAGAGGCACAAAAACACCTTTATTCTTATGTAACGCGTGTCTCATGATGGCTGAATAAATCTGTCCGTTTCTCACCAAAACTGTGTTTGTGGCTTAGTTTATTCTAAGAATAGTGCAAAAAATAAGATTTGAAGATGACACTTTTATCAGTCCTAAAGTACTGAAACATGGATGGGAACACCTTTGAGGGTCGGTGGTTTCGTTTCATTTTGTTCTCAGTAAATCACAGCAAACATGTTCAGCTGTCGTCATGGAGACGAGGTTTCATCTCGTAGGCCGGATGTCTTACAGACTACGCAGTGTTTAAATTCAGGTCAGGGGTTAGTCAGTCCACATCACCACTGCAGACAGGACGGGGCTCCACCCCCACCTCCACCCACCTGTCACTCCTACTGCACACCTCACCGCTGTCTCTCTGCCATTCCCGACTTCCTCTCTGGCAGCCAATCATCTGTTTTCTCTGATCCACAAAGACACTGAAGCTGCTTTTGTCCTTGTCCGCCAGCACTCTCGGAGGAAACATCACATGTGTAGTTGTCTTGCTCCACAGCACCATCCTGCAGAGTAGCCACATTCTCTGCTAACAGCACCTTACAGTGTCTTATAGGCTGTAGTCCACCTGTGTATGTCTCACTCGTGTATATGACCCTGTGTTTCTCCCTCTCACCTGTCCTTCTGCAGTCCTCTCCTCAGCACCACGCCCACCCAGCACCCTCTCCCCCTGGGACACTGCTTCTTCTCTCTCCTCTAACTGACCTCTGACCTGTGCGGCAAACACTTTGACAACATCACCGATTTAATGTCCACTTTCAAACGGGTGATCTTGTCTGACGCTCTCTTCACCCACAACACTGTTCACATACTCTTCCTTCAAGGTCGCCTTGAAGGGTGCGCCGCAGCTTGAACCCACCTCCACTGCTCCTGGCCCTGCTTCCTTTCCAACTGCAACTCCAACAACAACACCACTTAATGTTTAAATGCAGGTGTTTTGAGGCACAGGTGTATAACCTCACTCGTGCAGACATGTGAGAGGCGTTTGTAAAAGACTGGGCCGTTCCTACGAGCTCACTGAATCAGACTCAGCCTCGCTAATGTTAGCACAGGAACAGCTCCTCTAGCTTAATGTGCAGGACTGACGGGGACCAGAGGTGCTCTGACAGAGAATGAGCTCAAACAGTTCTAATGAAGGCCACAGCATCGCTTTCTCATGAAGCGTGAGTCTGTGCACAGGCTAATGAGAAACACTGAGAGTAAGAGCAGCACGTGCGTTTCTACACGTATGACCCCGTTCACAGGCTGCGTTCACATTTTATTACATGCAGCTGTGCACAGACCGCAGAGCTGTAATGATGATGGTTAAACTAGGTGTTTCTATGGAAACGCCAGCCGAGCACTGAGGAGGAGGAAGCAGGACGAGTGGAAACATGAAGGAGGCGGTCAGGGCTGGTTTGCTACGGGCTGAGCATGTGTGGGAAACACGTGTGTGATGTCATAAATGTTCCATGCTTTCAAACAGAAACACAGCGCAGAAAAGCTCCGGCTTCACGTTCCAGCCCGAGCCGCAGGAACATTTTTCTTTGGAGACGTTTTCATTAAAACACTTTTTATTATGTTTGTGTGTTTTATATCTGAACTCTGGTATACAGCAGCAAACGTCCACAGCAGGGTGTTTGTGGCTTTGAAGGAAAATGGTGTCGATCTGCAGTCATGAGCAGTTTACAGTTTTTAGGGCACAACATGTTTATACAGACCGATTCAGACTACAGAGGCTTTTATTTTGTAGGATCACAGAAATGCTTCAGGCAGTAATTTTACCTTTATGTTGAAAATCAGTTCTTGACATGAAGATGATGTCCTCCAGTTGTTCTTCTTTAATTATAATAATAATAAAGTCCTCTCATTCAGCCATGGGTAAAAAAAACTGAAAAGTGTGTTTTTATAATTTATGAGGCTCAGTAAGAGTTCTTAGCCTTGAAAAAGCTCCCTGAGCTTTGGTCCAGACGGTCGATGCCCTTCATGGACAAACGTCCCCCTCACCTCATGAAAACGCTGCATCGAGCATGCTGAAACCAATATCTGATCAACAACAAGCCGGAGCTGCTCTTTCCTAAGTTCATGTTTGGAACTTTGATTTCTGTTTTGGGGTTTGTGTGTTTTTTGTGGTCCTTTTTTGATCAGCTGTAAAACAGCCTGTTTCAGTTTGTTGTTTCCAATAAAAACAGTTTTGTCTCACTCTCATTTCTTCTTGTTGCACGTTAAAGCTCTGCTTGGAACCTCGATAAGATCCAACCATGATCTAAGACTTTTGATCGGGACTGTGTGTCCTCGCAGTTCATTGTTCATTTAGAAGACACTCTTCTGAGGAGCTCTCGCGATCTTCAAAGCTTGGCTGAATTGTGTTAAATCATTAGAGATATATCTAAACAGAGACATGTCTGTCACATCTGTCTGTGCTCCCTCACCCTCAGCAGCATCAGCTCGGTGATTATGTGATAATCATTCGATTATCAGCACCTGGCTGCTAGCGCTGACTTTGTCAGCGCACCTGGCCCAGTGTGTACATATGTATCTGTATGTGTGTAGACAGATAAACTACTGGCTCCCCTGAAGCCACTGTGGGTGGTGAAAAGATAGATTTGAATTCTGATTAATTTGTAAAATGCAGCCAATCATCTTCTGTCTTTGTGTTAAATGTTGCACTAACCTGTGAAGTGTAATGGATCGTACGCTGCATGTGCTGCTGCGTCATCGCTGTTCAGGGCTGGATGGTCTCATTTATGTGCAGTAACAAGCACAACATACAGCAAGTATAAGGTGTTAAAACTGACTGTGTTTGAATAAATCTGTTGACAGTCTCTTTGAGTGTTTAGTCTTTGACAGATGGAGAAAAAGCAGAAAAACACATTTCGGTTGGCTTGAGACTCGCACACAGTCGGCTCTGTGTTCCTGTTTATGGAGTTTCCTCAGGAGTGACCTCACTTCCTTCCTGTCAGCCTTCATTTCCTGACCAGCGGCTGGCTTCATACAGACCACTTACACACAGCAATGTTTCCATCACTTCAGAGCAAATCTCAGTGAAGTACTAACTGTAACTGTCATGATTTACGTTACAGGGACCTAAAGGTTCTGGGCCCAGGCAGACCGGTCCCCACAAGGTGACTGTGTGTCCCCATAAGGCAGTGAAACAGGAACAGTCACACACCCACAGACATGTTTTCCTTTTCTTTATAAATGGTCTCTGTGTTCAGGTGTCCACACAAACCCTCACTCTGCTGTCTCAGTGATGTGAGTCACTCAGGCAAACCAACGTGGCTCTCGGGATTTTCTTTTTTCCTGGGTGGGGAGTCGGGAAGGTTTTCATCATGTGTGGGGTGGTGACACACTACGAAAGACATTTACTTCAGCAGCAAACATACCTTACATCAGGCTCTACTAACAGATGGGTTGCAATTGTAGATTATCCCTCATGTCATACACATTCAGGTAACTAACATGTGATGAACACACAGGAAATGAGCCAATTATATCCAGTTATTTATCATTATAATTATATCTGTATTCCAGTTATCCTTGATAAAAAGGATGTAACAGATGTTACAAAAAAACAGAGTTATAAGAAGCAGAAGAGGATTCTGGGATATCGAGCCGTTTGCATCATCAGCAGTGGGTCAGACTCATTCTCAGTGACTGTGCACACTGTTTGCCGTTTTCAGGATCACAGCCCAGCAGCTGAGAATCAGCACCATGTCTATAATAACATTATTTAT
This sequence comes from Oreochromis niloticus, assembly GCF_001858045.2. Lineage (NCBI taxonomy): Eukaryota > Metazoa > Chordata > Actinopteri > Cichliformes > Cichlidae > Oreochromis > Oreochromis niloticus. The sequence continues at coordinate 1,217,664 of NC_031985.2, forward strand.
AATAGCATCATTTTGAAGTGTGAATCTTGCAAATTTACGCTCAAGAAGTAGGAAGCAGGAGGTTCAAAAACAAAGCCCAGATTGTGGAACTATTGCGAGTTTATTCAGCAGCACAGAACATTTCACTTTAAGGCAAACCCTGACTGCAGAGAGGGCTGAAGGTTCAACTCTGACAGAAAACACTGAAAGTTGGAGAAAATGTGTTAAAATCCTTAAAACACATTTTTTTTTAAAAACCCTTTGATTGAAAATGTCCAACGTTGAAATCTCTGACAGTTCTGGCTCAAAAACACTTTTTGTATCAGTGAAACTTGAATGTTTGCGTGTCGTTCTGAGGACGCGCAGAACCTGCAGTTCATTTTACATCACTGTGCTTTTGTCCTAATACTTTTAATTTTAAGTTCTACAAACAAGGTTGTAACTGTGGGACTCTGAAATGTTTCAGTTAAAATCACAAATGAAGTCATGTATCTCAGGGGACACTTGTTCCTTCCTGGCTCATACTGTACAGTTATGTAGCAACAGCCCTCAATTTAAACTTAAAGCATAAAGATGTTGGACCCATTAACACTGTTCACCACTCAGACTGTCGATAAAGTTAGAAGTCTTGAGAAAAGTGACGGTGATTCACTCAGGAAGCCCAAATGCTGACACAGTGCATAAGATCCTGCTGGATGTCAGAGAAACACGTACGTGACTCTGCAGCGCCACCTGGAGTCTCACCTGGACAGGCTTTCATCATACCTGTGGGGAAATTAATACGTCTCAATATTTCTTGTGTTTGCAGCTGACGTTTTTCCTGTTTTTAATTCATTTATGAGGAAATATGTTTTAAAACATACGTCTAATCTGTCAGCTTTGAATAAATAAGTGATGATGTCACTCACTGCTTGACACAGTCTGGGATCTGAACATGCTCAGTGGGGATGACGTTAGAAAGTTCCTTTAAGCTGCTGATGAACTGAAGCTTCCTGCTGAACTTGGTGCTGAGGATGAAATAAAAAGACAGTTTGAGTTTCAGCCATTCAGATATGACCACTGTCCAAGAAGACGGCATGATGGGATTTATGCTCTAAAGCTTTTACTAGCAAAACAATGATCTGTGTCAGTATCAGACGGGTGGTGATGAAGAGCAGACTGTGCACCTGATGAAGGGTTTGATGATGGTGATGAGAGCTTTAATGTACCAGGTGGGATGAACCACATAGAAACCCTTCAAGTTCTTCCTCAACCTGCAGGCCAAAAAGATCACCAAAAAAATCATAAAGAAACACTGAATTAGGGACTTGGGATAAACCATCCATCCAACCAACATCCAATCATCAATGCAGCCATGGTCTTCCATTTATCCATTTCCGGGTCATGGATGTTAGGGCCTATGTCAGGGTTAAGGGTCAAACAATGAAATACAATTTGTGAAATAAAAGGCTGAAAACAGGCGAATGAAGGAGGAAATAGATTAAAAATTATGCCTGGCACACCTGAAAATGAGTTCATGACATGAAGATGATGTCCTCCAGTTGTTTTTCTTCCACTCGTATATTCATAATAATAATAATAATAGTAAACCCTTCTCCTTCAGCCACGAGTGAAAAAACTGGATCTAATACTGTGTTTTTATTATTTATTAGGCTCAGTAAGCATTCTTAGCCATGAAAAAGATCCCTGAGCTTCGGATACATCAGTGAAATAAAGCTTAAATATGTGCCCATTGATACAGTCCTGATCAAAAGTTTAAGACCACGTGAAAAATGGCAAAAACTCCTATTTTGCATGGTTGGATTTTAACATGGTTCCAAGTGGAGCTTCAACATGCAACAGGAAGAAATGGGAGTGAGACAAAACACGCAACAGAAACTGGAAAGTGCTGCAAGGCTAAAGGAAGAATAGCAGCTCACCCTGCCACCACCATGACCTGGCTTTGGATAAGTGGACGATAACAGATGGACCGATGGATGGATGCACTTGTTCGGACCTGTTTTTTCTTACCTGCGGTCGATGGTGGTGTAGCACTCTCTGAGCCAACTGATTCCTGGCAGTTTGTCCTTCTGACCTCCAGCACAGAGATACACAATCACATAGTTCTCCGCCACCATCAGCTCCAGAGTGCCCACTACGAACCTGATACATACAGAGAGGCAGTGGTGAGGTGGCCAATCGAAAAAGCTCTGAACCGATCAGCTTCATTGCCACTGGTCAATTATCTGACAGCTGAACCAGAGCCAGTTCCCCTTAAGCACCATCACATCCACAAAGACTCTTACTGGTTTTATACTGGAACCCGTAGTGGGTCTGTGCACAAAGAGGAAATCAGCCTTTTGATATGTCTTTTTCTTTGCCAGGACTTCTGACTCTGGGATATGTAAGAGCTGTTTGACTCAGAGGTGAAGGTCAGGGGTCAGAGGCCAACGTGTGTTCATTACCTGAACAAATTATCCATCACATACTGGTAGTTCTCCAGACAGTTTTCTGGCAGGTAACAGGAGGAAAACACGATGATGTCATTCATACCATCTCCATAGTAACCTGGATTGACAACAGGTGTTAAAAGTGTGAGGGGGCATAAGATAAACTGGTAAATCAGTGCACAGGTAGCTAGCAGTACCTCCATGAGACAGCACCCTGAGAAACGGCTCCAGGACGCTCATATTGACCCGGCTCTCCTGTGGAGGGTCACCTGTAGTGAAACAACGCCACCTGGTGCCATGGCTGTCCACCACATCCTCCCTTTCCAGAAAACCCAGACCACTCTGGTCTGTCTCCATCAGGCAACCAGTCTGTGGGTCAGACCTGGAGCTGTGACCTCTGTGGTGGCTGGAGGCAACACCAAGACGCCGCAGGTCATCTGAGAAACAATTAGGTAAGAAGATAAACAGCTGTCTTCAAACCTTGGCCTGTATAACCTCTCTATGACCGCTCACCTTCCAGGTCCAGGTCATACATGGGGAAGGGCAGCGATTCGCTGTCTGAGGGTGTCTCTATAGCATCTAGATCAAAGTCAAGTGCTGGATCGTCTTCATCTTCAGGGGAGGGGGAAAGGAAGACAGAAGGCAGGTCATCAGAGACCATGGACCCGCTGCGACCTGCAACCCAACACCAAAGAGCCAGCTGAAACTACATGCCACTAAACGAAATCTGTGGCTGGAGTTTTAAAGAGAAATCCCAGCTATTGTTTCGTTACCTAATGACAGACTGAGAGTCGGAGCCACCAGGACTTTTTTCTTTGCTTGTGGTGGGCTGGTCAAAGCTAGAGTGCATGGAGGAGCTGCAGAAAGAGAGAACACGCTCAACAGTGACATACCTACTGAATGTTTCTGTGTTTACCAATGACAGCCACCGGATGATGAGGGCCTGTTTGGATTTTTATTTTCATTTTTTTTAAAGTAAGCGCAAACATATTAGTTTTTGAAAGAAAAAAGCCTGAAAGCTGCAGGTTCTGCCTGCCTCGACTCAGCCACATGAGATTACAGAGCAGCACGTGCTGAGGTACATAGTGTGCAGTGATTCCCAACTTTTTGCAGAGTCAAGCCCAACAGACCTCCAAACTTCACGTGGCCTTTGGATTAGCTCAAGAACAGCACGTAGAGAGCTTCATGGAAAGGGTTTCCAAGGATGAGCAGCTCCATCCAAGTCTTACATCAGCAAGCACCTTCTAAAGCCTCGGATGCAGGGGTGTAAAGGATGCTGCCACTGGACTATAAAGGAGTGGAGACGTGCTCTCTGGAGTGACCAATCATGCTTCTCCGTCTGGGACTGTGATGCACGAGTCTGACTGCACTATGCCAAGTGTAAAGTTTGGTGGGGTGGGGATCAGACAGCATCATTGTCTGAGCTCACAAATGCGCTTCTGAAAGGTGTGGTCAAAAACTTCCAGAAACACTCTGAAGCTGTTAGAGCTGCAAAGGGGGGCCGACGTCGTATTACAGCCCATGGACTGAGAATTTCACTTAGGTTCACATGCATCTATGAATATATACATCGATAACAAAATAATGTCTTTATTATTAATTATTATTATCATGTATATAATGTAAAGTGTATTTTAAATTTTCATTGATCTGTTTATAGGATTACTTTTCAAATATAAATCTTTTCTCGAGGCAGCAAATGAGCAGGAACAGGACCGGTCCTTCGGTAGTAACTGTTGCTAGTACTCAGCCACAGTAAATGAAGTGTTTTTTCACCCCATGGGGTGATAAGCTACTGTAAAGGATATGTCTGTCATTATCGCTGCCACAGCAGCTGCTTGGCCATGACTGTTTGCACAGCTCAGCATAGCTCAAAGTCAAACCATGAGCTGTAGCTGGCTACGTTTCACTGCCTTGATCCTCATGTTTGCTTCCTTCTCCTATTTTTGTTCCTTGCTCTCTTCCTTGCATCCCCTATCTCCTTATTGCTCTTTCCTGTCATGCTTAGTTGGACTACCTGAGGGAGGATGAGTCCTGGTGACAGCTTGATGGGTGATGTGGGCAGCCTTTCTTTGTTCTGTGTTTAGAGGATGGTGTATAAGAGGGAGAGATGCTGTGGAATAGGAGCTCCAAACAGAGGAACCAGGTACCAGGCAGCAACAAGACCAAAGTGTCAGGGCCTGGGTCTAGCCACCCAGGGCTCATGTATCTTTGTATATATGTTTATTTTTCCATGTGTGGTGTTTTGTTTTCTCTGCTTTTTCCCCTCATCTCTCCGTGTGTACTCCCGGATGATTTGGGTCGCCTGAGGGATCGCAACCCCGGAAGTGTTCGTGCGCTAGAGGCAGCCACACCTGCGTCTCTTCATACACAGCAGCTGCAGCAGATCGTCAAGGGAGCTGTATTTAAAAGTGTGCCCGAGCTCTGGTCGGCGCTGGATCCTTGAGTAAACTTGTTAGTACAGCTGTGGACTTCTGTATGAGCAAACCCTTGCGACTGTACATATCCCGCTAACAGGGGTGGATCTAGAAGGGTGGCATGGGGTGGTGTTACGGCTGTGGCCATAAGAACTCTGTGTGGGCTGTTTTGTTCTGTCTCTTTACTGTGCCTAAGACTCTTTGCAGGTCCCTCCCCTAATGAAGAGTAGTGAGCAGCTGATTGGACCGTGGAACACGTGACTGCGTTCAAAAAGCCGTTCTGACAGCTCCCGCCAGAAAGAGAGAGAGAGAAGCGAGCGAGCGAGCAAGCAAGCAAGCAAGCAAGCAAGCAAGCAAGCAAGCAAGCAAGCAGTTTGACAGCCGACGCGGTCCTGGCCCTGGCCCTGGTTTCCAGCCTATACCTTTGCTGTGTGTTTGTGTGAGCGTGTTCTGTGTGAGCCGCGCCTGGTGTGTTAACTTAGTGCTTAGGCACCCATAGGCTGAAGCGGAAGGGGTGAGCCGCCTTTTTCTTTGGAACAGTTTTCTCCTGTTTTCCGGGTTAGGGAGCGAGGGTTAGTATTGTCTTTTGTTTGTTTTGTTTCTTTCCTAGGGTTTAGTTAGTTTTCCCTGGTCTTAGTTGGTTTTGTTTATTATTTTGGCCTGGGTTCACCCTGGAGCTATGCTTCATTACCTTCAATAAAATCACCTTTTTACTCACCACTGGTTTTGGATGTTTGGCTTGGGAATCAGGGCAGGTACTTGTCTCTCTCTCCTCCAACCTTATGTAAGTCTCTACACACCTAGACCTAAGGGGCGTAACAGTGGCAAGTGGCACCCTAAAATGATCCCTTGCCACCCCAAGTGCCACCCCAGTTTTGCATATGACAGTGTTGTTTATTAAAATAAGATAGCATTAACAGTTTGAGCGTAGTTACAGTCAACAGTGAATATAAATGCTAAAACTGAATATATTGGATAGTGCCCCCCCCCCCCCTCCACCATTAACAAATGGTTCAGCCCATAGCAGGACCGGCTTTTTTCTTGTTTTCAGTAGCAAGCCATGCTTATGATTGTGCCAGAGCACATTTTGAACAACACCATGGGAATTTAGGATTTTACAGAGGTGGTTGGATGTTACACTCTGGAAATGGAAGGAAGGTGAGTGTTATTAACCCTGTGGGGTCCACGGACACGCTGCACCTCCAAATCACATGACTGATGTAAGCTGACACAGCAACAAGCTGCAGCCACGCTGAGTCTCTATTTCAGCCCATATTGAAAGTTCGGACTTCAAAGTTTTTAAATTTTAATTACAGACCAGTAAATCCACAGTTATGATAATATATATAAGCCACGCTTTTTTTCTAAATACTGTCGTCACGTTTTTGTGTGTGTGGGTTTTAAGCGTTTTCGAAGGACAGCGCAAAAACAGTAAAGAAAGGAAAGAGGTGGCTTTTTTTCCCATCAGTGGAAAAATGTACCATGTCGACCAATTTAAAAAAAAAAAAAAAAAAAAAAAAAAAGTCAACACGTGGGATTTTGTTGTTTAGGCAGAGGGAAAAGTTTTGGGAGTGACGGTAACGGCAGAGAGAGAGCAAGAGAGTTTTTAGATGTGGGAGATTTGTGACGTTTAGTGTGGAGTGTATACTTGGTGTGTTGTGTTGTCTTGTGTAGCTGTTCTGTTGTGTAGTAGTTGTTTTGTTTTGTGTGTCAGTGAGGGCACTAATGAATGTCACTAAGGCACATTTGCAACGTAAACACTGTCACTAAGTAGAAAGCCAGCGGAGTGATACACCTGCTGTTGTCAGGCCTGCAGGTTTGTCCCTGTGCTGCTCTCCTCTTTCTTTTGGTGGACAAACTTTTTTTTTTTTTTTACTGGCACACATCATTTGTGGGGCATCTTATTGCAACACCTGATTGTTCTCTCATTTTAGTTTTAGTAATATTTTTAAATGGTTGTACAAGATGGAAAAAAACGGCAGGTGTATTGGCTGCATTTTTAGATAAATAGTTGTATATGTTTACAAAATGTACATTTTATATTTGCATTTCAAGTTATAAAAATTTACTCAACATGTCTGTGTTTTTTTTTTTTGTTTGTTTGTTTTTACAGTAAAAAAATACTTTTTTAGATTTTAAGTTCTTTGTGTGATTTCAGATCAGTAATACTAATGCAGTATGTCAGTGACAAAAACAACTAAATTCAGTTGAGCTGAAAATAATGATACCAAACAAGGCAAGGGGGGAAAAATAAAATGAAACAATTTGAGGGTGAAATACAAACGTAAACTCAAAAGGAGTCAAAAATGTCCGGTTGTATTTCAGACCTCAGTGGGTTAATCCAACAAATCATGAAAAATTAGGTTTAAATTTTTGTTCATGACAGTGCAGATTTCTGACATTTTGTGTAATTTAAGCTGTAACAATGTGATTGTTTTCTAACAAAAAACAGTGAAACTTAAGTTAGACGTGTGTTTGTAAATGAACCGCACCATGTTGTGTAGCTTTCTGGATTTTATACTTATTGGGCTCCATATTTATTTATTTATCATACAGGCGATACAGTACATAAGATCAAAACTCACATGTTTTATGTAACTGAAGTGTGTTATTATGTGGGCTACAGACAATAATTAAGTTATAGACTATATTTATATGAAAAACATGTATACTTACTGCATTTGAATTATTTTAACCATATGTAACCACGTGCATATGTGTTTGAAAAAAAAAGCCTTGATTTTGCCACCCCATTTGATTTCTTTGCCACCCTAAGAAAATTTCTCTAGATCCGCCCCTGCCCGCTAACCTGAGTGTGTTTGTTTCTTACCAGGAATCGGGGTGTGTTTTTGGAGTCACGGTGTGGGAACGGGAGTTTTTGGGGTTGCTCCTTTTCTCACCTTGCATGGACTTCTGCACTGTGTGGGATTCAGGGAGAATCGCCACGGGACCACAGAGCTGGGATTTGTTTATAGTTGTTTTTCTGCTCACTGTTAATAAATCCACTGTTCATTATGAGAGTCCTGCATTTTGGGTCCGACTTTCACTGCTTCTCCACAGTCTGCCATCGCAGCCCGTGACACAGAGTTCTGCAGCTTTTCTTTACACTGTGCTATCAAGTTAAATGACACGGATATAAAACATAGAATAACTGGCAGGAACTGAAAAGTTATTTGGAGCTGTGCATGGTTAAGAGAAAAAAAGGCTGAAAGCTGTGATAAACCCCAGCATTGTTACCAAAACATGTACATGCTAAACATTCAAAGACCAGTGAAAACGCTTGTTATACTGGGAGGATGTGATCGGTCCATAAGTCTTAGAACTGTATGGTTTGTAGACTTTGAACTTGGGTTTCTATTAATCAGTGGAATTCATTGTATGGAAGTTTGCCTTCAGTGTAAGGAAAATGAAATGACTGCAAAGCATTTTCTCATTTACTGTGTATTTTTATTTTAATCCTGCCGACTTTTGAACAGGCGCGACAGGCAGCTACGCGAGTCAGCGACATCCTTTCCACACTCCAGGCCAGCTGGTGGCAGTAATGCACCACCAATAAAACACGAAGAAGAAGTTATGCGGGTTCTGCAATGGCTAAGTTACCATCGTTGGAGCTCGCTCTTGCTAACAGTGATGACTTGGTGGTGCACAGGGGAGCAGATTCCAGCCCAGCTCTGGTCTGGTTCTGATCTTTTTACTGGGCATGTCGGGGCATTGCTTTGGCTTATGAACAATATCGTATCCTGTGTAATTGTTGTTGGTGTTTGCTCCGCCCCCTCCACCCATGTGGTGGAATAGATGGGCGCAGTTCTGTCCAGCACAGCTGTTGTTGGTGTTTCTCGTTGTGCTGCTTTAATCTTTTGTCTCTGCTCTAGATTTCAGTCTGTGGACAGCTAACTTGGCCATAGGTGTGAATGGTTGTTGGTCTGTGTGTGTCAGTCCCGGGTGACACAGTGCACGCCGCCTCTCGGCCTCCGGTCGCTGGGAAGTTGAATTATTTGCAGATTTGTATTTAAATCACGAAATTATTGTAAAGGTTTGAGATGAAAATGTTTATTTTAATTTAATTACAGCTGAAAATGTATGAAGGCATTTCAAAATAATATTGTTTTAAAAGTTTTGTTATTTTTTATTTTATTATATTGTTTTATTTTTCATTTACTGTATATATTTATAGTAACATACTGATATTTATGGTTTATTTTAGATTTCAATATTTTGATGGATTCCTTAATGAGTTATATGTTGTTGTTTTTTATTGCTTTCCTCCTGTGCGCAGCTTTAAGCTATGACTTTGTAATACACATGTATACATTTTGAAGCGATGTATTTGCTTTCATATATTTTTCTTTCTTGTGGCATCAAAAGAGCAGAGAAAGGTTAATCGTCTCAGAAACAACAAATTGTCTGCGTACCCGGTCTCTGTCTCGTGGTTGTCAGTGATTTATCCTCTGAGTCGCCACCGCCTGATAGATGACAGGAAACAATCAGAGAGGAACCTCAGAAGAAGAAGAAAATAAAGGAGCAACTGTCAGAGTTACCTGGCTGGACATCAGACACCTGCTGCAGTTCATCTGCTGGAAAATTGTGAATATGTTGAGAAGAGAAAATGTCATCTGAAGGAAAAACAACTGGATGAGCCTTCCTTACCCTCCTTGTCTTCCTCATCCTCCTTACACCCGTTGCCTTCTTCAGCCTCCTCATTTCCAACAGATATTTGCCCCCCACATTCTTCCTCTGCCACCTCCTCATCTTTAAAACCCAAAACATCACAGAGTTCATGACAGGGACTGGCCTGAGACCAGGACGTACCGTTTGTTCTCCATACCTGCTGACCGCTCTGTACGTGCTGTGGAGATGAGCGGTTTGTCACCTGTTTCCTCGTCGTCTGCAGAGAAATGATTTAAAAATAAGATTCAGGTTTGAGTCCGAAGACAGACCTCAGAGCTGCCTGCTCACTCCAACAGAGGTTTGTGCACCGAACCAAAAATACACAATAAAGATGACGGAAACAGTTGAACTTTGACACAAACTCAGGTGGAGTTTTTCTAAAGTGATAGGGCGTTATAGTTGTTCTCCTTCAGTAATAGACACAACTGTGTGATTTGGTGATATGATTAATTTCAGCAATGATGCTCATTTGTTTGAATTTATATCATGATGCCTTGAACTCCACATACTGGATCTCAGTGGGTCAGCATGAATGAACGCGAGTGTATTTGAATACATAAATAGTGTCTGACACGCCTGACGGCTCTGTCAGTACCTGATCGACCGTCTGCAGCAGACGTCGCGCTCACAGCTGTTGCAGTAGTTGTCGCAGTGGTAGTAGTGGTCGTATCATCTGTTATGCCGTTGGCTGCTTGGATGCTCTCAGTATCTTTGGCTTTCAGAAATGATCTGCACACAGAAGCACACTGAGCGATACTTTACTTCTGTTTATTCTTTTTTCTCTTGTCCAGTAATGCTGCCTAAATTTCACACTTACCCACTGTGGCATGACCCAACCACAGAGTTACACACTGACACACTGTCCTGTTTCTCTAACGCTCGGCTGCACTTTTACAGCCGACAGCAGCACACAACAACAACAACAGCAACCAGCTCAGGCCCAGAGTGTGCTGCTTGTGATCAATAGCAGTCTTCAGTTCGCTCCAAAACTGTGGAACAAAGTGCCCTTCACATCTCCACCTCCCCAACATTACACACGTTTCAGACCTGTCTGAAACACACTGTTATTCTCTGCGTTTTACATCAGGATGACTTCTGACTACTTTGATTGTCTGATTTCTCACTAGGCTCAACTTATTTTCTTAAATTGTTGTTATGCATTTGATTATTTTATATGTACATCACAGCTGTTGTTTTTAAAGGTGACTCAGACTGTGACGGAAGCTAGCTCTATTATCTCCTGTCTCTTTACGCCCCCCCCTCCCCCCCCCTCCCCCTCCAAAAGCCCTTGTCCTTCTGATTGGCTGTCTTCTGGATGCCTGCAGAGGAGCAGGAGCCCTGGTCATAACACTACAGCTGTTTGTTAAATGATTTTGTTTGATTACATTTCAAACTGAAGGAAATCAAAAGGCTGAAATGAACTCTGACCTCTGTGTTTCCTCATCAGGCTCCTCCTCTCGTGACTCCATGTTGTTACTGCTGTTGAGGATCAGTGAGACAGCGTTAGGCCAGAGCCTGCTGCTAGATCAAGTTTGACTAAACTAGCTAACATTCCTGCAGTTTAGCATGGAATTCATGAAAACATTGTTCTGTAACATTATAACTGTCAGTACATTGTAAAACAGCTGAAACGTTGCTGCATTAAGATCTGAGGAAACACTCTGGGCTCAGGTCAATAATCTTTATTGACACAACTGTTATCTAACAAAAACAGCTCAAAGGAAAGACAAAGAACACATTACAAAATAAAAGTCTAAGCAGAAAAAGACTTCCTGTGATAAAGAAAAGTTTAAGAGTCAGAAAAGACTTACAGCGAGTCCTCAGAAAGACGACGGCCAGGTGAAGTCAGACAGGTGAGACAGGTTCAAGGTAAATAGCCGAGATCACCTGAGAGTCAGTGTGTGTGACTGAAGGCTCACCTGATGACATCACAGCTGCTTTTAGTGAGTTTATGAGCGAACTCTGATACCTCAGCCCCTCCCACCCCCGTCTCTCGCTGTACTTTTAGCCAACAGGACAACAGAGGTGTGGCGGCTTTGATTTGTTGGCGCAACAAGAGGCCTGCCCCGTTACCACAGCAACTGTGACTGTACAAGTAGACATGCAGGTGTGGAAACTGCAGCATGCAGGTCGCTACCTGCTGCATGTGTGTCATTGTGGTTCAGGTATTACTGTTTTATGAGGACCTGCTTCAAACTTATGGGGACATGAAAGATCCCCGAGACGGAGAAGGTGGAGGTGAGTTCGTGTGAGTCTGTTACACCAATGCTTTGGGTTAGGACTGCTGGGAGGGACTCAGAATGAAAGACTTTAAATATTTACAGTAATACTTTGGTGGTTTATTATTAATGAATAATTCTGAGAATTTTTGAGTTGTAACTGTGGGACACAGGCCTCATGGAAACATGCTGGCATCCACACAGCTGATGCTTTATAAATGAGCAGAATATATAAATACTGTAATTATATACGCTGTAACCCTGCCCTCCAGGATCAGGGACTTCCTGTCCAGGTGGTTAACATGGGCACCGCCTACTCCTCCACCCTGACCCGAGGCTAAGTCCTCGTGTCTACGCCCTGCACACTCATGATCGCACACCTCCCTTCTCCTCTAACACCATCATTAAACATGCTGATGACAGAACAGCCGTTGGCCTGATCAGCGGAGGAGACGAGATTGCGTACGGGGAAGAGGTTAAAGAGCGTCGAGATATTGTGCTGACTACAACCTTCTGCTCAACACCATCAAAACTGAGGAGACTGTAACTGACTTCATAGGGAAACACATTCCCCTAACTGTGTTCAGCGAGTGTCCTCCTTCAGATTCCTGGGGGATCTTAGAGAGCGTGCTCACCTTCTGCATCGTGGCCTGACATGCCAGTTGCTCAGTGTCAGACATTAAAAACCTGCAGATGGTCATTAACACATCACAAAAGATCTTCGGCTGTCTCTTACTGTCTCTGGAGGAGATGGTCAGCGCTTGGTGACGCGTTGCACCTGCATGACCTCTGCCCTCTGGGAGCAGGTGCAGGACAGCGAGGCCATCAGAGCACTGAGCCCGCTGAATGGCCCTAGTGATGAATGCACGAGCGAATGTTTGTATGGTGGTGTGCTGAAATGAAAGCCTAGCAACAATACAGTAATAGTTATGTTGTCTCTATCCTGTAGTGCATTTTGTGCACCAGATGATAGTTTCAATAATATACAAATGGAACATTTCTAAATAACAACTTGATGTACTTCAGTATTTCCAGTACTTTTATCATTTCTTTATTTATTTAGTGCCACTCGAACACGAACATTTTCACTGCACTGTCTCCTCAGGAAGATTTCATCACTTTGCAGATTTTTCCATAAGAATCATGGAACAAGCTGATTGGTTATAAATGCAAACAGTCATTAAAACTCAGAGCTGAACTGAAATGAATTTATTACATCTGATAACTGAAAATGAATCCATGTTATTTTCATATAAAGTTAAAACAAAAAAGTGAAGATTTTTCTTCCTCCCTTTGAATTCATGTTTTTTGTAATAAGTATACATCCAGACTCGTCCCAGTCTGTGCAGCTGCAACACCGTCCAGTTCAGCCTCTTCATTCCTCCATCTCAGCTCCCTGTTACTTTACAACAATTTATCATTGCAGTAATTTATGCGTCCTTCACTGATCCATCACAAACAACAAAAGCACTTTGTGGATGGGACGCTCCGATTTCTACTTTTTGCTGCTGCAGAAAGCTGCTCGACCGGAATCTTCACATTCCCGGTGCCTCTTCTCTGGAGGTTGTTTTTCTTTCTGTTTCCTGGGGAAGCGACGAGCCGCCTGTCACCAATATAGATCCACTCTGGACAAAGCCAGCCCTTAAAACAACGCTTACTCGAGGAAGATGAGGGGCTTTTTGATCCTCGTGCTCGGTAAGATAGTGTGGGCAGCTGTGGGTTATCTCTGACTCTTGCTGTCCAGAGTTTCCTTACTCAGCAGCAGCTTTGGATCACAGTGATCTCAGACAGACTTTTTATCAGGAATCAACACACAGTTGATGGTCCTGAGGCTCCTAACCTGCACTGTTCAGCTCTATTTTTGTTCAGTTTAGTTTCAGTTTTGTGCTCTCGCTTAGTTCCCCCCTAATGGGTTTATTCTCACTTCATTCCTGAGTTTTAAGTCTTAAGTGCACTTCCTGTTTTATTTTGGTACATTCTGTCTCTCTCCCAAACAGTGACAGCAAAGCTAAAAAACACTCTGACTGTTGTGCGTGTGTTCCAGTTTCCCAGCATGCCTTGGCTGCAAAAGTGGAAGTGTATGAGGGGGCGGAGTCTGTGCTTCTGCCCTGCCGGGTAGGTTTTTTACTGGAGGACACCACAGTGACATGGAGCCGCCCTGACCTCGATCCCAGCACCATCCACAGGTGGCACGAAGACCGAGACGAGCCGGAAGGTCAGAACATGCGTTACCGTGGGCGCACGGCAATGAGGGCGAACGAGGCGGACCCCAAAGACCTGAGCCTCACTCTGAGCAAACCCGAGCTGTCCGACACCGGAAGTTACGACTGCATCATCAGCAAGCAGAAAGACGTGCTAAAGCTGACCGACATAGAGCTCCAGGTCAAAGGTCAGCACCGGACTCTCTTTGAAGTCAAAGTAGCTCAGGCACATAGACATGAGATTTAACACACCACAGTTTAGACCACTCTGCTTTACCTCACTTAGTAGAGCAGGTCAACAGGACTAATTAAAAAGTTGATGGTTCAATTCCCTGGTTGTATCAATACAGTAACTCATGCATCCATCACAGTGTGAACGTTAGACAGAAAGCACTTCAACACAGAAAAAATATCTGTGAATGAGTTGTGCTATACGACAAACGCCGAGTGCTCTGAGTAGAAAAGTGCAACCTGTCCATTTATCATATGGTCACTGTAGCACACAGAAGCCCCGCCCACCAGCTTTCTGTACAGTTTTTGAGGATGACACAAATTTTCAATTGTTCAGTCCTCGAGAACAAGTAAGAGTAATCTATAGTATATAAGAGTTGTGTTGTTGTTGTAAAGCTCCTTTAGGCAGCTGTTGGTGTGATTTGGAGCTGTACGAATACAACTGAACTGAAATGAACTGAAGAAAGCTCAGCATGACACTGCAGATCAGGAACCACATGCTATGTTTTTCTCAGCTGCTCCGAGTCCTGGGATCAGATAAAGAAGGATGATCTTGAACTGGCTCTCAAGCAAAGCTGCTCTAGGGTCCAAGAATAACAACATGGAGCAGCTGGTTAAATCTGTGCTAAACTGACAAAACAAAACTAAATGTTGAACTAACTCATGGACATAATGATAGTTTGTGATGAAGTCATTTTAAAAAGGCCGTCTGTTCACATGATGGAGGTAAAAAAGGTCTAATATGTGAAAAACATCCCCTCACCCTAACCTGACCTAACCCTGACCATCATGCACACCTTTTCTTTTACCCTCTCAGTTGGCATGTTGGAGGTGGAGGTGACAGAAGGGTCCGAGTTCATCCAACTGCCCTGCCAAACGACATCTCTGCTGCCTGCCGACACCACCGTGGAGTGGAGCCGCTCCGAGCCCATCCCCATGATTGTCCACGTGTTCCCGAACAGCAGTGCAGAGCTGCCGAAGAAACAGGACGAGTTCTTCTGTGGACGCACGCGCATGCATGAGGACTCGCTGAAAACGGGAGACCTGAGTCTGACCCTGAAGTACCCCTCAGAGCGAGACAACGGTCACTACGTCTGCACCATCAACACGGGCACGGACATGCTGAAGCAGAAAGTAGCCCTGCAGCACGTCAAAAGTAAGCGGCGGGGACACGGGTGAGAGGGAGGGATGCGGTTCACACGCTCACATTCGTGCCTCTTTCTTTGACCAACAGAACCGTTTCCCACCTGGGCCACGGCTTTCCTGAGCATCATGGCCATCAGTCTGGTTGCTGGCGGAGGTTTTGTGGCATATTTCTGGTATTATTTTAAGATGGGTATGCTTTCCATTTGTTTCACGTTTTGGTTCTGTGATCTTGTGGTTTAGGTTCAGTTTCCATATTTAATGTTTTGGTTTTGGTTCTTCTCAGTCTCCACCATGGAGGTGGATGAAGGGGGGGAGTCTGTTCAGCTGCAATTTAAAACCACGCCTAACCTGCCAGTCGGTGCTACAGTGGCGTGGAGGCGCTCCAGGCTTGGCTTCAAACCAATCACAGTTTATGAGTACTCGAACGGCGAAAGCAAACCAGGTGTGAAATACACGGACCGTACAGAGATGGTCGAGGACCCACTGACATCAGGAGATCTCAGTCTGACCCTGAGGCGACCGCGAAGACGAGACAGCGGGATCTACATCTGCACCCTCTGCAGGGGCAAAGTCGTCCTGGGTGAGAAACGACTGAGGCTGGAGGTCAAAGGTAAGAACGTAGCTCCAGGGCTGAAGCTCTGTACCTGCAGTCCCGTTAGACTCCCATGTTGAAACTTTACAGCAGAAAGAAACATGTTTACAGCCTGATACAGAAACAGAAACATTATAGATGAAACAGAAAAACAGAAACAGAAAAATAGAAAGTGGAGGACGTCCCAGAGGCTTTACTCACAGTCACGGAGTTCCTCAGGGTTCTGTTATCGATACTTTGTATTTACTCAGGAAACTTCTGCTCGTTTTTGGCTCCAAAATTACAAAATATGGAGTCAACAAACAACTGGGTGACATCACGGTGGATATGTATATTTTTTTATATACAGTCTGTGATCAAATGTCTCATCTGATGCTTTGATTGGCTGTCCTTTCAGTCCCTCAGGTGAAGGTGTCAGAGGGGGTCGATGCTGTGCTGCCCTGGAGAACCTGGATTCCTCCAACAGAAAAAGCCACTGTGGAGTGGAGCCGTCATGAGCCGTGGCCCATGATTGTCCATGTCTATCAGAGCGGCTCAAGCTGTCTGGAGAAGCAGACCTGGTTGTACCGTGGCCGCACAAAGATGGAGGACGAAGACCCTCGTAAGAACAGAAACCTCAGTCTGGTCCTGCACGAGCCCACGGTGCTGGACAGTGGCGAGTATACGTGCACCATCAAAGAGGAAGAGCGAGTCGTGAGGACGAAGAGTCTGAGGCTCCACGTCAGAGGTCAGAGGAAGAGTTTGTTTCCTGTTTCTGTTGTTTTCGTCGCTTCCTGCTGTCTGACCATCTGTCTGCTCCTTCTGCAGATTTCAATCACATCTCTGATGATGAAGAAAATGAAGAAAATACTCCTTTGATCAGATACCGTGGCCCCCAGTCTGTTTAATCTCTGGCTCCCCCTCAGGTCCTCTCGGTGAACTGTGCTCAGTATCAATCAGTGAGCCGTGGCCCAGATTTTAAAAGTCCAAACAAAGGAAAGGAGGAAATAAGACAACGGGATTCAAAGGTTTTTAAACGTCATCCATTTTTAAAGTATTTCAGACAACAGAACATGTACTGTTTGTTTCTCAGGATCCACATGATAAAAAGTGTTTAGCTGACATTAACACTGTGGTGGGCGTTGGTTTGTGGGGCGTCCGCAGGGGAGACCGACGCACCGGAGCTCCATCATGCATAAGAAGAATTAACTGGATCCTGAGTTGTTGTTGTTCTGTGCGTGCTGCTAAAAGCTGCAGCCCAGGGGTGTTGTAGCAGCAACCGGGAAATAGAGTGTGTCAAAAGTGTGAAATATGTGGTCGGGTCTGTGCTTACCGCCACAAACACCTGTAGGACACCGGATTTATAACATTAAAAAAAAGACAGTTTGAAAATTATCCCTTTTGGCCCAACAACCAAACCCAGTTAGGGAGATTGTCACAGTCTGTGGAAGCAGACTGTGACAATCTCCCTAACTTCTGAATGTGGGAGTGAGAAGGAGCACCCAGGTGCAGACACGCCAGGAGATGGAGCTGAGTTTACACAAAAGGCGAGCTGAAAAACCATGAATACAAAAACAAAGCAGCGGGAGAGAACTACAACTACAAGCTAAACTGTGACGACTATGACAAAGTGACATGAACATGATTCTGAACAGGTGCATGCAAGGAAACACGAACATGGAACACGAACACGGAACATGCCCTGAACAGAATCATGAAAGACTTTAAATTCCCACTAGAGCTGCTCATTTCAGGGGATACTCCCTCTTGTGGTGTAACGGAGGAATAACTACCCTTACAGCACTGTGTCTTATCTTATTGGAAATTGGGGCACACATTATTTTACAACAACCAAAGAAAATAACATATTTGAACAATCAGAACATTTTAACCAAATATAATATTGTAACTAAAGATTATGGGGGATGTCTTGTTTTTGTCCATAATGCATCTCTTGTCCTTACAAATACTAGAACTTAACATCCTTTCAATGTAACATAAGAAAACAAAAATACAAAAACTAAACTCAGAGTGCTGGGTCGCAGCCCCTGGCAGAGGTGATAAAACCAGAAGCTATTTCAGAGGGACATCACTGAAAGATTGTCGATGTTGATTCATCTCTGCAGCGCTCTCTCAGCTTGACTTGTTAAAGAGATACCTGCAACCTTATTCACAGCTCTGCTGCAGGTTAAGCATAAGGCCATATAAAGCCATCAGCACCTCAGTCTGAGGTGTGTCCTCCATCCTGTGACCAGGATCAGCCTCAGAGCTCCATGTGGAAGGAGGTCTCAGCAGGAGCTCCAATGGAGGATCCACAAACGACACAGAGAATGAAGGATTTTTGTTGAGCTCATTGACTTATTCTCAGTCAGACTCGTGTTTGAGATGTTCACGATTCCTTGAAGTCATCACAGGACTAAACATGAGCACAAAAACCCCAACAATTCTACATCAACTTTTTATCATGTGATCAGGTTTCATCAGCTTTAAGACATAAAAGCAGTCAGAATGAGCAGCCTGTGTCACTCTGAACTCACCTGTAAAACCAAGTGGGCACAAAGTGAGAGATTCTGTGTACTGAGAAAAAATGGAAATGAATAAAAGCACTGGAGCCTGTCAGTGTGTGCCTTAACTGTTGCTCTTTGATTTCTTTAAATTACAGTTACATTATACAAACAAAAACAGATAACTCAGCGGCATCATGTGGGCTGAGGTCCAGCGCCAGCTCACTATGGTATCCACTTTGGTCCTTTGATGGATTTCAAAGTGAGATCATGGATATCAGAACATCCATGGGGAAGAAATGTCAAGGGAAAGAAATCCTGTCAAGGTTCGAGGTGTTTCAGTGTGGTCTACAAATTGGAATAAAAGCATTTATCCATGCAGCCTTCATCCATCCACCCACCGATCATCCTTCCATCCATCCATTCGACTGTTCACCCATGCATCATCCATCCATCCTTCAAACTGTCCTTCCGTCCAACAGTCCATCCATCTGTCAGACTGTGAATCCATCAAACAGTCCATCTGTCCGTTGATCCGGTCACTGCCACTCCAGTGGTGCATGTGGGCATGTTTAGCAACACTGTTTTGTTTAAACCATGAGTTGGGATGTTGTGGGGGATTCTTATCACAATGTTCCCCAGCCTTAAGCTGCTTGTCACACACTTTCCCTGATAACGCTACTAAGCTTTCTTAAGGTGGAAGATTACTGAGGGGAAGAGCGCTTTTGTGGGCCAAAGCATTTTTCACTTTTCATCCTATTGCTTCCTCCCCATATGATGTTTTCTTCAATGAACTGAAAAAGACTTTTGCTTGTCCAGTGTCTGAGAGCAGTTCTTCCAAGAAATTATTGAGCTGTTGTGGCAATCCTAGCGTAGCTGAGTTTGTAGTTGATTTCCTTAGTGTGGCCACAGAGATGGACTTCTCTGTAGGTATTACAGGTACTGCAGTGCAGTACCTGTAATACCTACAGCATGCTCTAGTCGCTCTAATAGGATATAACTTCTCTGATGGACAGAGTCTCCCACCCCATGCATGTAAATGTTGCTGAACTGCAGAGCTCCTTCAGTGACAGACTGCTGCATCCTCGATGCATGAAGGAGCGTTTCCGCAGGTCCTTCCTCCCTGCAGCTGTCAGGCTGTACAATCAAAACCGCTCCCAACAAACACAGAGGTTTACATCAGCGCTGCAACTTGGACTAATCAACCGAACAACTACCGCTGTTATAACTTGCACATTATTTTTCTCACTTTATATATACTAACTAATCGGAAGTTACACGTTGACTTTTTAATGCACAGGTACAATCACACAATCTGCACTTTTCTAATTATTCTAAATATTCTTAACTATTTAAACATCTTTCAGTATCCTGCTCTGTTTGCACACTACAACCTGGGTTTGCCACTTATCTGTACTTTAATTGTAATAACTGTAATTGGTAACTATTGTCCATGACGTAAATATGTAAAAATTGTGTGTGTTTCTGTTCTGTGTCCTGTGTCCTGTTCTTGTTGTATATGTGTCTTTTTGCTGCTGTTATAACCAAATTTCCCCTTGTGGGACAATTAAAGAATTATTCTATGCAAATTGCCATGATCATTGATCAATGACCATTGAATGGTTATGAGTACCACCACAGAGGGGTGTATTTTTGCAGGCACTAAATGACCAGATGAAAGACCAGTGAACCTGCTTCTTTCGAGGAATTAACCTCCCTTACTTTCACAATTGGCAACTGCCTGAGGCAAAGGGAAGCTGAAAAGAACTACAAGGCCCATAAGGCACCTGCTAGTTCACCTCTGGTGTCCATCCCCACTCTCCCTTCTCCACCAGTCACTTCAATTTACAGTACCACCCACTCTTCTCTTAAGCCACTGGTGGAACCCATGCAGTGCTTGCGGTTGACCCTGAAGGAGAGGAAAATGTGTTTGAGCCCACTGTTTTTACTGCATCACTCAGGGCATTTTCTCGCTCGCTGCCCTGTAAAGCCACAAAGTCTGTCTACTGTTAACTGTCACACTTTGTAAAAATCACTTCTTAAATCGTGTGTGCATGAAAATTGCCCTACAAGACTTGGCATGCCACAAACTGTCTGTAGTGTCTGTACTGGATCAGTGTACGCCAGCAAGAATCAACATATGCCTGCAGGTCCAAGGACGATGCAGCTTTCTGCACTTCTTGTGGTCCCTCCTTGTTTGTCATTTACGGCACCACCTCTGCAATAACTTGGCTGTAGCTCAATCTCTGGGTGCTCCAGTCTCAAGCCATAGTATCCTTGGCCACGTTACTGAACCCCAAGTTGCTCTCTGATGGATCCATTGGCTTGCGAATGTTGGATAAAAAGAACTTGGTTGTGGAAAAAAGTGCTTGGGTGAATTTTGCATGGTACATAAACCTTTGAGTGCTGGAGTAGAAAAGCTATCTCATATGACTGGAAGTATTCCTCTGTCTCAGTTGACTCCTCTTTCTCAATTGATTCTTTCTCTTCGGGGCGATCTTGGCTCAAGAGTTGGGGGTTCGCCTTGTAATCGGAAGGTTGCCGGTTCGAGCCCCAGCTTGGACAGTCTCGGTCGTTGTGTCCTTGGGCAAGACACTTCACCCGTTGCCTACTGGTGGTGGTCAGAGGGCCCGGTGGCGCCAGTGTTTGGCAGCCTCGCCTCTGTCAGTGCGCCCCAGGGTGGCTGTGGCTACTATGTAGCTTGCCATCACCAGTGTGTGAATGGGTGGATGTCTGGATATGTAAAGCGCTTTGGGGTCCTTAGGGACTAGTAAAGCGCTATATAAATACAGGCCATTTTTACCATTTTTCATCATAATAAGTGTAGTCCTCTGACACATCTTCCATTTCAGTTTCAGATTCACTGAAACTACACAGACATATTTCAGATTCTTGCCCATCGTCATCTTCGACACTTTCCTTCACTTCATATCCTTCTTCCACATCTGCAGTGGGTGATGTGGGGGCTTCTTCACAGGGAGAAGTAGCATGTGGTCTAACTATTGGATATATGTCCTCGCCATTATTTTCCTCCTCTTTCAACCCTGAATCCTCCTCATCAGTTGATTCTTCCTCCTCATTGGAGGACAACATATGCATTGTCCTACTGGTCATTGTTTTTCCACAACATGGTAAAACAGACTTATTTTAAATCACTTGAACAGTATAGATAAATACCTTCTGAAAGTTATGTCAGCAGCCAACAAAAAAAGCCGTCACAAAGTGCTGGCTTCAGAAATGCCCCTCAACGGGCATTTTATTTATTTTCATTATGAAACAGTTACATACATTAGAGCAGATGACATAAGCTATAAGGCTCCAAAGGACCCAGGAAGAAAATGTGGGAGAAGTGGTGTTATTGTTTGGCTCTTGAAGCAGACTAGGTCACATTGTACAGTTGGATCATACAATTTTGCCTCCAACTTTTACTGCAAAAGTAACTATTGTACTTGATTTTGTTAATAATCATCCCATGACCTCTTGTTCCTTCCTTTTCAGCGTGTATGTTCGTGTTTGTATGTTTACAGTTTAAAAAAAAAAGGTCAGATATCTCACCTGCCTGTCCTTCAGCTTACCACTACTCGGGCACCAACATGGCAAACCTCCCTCTGTGGAACCTTGGCTCGTCACCGTCTCCAGCGACTCTAGTGATACCTATACTCAGTAAGGTTTTGCACTTCAGAAATAGCATTCTCTTTGGTCTGTATTTGTTGTAATTTAGTATTTCTAAATTATTCTGAATTGAATCTCAAAAGTTGGCTCCGTCCACAAATATTTTCCTTTTCACATTTAGAATCTGTATCTACTTTACTAATGACGCGCTGTATGGTTTCCTCCTGCCAGTAGGGGGCGGTAAAACGCCATCCTGTGACATCAAACTGGCTAATCGCCTAAAAGAAGGGGCGTTGTCGTCACTTCCGGCAGTATCTAACATGGAGTCTGGTGGAGTGAAGTTGAGTCTGTGGGAGGACGGTCCAAAGCCGGGACACTTTTACTCCTTCCCCGGGAGCAGCAGTAACGGACCGGGTACAGCTTGTGGACCGGTCCGACACACACTGTGAGTGAGCCGCGGTCCTCCTCCGGGGCCGGTCCCGGTGCCGGTTTCGGTTTGAGTGCTGCATCATCATGGAGGAGGGTAGCTAATGCTAAGCTAACTGCCAGGTTACACTGATTTAAACGCTGGGTATTCTCCGTCCTTTCTGCTGAGTAACGTCAGCACCGACGTGAGACCCACGGGTCACACCTGAGTCCACCTGAGCTCTCGTGCGGTGTTTCAACAACAGGTTTAGTTGAGTTCGGTGGACCCGTCCCTCGGGCAGCTTTACTGCTGTTTGCTGGCACTGGCGCCATCTTGGGACGTGCACTCAGTGTTAACAGGCTTAAAATTGACCCAGGCAGCAACACTCGAGGTTAGGCGTCAGTGATCTGTCACTGCATTGTGGAGGTTTACAGGAAATACAGCCAGGCTTGTCCAATTAGAGCTTTCAGCAACCTGAAGGTGAGTCTGCTTACGTCACCATGGTAACGAGTGGGTGACTGAGAGCAGACACACGTTATCCACAGAGCGCAATTTACTCTGTTTGTCAACAGAGCCTGGCTGTAGGTGAATGAACTACTGCTCCCATGAGAATGACCTCTGACCTCCTTTAGCCGAGTCCTTTCTGTTCAGATCGCACTCTGTGTGTGTATTATCATTTCCAAGGTAACTGTGCTCTCCACCAATCAGACGTTTAAGCAGAGGATTGTGGGTAGCATAGTTATTTTCTGTTACATGTAGGCATGTTCCTGGCATCTAGTTTCTGAGCTGAGTAAAAGAGGAAAAAGATTAGGCTAGTCTCAAAGTAAGAATCACTTCGATAGCAAGTTAAAATTGACGACCATTAACTGGACAAAGGCATTTGGAACCATTAATGAATCATGCTGCTTAACTGTGGGACACCTTGCATCATGGATTGTGAAATATATATATATATATATATATATATATATGTGTATTTATAAAATATACGCGCACAGACACAGTCCAGATAACGAAAAGAAGAAACATGCGCGTTGCGTGTGTTGTGCCGTGCATTAGTAGCAATGCACACTGTTCGAAAATTCATGACAACCATTTCAATAAAAGTTCTACATCTAAAATATTGAGACAATAAAGCATCTAGGTATTTTTTTCCGCTTAGCTGAAGTTGAGCCACAGGGCAATGGCCCCAGCTTACCTGGGGGGAACATTGAGGCATCTCAGGGCCAGCTGAGATGTCCTCTCAGTAGGACATGCTCTCTGCCCTCTGGGTTTTCACATGTTCCATCACACAGGCTAATTAAGCCACCATTGGTCTTGTTTAAATTAACCGTGCCCTGTCCTCCTTCCACAGAAACCCGATGGTTACAGGGACGTCGGTACTTGGTGTGAAATTCACTGGCGGGGTGGTGATCGCAGCGGACATGCTGGGCTCGTATGGCTCTCTGGCTCGCTTTAGGAACATCTCCCGCCTCATGAAGGTGATGCCACCACCAACAGAGGTCAGCTGACCGACTGCTTGTTTCAGCGACTTTAATATTGGTGTTTCCTCTACAGGTGAACAACAACACCATCCTGGGAGCCTCGGGCGACTACGCCGACTACCAACACCTGAAACAGGTCATCGAGCAGATGGTGTAAGCACACACACACACACACGTATGTGAGTGTGCATACTCATATACACACACTTGTACATCCCCCTCCCCATCTCACTGGTGTGGTTTTCTCGTCAGTATCGATGAGGAGTTGCTAGGTGACGGGCACAGCTACAGCCCAAAGGCCGTGCACTCGTGGCTCACCCGCGTCATGTACAACCGCCGCAGCCGCATGAACCCACTGTGGAATACCGTAGTCATCGGTGGCTTCTACAACGGTGAGAGGTGAGACTTCCCGTCTACTTCATGAATAAGGACTTGGGGTGGGGGGTGGTTGGGGGCAGACCAATCAAGCTGCATCCGTATTTGTTACAGCCCGTTTGTTTAGTTCTAGGTCAGTTTTGTTTCTTTAATGTTTTATGTTTTTGGTGCTCATGGATACGGCGGTTTCTTTAAAAAAAAAGTCTGTAACTCCCAGGATGCGTTTCAATGTGTTTACCTGTTAGAGGTGAACCTGAAATGGGAAGTAGCTCTTCTCTCACCAGGTTGCCGCCTTCCTTCTGTCCAGTTTCCTAGGTTACGTGGATAAACTGGGCGTGGCTTATGAGGCTCCCACAGTGGCCACGGGCTTTGGTGCATACTTGGCTCAGGTGAGTTTCAGCTGTAACGCTCTGCTGGCTTTAGAAGATTAATCATGTCTAAAGGTTTTTAAGGTGTGGTCATACAGCTGACTAACAGTTGAGGCATTAAAGCGTTGCCCAGGAGACCAGTGATGGAGTGTTTGTGCGGAGTTTGAACCTGTCCCAATAAAGCTGTGTTAAATCTGTGTGCAGCCTCTGATGAGGGAGGTGGTGGAGAACAAGGCGGAGATCACCAAACAGGAGGCACGGGAACTGGTGGAGCGGTGCCTGAAAGTGCTGTACTACAGAGATGCTCGCTCCTACAACAGAGTAAGTCGCACCGCCGCACACACTTAGGTGTAATGGACGCCATCCAGAGAAAGTAACAATTTTATTTCTGTTTCATTTCAGCACGAGATCGCCATCGTCACTGAAGAGGGCGTGGAGATCCTCGGACCCCTGTCTTCTGAAACCAATTGGGACATAGCCCACATGGTCAGGTAGGGTCAAAGGTCAGAATACGAGGAAGAGTTAGGGATTTTTCCTCCAGTTTAAAAACTGTTTCTGAGAGTAAGAACCACCTGATATGTCGATAGCATAACCAAGCAGAACACCTGACTTCACTGTAATGAAAATGTTGATCAGATACAAACAAAGCTTTATTTACAATCTGTTGATGTGACTGACGTTTTTCTTCATGTTTCTCTGCAGCGGGTTTGAATGAAGAGAAGTGGCAGCGGTCTCAGCATCACTAACAAACCCTTCTCTTCCTGTTTGCTCCAGTTTATTCTGTGTACTTTCTCTTTTGTATGATGGAAAATAAATGTAAGAAATAAAGAGAGCTGTTTTTCTTGGTTTATTTGTCATCTGCAGTTTATTGAAGATTATCTTCAGATGAAACAGTTAAATTTGTCCTCAGTAAAAGTAGAATCACCTTTTTTTTATATCAACTGTTCCACAGACTTTTACCACTGCACATTGGTTTGAAGAGTTGAATTTGTTTTGATGGGGGTTTTGTTTTTTTTGACATTTTGGAATTAGTCTTTTATCCACATTAAAATTCTTGGGGTTTGTAGGGAAAAAGCATTATTTACTCTAAGAAATTTGAGATTGTGTAAATATTTTAACCACATCCTTTATGTGGTTAATGAGAATTCAGTTATTATAAAATGCTCAGACTGGAGAACCTGAGCTCCCTGTTTCTTCCTAACATTTCTACATGCATGTCAACTTTGTTTTGTTTGAGCTGGCTTTGCTTTCGCTGTTGCTATGCAGAATTAAACTGAAAAATTCATCTGTTTTGTAACTAGGCAGACCAGGAAAACCGTACAATCAGCATAATTCTTGTTCTAAAAGTAATTCTACTCAACGAATAGGATTAAACCCGTTTTTGGTGTCTGGGTAGATTTTTGAGAACTGACCAATGGGAATAGACGCTGGGTTTATGTATCATTACCAAGAATTGTTTGAAAATGAAAAAGATCGCGCTGAAATTATTTAACGGGCTGTTTCAGCGCTTGCTAGCTAGTCTCAGCTAACTGCAGGTTTCCCCAAACTTATGCAAATGTCCTGTTTATAAGATTGATGAAACCTGCAGTCAGCTGAGACTGAAGAAGTCACTTGGATGAATGATGAAACGTTTCTCCCACTGAAAACGCTACATCCAGATGAACAGAATTCAAGGATTCTTTATTGTCATTCGCATCACATGTTTACATGAGGTGGAACAAAATTATGTGCACACGGTCCCGGAGCGAAAGAAACAATAACAAAAATAAGTAGGACAAATAAATAGAGTGCAACAACCTAAGTATTATAAATGCAAGTATTAAAGTAATACAAATAAAATAAATAGAGTGTGGAGTATGTATGGAGTATAGATATAGCAGCAAACGGGCATGATGACCACCAGCACTGATAAAGTGACTGTGTGAGTGTCAGTAGTGCTTGAGGAGCTACAATATCAGTTCTTGTCCATTTATGTATTGAGAAGTCTCACAGCTTCTGGAATGAAGCTGTTTCTCAGTCTGGTGGTTTTACATTTAATGCTCCTCAGCCTCCTGCCTGACAGGAGTGGGACAAAGAGTGTGTGTGCTGGGTGAGTGGGGACCTTCATGATACAGGTGGCCCTCTTCCTGCATCTGGAGGTGAATTCTCTTCGTCTGGACAGAGACCGCGAACGCACCGGGAAGCAATGGCGGCGGCGTGTGTCTGTATGTAAACAACAGCTGGTGCTCTACAGTCACTGTGAGGTAGAAGCTGTGCACTACAGACATCGAGCTTCTGGCTGTTTCCCTGCGCCCCTACTACCTTCCCAGACAATTCCCACAGCTTTTCATCATCCTGATTTACATCCACCCCAGAGCTAATGCAGCTAAAGCCACAGAGTACTTCACCAACACTCTGTACAAACTGGAGCAATTATCACCGGACTCTCCCAAGTTCATCCTGGGTGATTTCAACCACTGTTCCCCTGACAAGTCGCTTAAAGGATACCAACAGTATGTTTCATGCAGCACATGTCAGGGGAAGACTCTGGATAAATGCTATGGCTCTGTACCAGATGCATTTAAAGCCCTAACCCTCCCCCCTCTCGGCTCAGCAGACCACCACACCATCCTGCTGGCCCCTGCTTACACCCCAGTTATCAAGAGGATTAGAAAGGTCACCAAAAACATCAAGCAGTGGACAGCGGAAAGTATCCTCACCCTACAAGGATGTTTTGAAGCCACTGACTGGGACAGCCTTCTTTCTCCCTCTGATGACATCGACGAACAAGTCGACACGGTGACATCATACATCTCCTTCTGTGTTGACAACATTATCCCCTCAAAAACAGTCTCCATCTACCCCAACAACAAACCCTGGATTACCAAGGAACTCAAGGAAATCCTTAATAAAAAAAAGAGGATTTTCTTCACCAGCTCTGCACTGGACAAAAAGGAGGTCAACAGGGAGGTGAAGAGGGCCATAAAAACTGCTAAACTGGAGTATAAAAACACAGTTGAAAAAAAAATTCACCACAGGGGCCCTTCACTCAGCCTGGCAGGACCTCAAAACCAACCATGGCCTGCAGTCACCATCCCCAGAACCATCCAGGTGGAGGGCAGCAACCCCTCCTCCCTCCCTGACGACCTCAACGCTTTCTACACCAGGTTTGAGACGGACAACATGGCCCAGCTTGAGGAGTCCAGATCCTCACTCAAACCTGGCAGCTCTGCACTCACCTTCAGGACTGAGGATGTGGTGAGAGCCCTCAGGAGGACCAGGGAGAGGAGCTCACCCGGCCCTGACAACATCAGCAGTCGAGTTCTGAGGCACTGTGCAGGGCAATTAGGAAGTGTGTTTCGGACTCTATTTTAACACTCAATTGACAGTCACACCGTCCCCCAGCTGTGGAAACACTCCATAGTCATCCCCATCCCCAAAAGAAACAACCCAAAGTCTCTAAACGATCTTCGTCCTGTGGCCCTCACCTCCCTGGTGATGAAGGCCATGGAGAAGATCATAAAACAGCACATCATAAGAGCAACTGACCCCCTGATGGACCCACTCCAGTTTGCTTACCGTGCACGCAGAGGTGTTGATGATGCATAAATCTTCATCTTGGACTCCATCCACAAACATCTGGAGCTCCCTGACTCCTCCGCCAGACTTCTGTTTGCTGATTTCTCATCAGCGTTCAACACTCTGCAGCCTCATATCCTGGCCACTAAACTTTCCTCCCGATTTCACCTGGATGATCAACTAATCCTGTGGATATTGGACTTTTTGACCAACAGGAACCAAAGTCCGGGTCAACAACTCTCTTTCCGGTCTCCGTTCCACCTCCACTGGCTCCCCCCAGGGCTGTGTGGTCTCCCCCCTGCTCTTCATCCTCTACACTGATGACTACAGATCCACACAGCCCAACTGTCACCTGGTGAAATATGCTGACGACACAGTTCTCCTGTCACTGCTGTCAGGCCCCTCACAACACCACGGGCCCACTCTTCAGGAGTTTGTAGAGTGGTGTGACAGCTCCAAATTTGAACTGAACGTGAGAAAAACCAAAGAGATGGTGGTGACCTTCTCCAGCAGGCAGAGGGATCTGGCTGCTTCAGTCACCACCACCATCCATGGGAAGCCAGTGGAGGTAGTTGAGGAGTACAAATACCTGGGAACCATCTTTGACAACCTCCTGAAATTCTCTGCCAACACAGAGGAGATTCTCAGGAGGTGCCACCAACGGCTATATCTCCTTAGGAAACTCAACTCCTTTGGAGTCAGCACACCTATCATGATGACTTTCTACTATGCCTTCCTGGAAAGCATCATGACCTTCTCCATCACCTGCTGGTTCCACTCCCTCAGCCTTCAGAACAGGAACAGACTGCAGCACACGGCATCGGTGTGCTCTAAAATCATTGGACTGCCTGTCAGAACTCTTGCTCAGGTTTTCAGCCAACAGGCCCTTAGACAGGCAGCCAAAATCATCAACGACCCCTCTCACATTCTTCACCCCGCATTTCAATGGCTCCCCTCTGGGCGACGCCTCCACAGCATTTCCTGCAGGACTGAGAGGAGGAGAGCCACCTTTGTCCCCAAAGCCACTCTGCTTTTTAACTCCAGCTGATAAGAACATTTCCCACACCCAGAAACATAAACTACACTCTTCCTACACTACTGACACTTTATTTACTTTTAGTCACTTACAGTTATTTATTCACCTTCAGTCACTTTAATTTTAAAACTGTATATAGTCAAAGGAGTTTGCAAAGAAAAGCGTCTGGACTTCTTTGAGTTGCTTGAAGACGTTTCACCTCTCATTGATGTTCCTTTTCAGCGTTTTCCTGCATTTATGGACTTCCTAAGATCCACAAGGAAGGGGTCCCACTCAGACCCATAGTCAGTAGCATAAACTCAGCCACTTATAACATTGCGAAACACCTTGCTACCATCCTGGCACCTCTCGTGGGGAACACCCCACACCACATCAAGAACTCCACCGACTTCACCGACAAGGTCCAGAAACTTAGCCTGGATCCAAATGAAACCATGGTGTCCTTTGATGTAGTCTCTCTCTTCACTTGCATACCCACCACGGAGGCAGTGGAGACTGTCA
The DNA here is from genome assembly GCF_001858045.2 of Oreochromis niloticus. NCBI lineage: Eukaryota > Metazoa > Chordata > Actinopteri > Cichliformes > Cichlidae > Oreochromis > Oreochromis niloticus. The sequence goes on from NC_031985.2 coordinate 1,247,369, forward strand.
GAAAACGACTACAAGAAGACAGCTCCTTGGAAGACAGGACCAACTTCACACCCGATCAGATTTGCACACTGTTAGACCTCTGCCTTACCACAACATACTTCAAATACAACGAAGGCTTCTACAGACAAAAACATGGCTGTGCCATGGGCTCCCCCGTGTCACCTATTGTAGCCAACCTTTACATGGAGGAAGTGGAAAGAAAGGCTCTTGGCTCTTTTAAAGGGAGAGTACCCAGCCACTGGTACAGATATGTGGACGACACCTGGGTCAAAATCAAGACACAAGAAGTGGAATCCTTCACTGCGCACATTAACGCCGTGGATAAAAACATCAAGTTCACCAGGGAAGACACTAAGGACAACTGTTTGCCTTTCCTGGACTGCGCTGTGCACATTGAAGAGAACGGCAACCTCAACATTGAAGTTTACCGGAAGCCCACACACACGGACCAGTACCTCCTCTTTGACTCCCATCACCCTCTGGAACACAAACTTGGAGTAATTAGGACCCTACACCACCGGGCAGAACTTGTTCCCTCTAAGCCTGAAGGGAAAAAGAAGGAACACACACATGTAAAGGAAGCACTGAAAACATGTGGTTATCCTAACTGGGCGTTCATAAAGTCAGCAAAAAGGCACAGAAAAGAAGATCAGACACCAGCGAGGGAGGATAAGAAAGACAGACGCAACAACGTTGTCATCCCCTATGTAGCCGGTGTATCAGAGAAACTCAGGAGAGTTTTCTCCAAGCATGACATCCCAGTGTACTTCAGACCCAGCAACACACTCAGACACAAACTGGTTCACCCAAAAGACAAAACTCCAAAACACAGACTGAACAACGTGGTGTATGCCAGAGGTGGGACCAAGTCATTGTTTTGCAAGTCTCAAGTAAGTCCCAAGTCTTTATCCTCAAGTCACAAGTCAAGTCTCAAGTAAAGTCAAGCAAGTCAGAGTCAAGTCGCAAGTCAAGACAGACAACTTTCAAGTCAAGTCCCAAGTCCGAAACTTTGAATTTCAAGTCCTTTCAAGTCTTTTTTTTTTTAACCCTCTGGGGTCCCGGGTATAATTGGCCGTTCTTGACTACTTTTGATTTTACTTCTATATTTCACTTTTAAAATATGTTTTTCTTGCCTTGTTTGGTATCATTATTTACAGCACAACCTCAAATATCTGAAATTTGAGTTATTTTTTTCATTTTGGTATACTATATTAGCACAGTTGATCTAAATTCAGACAAAAAATTCAGAATCTGAGTAGAAAAAAGTTATATTTTTTTTTACATGTTTAACGAATCATTTTCATAACTTGAAATGCAAATAGAAATTGTACATTTCTAAAAATTATGCACAAGTTTTGCAAACAACAAAGTTATATGGTACTATTTACCTAAAAATGCAGCCAAGGCCTCAGGCGTTTTTTATATAACATTTTAAATCTATTTACAGAACAATCAGGTGTGCTGCATCAAATAAGAAGGCAAACAAATTATTTGTGCCAGTCCAAAAAATGTAGTTTGTGTTCAGTATAAGACAGAGGAGAACAGCACAGGCCTAAACCCTGCAGGTCTGACAACTGGAGGTGCAACAGTCCAGTTTTCTATGTGGAGACAGCGTTTACACTGGAATCTGCCTTTGACAGCTTTTTTAGATCAAATATGAAATTCAGCAGTCTAACCGACACACAATACAAAACAATAACTACACAACAAACTAACTACAGCCTCCAAACACGCTAAACGTCACTAATGTCTCACATATGAAAACTCTCTCTCTCTCTTTCTTTCGCTCGCCCGCTTTCCGTCGCGGGTGTCACTCCTAAAAACTTCCCCTTCTCCCTAAACAACCAAATGTCACATGTTGCCTTATCATTTTTTTGATTGGCTGACATGGTAAACTCTAACACCAATAGGGAAGGGGTGTTTTTTCTTTTTCTTTTTTCACTCGCAAGCGGAGAGCGTATGCTAGGCTGTCTGTAGAAAACGCCGTTTTTGTCTAGCATCCCTGTTGAGAATAACCTTTGCAAATAAACAACAGCTAATAATATGAGATCAAAGTATTTTATTTGATGTATTGACATAAATGACAGAAGAAAAAGGCCATGTATAGCAGGACTACTCAATTACACACTAAGGTGGGCCAGATTTTCTAACCAAAAAAAATTTTTTCCCTGGCTCAGACATGCAAAAGTTAAACACGACCATACACTAATTGCAAATTAAACACAGTGATTTTGAATTGTGATGTGATGGTAAAATAAATATTTGTCAGTCTAAACTGGGTTAAATCTACGGGGTTAAAGATGGGGAGGAGACGGAGAGAGACTGAGTACAGCTACAGAACCCACTTTCTGAAACGGACCCTGCTCACCATTCACCGACAATTCTGAGCTAACAAGTTGCATGTTATTCTTGGATGCGCTTGCAGGACCGGATTTAAAATAGCATGACAAACATATCATACCTGTTAAAGCCAAACAGTATCATCAACGTAGCCCGAAGAACATTTGCTAATAACATGAAGTTAGCTAAGTCAGCTGTCTCATCTAGCAAAAAAAAAAAAAGCACCACCTACCGTTCTTTATGCAACTTCAAATGTCGGACACATCTCCGTCTGTGATTCTCTTCTTGCATGTTTTGCATATTGCATTTCGTTTTTTGTTGACTACTTCGTAGTTTATGTACCCGAAAGAAATTACTCTTGGGAGCATTTTTGGCTCGAGCGTTTTTGTTCTTGTTTTTTTCAAATCTGGTTAATTTGATTGGCTGTGCTACAGCCCACGCTCACATACATACAGAGTGTGGTAAGAATGAATGAATGAATAAAGTGAATTAATGGTCCACACTTTTTATATAATATGTATGTTAAATTTTAGATTTGGGTAAAATATCAAGTCTTTTCAAGTAAACAGGTTCAAGTCCAATTCAAGTCCCAAGTCACTGGTGTAAAAGTCCAAGTCAAGTCACAAGTCTTACAACCTTTTTTCAAGTCAAGTCTAAAGTCATAAAATTAATGACTCGAGTCCAACTCGAGTCCAAGTCATGTGACTCGAGTCCACACCTCTGGTGTATGCTGTACAGTGCAGTGAGGAATGCCCGGACCTCTACATTGGAGAGACCAAACAGCCACTTCACAAGCGCATGGCACAACATAGAAGAGCCACCTCCACGGGACAAGACTCAGCAGTCCACCTGCATCTTAAGGATAAAGGTCACTCTTTCGAGGATGCCAATGTTCACATATTGGACAGAGAGGACAGATGGTTTGAAAGAGGAGTGAAAGAGGCCATCTATGTCCACTGTGAGCGACCATCTTTGAACAGAGGCGGTGGTTTACGACACCAACTGTCTGCCATCTATAATCCAGTTTTGAGTTCCCTCCCCAGACGCCTTAACGCCCACTCACATCCTGGGCCATCTGACCTCAGGAAATCACATGATAGGGTGGGGCCAGGTTTCACAATGGGCTCACCCGAAACCCTGACTGATTAGGTCCCACACCCACTTTCACACCTTGGCGCATGTGATTAGAGGATCACCAGGGGGTCCTTTGTCCCTCCTTGGGGGGATACTCCCACTGGGTTAAATCTGGGACTCTCGGCCATTTGACCTTAGAACTGAAGAAGCTTCTCGGATGAGAGGTGAAACGTCTTCAAGCAACTCAAAGAAGTCCAGACGCTTTTCTTTGCAAACTCCTTTGACTACTGAAGCGAGATCGATCAACTGTAGACCAGACAACAAACGACGGAGGCACCAGACGAATGCAATCAAACGATGAGTTTATTAACACAGGAGAGGCAACATCTGCATATGTCGTTCTCTGACAAAAATTCATCAAAAACTGGTTTTATACCATAGAACATTAACGCCCACACATATACGTCAATACAAGTCAAAAATACATAGTTGACAGACATGAGCGCATCTTATACATTTTAATAACTATAAACAGTCATATAACTTCTCTTTTCTATAACACCTGCCTTTTAAGGTAATAAACTTCAAGCTTCGGGATCGTTAAAAGCTAATAATTGACCCTCGTCACCAATCACTAAGTAAACTGAATTGGCGCAGGTCTCAAAAAGAGAGCAGAAGACACTTAGGCCTTCGCTCAGGCCTGCCACTAAATTAATAAGTGTATTGTAAGCATGCATGCAATTAACCTGCTATGTTCTCATCTTCCTTCAACATGTATCACCTGGACACTCTCACCAGTGAAGCTTAAAACCCTCTTGGATAGAACATCAACTCTAAACAAGCACAGTTATGCATTGTGTATAGAATGAACTCAACCTGTGAATAAAAGGTCAATGTAATGACAAACATATTCAATGCAATATGAACCCCATAAGAAATATTACTGATAAAATAATACTGTAGAACATGTCATTAATGCATTTATCATAAGGCAGATTATATGGTTACAGTAAAAGAATCTCTGAATCCTAACACTACGATGACCTGGATGACTGAGAACCTTCACAGACAAAACTGTATATACTGTATATTTATTATTTCACTCCTATTGCCTGTTCTTATTGTCCTTATCTTCAACATATGCTGCTCAGTTGTTTGTTAATTGCCCCTCGGGGATAAATAAAGTCTTCTGATTCTGATATGTCTGTGACGGTTGGGAGGCTGCCTCTGACCACTCTCTGTGCAGCCTTCACCACCCTCTGTTTCAGTGCAATTTCTGTGCCACACTTTGATGCCAGAGCACAGAACACTCTCCACCGCACATCTGTAGAAGGAGATGAGGACTGAGCTCTCAAGTCCTGCATACCTCAACCTCCTCAGGAAGTAGAGCCTCTGGTGAGCCTTCCTGATCAGGCTGGAAGTGTTGTTTTTCCAGGTAAGTTTGCTATCCAGGTACATACCCAGGTACTTGTAGCTGGGTACTACTTCGACTGCAGATCCTCCAACGTGTAGGGGTGTGTACGTCTTCCCCTCCTCAAGTCCACAATCTTCTCCTTCGTCTTCTTCTCATTTAAGCAAAGATTGTTTTTCCTGCACCAGTCCTCCAAGTGTTCCACCTCCTTCCTGTAGCCGGTCTCCTCATTGTTTGTGATGCAACCAACCACAGCTGTGTCATCCCCAAACTTCTCAATATGACAGCCTGGATGGTTGGGTGAGCAGTCAATATATAAGCAGCGTGAACAGGAGGGGACTTAGCACACAGCCCTGAGGGAAGCCAGTGCTGAGGACTATGGAAGATGAGGTGACTTTGGTTGTGTCCAAATTCATGGGCTGCATCCTCCTGAGGACCCGGCCTTTGCGGTCTACGTGGGCCGGGTCCTCAGAAGGTCGGGTAGGCCAGAAGTAAACGGCTGTGAAATTGGACGGTCTAGCCTTCTGATTAACGTCACCGCTGTCTCCGTGGAGTTTAATAAACTCGGCCGTCTGCTCCTTGCTATCTAAAATATAACAGGACACTGGCGTAAACGCTCGACCATCTCACACTTCTGTTTAATCAGTTTTCTGTTTCACGTTTATTCAGCTGTGTGAAAACCACCCGGGGGATTAATAAACTTTTATTTTATCTAATCTAATCTAATATCTTTAATCTCAGCCAAACAGATTTACTCACGAACAAATAAAACACTGAAAAAAGCCAAACAATATCCTTTTTAGGTTATATTACGTTTAACCTGAGTAGCAAAAGTCCGCGGTGATCTGAAAATGATGTGCCGGGAGTTGTGCCATTCTCGGCGGCTTCAGTGACCCTCGAGCTCTCGGTTAGCTATCGAGCTGGTGGGTAACAGACGTCTCTGAAAACGTCGAAGCACTTTTGCAAATATGCAATACCTTGGTAAACCGAGCAGATATTTGAAGTTTACACAGCTACATTCTCGCCTGAAAATATGTTAAAAGTTTATTTTGTGACCCAGAAAGATTAATAAAAGTAATTTTAAAACTTAGTAGCAGCCGCCATTGCCGGAAACTGGAGTTTGGCTGGGCCGCGCTATGAATTCTGGGATATGGTGGGCCACGAAGGACACACCCGACCCATCCTTCAAATTCGGGGAAAAGGAGGACGCATTTGTCGGCTGCATTCGGAGTCTACGAATTTGGACAGCCTTCGGCGCGTCGCTGTGACGTAATCGGTCTACAAATGCGGCCTCAGGAGGATGCAGCCCATGAATTTGGAGACGACCCTTGTGGATCCTCACAGACTGGTCTGTTGGCCAGGAAGTCCAGGACCCAGTTACAAAGAGAGGAGCTCAGTCCCAGAGTCAGTAGTTTGTCAACTAGTGTCTGCGGGATCAACTTTTGATCAATTTTTTCAACAACAGAATCAACTTTTGGAGACATAACCAGGCAGAACACCTGACTTCACTGTAATGAAAATATGATATGATGATATGATATAAACAAAGCTTTATTTGCAATCTGTAGATGTGACTACTGTTTGTGTCCATGTTCTGTAAAAGTAGAATCACTGATTTGTATTAACTGTTCAACATAGTTTTACCATAGCATGGCATTTGAATGGTTGAATTTCTTCTAATGTGCGTGTTTTTTTATTAGTCTTTTATCCACAATAAAATTCTTGGGGTTTGTAGGCAAAATAATGGATTATTTACCCTAAGAAATTTGAGATAATATTTTAACCATATCCTTTATGTGGTAAATGAGAATTCCGTTTATTAATATTAAATGATCACTTCAGACTGGAGAACCTGAGCTCCCTGCTTCTTCTTAACATTTCTACATGCATGTCAATTTTACGTTTTGTTTGAGCTGGTTTCGCTTTCGCTGTTGCTATGCAGAATTCGACAGAAAAAATCATCTGTTTTGTAACTGGGCAGACCAGGAAAAGGCGTCCAATCAAATTAATTCCTGTTCTAAAAACATTTCTACTCGACGAATAGGATTGAACCCGCTTTTGGTGTCTGGGTAGATTTTTGAGAACTGACCAATGGGAATAGACACTGGGTTTGTAGTCAGGCAGACATAACAAACTTGTCCAATCACAAAAAAATCTGAAAAGGGGAATTTTGCTGTATCTTGGCTCAGGTACTTTCTTTTTCTTTTTTAGAATAAATAGTGAAGCGGGCTTCGCTTATTGGATCATACAGTAATAACAGAATTTATGTATCATTATCAAGAATAATTTGGAAATGAAAAAGATTGCGCTGAAACGATTTAACGAGCTGTTTCAACGCTTGCTGGCTAATGCTTATCAGTTAGCTACTAGCTTAGCTTGTGAGCCACCCTATGATGATTAGCATGCAGGTAGCCCGTATATGTCTGTTATCCGGAAAATCACCGGTGTGCTAACCGGGAGCCGATTCACGCAGGCGTGACAGTCGTGAAACGGTTCTAACATCTGTTCAGAACAACTCAGCCACCGAGCCTGGGCCGCCTCCGGTAGCTAACGCGGAGGACGGCATTAGCCTGCTAGCTTCGGAGTAACATGTTGAGCTGGGCTCGTGTGTGTGTGTGTGTGCGCGCGCGCGCGCGCTGTAAATGGCAGCACATGACCATTGGCGCTGTAAACACTGCAGCCACACCGGCGCCTCCTGATAACGGTAGCGGGCTCCGCGCTGCTCCTCCCCCGCTCCGGGATCGCCGTAACACAGCCGGCGTTGGTCTCTCCGTTACCGCCCGCGGTCCGGCTGCCAGCCGAGCTATGACGCGAAACGTGGGCTGATGGCAGCTGTTTACATTCAGATTTTTTAACCTGGACGGTAAAATTAAACCGTTTCAGCTGGATCAGCATCGAGGGCCTGCGTGGATAGGACGTTAACCTGAGTCCCCGGAGGGGTCCAAGTAGGGCAGTGTTTGGCCGTTTTCTTGGGTTTCTGGACCCCGCAGGCCTGTACAGTAAAGCTGGGCAGCAGTAACACCTCAGGGCCCGCTGGACCCCAACACTGGACAGCAGCAGGACTGTGAACTGCATTGAGAGTCACAGCTGCCTCCAGATGTTTATCATCGTGCAGTCAGCTGTAAAGAATCCTGAGATGTCCCAGTAACTAATTGCTGAGTTTTAGGCCAAAGCTGATCAAATTAGTTCTTAAACTGTTTCCTGAACACAGTTAGTGTCTCATCATATTTTATTAAACATGGTTAGTTCTGCTGGAAAGTTATGGGAGTCTGTGGGGACTGACTCACTGCTGGCCCCTCTGCTGAACTTCAGAGGAGCTGCAGGTGGGCAGGCTGGTTTTAAATGTGTCTGTCCATGTACATTATTCTGGTGGTGGGGGGGGGTGTCGTGTGCAGTCTTCTAAGATCCTGACTGCACATTGTTGAGCGTGGATGACACAATTTGATCGGTTGACAAGAGTTCATTGAGAAGAGGAGAACTGCAAACAAACCCTGCAAAGATAAAAAAAAAAAAATGAATAAAGAGCTCGCTGCAGGCAGACGGGCAGACCCCAAACTGGACAGCGACCACAAAACTGTCTTCAGTTGCTGCTTTTGTCCTTACAGTGTGCATTTTCCTGTGTGTCTCTCTCAGATGGTGTTTCTCAGCGTTGGTTAGTTGGTCCTGATGTCCGAGGACCAGTGTCACCAACGGGCTGAGGCCTCCCGGCGGGGCCAGGGCGGCCTGGAGACAGGGGAGGGTGACACTGAGCCCAGCATGCTGTTGCAGAAACTGAAGAGCAACATCTCGTAAGTCTGAGTGAGGGCAATGAAGCAGGAAGTGTTTGTGTGTGAAAATGAGGATTAGAATTTCTGAAGCTCTGACGTCCCTGTGTGGTGTTAGTGATGGATCTGATCAGCATGTCCTCTGTCCTCTTACAGGAAACACGTTCAGACCAAAGTAGAGCAGATCCTGGTAAGAAACTTGATGTGAGGTTAAAGTCTGGTTTAATTAGACCTGCAGACTTTGGTGGTGCTCACCTCGGGTCTGATTCATTCACTGTGGGGTTTTTTTCAACAGCAAGATGTTCAGCGTTTCTCTGACAATGACAAGTTGTACCTGTACCTCCAGCTGCCCTCTGGACCGAGTTCCGGAGACAAAAGGTGGAGTTGCTTCTCCGTTTTGCTCCTTTAATTTTTATCCTGATAGTTTGTGATTTGTTGTTTTTCTGTCAAAAAGGATGAACTTCTGTAAATCTTGAATTTGTGTGTTTGTTCTCAGTGGCGGCGATTCAAGTTCATTCAACACGGCCGACCAGCTTCACACCTGTAACTGGATCCGCAGTCACCTGGAGGAGCATTCAGACACCTGCCTGCCCAAACAGGACGTCTATGAGACCTACAAGTCAGATATCACACACACACACAGTGACCCTGTAACAAGGATGGTTTGACACAGATCTGGTTGCCATGGCGCTCCGATGCTTTCCTGACTGTGCGTCCATCTGTCCTGCAGGAGGTACTGTGAGAACCTGCAGCAGCGTCCTCTGAGCGCCGCCAACTTCGGGAAGATCATCAGAGACATTTTTCCCAACATCAAAGCGAGACGGCTCGGAGGCCGAGGACAGTCCAAATATCCTTTCAGATTAAAAGTGCAGAAAACCTGAACCCAGTCTCAGGTCAGGAATGCCAGGAGTAACATTTAGCCTTCCTTAACCCGCTGACACGTACTGTTACAGCGGCATCAGGAGGAAGACAGTCCTTAACATGCCTCTGCTGCCCAACCTCGACCTGAAGAATGACCCGGTACTCAAAGTGCAGTACTGCTGTGTACTGCAGTATTTCAGTGTGCTATTCTGTACTCCTGTGTACTGCAGTACCGGCCATATTTATTTGCAATTTGTTGGTGATGAATACTGTTTGTTCCTCTTCGTCTTCAGGCGGAGCTCACCGAGCTGGTCCAGACCTACAAACAGGAAGTGACAGAGGCGGCGTGCGAGCTGATTTGTGACTGGGCGCAGAAGATCCTGAAGCGCTCGTTCGACACGGTGGTGGAGATCGCTCGCTACCTGATCCAGGAGCACATTGTCAACCCTCGCTGTAGTCAGGCTGAGCTCGTCTCCTCCGCCGCGCTCGCAGGTCTGTGTGTCTGTGTGTGTCTGTGTGTGTGTGTCTGTGTGTGTGTGTCTGTGTTATGACCCCCCCCTCAAGGCAGGGAGGAGAGAGCAACACCGGAAACATCAATGAAAGAGGACAGCAGCAAAGTTAACAGGCAGGATTCATTGATAGTCTGCTGTGTGTTGGCAGTCAAACTCAACAAAAGAAAAAGGTGGGGGAGGAGGACCAGGTGGTTGAGCCAAATCGAAGAAATGAATAAAACAAAAAGAAGTCGACAGCTTCCCTGGGCCTAAATAAAACAATATGCAAAACAAAAGGGATGTCTAGCTGCTCGACAGAAAAGGTCAGTAAAAACTTACAAATGTGGCATCAACCACCTCACCTAGTGTTTGTAACAGGCACAACTCTGCTTCCAGAGTACAGGGTACCCCCAGCTTACCTGTCCAGCCCCCCACCAGCACTCTCTGACATACAGAGAAACCTTCAAATAATGATTATGGTCGTGGCGATGATGGTGATAGTGATGAACACGATGATCATGGTGTTTGTCAGCACGTAACTGACTGCGCTGTTTTCTGTGCAGGCGGTCCAGCTAAAACCCACAAAGTCATCAAGAAGACTCCTTTGGCGTCCAGAGCTGACGTTGATGGCGCTCCTGATCAGAAGGTTAGTTTCCCAGCAGGTAGTGATGTCACCGATCCATGCATCACATTCTAACTTCTTCCTGTTTGTCTGTCCTTCCACAGAAGGATCTCGGAGACTCTTCCTGCTCTTCCTCGCTGAAATCACAATCGGGAGACAAATCGGCCTCGTCTGGAAAACCTTCCTCCCTGGATGCTTCGCCTCCCTCCAGCTCTTCCTCATCTCTACGTCCTGCGGTAAGTGACGTGAACGAAAGCTACTGGTGTTCATAGAACTCAGCAAAACACAGAAATCACAGAAACAGTCAGGGTGCTGTGCTTATGTTTGTTTGTTTCAGTCAGACCAATCGGTGACCTCCGTCCATCTCTCACTGTCCGCAGGTCGAAGCATTCATCAAGCAGTTACCCAGAATCCTCCCTCGCAGCTCCATCCCAGACAAGACACTCTCCGTCCGCTCCTCTCCACCCTCACTAGCTCCCAAAGATGCCTCTGGTGTAGGGGAGGTGTCTGGACATGGAGGCCCCACTGCCACCACTGCCACGAGTGGTGGCGGGGTGAAGGTGATCGCGATGGCAACGCTGCCACAGCAGCAGGGCGGCCCCATTCCTGTGATGATTCTGCCTCAGACCTGTCTGTCCTACGAAAGGGAGAAGGTTGCCCCGCTTCCTCCACCTCAGCAGCAGCATGCCCCTTCAGCCCCCACCTCTGTGGTCCAGAAGGTGCGAGGTGGAGCAGCCAAGCGTCCCCTGGAGGTGGTGGTGTCCAGTGGCAGCACCATCAGTAGTAGCACCGCCACCAACACGACACCTGTGAAACGGAAACGAGGACGACCGAGAAAACCTCGCCCGGAGGACTCCCTGCCAGCCCCGCCCACTACTCTTCCTCCTCCACCCCTGCCACCTGCGCCACCCCCTCCTCCTTCCATCATCAGCTCTGTGACCGGTGGCGTCATCCAGAAAGCCTCCTCTTCGTCGACCTCCTCACAGCCCGTGCTGGAGCTGGTGATCCAGGAACCGCCCGGCATGGTTCTGGGTACGCTGCCGGCAGTGGAGCACCGTGGCGTGGTGGTGCAGTGCCCTCCAGAGGTGGACCGCCACAGTAAGCCACTGCTGCTGCTCCAGAGCCCGGGAAACCAGGGCTGGGAGCTGGCGGCGTCAGGGCGCACCCAGATGGTGGAAGTCATCCAGAAAGCTCCAAGACCGAGCAACAACAACAGCGCCACCACGCCGCCCACCGCACATCTGCCAGCGCCTCCCCTCCCACTGCCCACGCTGCATGAGGAGCAAGGCGAGGTGGAGATCACGCTGACGCCAGTGGAGTCGCACGTCAACTTGCCGCCACCGCCTCCTCCTCCCACTTCCTCTGCTGGCTCCGCCTCTCCCGCCACAGTGACGAAGAATGTGGAAGAGGATGCAGAGGGCAGCACATCCTCTCAGAGGGAGCGGCACTAACCCTGTTACCTCACTCGCTACAAAGCCTCGCCCCTCTGACGTCCTCTTCCTCATTGGTGGAGATCCCAGATTGGCTGCGTCAAACAGCCAGTCAGGGGCATACATGAAACCAGAACACTCACATCTCGTCGCCACACTTCCTCCGAACATTTGTTGGTCTGCTGCTTTGCTTCACCTTAAAATGTGCAGAGGAGGAGGCGGGGTTTGGTACTTACGGGTCAGAGCCTGGAAAAGGTTCTGTGTGTTAAACCTGAGAAACCACCTCTTTAATGAGCTCAGCCTCTGCTCCCCTGTAGACCGTTGCCTCCAGGAGGTGCCGTTTGGGGAGCAGGGGCTCCGCCCCCCTGTTCTGAACAGCCTTGTGTTTTTATCGTGTTGGTTTGTGATTTTTTTTTTTTTAAATGTGCTTGAGAGAAAAAAACAAGTTACCCCCAAAATGAAGCCGTTTGATCTAAACGTTTGAATGCGACTTTATTTATTAGTTCCGCTTATTCGATTACATTTAAATTATTAATAGTCAGTCACAGACTCTAAAAGTGCTCGTGTCTGTTTCCGGTTTCCTGATCGTCAGGGCCAGATGTCCTCCTCTCACAGCAAACCTGCTTCCATGTGTTCTTTGTCAATAAGGACCAACTTTGTTTAACTAAAAAGTACTTTTTGTAAACTGTGCTGGAAACCTTCACCACCTGGTGGCAATTTACTGAAAGTGCTTTTTTACTTCAGCAGGTCATTTATGGTGAGAAATTCCCCCTCTTCCAGCAGCCACGTTGTTGTTTTCATTTTAACGATGTGGATGTCGCCTGCCGTTACAGAGCACAGCAGCGGCACGATATCTGGCCCTTATGGATCGAACGGTTGGTTTGAAGCTTGAGTTCAGGCACAAGAAGCAAAGCACAAAGTCGCCCTGCACCAACACTCACATGCAGTAAGAAGAATTTACCCACTTAGAGCCTGTTAGACGCCATGCACCCTTTGCACTAACCAGCTCCCCGCGAGCGCCACCACAGCTCTGTCCTGATCAGCAGTGTGACACAACCACGTCGAGACGCTGATGTTAATAATAAATAAAATAATCAATAACCCAAAACAAATGTTTCGGCCACAGGAAGTGCCCTAAACTTGTAACAGGGAGTGGTTCCTCCTCTTCTTCTGTGGTTCCTTCAGGAGGACTCTGGAAGTGTCATATTGCTGAGTGATTGTTGTTCTTCACTTCTGTCAGACAGCTTCTCGCTCCCCGCGGGCGTTGTCTTCATCATTGGTGCTACAAACCTGCAAGGCTCGGCGCTGCCGCCGTCCTCGCCATCTTCATCCTGTGATCTCAGACTTGTAAAAACCCTGTTTGTCAGTACTCACGTCTGGAGGTGTGAATGTGGCGTGTTCAAGTGTGTGTCCTCACTTCCCTCTGTGACAATGAGAGCTGTGGGTCAGTTGACGGGACGTCGAAAATCCCGACTGTTAATTCACACGTGTTGCATGATGGGAAGGTGCACACGGCAGCACTGCACTAAGTGCCAGCATGTAAATATGACTGCATGGTGTAAACTCAGCCGACTGGCACGTCTCGGCGTCCTGTTAACTGCCACGCCTCGGCCCTGACTGACTCCAGCGTCGCACTGTGTAAAGAATCCGTGTGTGTTACCAGTTTGTTATATGCATTCAGAGACTACGTCACAGGTATTTATGGGTAACGTTTTGCTTTGTGGTTGCACCTGACGAGAGGCCGACCGCACTACGGCCGTTTCAGTTTTTTAAAAAGTTGTTTTAAGTGTTGAACAGTGAGAATAAAGAGGAAAATATGAGTGTTTTATGAGAGCTGCAGTAATCGCACAGAGTAGTTACATTTCACGGTTTGTAGACGTAAAGATGTCTCTCTAAAGGCCTCAGTTTACTTCAGACGAAGTTTGTACGATAAACTGCGTCTGACGACAGCCACAGGCGAGTCACCTGACCTGGACTGTGGTTACAGCAGTCCACCCGCTTCCAATCGCATCACGAGGTGTAGGACTTGGACCTGATGCTGAATTTTATCCAGGACTGAGAAGGCTTGCTGGTCCTGAACTGGTCCCTGTTGCTTTAGGGCTTCCTTTGAGGTGGACTGAGGCCTGGATGCTTCCAGAAAGAAAAACAAAAAACCCCTCTGTGGGCAAAGTTGCTGCTGAGTTGACCAATGAGTCGCTCTGCTGCCAGTCACCATTGACTCTGTCCTCATCACTTTATTGCAGACCTGATGTTAAAGTCAAATGTTGCTTTTGGGAATCAAAAAGTTCCGACTGAAACCCAAAGAGATTGTTCCCTGTGCAGGAGCTGCTGGGCTAAACTGGGCAAACTGGGAAACCTGACAAAGATGTGAAAAGAGCTGAAGTTGGGACTAACAGCGCGAGTAACTGAGCAGGGCTGACATTTGATTCAGAACATGAGTCTAAAAATCAGTTTCCAAAAGCATCCAAACGATCGGTGATTGTGAGAGAGCCAATCGGGGAGAGAAAGTCAAGGGGTAAAGAGGTGGACTTGAGCTGCTTCACACCTGCTCTACAAAACGACCGGGTGTGAAGCAGCATTACGAAGCCTGAGACACGAACCCCAGAAACTTTGGTTCATCTGAATAAGTGGATCTGCTTCATCTTTGATGATCCCTGAAAGGCTGACACCCAGAAGAACTCCAGTTTAACCCAGTTAAAAGCAGCTATGGCCCAGTCTGGCCTTGCACTGGGAGCATGGGTTTGCAGCTGTCTGTGGGAGGTGTTCACTGTGGAGCCGCGGTGCTCGAACAAACTAAACCAGAAACGGGTCAGATAATCAAAGATTAAATGATCGGGATCCGGGTAGCAGGGCGTTGACTCCAAAGGGCCAGACTGACGACACGGCGCCTTCTGATGTCACTTCCTGTCTTGTTTATATGTGCTGTACATGCGCAGAGCGGCTCCCCTGCGAAGCAGAGCCCTCTGAGATGTGAACAGCTGATTATTAGCGCAGGAAACTGACCCTCACCGGGTCAGAGACCTTCACTGACGAAACGTGACGAGATGACGAGGCACTGTTGGGAGCGAGCCCTGCGGTTGATGTGATGGCGGTCCTGTGGGAGTCGTGGTTCTGGGTGGAGCCCAGCGGGGCCGGGTGTTTGTCTGTGTAACCAGCGGCGTCGACGTTTCCTGTTGTTTTCCTTCTGCCTCGTGCTTTGTCGGTTGTTGAGCTTGTTGATGTGCAGATTTTCTTCTTCTTGGTGTTGCCGTGAGAAACGCCATCGGTTTCCTGCATGTGTTCCCATGGCTGCTGGTCTCTTTTAGATGTTTGTTTCTCCGTAACTCCGCCCTCTCTCCTTTCTGTTGCTTTTTTGTTTTGCACTTTACTTCGGGAGTGGTGGAGGTTGGAGGATGAACCTCCTGTTCAGCAGGCAGTGTGACGCAGCTTTGCTTTGCCCGCTGCTTCGCTTGTGTTTGTTTGTTGTGAAGAGAAAGTGAAGCGTGATGAGGACAGAAGCCAGAACTTTAATGTGAATCTATTTTCCTACGTGACGCAATAAAGACGTGATGTTAACTGACTCTCCGGTGTCCAGCTTTCATTTCAGCAGGTATTAAATCACTTCCTGATGACTAATCGGATCTTTGGAAAATGCCATCAGCATCCCTCACTACTCACAGGATCTGAGGGTCACAAGAGGGTTTGGGGGTCACAAGGTTTTCTAATCAAAAACTGAATCCTTTGGGACAAACCTTGATACGCTGAATGATCCTCTGAGTTTGATTTGTTTCTGGTTTGAGTCTCAAATCAGATTTTTTTTGTTAAAATGTTATAATTTAGTTTAAAACAGACGTGAAGTATTTAAAATGGAGCCATGGGTTTAAAAGATGATTTCTTTAAATGTGTTCTTTCTCTTCTCACTTATTTCATGTTATTTGGAGAGTAAAGCTGCTGATGAGGATGGAAAAAAATCAGTGATTTTCTGCCTGTGTGACAATCGCAGACATACAGAATAAAATAGCCTTTATTGCCATTGTTCACAGTGAAATTGTGGGTGCTCCACACCGACTGTGCAGGAATAAAAAATAAATAGTAAGACAGTAGGGAGGGGCTCAGAGTAGAGCCGCTGCTCCTCCACATCGAAAGGAGCCAGTTGAGGTGGTTCTGGGATCTGACAAGGATGCCTCCTGGGCACCTCCTGGGTGAGGTGTTCCAGGCATGTCCCAACGGGAGGAGGCCCCGGGGCAGACCCAGGACACGCTGGAGAGATTATATCTCTCGGCTGTCCTGGGAACACCTTGGTGTTCCCCCGGACAAGCTGGAGGAGGTGGCTGGGAAGAGGGAGGTCTGGGCTTCTCTGCTTGGGCTGCTGCCCCCGCGATCCGGCCTCGGATAATCGGAAGAAGATGGATGGATGGTAAGACAGTCATTCTTCTGTCAACGAGGAGTGCGGATTGGCAGCACAGTGTTTTCATCTGATCTAGTTTATCTTTCTAAATAGTGGGTGTTTGTGGATGTATGGAGCATCGAATGTTGTCTCTCCTCGCCTTTCTGTGACAGTCACTGCACACAACTGTTGAAACATGCAGACTTCAGTTGTTTCAATGAGAGCCAATCAAGAAGCTGACATGTTAAAGTGGACATGAAACACTACATGCATGAATGAGTCCAACACTCCAGCTTTTCCTCATCAGGCCGGTGATAGTCTTCCAAAAACTGATTTACTATATTTCAATGGTTTTTTTAAAGGTTGTTTATTTGGCCTTGTGAATAAAGCAGCAGTCGAGGCACATTAGACTGCTTGTGCAGAGCTCTCTCAGTCATACTAAGGATAAACATGACAATACAAAATACAAAACTAATATAAATTATACCGCCTTTACACGAGAATCTGATTACATTTCTGAGGTAGTGCGAGGTTATTATTGCACATTGTTCAGTGGTTTGTGTTTGCCATCAGTCTGACTGTGGGGGGGAAGAAGTTATTGAAAAGGTTGTTCTGTGAGGGATGATGTGGCACGGCTTTACTTACACTGCCAGTCAAAAGTTTGGACACATCTTCTTGTTTTTCCTTTTTTTTTACTACTTTATACATTGTAGATACAAACTGAAGGTATTAAATACATATGACAGAAGATAGATGGAGTTATGTAACAAAGAAAAAGTTGATCAATAACTCTAAATATGTTTTGTGTTTTAGATTCCTGTAAGTATCCGCCCTTTGCTTTGTTGATACACTGCAAACCCTCGGCCTTCTCTCAGCGAGCTTCATGATGTAGTCACCTGAGATAGTTTCACTTCACAGGTGTGCCTGTCAGGGGTCATTTGTGGGATTTCTTGGAGCAGTCAGGTTGGTGCACAGCTGACAGCCCTATTTGACAACTGCAAGAACCAATCAGCTCAGTAAAGAGAAACAACAGTCTATCATTACTTTAAGAACTGAAGGTCAGTCCGGAAAATTGCTAAAACTCTGAATGTGTCCCCAAGTAATAATAATAATAATAACAAACTTTATTTGTAAAGCACACTAAAAAACCAAGGGTATACCAAGGAACTTGACAAAAAATAAAATAGGAAAAAGGAGATGGGAGGGAAAAGAGAAAGGACCTGGCACGTATCAATTATAAAACCTTGACAATCATAATACATAAAAGTAGTAAACAAAGCATAACGGATAAAAATGTATCAACGCACACCAAATATTAACTAGGTGGAAAAGCAAGATTAAAGAAATGTTACGCCCCTAGTCTAGGCGTGTGGGGATGCACATAAAGGTTGGAGGAGAGAGAGACAGATACCCGCCCTGGTTCCCAAGCCAAACATCCAAAACCAGTTGTGAGTAAAAAAAGGTGATTTTATTAAAGGTAATGAAGCATAGCTCCAGGGTGAACCCAGGCCAAAATAATAAACAAAACCAACTAAGACCAGGGAAAACTAACTAAACCCTAAGAAAGAAACAAAACAAACAAAAGACAATACTAACCCTCGCTCCCTAACCCGGAAAACAGGAGAAAACTGTTCCAAAGAAAAAGGCAGCTCACCCCTTCCGCTTCAGCCTATGGGTGCCTAAGCACTAAGTTAATACACCAGGCGCGGCTCACACAGAACACGCTCACACAAACACACAGCAAAGGTATAGGCTGGAAACCAGGGCCAGGGTCAGGACCGCGTCGGCTGTCAGACTGCTTGCTCGCTCGCTCTCTCTCTCTCTCTCTCTCTCTCTCTCTCACGGGAGCTGTCAGAGGGGCTTTTTGAACGTGGGCACGTGTTCCACGGGCCAATCAGCTGCTCGCTACTCTTCATTAGGGGATGGACCTGCAAAAAGACTTAAGCACAGTAGAGAGACAGAACAAGACGGCACACAGTGTTCATATGGCCGCAGCCGTAACAACAAATAAGTCTTCAGCCATGATTTAAACAGTGGCATAGAGTCAGACGCCCGGATAGCAACAGGAAGATTGTTCCATAAGACTGGGGCAGCTACAGCAAACGCACGGTCGCCACTAGACTTCAGCTGAGAACGAGGTTGCTCCAGAAGAAGTTGGGTAGCAGATCTATGTGCTCTGACAGGAGTGTGTAACCTAAGAAGCTCATTGAGGTAGCTCGGTGCCAAATTATTGATAATTTTGTATGTGAAAAGTAGTAATTTTAAATTGAATACGGTATTTAACTGGCAGCCAGTGCAAGCCAGCAAGAACAGGAGTGATAGAAGAAAATTCCCTGCTACCTGTCAAAAGGCGTGCCGCCGCATTCTGGACAGTCTGCAATCTAACGAGAAGGGTGGAGGAAAGGCCAATGTAAAGAGAGTTGCAGTAGTCCAACCTGGAAGTCACGAATGCGTGAATACATTTTTCAAGATCATTGTGCGGAATATAGCGCTTAGCCTTAGAAATGAGGCGCAGCTGATGAAAACTAGACCTCACTACGGCAGACACTTGCTTGTCAAATTTAAACGAGCTATCCAGTAATATGCCCAAATTACTGGCATAATCAGAAGGGGAGCTAGCAAAAGGCATCAGAGCAGCACACAGTTGGTCGCGGGGGATTTTACTATCAAACACCACAATCTCAGTTTTCTTTTTGTTCAGGACAAGAGAATTACTCTTGAACCAATCTTTAACCTCACGCATGCATTCACGAAAATAGTGAAAAGACATAGCAAGATCGTCAGTAATCTCAAAATAAATCTGTATATCATCAGCATAGCAATGAAAGGCAATATTATACTTCTCAAAAATTGCTCCAAGAGGGAGCAGATATAGCGAAAAGAGAATAGGGCCTAATACAGATCCTTGAGGCACACCACAGCGTACAGGTACCGAGGAAGATGAGAAGTGGCCCAAATTAACTGAGAATGACAAGATAAGATTTAAACCAGTTAAGGGCAGTGCCTCTTATACCCACAGTATGCTTAAGTCTTAGTAGAAGAATGTTATGATCGACCATATCAAAAGCAGAGGAAAGGTCCAATAAAACCAGGACCACAGAGCGTCCAGAGTCAGTGCTTACAAGTAGGTCATTGAGAACTCTAAGCAAGGCCGTTTCAGTGCTGTGCCGTGGCTTAAAGGCAGACTGAAATTTCTCTGCAATGTTGTTCGCGTCTAAATACACCTGAAGCTGAGAAAGAACTAGTCGCTCCAGGATCTTGGACAGAAACAGAAGCTTAGAGATCGGTCTATAGTTCAAAAGATCATGACAATCAAGATTCTTTTTTTTCAGAATAGGCTGGACTACAGCATGCTTAAAGGCCAGTGGGACAGATCCAGAGAGTAGAGAAAAATTCATTAAGAGTAGAATGCTCGGTCCAATTACATCAAAGCAGCCCTTAACAATGCGTGATGGGAGAATATCAAACACAGCATTGGTGTTTTTCAGTTGATCAACCAGCTGCTTCAGAGTCGAAAGTAACAATGGCTCAAATTGATGAAAAGTTGAATTACACTCAGAGGAAAAGACAGGATAAGAGGCAGACGAAGAGGAAAGCTTAAGGGATGAAACCTTATCTAAAAAAAAGCATTTGAAAACGCTCACAAAGAGCTCACAAGCTCTTTGTGAGCATGCAGTCGCAGAAACCATCAAGACTACAATGAAACTGGCTCACATGAGGACGCCCCAGGAAAGGAAGACCAAGAGTCCCCTCTGCTGCTGAGGATACATTCATCTTACTCACCAGCCTCAGAAATCACAAGTTAACAGCAGCTCAGATTAGAGCCCAGATAAATCCCACACAGTAGCATTTATCTGTAGCAGACACATCTCTACATTTCATTTTTTACACTTTGATGGTGACACTGTTGGAGATTTATTCCAAACTGAAAGCACACTGACACAGCATGGCTACCACAGCATCCTGCAGCCACATGCCATCCCATCATTTATTCTCCAACAGGACAATGAGCCCAAACATACCTCCAGGCTGTGTCAGGGCTCTGTGACCAAGAAGGAGACTGATGGAGTGCTGCACCTGATAATAAACCCAGATTTCAGGAACACCTTTAGTTCAGTTTTATTCATATAGCACCCCTTAACAGTCAACAACTCTCATCTCAAAGCATGTTATACTGTAAGGTAAAGACCTCACAGAGTTAATCGAGGATAAATGTTCACTCGGATTCAGTGAATGCAATTCAGTAATCAAAGGTGAGCGGCGATAACTGACTACATGTGTATACTGTGTCATTATTGGACAGACATGTAAACCACACTGAGGTGAAGTAACCACAAGGCACTGAATCTAACAGGTACTCTGGATCTAACTCTGAATCTAACAGGTACCCAACTCTCTGTGAATGGTACTCATGGCCATTGATCAGTGTTCTTTGATCAGTGGGTTTTGGTCAGTGATTGTTGATCAATGGTCATGGGAATTTGCATAATTATGATTAAGGAACTGACCCTCACAGCCCATTGTTCCTTCAGTGGGCTGGTTTCAGTCATTATGCAAATGTACTGTTTATAAGGTTTGGGGAAACCTGCAGTCAGCTGAGACTGAAGAAGTCACTTGGATGAGTGACGAAACATTTCTCCCACAAAACGCTACGTCCAGATGAACAGATTCAACTTTTGGAGAGGTACTCTGGATATTATCAAATGTGCAAAGATTGTTAAATGTTACATGTTTTGTTTGTCAGGTGTCCTGTTTGAAGGAAACAATGGAGTGCATGAGTGTACATGAACACAAGGAAATAGAAATACTCAGACTTGAAAGATTGTGAGTTATTTTGTTTGTGTATTGGCTGTTTGGTCATTTTATGACAAGATGGATGCTGTCGTTATATTTCAATATAGTTTCTGAGTTGAGGAGAATAAAAGAATATTGAACATTAAATGTACAGATGTTGTTGTGCACTAAGCACAGATTCATTTAAAAAGTTTTCATTTACCAAATTTTGAGAAAATGGTTGCAATTGTATAGAAATGTAAGATTATAAAGAAGTACATTTAATGAGTTACAGTGAAAAGAAGTGGCTGTAAATGGTCATAATAACAGAAGTTTCAGTTTTTCTCTTAACGGAAAATATACCGTGAATAAAAAGAATTTTCCGTGTTATAACTGAAGGAAATGTCCGTAAATAGTACAGAGAGTATACTGAATCTACACAATGTTCTTTTTTCTGTTAACGTCCGTTAGAAACAGAAAACGGAATTCTTTTTGCAGTGTAAAAATCACTTGTTGTGACAGGAATGTTGTTTGTGGCTTAAGGTGAAGTGATATCGTCCACGAGGGACACACCTGACATATATCTCACATATTAAAGGCCAACAAATTCTTTTAGCGGTTTAAATACGGACAGTCGCTCTTTGGCAGAACACCGGGTGTCCCGGGCCACGCAGTGAGCGATTGGAAACCTGACAGCATGTCCACAGGAAACAAATCTCCACGTCCTTCACTTACACGAGGGCTTCACTTTTCCCCACTGCTAAATGAAGTAATGCAGTCAGTCAGATGATGTGAGGAAGCTGTTTTCCCTGCAGACGTGCTGATGGTAAGAAACGAGCATGTGGCAGACTGTGAACTGTCTGGATGCGTTTGGGAGCGCATCATAAAAAAGCGCTGATCGCATCCGTTCGTGTCGGTCCGGTAACCACCTGCCGCCTGGCTCACTCTCCGTTACCGCTAACAGCTGGATTTTCCCGTATGAGTGCAGCTCGCTGAACCAGGTAATATTTCATCTCACGGAGGTGGATAGACTGATTCATATGGTCATAGTTAATGTTATATTAATATTATAATAATTATAATTCACTGATGGACTCTCATAAATCTAGCAGCTGAGACAGATGTTTAGGGTCTGCAGATGTTCCATTAGGTTCACTCGCAGACTTTGTTTTCTTGATTTAACCTTTGACCCACTTTCGGCTCCGTGCTGTTCCCCTGTCAGCCTGCTGGGGGCGCTCTGAGCGCGCACTCAGGGGGTGTGGTTACAGTCTGAATACCTGAGGCTTTTACTATGAAAGGGCTTTTGTGTGGGAGGACAGGAAGGAAATAGTTTTGGTCCAACCGGAAACAGAACCAAAACAGAGCACCTACTACAGAAATGACGCTTGTCTAACTTCAAAATAAAAGCTTCATGAGCTTGAACCCACCTAAGGGGCAGGAGCAGCTTATTGTCACATACAGCTGCTGTCTTTACAGCAGAGGTGGGACCAAGTCATTGTTTTGCAAGTCTCAAGTAAGTCTCAAGTCTTTATCGTTAAGTCACAAGTCAAGTCTCAAGTAATATCAGGCAAGTCAGAGTCGAGTCTCAAGTCACTGGTGTAAAAGTCCGAGTAAAGTCACAAGTCTGAAACTTTTGAATTTCAAGTCCTTTCGAGTCTTTAAAAAAAAAAGAAAAAAGAATGTTGCAGTTATATGCTAAATGTAAATATTAGACCATGTAATTTTTAAATCTGTTTTTCTCAACACATGATGAAATACTGAACTTAGAAAATATACACAAATTGTGAAATTGCACCTCTATAAAATGCAGCTCAATTAAACTTAGCTCCAAGAATAATTTTCACTGACAGTTCTGAGATAAGCTGCATGTTATTCTTGGATGCGCTTGTAGGACCGGCTTTAAAATCGCATGACAAAAATATCATACACATTAAAAAAAACAGTATCACCAACGTAGCCTGGACAACATTTGCTAGTTAGATGAAGTCAGCTGTCTCATCGTAGCAAAAGAGAAGCACCACCGTTCTTTATGCAACTTCAACTGTCGACAAAGTTGGAAATTGTTCCATCTCTGTCTGTGATTCTCTTCTTGCATGTTTTGCATATTGCATTTCAGTTTTTTGTTGACTACTTCATAGTTTATGTACCTGAAAAAAAATAACTACTCGCAGCATTTTTGAGCTTTTTTTTTTTTCTTTTTTGAAAAAATCTGGTTAATTTGATTGGCTGTGCTACAGCTCACGCACACATACGTACGGAGTGTGGTTTGAATAAATGAATGAATGAACTGAATTAATGGTGCACACTTTCTATATAATATGCGTGTTAAATTTTAGATTTGGGGTGAAATATCAAGTCTTTTCAAGTAAACCGGTTCAAGTCCAATTCAAGTCCCAGGTCATTGGTGTAAAAGTCCAAGTCAAGTCACAAGTCTTAGAACATTTTTTCAAGTCAAGTCTAAAGTCATAAAATTAATGACTCGAGTCCAAGTCATGTGACTCGAGTCCACACCTCTGCTTTACAGATCCTGATAAATATCACTGCTATGAAGGCTCAGAATAAACTCAGAGTCAAAAACATGTAATTTATTACTATTTATCACAGAGCATAAAAATGTGGTTAATAAACATGAGTAGAGAGGAAAGTGGTGACAGGACAATAGCTGAATTTCAGCTTTAACGAAACCAGAAGTGAAACATGTTTCAAAACTGTGTTTGACGTGAGAGAAAAATAAGCTCGAGGACAAACGAATGTTGCTCGCACATTTAATAACCCCTTTATAATAAGTTACATTTTATTTATATAGCACCTTTCTAGACAAAAGATCACAAAGTGCTTCACACAGAAAAAAACAGGTATAACACAAAAACAGACAAAAAGTTAACAAAATGCAAATTTCAAAAATAAAATGAATAATTCTGAAAGACAGATCAGTGACTGAAAATCAGGTCAGAATTCATCATATAAAAGTCATGTAAATAAAATGAATATTTTTATATGATGAATTCTGACTCGATTTTCAGTCACTGATCTGTCTTTCAGAATTATTCATTTTATTTTTGAAATTCTTTACTGCATAAATGATAAAAAATTAAATAAGACAATATATTACAAAGTTACAAAATATAAGAAGTAACTCTCATATATAGAAATAGCCCAACTATAAATGTCCAGAATATTACAGATAAATATATATGATTACTCTAATCTGTAAAACTTTGTTATTTTCTCTGTGAATGACAAACTACAGGCTGTAACTGCTGCCCTGTGTGCTGTGCATTAGACGGAGGAGTCCTACAGAAATATCCACAGGCAGGGATGATTTCCTGATTTAAAAAAAAGAAAAAAGAAAAAAAAGGGATGATTTCCTGTGTCGTTCAGTGGTGCACTATGGGTAATCTCATTGGCCAGGCCGTCATGGAGTGGGTGGGAGGTATTATCCAGCATTGTCCTCATCTTGGACAACATCCGCCTTTCCGTCACCACCCTAAGGGGGCCCAGCTCCTATCCCACAACATTACTGAATGTGTGGGGTAGGGGATGTGTGTGTGAATGGGTGGATGACTGAATGTAGTGTAAAGCGCTTTGGGGTCCTTGGGGACTAAGTAAAGCACTATACAAATACAGGCCGTTTTACTGAGCTTACAGATCAGTTTATTGAGTCTCACACCGTGAGGATTGGTTGGTGACGGCCCACAGCTCGAAGGTGTGACCCAACTGCACGTGCCCCGTTCGTACACAAAGACTACCACTTCATTCGAGTCGTCCCCTCAGAGATGCTTATGATAATGTGGTGCTTTGAGTTAAGGTTTCTGTGTTGCTAAATCCAGTGTTAAAATATAATTTAATTCATGTAATGTTGGCAAAGCTACGAGTTTCCTTCAAAAAAACAAAAAAACAAACAAAAAAACACCCATGCGCCCCGCCCCCCCGCCGTTCCACCCCCCCACCGTCCGTCATGTTTTCCTACTGTCAGTGGCCCGGATGTCTTCAGCTGGGTTTTATTTTTTCCCTCTATGTGCTTTTATTGTGTAAAGACCACCGGAAGCTCCGATTGTTACGTACGGCTGCTGTCTTTACGGATGTTGCGTCACCGCAGTTTTAAAGCAAGCCGAGCCGAGCCGAGCCGAGCCAGGCCACAAACCCAGAGCAGATGGACCGACTCTGAAATCCTGGACTAAGCGTGGCACCGGGACCCGGATCAAAGAACCGGACAGTACCGGGACAGCCCGGGGCGGAGCAGACTGAAGGCCGATTGTCGGAGTTTTAAAGGGGGCTGAAAGCGCCTCGGTACCCGGGTAGGTGCTGCTGTCCTCGGTTCGTTTTTCCGTCTCGGCCTCTCTGTTATTGTTCGGGTTAGCTGTTAGCTGTTAGTAGGTTCGGCAGGCCCGGGTTAAACTCTGGGCTTAAGCTGCTTCCTCCGGTTTGTTTTCATCAGGAGGGAGCGGCCCTCCTCCTCCTCTTCTTCACAGTTTGAGTTCTGCATCAGAGGCCCGATTAATCGATCCGAACCAAACCGAGTCTTTAATGTGCGCCGAGAGCGTGCGTGACGTGTCAACAGTAACAGGGTCTTATTTAAGTACCCGTGACATGCAGTACTGTGAGTACAGGCCACAGCACCGAGTAGCAGTACCCCTCAGGGCTTTCATCAGTGACTGAGATCACTTCAATACAGGGAAATTAAAAAAATGCACATAAAGTAATAAACGACGGATAAGAACAACCAACACATCTAATAGAAGAACAAAGTAATGTGCGTGAGTGTAAGACAGACTGAGCAGCTGATCGCCTACATGTAAAAATGAACCTGACTGCTGGCTGACAAACATGATTCCTACAGCTTCACCTCCTCAGCTCTGCTCTCCTTTCACTCTTCACGTGCTCCGTTTAGTCTCCACACTCTGTTTAGTCCCACGCTGCTCCGCACAGCCAGCAACCCACACAGTGGGCCACGCGTTCGGTCACTCCTCGCTTTGACCCGCTCTGCTCCGGCCCAGAATCACATCTGTTTTCAATTCAGTTTAAATCACAACAGTTTGTGTCGAGGTGCTTTACACACTAAGGAAAAGCCCTGCATTAATACAAAGAAAGGGGCGGGGCATGGTGAAGAGAGCCAGTCAGTAATAATAACTAATGATTTAAAGCATCTTTGATCTAACTAAAGTCCCCTGTACAGGTGCGTCCCCAAGGGGGGCACTGGCCACCCCCCAAGATTGAACAGTGTTACAGGATATTTAAAGGGTTGATCTGCCTGGTGGTTCTAGTGTTCAGTGGCATGTCTAGAAAATTTTTGTTGGGGGGGGCCAGGTAGGGGCACAGATTTGGAGAAGGGTGGCAGATGTAATTGGCAGATAATGTTAAAAAAAATTCTACCAACCGTTAACCATAATTCAATAACCCTATAAACCTAATAACCGAATGCACTTTTAACTCTTATTAGAATGAGATTTTAACCACTACGGTGCAAAGTTTTTAGATACTGCGCTGATAATGTACAAGAGATACAATCAGTGCTTTGTCAGTGTTTATTCAGCATTCAAGGACAGCAATATTTGCATAGTATTTTTACTGACATATAGTGCACATATGTTTTGGGCAAAAACATTTTTGAATATTAAAATACGAACATTTTTAACATACAGTTGGCAAATTAGCCAATGCAAAACTTTACCTGCCTATTAAAAAAAGAAGATAATCTTCTTACAAACTGGTGTTTGATTTTGAAACAGGAAAAAGTGGGGAAACAACTGAAAAGACTAACATTTGAATGAAACCTGAAAGCAAGTAAATACTTTCTATGCTGCCTTATGATAAACTTTGGTAATACTGATGTATAAAGAACAACACTGGCTGATGATGAAATACAGTCAGCTGGCATGGTGACACTGCCAGTTAGGGCTGCCACAAACGATTATTTTGATAGTCGACTAGTCACCGATTATTTTTGCGATTAGTCGACTAATCAGATCATGCATCCATTGGACGTAAAACGTACAGCTTATCGCACCAGCATGCATCTGCTCTTATATAACTATCATTAGCTTACAGCTTTAAGTGTTTAGGGTATGTGCTAACTAAAAATAAAGACAAGATGATAGTTTATTAAATTTAATGAGATTTGCAGATTGTTTCGGTGAAGTTTAATAAACTCTTTGCTATCTAAAATATAACGGGACACCGGAGTATATTCTCGAACATCTCACACTTCTGATAATCAGTTGTCTGCTTGACGTTTATTTAGCCGTGTATAAACTATAACTTTAATCTCAGCCAAACCGATTTACTCAGGAACAAATAAAATACTAAAAAAAAGGCCAAACAATAACATTTTTACGTTATCTAAGTGACTTATATATGTTTAACCTGAGTAGCGAAAGACGGCGGTGGGTTTGAAAACGATTTGCAGGGAGTCCGGTGCTCTCACGGGCTCTAGTGAGCCTTGACCCCGGGTAGCTATCGAGCTAGTGGGTAACAGACGTCTCCGAAAACGTCGGAGCGCTTTTGAAAATATGCGGTGTCTTGATAAACTGAGCAGATATTTGAGGTTTACACAGCTACATTCTCGCCTGAAAATATGTTAAACGTTTATTTTGTGACCCAGAAAAAAATAATAAGAGTAATATTAAAACTAACTAGCTGCCGCCATTGTTGAAAACTGAGCAGGGCCGCGCTATGAATTCTGGGACACTGCTTCTTCTTCTTCTTCTGAGTTTAACGGCAGCTGGCATCCTTGTACATGCAGTGCTGCCATCTTCTGTTTCAGTCCGTCATTACACTCTTAAATCCTACTACTTATTCCTGCGTCTTTTGTGATCTTACAAAGCTTCAAACGACGCGTCGACTATTAAATCAGCCGTCGACGATTTTGATAGTCGACGTAATCGTGACTAGTCGACTAATCGTGGCAGCCTTACTGCCAGTATTAACCTGCAGGGCTGGACTGGGACAAAAAAATTGGGCATTTTGACCAGAGACCGGCCCACCAGGTATTAAAGCCATAAAGCCTTTGAATGAAAACGAACGCTGTTGTGACAGTGATGTACACCGTCTTGTTGGTATATGTATGATTTCTATCAATTTTACATCAGATAAAAACTTTATTCGCAAGATTCAGATAATTATTTAATAACAGCTAGACATTTTAAATGAGAATAAGAAAGAAAAGTATTTCTTTGTGCCCCCCTTTCCCTGTTAATGCCCTACCTGGCCCCCTGGCATAACTTTGCTAGACCCGCCCCTGCACAGTTACCAGCTGTCAGCTACTTAGAAAAGGATCCTGGTGTTATTTGTCTCTCAGAAACAGTTCATAACTTCCCTTCAACTCATTCATGTCACCTAAAAGGTAAACCTGTTTCTCCATCACCTGTTCAGCTCTGATGATTCAGTAAGGACATCTCCTGGTTTCATCTGCATGTTTCCCTCTCACCACATATCCAAACCGACATCATGACCAGCAGCTTTACAGCTGTGGCTCCAGCAAACATCAGCTGATACTAGAAATTAATATTAAATAAATTCTAACAACAGCTGATCAAGCTTAAACGTGCTGCTGTTGTTTAGCGTGACATCCGGTGGTTTCCTCTTTCTGGCGCAAAGTGGGCGATAAATAAACAAGAGAGAAAAGCTGATCAGCTGATCATTGATCAGTTTCATGATTGAAGTAGGAACAGGAGAGGGAGGGGGGAGAGAATGAGAGGAGAAGAGGCAGCTGTGCAGCAAAGACAGAATAACTCCAGCTTTGTGTCTTTTTTTTCATTATAGTTAAAGTCCGGGACAAACTGCGTCTCTTCTCACCTCAATACGAAACGCGTAATATTTTCTCTGAATGCGGGACGATTCCGTTTTTTACGGGACGGTTGGCAACTCTAATAATTAACCTTATGAATAAAATAAAGTTCACTATCAGTAACATCACAGCACCCACCCAGCTGTATAGAAACTCCGTCATGCTAGCTAGTACGCAGTACAAGTTATTGTAACTGACTGTAAAAAGTCAGCACAACGAAAATAAACTCCACCTAAACTTGGTTTATATCTGACCCAGACAGACTGCAGGTCATAACTTCTTACCTGAAGTTCAGTTCACCTGACACTTGGACCAGCAGCCGCCTCGGGTCTCTGCTCCTCCTGCCTACCCTTCCCTCATCCACCTGCTGGCCTCTGTGTAAGCTCCGCCACAGCCACCACCAAACAACTGAGTTATTTTTACACATCGGCCAGCATCTGGCGCATCCACCACCTCTCATTGTTCATGCCGTTACAAAATAAATAAATAAAGAAGTCATCCGCCCACCGGGCAAATGCCCGGTATGCCCGATGGCCAGTCCAGCTATGTTAACCTGTTAATCTGTCACCGAAGAATTGTTTTCTGCGGTGCCGTCTTTCGTGCTTGGCTCTCCTACCTTTGCTAACATGATGCTCATAGTGCAGAAGCCGATGCTGCATTCACTTACGCTCGGATATCTGAGCTTCACTGTGAAAACATAATTGTACATTTGATATTTCATTGAATTTTATTGTTTTAGCTTCGGGGTGGCACCTGGGGTGGCCAGTCTGGTTGGGGGGGGTGGTCCCCTAGGCCACCCCGCTGGACACACCACTGCTAGTGTTGAAGAGTAACCACCTTCATGAAGAACTAATCAGCAACCAGTGTTCACTGGACACTCCCACTGTCAGACTCACCTGGAACTCAGTTTCTGGAATGTTTTCCACCTTTGGACCTCTGTGATGTCATAGAAATGGGTGCAAGCCCCGTCAGCCCAGGAGTAAGCTGTCTCGCAGGGGGCGGAGCTAAAACAGTTTGTTTCAGGTCAAGGTATTCGGTGTGCCAGGTATCCAGATGTTCAGAGTGTAGGCCTTTCAGACGTGTCTGAGCCTCTGATTGGTCGATGTGATGCTGTAAAGATGTCACACACACTGTATTTAAAAGATGGACATAGCTGCGGGTTTCTGAAGCCTGCACCACCTGTTTGCAACGGACTTGTCGCATGTTCCCTGTAAAACAGGAAGTATGACAAGCTGAAACTAGGAGGAGTCATGTGACCTCATCCTCGCTGATCTGTGTGTGTGTGTGTGTTGGGGGGGTAAACAGGTAGGGGGACCTTGAATCCTCTCAGGTGTGTCATGCGACTCGCGCTCTCTCTGTCTCTCTGTAGGACTCCTCTTCCAAAATGGCCGATGCCGAAGGGTCCCCGGCTCTGCGCTCGCTCCGCCTTTCCCACTCTGCACAACCCCCTCCCCCCACCTCATCCTCCTCTCCTACCACCTTCTCTTGCCCCTCCTCCCCCTCCAGCGCCTCCTCTTCCTCCTCCTCCTGCTCTGAGAGTTCCTCAGACTTCCTCACTCAGCATCACCATCATCATCACCGTCACGCTCGCCCTCAGCTGCAGCTGCCTCTGCCCACTCACGGGGATCAGGCCTCCTCTCCCAGCGCCAGCCCCCGCAGCTCCTCCCCTAGCGGGAGCATCGGCAGCACCTGCAGCCTCGGTAGCAGCAGCGCCAGCGAGGGCATCGGCAGCGGAGGCACGTCGAGCGGTGGCGGCGACCCGCGAGGACCAAGTCCTCCGCTGGACGTCATCTCAGAGGACGCCATGGAGATGGACCTAGGTGTCGAACAAGGTAACAAGGAGAGGAAATGGTTTTCCAATGAACTGTCCAAAATATTCACTGCTTAGGATGAATATGGAGTGAGGTGTGGGTGGGGCCACAGTATCGCCATCGCAGCAACTCGCTGTTCAGGGTTTTCAAAAGCTACACCTCTAGATCCTCCGCTAGGTTTGATCTTTATCGATTTCTCTGTTCTGCTGTTCCAGTCATCGACCCGGAGGTGGCGCTGAAGGCGTGCCAGGAAGTGCTCCTTAAAGTCAAGCTGCAGGATGATCAGCGGCAGCACCCGGCAGATGTGGCAGAGCGCGGCGCCGTGACCCAGCTCATCAGCCCAGACGCCGGCTCCATCAAAGAGGAAGATGAGGAAGACGCCGACACGCCATCCCAGCCTGACCCGCGTCCTTCGGCTCGGCCAGAATCTTTCTCGCCGCCGTCGTCATCAAAGCAGTCATGGCTGCTGCGCCTATTCGAGTCCAAGCTGTTTGACGTCTCCATGGCGATCTCCTACCTGTACAAGTCAAAGGAGCCGGGTGTGCAGGCGTACATCGGGAACCGCCTCTTCAGCTTTCCGGACAGCGAGGTCGATTTCTACCTGCCGCAGCTGCTCAACATGTACGTGCACATGGACACTGAGGTGGGCGACGCCATCCGACCGTACCTGGTGAGTCCTCACACACCTGCTGAGTCCCTAAGTTTAAGCTAGCTCAGCTAACGTTAGCTAGAGAACAAACGCCTTCTCACGCAGGTGTTTGTGTCCGTCAGATCCACCGCTGCAGCGCCAGCATCACCTTCTCGCTGCTCTCTGCCTGGCTGCTCGGTGCCTACTCCTCCGACATGCATATCTCCACCCAGCGCCACTCCAGAGGAACCAAACTCCGGAAGCTCATCTTGTCCGACGAGCTCAACCCTGCCCCATCTGACAGCCCCGCATCCTCGCCGTCTCACCGCCGCCATCGCCATCACAGACACGATGGCAGCAAAGCTGAGGCCTCTTCCATGTTTGGCCCTGGACAGGGACAAGCTGAGGTGTTTGTTTCCCCCTCCAGGAGGACCCACCAGAGATCCAAGTCGGACGCCACCATGGCGAGCAATGGACCCGGTGCTGGTCTCCGACGGACTGGCAGTAACCCAAAAGTGGAGGCGGTCCATGAAGAGGTGAGCCAGAGATTCTCTTAGGTGGTGCCGTTCCTCTAGAGCAGGGGTGGGCAGCTCCAGGCCTCCAGGGGCCGGTGTCCTGCAGGTTTTAGATCGCACCCTGGGTCAGCACACCTGAATCACATGATTAGTTCATTACCAGACCTCTGGAGAACTTCATGTTGAGGAGGTCATTTAGCCATTTGAATCAGCTGTGTTGGATCAAGGACACATCTAAAATCTGCAGGACACCGGCCCTCGAGGCCTGGAGTTGGACACCCCTGCTCTAGAGTCAAAGGTTACCGACCCCAGTACTACTACAATCACACAACACGTAAGCCATGTGATCTGCTGCTGACGTGGCTTCATAGATAATTGGCAAACCTTCTGGAGGAAACCTGGTCTTGTTAGGAGAGACGGCATCCATCCCACTTTGGATGGAGCAGCTCTCATTTCTAGAAATATGGACCAATTTATTAAACCCCCCAAAATATGACTATCCAGAGTTGGGACCAGGAAGCAGAGTTGCAGTCTTACACGCCTCTCTGCAGCTTCTCTCCTCCTGCTACCCCCCCAAAAACCCATCTCCATTGAGACTGTGTCAGCTCCCAAACAGACAAAAAACAAACCAAAAACCAGCAACAAACCCCCAAAACAATTTAAACACAAAGAAATCCTTTCATATCAAACATCCTTGAAAGAGTAGTTGTCAAACAGCTAACAGATCATCTGCAGAGGAATGGCTTATTTGAAGAGTTTCAGTCAGGTTTCAGAGCTCATCACAGCACAGAAACAGCTTTAGTGAAGGTTACAAATGATCTTCTTATGGCCTCTGACAGTGGACTCATCTCTGTGCTTGTCCTGCTAGACCTCAGTGCAGCGTTCGATACTGTCGACCATAATATCCTATTAGAGCGATTAGAACATGCTGTAGGTATTACAGGTACTGCACTGCAGTGGTTTGTATCATATCTATCTAATAGACTCCAATTTGTGCATGTAAATGGAGAGTCCTCTTCACAGGCCCCTCTTCTGTGGAACCAGCTTCCAGTTTGGATTCAGGAGACAGACACTATCTCTACTTTCAAGATTAGGCTTCAAACTTTCCTTTTTGCTAAAGCATATAGTTAGGGCTGGACCAGGTGACCCTGAATCCTCCCTTAGTTATGCTGAAATAGGTGTAGGCTGCCGGGGATTCCCATGATGCACTGGGGGTTTCTTCTTCACTCACTATGGCTGTATCCCAATTCAGGGTCTGCAGCCTTAACGGTCCACAAGGGCCGCGTACTCAAAGACCGCTAAGGCTGGAAGTGTGAGGCTTGTGAAATGGGACGGTCTAGCCTCCGTCACGCTGCCCAGGTTGCCTAGCAACCATAACCATACTAACAGCTGGAAACGTTTCATACAGCTTTGTTTGACAGAAATGAAGGAGAACATATTTTGTTCATTTGTTTGTACATGAGCTTTGATTTGATAACTATCTGAGGCTGAGACCACAGGACTGTAAAACATGATAGTTGGACTTCATTTCTGTACTGAACAGTCATTTTAAGATTAGTTAGTAAATAATAATTAGCTAATGTTGTTCATGAGACTAAAGTCATCTCACTGTGGTAATGTAAATATAATATGGCCAATATTATAGTTATTATTTCAATCATTATTAGTTATTACAGCAGTGAATGAACTCTGTTTCAAATACTGAGCTTCAGTAAAGATTCAGGCTGCATTTATTTATATTTCCTGTCACCTTAAATCTTCACTCAAAGACAGGTTCCTTTGACACTGTATATTTAACTGTATTATATATAAGAGACAAATATTGTTCTTTTAAAATGTTGGCATTACTAAATTTCTCTCAGTGCTGACTTTAAATATCCATGAAATCATCACATTCTCTGTAAGATTGAACGACGTATATTTTAAAGTAAAGGCTTTAAAACCAAGTTAGTACAAACATCACTAATGTCACATAACTTTGCCGACATGTGGCCAACAGTCATGTTTTAATGTTCTTCATTATTAAACATTTGCACATAAATAAGTGACATCATATTCAGTACTTACTTTTCACAGTTTGCTCTTCGGCCGCTCCGCTTCTGCCGTCTGCGGCAAAATTATCCACACCGACTGCCGCGCTATGAATTGTGGGATATGTTGGGCCACGAAGTCTACACCGCCACATCCTTAAAATTCAGGGAAATGAAGGACGCATTTGAGGGCCGCATTTCGAGCAGCCTTTGAATTGGGACAGCCTTTGGCGCGTCACTGTGACGTAATCGGCCTTAAAATGCAGCCTTTGAGGCTGCAGACCCTGAATTGGGATACAGCCTATGTGTTAATAGACTTCTCTGCATTTAATCTCTGGCTCTCTTCCACAGCAAGTCTTTGTCCTGTCTTCCTTCTCTCATGGCAGATGGCCCCGCCCCTCCCTGAGCCTGGTTCTGTCGGAGGTTTCTTCCTGTTAAAAGGGAGTTTTTCCTTCCCACTGTCGCCAAACTGTTTTTCTGTATTAATCCTGTATAATT
Source organism: Oreochromis niloticus (assembly GCF_001858045.2). Lineage (NCBI taxonomy): Eukaryota > Metazoa > Chordata > Actinopteri > Cichliformes > Cichlidae > Oreochromis > Oreochromis niloticus. The sequence continues at coordinate 1,281,769 of NC_031985.2, forward strand.
CTCTGACTTAAACTGAATCAGCGTCACATTTGAACCAATCAGAGTGAAGGTGTTGACGTGTTCCTGAACACAGAAGCTTACATAAAGGTGAAATGAAAACCTTTGTGTACAGTCAGGGGAATAAATGCGGTGAATCACAGCGAGAGTCGTCAGGTGCAGCTTTACACACAAAAAACATTTACTCTGATTTAATATCAGAGGCACCTCTGAGGCTTCTGATTGGTTTCCTTTGGTGTCTGTTTGAACAGCTGACTCACCTGGTCATGCAGCTCCTCCTCTGTGGAGGCCCTCCCCTCACAGATTTGACCCGTGTTCACGTTTTCGGTGTCGATGGGAGCGAGCAGACTGCCGTGAAGCTGGTGACGAGGCGGACGTGTACATTAGAGTTGCGATGATTCATCAGTCCTTTGCTTCAACGCTTCGTTCAGTGCAAGGCTTTGTAGCCTGCCAGTCACCATGGAAATGTTTCACCCACGTTTGCGACTGAAAACATATCTGCAATAGAAATGCATTTAGTAGCAGCGTATGAGCGCAGAGTGGCCACGTTAAGCCCCAAACAGCCTCCGCAGTGATGACGACAGCGACCCAAACTCACGCAGTGAAAGTACACGTTTATGCCTCAGTTTATGGGATTTTATAGTTTTGCATTTAAGAAAATGTTTAGTGGTTTTTACAGATGTTGTTTGCAGGTAAACTTTAAAACATTGGTTTGCATTTTAGAGAGAATATTGATTATTGCTCATTAATGATTAATGAATGGGATAATCGATCGATGCCTAAAATAACTGATAGCTGCAGCACTTCATCGCTCTGATTCAAGCTGTAGTGAGAAAGTCTCAGCCTTCATCTACAGATCAGAGTTCCCAGCTGATCCTTTGTGAGTGATGTCACCTGTACGTTTCAGTCTGGGGGGTTGACCCCTTTCACTGAGAGAGGAAGAGCAGCAGAGCTCTTCATCAGTCTGATGGAAACTCCAGAAAAACGAGCAGAAACTCAAAGTGAGGCGGAGAAACCTGACTCCTCCTCACGGGTGCAGAGGAGGAGGAGTGTCTGTTTACAGTCAGAGAGAAAACGAGCACCAGCTCCTTTTAAATATTCATCATTTAATGCAGCATCATCACACTTAAACTGTGACACCACTCTGTCAGCACGCCTCGCTCAGACGCTGAACTCGGTGCTGCATGCACACGTCTGTATCTCTGCCATTCAAACACACTTTGGATACTGAACTTCAGCCTTTTCTAAGGAAGCAATTTGTGTTCAGTGTTTTCATAAAAGCCTTGTTTTTATGGCTTCACTGCTACACGGGAGAAAACACGAGGTTTGAAACCTTTTGTCCTCCGCTGTGAAAAATGGCTGAAAATAAAATCACTTTATTAGCTGCTAATTTCATAGTCTTCACTCATTTCTTCACCTTTTCCCAACTCCCCGTCCCTCGGTGCACCTGGGAGGTACCACTACACTCGCCATCTCCCAACGCCTACCCCCCTTCCTCCTTTCACATAATGGTATGGTCCCAGTCTGTCTTTGCGTGTGATTGGTCTGTCCCCTGCCTGCGTGGTTCTCAGCAGGGCTGAAGATTCAACTCCCACACCGATGTGTCGTCAGTAAGTGACCTATGAAACTGCGTGGAGGGGCTGGTATCATCGGGGGCGTCGACGTTTGAACGTGTTTAAAATCAAGCTCAACTTGAATGAGTACACGCTTCTCTCTGTGACAGTTTGATGGCACTTTGCCTTCTCTGACCTTTGACATCCTGGTTTTAACGGTCTCACTCCTCACTGACCTACAGTCAGCTGACCGTCGTTGTAACCCGACACATGGCGTTCGCTTTATTCTTCACACAGTAACCCTTTTCTGGCTCAGCGCCCACGTCAGCTGCACGCTTCTCTCTGCTCTCTGACATCACTGAAAAAGGGAAAACCTCATCAGTCCAATCATGTCCCTCCAGCCTCCCTGGCACCGCCCCTTCCCTGCAGCTGAGCCAGGGACCACACCTCCGTCACAATCATCATAAAGAGAAAACCACGAAATGATTTAAACGGCCCATTCGTGCTACCAATGAGTCCGTCACTCACATGGCTATGTGGGCGGAGCCTCAGGGAACGTGTGTGTGTGTGTGTGTGTGGTGGTTAGAAACGATGACTCTGTGGGTGTTTCGTGTGTCTGCAGCCCGAGCGTCTCCGTCCTCAGAGGGAGTTCATCAAGTCTCTACTGTGCATCGGGAAGCGTCTTGCCACGCTGCCCACCAAAGAGCAGAAGACCCAGCGTCTGATCTCCGAGCTGTCGCTGCTCAACCACAAGCTGCCGGCCCGAGTGTGGCTGCCCACCGCTGAGCACCAGCACCACGTCTGCAGGGTCCCCCACACGCAGGCTGTGGTCCTAAACTCCAAGGACAAGGTGACCTCCGGTGTACCCGCCACATGTGCCAGAGAACATCTGTCCAATGTCCTCTGACTGCTGCTCCTTCTCCTTTAGGCTCCATACATCATCTACGTGGAGGTGTTGGACTGCGCCAGCTTCGAGACGTCTGCCGTTCCCGTTCGCATCCCAGAGACGCGGATACGCTCGGCCCGCTCTGCAGAGAACCTGGACTGTAGCACCGCAGCTAATGGCAGCAGTGGTATGACATCGGAACACAGAACGGGAAGTTTCTCCACCGTCCCAAACTATGACAACGACGACGAGGCGTGGGCCACCGATGATATTGGGCAGCTGCAGGTGGAGGTATGTGAAAGCATCGCTGTACTGCCTGCAGTAAACCCTGTGTACTCTGTGTCCTCCCGAAGCACAGTAACAAGCATGTGTGTTGCAGATGGAGGCTCAGACCAGCAGCAGCGACAACATCAGTCAGTTTTCAGTCGACAGCATCACGAGTCTGGAGAGCAAAGAGCCGGTGTTCATCGCCGCCGGAGACATCAGGTAAATACCGGGTCGCCCTCCACAGGTGGCGGTTAGAAGCAGAAATGTGGACGCACCAGTGCTGTTTCAAGGCAGTTCAAATGAAATATTACACCGTGTTACCCACGGTAAGCTAGGTGTAACACAAGCTAGTGTTGGTTCTGCCCAGCACGACGCCAACGTGCATGTCGGCACTTCATGGGTCACCCTTCATGTTTACAATTTAGCGTTTCCAGGTTGTTGGCGGCCGTGGTCTCACTGTTGTTGATGCCGGCTCACTTGCAGCTTTATGCTCTCAGCTCCTCCCCCCTCTAGGCCTTGGCATGCTTCTCAAACAGGAAGGTGATGATGATCTCCAGCTGCGTTGGCCAGCCTCCCCCGCTGAACCCAGTGCACCACCCCTCCCTAGAAGCTGAGCCACAGACCACACCCCTCCACACACAATTATGTGTTTGTAGTTTCAGTAAATTAAAGCTATAAAGGAGCTCCACAGGAATATTGAGCTGCATTCCAAAAGAACTACCAGCAACAAAATGTGATCTGAAGTTGTCTTTAAAGTAAATTAAAACAATAAAGGGCCAAAAATGAAACCTTGAGAAACCCCGCCAGTGTTCTGATCTGGAGGAGACTGTTCTCCTCGCTGCTTACATAGACTGGACCTTTTTGTTAGTTATTAGTTTCCCCATAGAAGCTTTATTTGTAGTTGCCATATTGATAGGACACCAGCATCACCTGGTGTGCAGATGTGATTATGATGAGTTGTTGTCACTGTCCGGGAGTGTAGATCTCTGAAGAGCAGCACGTTCATGATCATCTGTCGCAAGGAACTATTCTTTCTGAGGATGAAATGGCCTCAGCAGTCCTGTGAAGCTTCGATCTTCAGCCATGCGTTCTGCCGTGACGCTCCGACCTGGTGTTTGTTTTTCAGACGGCGTCTGTCGGAGAACCTTGCTCACACTCCCACCGCATTCAGGAGGGACCCTGAGGACCCGTCGGCCGTCGCCCTCAAAGAGCCCTGGGAGGAGAAAGTTAGGTGGGTTTGTGAAGCCGAGCAGGTGAACACACAACACAACGTCTTCCTCGCGCTAACGCTGTTTGTGTTCAGGCGGATCCGAGAGGCGTCTCCGTACGGCCACCTGCACAACTGGAGGCTGCTGTCGGTCATCGTGAAGTGTGGGGACGACCTGAGACAGGAGCTGCTGGCCTATCAGGTCCTCAGACAGCTGCAGGTACAGACGCAGTACAGACACATGCACAGAACAGTACAGCTGTAGATACAGATGCAGTTTCCCGCGTGGTTAAACTGCTTCCATGTTGAAACCAAGTCTGCTTCCTTGGTCAGTCCATCTGGCAGCAGGAGCGCGTTCCTCTGTGGATCAAACCCTACAAGATCCTCGTCATGTCTTCAGACAGCGGAATGATCGAGCCCGTCCTCAACGCAGTCTCCCTGCACCAGGTACGCAATGGATTCTGGGATAGTTAGTTTTCTTTGTCTGTGAGACTGAAACGCAGTTTTCGTGTGTGTGTGTCCTCCAGGTGAGGAAGCAGAGTCAGCTGTCGCTGCTTGACTACTTCCTGCAGGAACACGGCAGCTTCACCACCGAGGCCTTCCTCACCGCTCAGAGGAACTTCGTGCAGAGCTGCGCCGGCTACAGCCTCATCTGCTACCTGCTGCAGGTCAAAGACAGGTGAGAAATTCATAAAAGTTAAACAGTGAGTGTTATCCCAGCTGCTGAGGTTAAGACTGCTGCCGCGAGTGAGGACGGGTCTGTAGATTCGTCGGAGTTTACGTCAGTTATTACTAGCAACCTCAGCACATGCACTGAGAATATTGCCCCATTAAATTCTGCAAAAAAGTGTGACAGTCAGCGACAGTGCACTACCAGATGAGCTGAAAGAGCTCCACGCTTGCTTTAACACCCTTAACACCAACCAACATGGAGCGATTCTTCCACCTATACATCCACCTATACATCCATCTACAGTGGCTTGCAAAAGTATTCGGCCCCCTTGAACTTTTCCACATTTTGTCACATTACAGCCACAAACACGAATCAATGTTATTGGAATTCCAGGTGAAAGACAAATACAAAGTGGTGTACACGTGAGAAGTGGAACGAAAATCATACATGATTCCAAACATTTTTTACAAATAAATAACTGCAAAGTGGGGTGTGCGTAATTATTCAGCCCCCTGAGTGAATATTTGGTAGAACCACCTTTTGCTGCAATTACAGCTGCCAGTCTTTTAGGGTATGTCTCTACCAGCTTTGCACATCTACAGACTGAAATCCTTGCCCATTCTTCTTTGCAAAACAGCTCCAGCTCAGTCAGATTAGACCAGGGGTCGGCAACCTGCGGCTCCGCCTGGTTTGGGCAAATAAATTAGAAGTATTTAGCTGAAGTGTATTTTATTTATGTTAGTTCTTTTTAACTCGTAGTTCTAAATTGGAAGATTATTGTGATATTGAAATATAAAAATAAAATTATATTCTATTATTTTTTTCATTGCTCAAAATAAGAGTCACACTCGCGGAAGCCGGTATACCCGCCGAAACGCCGTGCATTTATCGAGACTTTCAACCCCAGGTAGGCCAATTATGGATCTTCGGATCCACATTATGTCAGCAGCTGTTCTCCACCGTGAACTATGTTAAAAACAAACACCGCTCACGCCTCACAGATGACAGCTTACAGTCCTGCGTAAACTGACTTCGTATAGCCCCGATTTGCGGACTCTGTGCGCAGAGGTTCAGGACCAGAAGTCCCATTGTAAACAAATCACGGCAGACCCGACGATGTTTCCATGAGCATGCTTTTGAGCATCTCTTTATTGACCACTTTTCACACACGGTTGCTGTACGCATACAGCCGGCTGTAGCTTTTCAGCTCACAGCCGGACATGCACCACCAACAACACAACAGCACAGATGGCGCAGACGTAAAGGCAGCGAGGCGTGATTGCGGGTGTTGCTCAGGTGCGTCCGCCTCCCCTGCAGCGGCGCTGCAAACCACGCCCCGCCGCACGCATTAACCAGGTAAAATACATATTTAGGCAGAATTTTGCAAATATCTATTTTTCATTTTTCAGCAGCATAGAGCTTTTTTCCAATTATTTTTTTTAAGAGTCAGGTCAAGGCTCCAACAGCCCAAAGGCGATATAAGGGTGGCGGCTAAGAACAGTTTTTGTTTGCTACATGGATCATTTTAGTTCAGGTTGGTGTCTTTGCTTTTGTTATATTTCTTTAAGAGTTCAAAATGTGTTGATTACATAAATATAATTTAATTTTCTCTGTAGCACTTCATGGATTTCATAAGCAGCACACCTTAGTTGTTCACACAAAGCATAAAGATAAAAAACAATATATACAGTGTTATCTTCATTTTAGATGTCAAAAAGTATTTGCGGCTCCCAGTGTTTTCTTTTGCGTGGTAACCGGGTCCAAATGGCTCTTTGGGTGTAAAAGGTTGCAGACCCCTGGACTAGATGGACAGCGTTTGTGAACAGCAGTTTTCAGATCTTGCCACAGATTCTCGATTGGATTTAGATCTGGACTTTGACTGGGCCATTCTAACACATGGATATGTTTTGTTTTCAACCATTCCATTGTTGCCCTGGCTTTATGTTTAGGGTCGTTGTCCTGCTGGAAGGTGAACCTCCGCCCCAGTCTCAAGTCTTTTGCAGACTCCAAGAGGTTTTCTTCCAAGATTGCCCTGTATTTGGCTCCATCCATCTTCCCATCAACTCTGACCAGCTTCCCTGTCCCTGCTGAAGAGAAGCACCCCCAGAGCATGATGCTGCCACCACCATATTTGACAGTGGGGATGGTGTGTTCAGAGTGATGTGCAGTGTTAGTTTTCCGCCACACATAGCGTTTTGCATTTTGGTCTCATCTGACCAGAGCACCTTCTTCCACATGTTTGCTGTGCCCCCACATGGCTTGTGGCAAACTGCAAACAGGACTTCTTATGGTTTTCTGTTAACAATGGCTTTCTTCTTGCCACTCTTCCATAAAGGCCAACTTTGTGCAGTGCACGACTAATAGTTGTCCTATGGACAGATTCCCCCACCTGAGCTGTAGATCTCTGCAGCTCGTCCAGAGTCACCATGGGCCTCTTGGCTGCATTTCTGATCAGCGCTCTCCTTGTTCGGCCTGTGAGTTTAGGTGGACGGCCTTGTCTTGGTAGGTTTACAGTTGTGCCATACTCCTTCCATTTCTGAATGATGGCTTGAACAGTGCTCCGTGGGATGTTCAAGGCTTGGGAAATCTTTTTGTAGCCTAAGCCTGCTTTAAATAACTCAATAACTTTATCCCTGACCTGTCTGGTGTGTTCTTTGGACTTCATGCTGTTGTTGCTCCCAATATTCTCTTAGACAACCTCTGAGGCCGTCACAGAGCAGCTGTATTTGTACTGACATTAGATTACACACAGGTGCACTCTGTTTAGTCATTAGCACTCATCAGGCAATGTCTATGGGCAACTGACTGCACTCAGACCAAAGGGGGCTGAATAATTATGCACACCCCACTTTGCAGTTATTTATTTGTAAAAAATGTTTGGAATCATGTATGATTTTCGTTCCACTTCTCACGTGTACACCACTTTGTATTGGTCTTTCACCTGGAATTCCAATAAAACTGATTCATGTTTGTGGCTGTAATGTGACAAAATGTGGAAAAGTTCAAGGGGGCCGAATACTTTTGCAAGCCACTGTATACAGCTATACATCCATCTATACAGCTATACATCCAACTATACAGCTTTACATCCATCTATACAGCTATACATCCACCTATACATCCAGCTATACAGCTTTACATCCATCTATACATCCATCTATACAGCTTTACATCCATCTATACAGCTTTACATCCACCTATACATCCAGCTATACAGCTTTACATCCACCTATACAGCTATACATCCATCTATACATCCATCTATACAGCTATACATCCACCTATACATCCATCTATACAGCTATACATCCAGCTATACAGCTTTACATCCATCTATACATCCATCTATACAGCTTTACATCCATCTATACAGCTTTACATCCACCTATACATCCATCTATACAGCTTTACATCCACCTATACATCCATCTATACAGCTTTACATCCACCTATACATCCAGCTATACAGCTTTACATCCACCTATACATCCAGCTATACAGCTTTACATCCACCTATACAGCTATACATCCATCTATACATCCATCTATACAGCTATACATCCACCTATACATCCAGCTATACAGCTTTACATCCACCTATACAGCTATACATCCATCTATACATCCATCTATACAGCTATACATCCACCTATACATCCATCTATACAGCTATACATCCAGCTATACAGCTTTACATCCATCTATACATCCATCTATACAGCTTTACATCCATCTATACAGCTTTACATCCACCTATACATCCATCTATACAGCTTTACATCCACCTATACATCCAGCTATACAGCTTTACATCCACCTATACATCCATCTATACAGCTTTACATCCATCTATACAGCTTTACATCCACCTATACATCCAGCTATACAGCTTTACATCCAGCTATACAGCTTTACATCCACCTATACAGCTATACATCCACCTATACATCCACCTATACATCCACCTATACAGCTATACATCCACCTATACATCCAGCTATACAGCTTTACATCCACCTATACATCCATCTATACAGCTATACATCCACCTATACATCCAGCTATACAGCTTTACATCCATCTATACATCCAGCTATACAGCTTTACATCCATCTATACAGCTTTACATCCACCTATACATCCAGCTATACAGCTTTACATCCACCTATACAGCTATACATCCATCTATACAGCTATACATCCACCTATACATCCATCTATACAGCTATACATCCACCTATACATCCAGCTATACAGCTTTACATCCATCTATACATCCAGCTATACAGCTTTACATCCATCTATACAGCTTTACATCCACCTATACATCCAGCTATACAGCTTTACATCCACCTATACAGCTATACATCCATCTATACATCCATCTATACAGCTTTAGATCCACCTATACATCCAGCTATACAGCTTTACATCCATCTATACATCCATCTATACAGCTTTACATCCATCTATACATCCATCTATACAGCTTTACATCCACCTATACATCCAGCTATACAGCTTTACATCCACCTATACAGCTATACATCCACCTATACATCCATCTATACAGCTATACATCCAGCTATACAGTTTTACATCCAGCTATACAGCCAGCTATACAGCCAGCTTTACATCCACCTATACAGCTATACATCCACCTATACATCCATCTATACAGCTATACATCCACCTATACATCCAGCTATACAGTTTTACATCCACCTATACATCCAGCTATACAGTTTTACATCCAGCTATACAGCCAGCTATACATCCAGCTATACAGCCAGCTATACAGCTATACATCCACCTATACATCCAGCTATACAGCTATACATCCACCTATACATCCATCTATACAGCTTTACATCCACCTATACATCCACCTATACAGCTTTACATCCACCTATACAGCTATACATCCACCTATACATCCACCTATACAGCTTTACATCCACCTATACATCCACCTATACAGCTTTACATCAACCTATACAGCTATACATCCACCTATACATCCACCTATACAGCTTTACATCCACCTATACATCCACCTATACAGCTTTACATCCGCCTATACATCCACCTATACAGCTTTACATCCGCCTATACATCCACCTATACAGCTTTACATCCGCCTATACATCCACCTATACAGCTATACATCCGCCTATACAGCTATACATCCATCTGTACAGCTTTACATCCATCTGTACAGCTATACATTTGCCTATACATCCATCTATACATCCATCTTTACAGCTATACATCCACCTATGCATGCATCACGTCACATGTCATGTGTTGCCGGTCGTGCACCTCTTGATGATGGTGGAGAACATCCTGACAACTCCATCATGTGTTATGGGAACTGCAACACCCAGGGCAGGACAGCAGGCTCTACAGCGTGTCATTACAGAGTCACGGTCCACGTGTGTGATTGCTTTCCCATCACCGGAGGGGATGCCTTATAACAACGGAGTCCTAAAGAGGGCAGCCCCACCCCCCCACAGCACACACTACAGCCACCTGTACATCCACGTTGACATCCTGCAGACTCTACTTTCTGACCACTCACAAAAATGTGACTTTAGTTATATATTTCATTTTCATTTGTGTAGAGAAGGTAAGAATTTCCTTGCTCAGCTCTGCAGCATGTATGAATTCTTGATGATGGCTGCACTGTCGGTGCGAGTCCTTCCATAACACCTGCTCTGATCCCCGCAGGCACAACGGGAACATCCTGCTGGACTCCGAGGGCCACATCATCCACATCGACTTTGGCTTCATTCTCTCCAGCTCTCCTCGCAACCTCGGCTTCGAGACATCCGCCTTCAAGCTGACCTCGGAGTTCGTGGACGTGAGTAAAAACAGCCTGAGGATGTGTTGGAAGGAAATGATCCTGGGCGGAGGTTGATCACAGATCCAGGCTCAGGTGCAGTCTCCTGATATTTACCCGTCACTGTGCAGAGACCAGCGTGCAGACGGAGGGCTGCCCTGCGTGTCTGGACGGGATTTTTAGCCATTCAAAGTAGGGCTGCCACGATTAGTCGACTAGTCACAATTACGTCGACTATTAAAATCGTCGACGACTAATTTAATAGTCGACACGTCGTTTGAAGGTTTGTAAGATCCCAAAGACGCAGGAATAAGTAGTAGGATTTAAGAGTGTAATAACGGACTGAAACAGAAGATGGCAGCACTGCATGTACAAGGATGCCAGCTGCCGTTAAACCCAGAAGAAGAAGAAGCTGTGTCCCAGAATTCATCGCGCGGCCCTGCTCAGTTTTCAACAATGGCGGCTGCTAGTTAGTTTTAATATTACTCTTATTATTCTTTCTTGGTCACAAAATAAACGTTTAACATATTTTCAGGCGAGAATGTAGCTGTGTAAACCTCAAATATCTGCTCAGTTTATCAAGACACCACATATTTTCAAAAGCGCTCCGACGTTTTCGGAGACGTCTGTTACCCACCAGCTCGATAGCTAGCCGGGGGCAAGGCTAACTAGAGCCGGTGAGAACACCGGACTCCCGGCAAATCGTTTTCAAACCCACCGCCGTCTTTCACTACTCAGGTTAAACATGATATATAAGTCACTTAGATAACTTAAAATGTTATTGTTTGGCTTTTTTTTAGTATTTTATTTGTTCCTGAGTAAATCGGTTTGGCTGAGATTAAAGTTATAGTTTTTATACAGCCCAATAAACGTCAAGCAGACAGCTGATTATCAGAAGTGTGAGATGCTCGAGAATATACTCCGGTGTCCTGTTATATTTTAGATAGCAAGGAGCAGACGGCTGAGTTTATTAAACTCCACCGAAACAATCTGCAAATGTCATTAAAATTTAATAAACTATCATCTTGTCTTTATTTTTGGTTAACACATACCTTAAACACTTAAAGCTGTAAGCTAATGATAGTTATATAAGAGCAGACGCATGCTGGTGAAATAAGCTGCACGTTTTACGTCCAATGGATGCCTGATCTGATTAGTCGACTAATCGCAAAAATAATCGGTGACTAGTCAACTATCAAAATAATCGTTTGTGGCAGCCCTAATTCAAAGCCGACTCTCTGCTGACCTGTAGATGAATCCTTCATTTTGTTTTTGGAGCGTCAGAGTTGCTGAGGATCCTTTCTGGTGTCCGACAGCTGTCAGCACCAGGACCAGGAGATCCCACATGTCCGTTTCAGTTTAGCATTGAGCCCTCAGCACCGCCGGTCACAGCGGGCTTGGTCGTGGTTTCTCAGCCGGGTGCTGCAGAGGTTTAGTTTTGATTTGGATGAATGTCATGGCTCCTGATGACAGAAGCTTTTTTTTTGGGGGGGAGGAAAGCTTCCTGTGGAGTTTTACATGCGGCTGTCCTGATGCCCGGTGTTTGCTGTGTTTCAGGTGATGGGCGGGCTGAACGGAGATATGTTCAACTACTACAAGATGCTGATGCTCCAGGGTCTGATTGCAGCCAGGAAACACATGGAGAAGGTGCTGCAGATCGTGGAGATCATGCAGCAAGGTAACGCCAGTGTGCCTTTCTTACAGCTGAAAACGCCATAGTCGCGCGGTCTAACCCTAACCCAGTATTTACAGCTGTCAGTACGAGTCGCAGAACCTCATGTTTGAGTTTGTGCAAGACGCAGTGCGTCACATCGTAGCGCTGTCGGTGACCGGGTTGGAGGTCCAGAGTGCACGAATTGACCGGTGTGGGTTTAAGGATGTGTTTGCCAGTCAGCTGTTAACAAAGTTGTTGTGCGCTCTTATTTTAACCCCACAGGTTCCCACCTGCCGTGCTTCCACGGCTCGAGCACCATCCGCGGGCTGAAGGACCGTTTCCACATGTCTCTGACGGAGGAGCAGCTGCAGCTGCTGGTGGACCAGCTCGTGGACGGGTCCGTGCGCTCCATCACCACCAAACTCTACGACTCCTTCCAGTATGTCACCAACGGCATCATGTGACCCGTCTGGATTGAGCGACGGCGGTGGCGGGAGCCGGCAGACGTTTCGCTGCGCCACCGCCTGATTGGATTCAACGGAACTGCCTCGTCACCGTCATCGGGGTCGAAGGGGCTGCTGGAAGACTCGATAGAGACGGAAACCACTTCATCACATCGTTTATGGATTTACATCTGCAGCAAATCGAAGCGACAGGATGGCAGATTCGACTTACTGCTGCTTGTCACACGAAAACGAGTGAACTCGTCACTGCTGTCGACTTTATTAACCGGCCCATAATCACTACTAAACTGCCCAGCAGCAGAGCGTTTACAGACACAACCACCACTACTTCACCCATCCTTCAGCTAAAAACAGCTCAATGTTTCCGATTCCACGTCTGTTGACAGGAAAACGCCTAAGGCGTTTTTTTCTTTCCAGCAAACATCCTGTAATTACAGAAGCTCCTTTTCCAAAGATAAAAGTCTCGTAATCGTATGTCTGAGTTTCCAGAAGGCTCCCTCTTTTTCCTCCCAACTTGTCGTAGTTTAAATGGAGGGGAAATCCTCAGAAACTCAAGGGTGAGCCCAAGGACGCCTCTGACTGGGTCGGCACGAACCTTCTCTTGACGTTTAAATGAAATCCGAGTGGACGTGAACACCAGCAGAGATCGAAGGAGTTTGCTCTCCGAATCCGAATGGCTACAAGGAAAAAGCACAACGTAAACTCAGCATTCTCGGTACGCTCACAGAAAGGCTGACATATCCACGCTCCTTTACAGATTATCGTTTCATCTTCCAGCAGCATTCTTGTTTTCACCAGACATTTCTCACAGCTCATTGTCAGCCTTTTCCCGCCATTTTTAGCAACTGTAAGCGCGTAGAGGTTTGGGCAAACTCAAATTTTTTTGACCTGAATGTCCATTAGCCTGAGCCAGTGACCACTGCTGCTCATTTCCAGTTTTCTGTTTTATTTCATTGTATTTCCCTTTTTTCCTAAACTGTTATCTTTACCACTTTATCTCATTTTTCTTTCCCAAATATCTATTTAGCTGTTTGGTTTTTAACAGAGTCACTGTCATGCTAGCCATGCTAACGGAGAATTACTCACAGACTGTGGACGAGCAAAGTCCAGAATATTTATTAGAAATATGGCCATTACTATAATAAACTATATTATTATTTTTTAATTACTAGGGGAGATGTATTTTTAAGCTAATGTACCTGTACTAGCTAACTAAATTAATACCTAGCTAAGGCTAATCAAAGAAACAAATGAGTCCTGTCCTCATTTTCTAATAACATTACTCTTTCACTGCTGTAGTATACTTTGTAGTTTATGCTCTCTGACTAGCTAATAACCACTAAACTACTAGCAGCAGAGAGTATACGTTTATTATAAACTTTTTACATTGATTTTTTTCCTCATTGCAGTTTGTTAGCAATTAACCTGACAGTGTCTTGGCTAAAACCTTTGTCAAGTTACTTTTTTATTTATTCCTCTCTAAAATAAGTACGTTTTGTAACAAGATAACAAACTCGCTATTTTAGTTGCTGTCTCTCTATAAACCTACTTTCTTCTGATTGGCTGACTTGCAGTAGTCTGTAGAGGGGCAGCACCTTCTTATGAACTGTACTTTCCGTTTAAACGTTTGACCAGCTAACATCAGCACAAAAAACACAGTAAGTTGCCTTTGAGAGTTTTTATAAAATAGTTTTGTCTTGTTAGTGTAAGAAAATACTAAACCTTTATCAATGTGACGAGTGTCTGGTGAAAAAAATATTTACTTTCATTTTTTATTTTAATGTTTGTTACAACATCTTTTTAGGTCCGATTTCAATTTCTGAAGAAAAGTTATTGAAATTTTGTTGTTCGTGTGTTTCTGTCAACTCGGTGCACATGCTAGAAATTATACAGTGATAATCTAAGTGTACAGTAAGTGGCCATTCTGAGCCAAAAGGGTTCTTATCAGGAGAATTATGATACTTATTATTATCACTTTGGACTAAACGCGTTATTGTTATGTGAGTCTGTATTTACGTACTAAGAGCTCAGCAGTGTTCCTCTCTGATTGGCCCCAATATACATTCCTGTGGTTAATGCTGGCCAGTCAGAAGAGGCAGTTCTGTGCACACTGAGCATGGGTTCTGCGAGACTGACGATCAGTTTCCTGAACACGTGAATGTTTTTAGTGAAGTTTTTCTCACAGACGTGTTCTCGGTGTTGAGCGAAAGCTAGCAGTTTTAGCTTTAGTGCTGCTGCTGATGTCGGCTCTAAAGCTGGAACACTGGCTTTATTTCAGCGTCTTACACATAGAAATGGCTTCCTGTGTATTTATACAGTATACATCTCTACCTAACGTACTAAATGAGAACAATTAGGATAGCGTTTGCTAGCTAACAGTTGTCATTTCTGTAAATAGTAACTTTCCCCGCTGTTTAACAGCAGCAGCAGTTCACTGGAGGCTGGCTGCATTTTGAGCTGCAGTTCCAATTATGACTGAAATCAAACAAAGCATTTTTTACTGCTAGCTAAACGGTAAACTAATAAAACTTTACATTTGTAGAGATGAGCAGCTAATTGATTACATAGCTGGAGCTAATTTTAGTGAAAGAACGTGTTATACTGTCGCAGTTTCCTCCAAAATGATTAAAATGTAATTTTACTCTCAGACGCACTTGATTATTAGCTGTTAGCAAGACACAAGTTCTTTCAAATTTGATTCATTATTCCACACTAATAGTAATCAGCTAACATCAGGTTGAGGCTAAAATCTGGTCACCTGACACTCGGCCATTATTACAGTTTTATTTTCTGTTTTTTTTTTTTTTTTTTTTTTTTTATTCTCGTTTATTAATGAATGTTTAACTGTGAAAAGGGGAAAGCTGAGCCGGCGGACAGTGAACTGGGTCTTGCTGGAATAAAGCCAGTGTTTGTAGTAGTTTCCTGACCACTATAAAAGGACAAGCACAGTTCTGTTGTTGTCAACGCAGCGTCACGTTACCGTCTGCTAACTAGCCTGCTATTTTACGCGCAGCTGTGTCTAAAGTTTACCAGATTAGCAAACGCTCTTTGCATTCTTTGTCGTTCATTATTTGTGAATCTGTACACGAACTGAGTTTGTTTCCCGTGAGAAAAATCGATGCCTTGAGACGTACAGAAGGTACAAACTTATCAATGCAACAGGAGGGACTTTCGGACCTCAGAAGTGCTTTTTATATCCTCGGTTTGACGGCTCCAGGGACAAGTTTCAACACTCCAGTACTCCTCACTCATCTGCATTTATTTACAATTCAAGTCTCGTCTCGGGGTGGAAGCATTACAGAGCTCTTTTTTTTTTTTTTTTTTTTTTTTTTTTTTACAAATTTAAAGTAAAAAGTCATAGTTCTGTTTGAAAAGGTGGAGACGCCTGTTAAGTCGAGTCAAATGATGGCGTTAGAGTTGCAGTTTGGAGACTAGCGGGGAAAATGGTTTGTTGAAACTCGTCCCTGCCACTGAACATCCTCATTGCCTTTCTTTCATCAGCTCTGAACACAGTCAATGTGAAAAAGTGCATTTATGAAACGTTTCTGTCGTTTGTAAGGATTCTTTGTTGTTAATATTTTACTAAAACACTGACTCATACAGCAGCCATGTTAGTGTTTGGTTTTTTGAGGAATTTCTATGGGAAATGCTAACAACGCTAACGTCACGGTCAACGATACTTTTCACTGTGTGAAGAAAAATTATATGAAAACACTTTGAGTGATTTCTGAGGTAATTCACAAACAGCATCATCTCAGGAGACGGGAGGAAACTTCAGGGTGAGGAGGACGCGCCAGATCAACAATTCATTTACCTGAAATCATACCGCGGGGCTAAAGAAAGTCGGATTGTGTGGAAAAGGCACTTTTATATGAAGATTAGTGTAAATAAATGAGAGCAGTGGGGTCCATGAACCCACTGAATCATGAGGTTGACTTTGTGTGTACTCCTGGTGATTTGGCACTTAAACGTTATTGACCCTCTCCTGCAGCTGCTCCTCGCCTCCGACCACATTCAGAATGTAAGTCTGTGTCTCTGCAGCAACGAGCATTAATGTGTTGAACCATTAAGATCCAGCTGACGACTGGAGGTGTGTTCCTGTTTCTCATCATGTAGAGTCCATCTGTCACGTCCTGACTAACTGCATGGCAACTTATTCAATAAACCTGAAACCTGCTTCTGACCTGCAGCTGTGTGCTTTCTCAGTCTGTAAGATACTGGTTTTAAATCACTTTTCTAACTGGTGCATAATTAACTTTAAAGAAAGTCAAATCTGAAATTTGGCATCTCATATTTTATATTTACGAACATAAATATATGCGCTGGAGGGCCGGTATCCTGCAGGTTTTAGATGCGTCCTTGATCCAACACAGCTAATTTAAATGACCTCAACATGTCTGAGTTCTCCAGAGGCCTGGTAATGAACCAATCATGTGATTCAGGTGTGCTGACCCAGGGTGAGATCTAAACCCTGCAGGACACCGGCCCTCGAGGCCTGGAGTTGGACACCCCTGATCTGAAAGATTCTTCTCTTTAAAGCAAGAAAAAAAACAAAAATAAAGTCACAATTCAGATTTTTCTATGGTCACAGGCGTCCATAACAATGTTTGTCTGCATTCTGGTTTCTCTCCTATAAAGTAATTTAAAATATGAAAAAAGCATTAGCCTGACGTAGCACTCAGACATAGTACAACACCAGCTGGTTTGCTAACTAACCATTTGTAACGGCGATGGTGTTCAAATGTTTGAAATTGTCTGTGGTGATCCAGAATAACAGAAACAAAATGTGCATGTTAACATTTGTGAACAAATCCATGAAACTGAAGTCAAATTCAGAGTTTTTATTGACGACCTGACAGGACGGCAGATTAAACAAAGCCTGAACAGAGCGGCGGGCCAACAGTCACACCAAAGAAAACTAAACTAATAAATAAAATAACACAGACGGTAAAAACATGGAGGTGACGTCCAGGTATGAAAAAATAAGCCAGAGAGAAAGTGCCTGTGTTCTATCTGAAGGCCACCAAATGGCGATAGCTGTAGCTGCAAAGACTTCAGGCCCTATAGAGGTGTGTGGGCTCTGTGTGGGTGATTAATGACACAGGTACAAATCTGTGAAATCTGGACTCGCCCCGTTTCAAAGAGGTTACGTGAACTGCTGTTCTGCAGTGACGATCTCACTAACCAGCAGGTGGCGTCAGAGTAGGTACGTCCATCTTTTTGCCGTCCGTGCCTAAAACCCTGACAGGCGTGAGGGGAACGCTTTTGTGGCGTTAAACAAGTTAAGTTTTTAATTCTTTGATCTGAAGAAGAAACTGCACCAAGTCTGAACTCAGAGACAAACAGTTAGCAGGTTTTCACCTAAAACGTCCTCCTGAGTTTTAGGTTTGTTTCCACAGCAGATTTAAGAGAAAATACAGAAAACTGCCTCGACATCACGGCCGGGGTGGTCTGTCCACTCGTTGTTTGTGAATGACGGCAGACAGAAAAATCTGACCAGCTGAAAATAAAAAGTTCCACAAAATAATTTACAGGTAAAAGTTTTATATTAAGACTTTAGTTCAAGTTTAAAAAACTGAGTCACTGCAAGTGAA
The DNA here is from genome assembly GCF_001858045.2 of Oreochromis niloticus. Taxonomy (NCBI): domain Eukaryota; kingdom Metazoa; phylum Chordata; class Actinopteri; order Cichliformes; family Cichlidae; genus Oreochromis; species Oreochromis niloticus. The sequence goes on from NC_031985.2 coordinate 1,299,906, forward strand.
GAGGACAAAATAAACCAGTCAGTGACTCAGAAGCTAATCTGTGGCACATGAAACTCAACATGCGTATACATTTGTTCCTTTAAACCAAATTTTTTGGTGATTAAATCGGTCATGGCTAATGTTTAAAGAAAAACACAAAAACTCAGTGATATTAAAAATTTTTTTTTACGTGTTTAATCCAAACTTTGATGTCATAATTTGGTCAAATGTCACAACTGTGACGACCGTTTCCGATGACGCCTTGATCACCTCGTTTTAATTTGCTGGGAAACAAACAACCACTCGGAGAATCACAGGATCTTATTTTTCCTTCGCAACTTCAGACTGAATATTTAGGAGGTTCTGGTCAAACTGGTCCCAGGAAACACCAGTGAAAGGCTTCGGTGCGCCGTTTTTAGCTAAAGCAGAATTACGGAGCCGTCACATTCGAGGTTAATAATGGTCTGACGTGTCACATCACCATCGGCTCCTTCAGTAGGTCCAAACAGCCAAACCCTCATTTTTCTGTCCTCGTCGTGGGAACACGAAGTCATGGTTTAACTTTCACGGCGCCAAATCACAACAACAGTCGCCTGAAGGTGCTCATCAGGTAGAGCCTACAGTAATACATACAGCACAACAGCACTCAGATGTTTTTCTTTAATTTCATCTCACTTTCAATAATTTGGAGGAAACATCCATTCTTAACATTTTGTTTCATCCTACTCTGGGATCTTTGTGATGTCACAGAGGGCATATCCTTACACAGAGCCAGCAGCTTGGAGTCGTTTGGTTTGTATGAAGTCAAATTTGTCCAAGTTTGAGAGAGGCAGGAATCATCTTTCCATTTGTTTCAGGAACTTCAACCGCAGCCACAGGAGGAGGCGGGGTTAACAAGCACTGGGGTTAAAGGGGGAGGAGCTAAAACATTTTGTTTCGGACCGTGTGACTGCTTGGAACAAATCAAAACTACGTGTTCTGTGCATCGGCCCAGAGCAGCTCTCTATGACTCACAGTTCAGACGAACTCCTCTTTAGCTCATCCCATCCCTGAAACAAACCATTTTAGCCCCTCCCCTTTAAGACTTTCTTCTGAGTGGCCAACTTCAGGAAGCCTACAGAGGAGGACCTGCGAAATAACACAGCTGCAGAATCATAGGTCGTTGTTTCAGCCACAGCTCCGTCTGATCACTTCATCGTTGTCCGATATTTATTGATGGTTAATAAAGACGAAGAGCGCGTCCTAAAGACCTTTGACCTGTGAAACAAAGGGGAAGCTTGGAGGTTTTGCATCGAGCGTGACCCCTCACCCGCCCACCGCAGACACACAGAGGAGTCCGACGGCATGACAGACGACGATGATGGCGGCGTTACTGAAGAGTCTACAGGAGGACACAGTCTGAGTCCTTGTCTCTTCTCCTGGATTGCTGTGCCCCCTGACCTCTGACCTGGAACACCGTAACAATAACACAGTGTAATCACCTCATATCACGGTTATTATTATCACATTACTGAGATCAATAAAAAAGTGTTTAGAAAAAACCTTTTTTTTTTTGCCTCATGATGACTGACATTAAAGTGGCAGTCAGAGAACTACTTATTCTAATATTTCATGCTCGTCTTCGTCTTCTGAACGTTGACTCAGATGTTTTAAAGTGGACATGAAACTATGTGCATGAAGGCTCATTGACACCTGCTCCCAGACACTGATGTAACAAATAAGTGCTTAAGTTTTAAAAACGGCGCCCTCTCCTGTCAGTACGGAGCGTGACATCATGTGGCTGGCTAACAGACTCCGCTAACTAGTGACAGGATCGATACCTCAGAGGAAAATAAGGACAGTGAAGCTAAACCTCGGTGTGAGGGGATCACTGTAGCGCTGCAGCAGTCAGTTCATGTTAAAGGATCTAGTGTCCACTTTACTGTCTGTGTCTGCAGCAGGAAGTGGCTGTTTGGCTAAAATCCAGTTGTTAGCTGTGATGTTAGGGTTTGTAAAACACTATAAATGAGGTGCTGCCCACAGTCTGCTGTCCTGTCTCCAGGTGAGCTTACCTGCTGCACTGAACCCTGTTGCTGGAGTTGCTGCTGTTGCTGATATTCCTCCTGCTGGAGCTGCCGGGCCAACTCCAGGTCACTGAGGGGCCCTGGGGCCCCGCCCTGTTGCTGCTGCAGGGACACTGCCACCAGGTAGTCCTGACACCCACAACAACACCCATCAGAGACGCACTAACGGGCCAAAGTGCTCGGTGTCAACGATATCACCTGGTGAGCTCACCTGGTCGATCTGCCGCTGCTGCTCCTGGGCGCTGGCCGGCAGGTGGGGGGCGGGTGGAGCTCTCTCAGGAGGATGACACAGCCGGAAATCGGAGTCGCAGAAGTTTCCGTCCCCCTCGACGTTATGAAGCGACTCCCAGACCACAGACTCTTCCTGCAGGAAGCCCTGATCCGTCACCAGCAGGTACAAGTGCCCCTGAGAGAGGAGACAGCTGCATTACCACCCCCACCCTTGTGTCTGGTCATGGTACTGCAGTGTGTACCGCCCCACCTTGTGTTTGATCATGGTGCTGAAGTGGTTGTTCCTGAAGAACACGGAGATCTCGCCCTCTCTGGCCGTGGCATTGAGCTCACACAGGCCATGATACGACAGCTGAGTCGCTGTGGACTCCAGAAACTGCTCCGCCACCAGACCTGCCCGGCACAGACGTGCAGAATTATTATGTTCAGGCCGTCGTGTACATGTTGGGTACTGTGCACAAACATGTTACCTTCACTGACTCGACTGCTTTCTGCAGAGTGTTTGTAGTCAATGATTTTCTCCACCAGTTGGTTGTAGCTCAGTTTGCCCACAGCAGCCACCATCTCTGGACTCTAAACACACAATCAGGAATTTTACATCACTCTGCCACCTGTCCTGTGGGCGGCCACAGAGAGTCTGACTGATCACGCCATGTGACAAAACATAAAAGTCCCACATGGACATTAAAAACCTGCAATCATGCCACTTCACTGTGAAGCATCATCAACATTACACATTATACTTCAGACAGACAACGAAGGAGAGAAACACTTAAACTGATGTCAACTATGATATGAAAACATGTTACCACCGAAGATGTTCACGTGTTACTAAAATATGACAAATTAACATCCGATAAACTAAAAGTGTGTCGCACTGTGCTGTGCAATATGAATGTTGCACGCTTGACAACCACTTCAGTAAAAGTTCAAATCTAAAATAAGAAAACAATAAATCACGCAGCCATTTTTTTTCAGCTCATCTGAAAATGGGCTGTGGGGGCAGCAGCAGGGAAGCAGGGACGTCCCTCTCCACGCCACCTCCAGCTTATCCGGGGACACGTCAAGACATTCCCAGGCCAGCCGAGATGAAGTCTCTCCAGCACGTCCCACGTCCAAGCCAGGGCCTCTTCCCGGTATGACACACCTGGCAGGAACACCGTACCCAGGAGGCGACAGCCTTAGCTGCCTCCTTGTGATGTGGAGGAGTAGTGGCTCTACTCTGAACCCCTCATAACGACTGAACTCTCTCCTAAGGCAGACCCCGTCCTCCTGACGGAGAACCGCTGTTTTTAACTATGATCTTATTCTAACAAAGAGAAGAGATTAACAGATGTGTGACGTTTGTCACCAACGATGCACTATCTGGTGGCAGATAGCTGCATAACATTTAAGATGATATTTTACCAGCATCAGGAATAAATTAACATTTTAACAACTAGATTAAACGACTAGTAAGTCTGGCACCGACCAACACTCACTATTAGTTACGCACATCCCTCATTCTTACTGGATAACTTTATGACTTCTGTTACGGCCCTAGCTGGGCATGTCCTACCGTCTCGCCTGCCTTAGATGCCACCTTTTCCTTTTGTACAGCTGACTCACATCAGCAATTAAAAGTATTTAAGGGCAGAGAAAGGTGAGCTCTGGTGCCAGAGAGCCATGTTAGTGGTTGCAGCTAGTGAGCTGTATCTTGTGATTGTTTGCTCCTGCTCGGTGGAGAGGAGGGTGTTTGGTCACTAATCTCTTTTTGACTTACTTTTCAGTTTACTGACCAACGCTTGAGTTTTGTTTCTTTAAATGTTGATAGTGGCTTGTCCGTCTCTTTTAGTTCAGTTATTAATAGAAGCAGTCAGCTGTACAAAAGGAAAAGGTGGCACCTAAGGCATGAGAGACGGTAGGACACGCCCACACAGGCAACTCCAGGAGGAGGCCCAGCTAGGGCCATAACTTTCTTCACACTTTTTTCAGACAGTTTATTAATAATCATCTTTGTTAATACTTTCCTTCATTTGTTCACATTTTCTTTCATTCTATAAATATTCTGTTTTCTAAACAGCCTAATATCCTTCTGTCTACTGTGTTGATAATTTAATGTCAGAACATTAATAAAATGTTCTTGCTTAATCTGCAGCTCTATCAGCCAATCAGCTGACGGTACCCAGGGGAATCCCCCTGGACGAGCCAATCACATGCTTCATCATACAGAGCATTTTATCCAGTGCTCACACAGGTTCAGGAGAAACTCTGTGGTTTGATCCCTTTCTCAAGGGTACTTCAACAAGCAGACTGGAGGAGTTGGAGGTCAAACCGCCAACCTTGCATTGTTAAAACCTCGTTAAGGACCTGGACAGTCCTGCGTTTACGCTCACACACACACTCACCTGAGGGTCGACCAGCCAGCCGTGGTACAGCGGGATGTCCAGCAGGTCGAACACGATGCACTCGGGCGTGTATTCAAAGTCCGTGACGCCGGTGAAACGCACGTTGACGTCCAGCCCCGTAGACAGCTTCGGGAGGACCGCCATGGCGTCGCTCATGTTCTGCAAACACACACGCCCATGTTATGGTCTCTTCCCCAAAACGGCGTGCTAATTGAAAGCGTGTATGGGACGCTGAGATCCAGAACCAGCATGTCCATGTGTTTCTTTGGTACCTGCTGGAAGTTGAGCTCCATGCCGTCGGTCTTCTGTCTGGGAGTGACGGACAGCACACACTCTCCTGAACAACGCACACACAGGAACATCGTCAGTAGGACAGCCTGCCACGACCTGACCAGCTCAAACACTCAGAGGTGAGAATCCCGGTGTAACCCGACGTGTTGCAGACTGTTTACCATGTGACCCCCCGCGGACGGTTTTCATTCTGGACAGCTGTGCGTTGAGCGAACTCACCATCTACTTAACGTTATGTAAATTCAGTGAGCACTTCTATGGACAGGCCGGGAGAATGAGAACATAAAATATTAAACACAAAACTACAAAAAATGTTGGACATTCCAACACCCAGACGGGTGGGACCGAGCCTTTGTAGGTGTAAACTGCCCTAGCCGCTGTTAGCTCTGTCCATCAGTGGCGTGTTGCGGGCAGAAGCCTGCTAGAACTTTTGACTCTGCGGTGTGGGCGCCACAGGAAGGTTGTTGACTCATCAGAAGCAAATGACGTCTGTGCCACAGCGTTTACGAGCGAGCGCCCCGCCTCCTGTTCATGCTACGCGGCACGTTTAATTTCATCATCGATACATTTGATACATTACCCACAGTTGCTCTTACCCAGGTGAGCCATCAGGTCCTCGGTGGTGACCACCTCAGTCTGAGCAGGAAGCTTGGCCTGTGGCGCACACACGCAGACACGTACACACACAGAGTTACAGGTCAGTTTATTTATAAACTTTATCAAGTTTCTGAGTGCCGACGTCTCCTCTTCTGTCCCTCACTAAAAAAAAGACCAAAGCTATTTACAACGACACAGACGTCTGCACAGTTACATCATTTTAGAGTGTTCTGATTGGTTCTCAGAGGAACATCTGAAATCACGTTCGACATAACGGTTCATCCAAAGTGTCTCATTAGCTGCACAACCATCTGAGGCCAGCGGCCACCACAGGCAGAGCACAGGTGAACCCACAGCACTGGATTCAGGTACACCACATGGTTCTAACGGTTAACTTCCTGTTGCCACTAGGGGGCGCCGTGAGTGTTACTGACTATTCTAGATGCGTCCAGGTGTAGACCCCACCAAGCAGGGGAAGTCTGGGAGACAGCTTATAAAAGCTTCATGTACTGCAGCGCCGCGGACACGCTCTTCCAACGAAAACTCAAAGGCTTTGTGATTTAATGCTGCCGCCGCCGCCTTCGGGGCGACGTGACCAACTGTCACATCAGCCTGGTCCAACATCTGCCAGGAGCTGATCCTGGTACTGTGACAGCACGCATGGGAACTATCCATTATCAATAGAATCTATACTTATTGATCAGATTCGTTATCGATTCTCTGCTTTGAGGGTGACCGTCATCACTAAGCAGCACATCAAAGACCTTAATGCAGATTAATTTCATGCTGTGGACCACATGTTTGTTTGTTGAGGCTCGATAACGAATCTGATCAATAAGTATAGATTCTATCGATAATTGAATCAGAATCGCTAAATTCTTATTAAGTCCCATCCCTGCTGTCACAGTACCAGGATGAGCTCCTCGCAGATGTTGCACCAGGATGATGTGACAGTTTGTTACCTGTTGAAGTTCTGGTGCTAGCTGCTAGGCTCTGGTCTGCATAGATGTGGGCACAGAGCTGAACTTGTGTTTCTGTCCTGGGTGCAGGTTCCACTTTAGCGTCGCGCTCGCGTCCTTTTGTGCAGTAAAAACAATTTCAAGGGCCTGAACTACTAGGAAACGGTTCTCTCATGCCTTCTGATGAGGCCAGCTTCCCTGAGAACCAAAGCCACCTTTCAGCTGCCAGAAATCTGACTTGAACCTTTCCCGGTCTTTGGTGCGAGTCTGAGGGTCTGCATAAAAATGGAGGACAAATTGCGATGACAACGACGAGCTCAGGCCGACCGGAACCTGGGAGCTCTGAGCCCAGCCCTTCGAAGCAGCTGAAACACGTAACACGCAACTCCAGGTTCTTATGTTACCATGACGACGCAGACAGGAAGCACACTGCCCTAACCTCCTGAAGGTTCTCAGGTAGGTGTTTGCATACCTGCGTAGTGCAGCTTGTTGTCTTAAGATTTGTATGCTGCAGCTGGGTGGAGCTGAACATCCACCTGCTGCTACGCCCTTTAAATGATGGCGTTCTCACCTTCCAGCGCAGGAACAGCGTGTTCATGATGGCCAGCAGGGGGCAGGGTCCGTTCTCACTCTGGGTGATGATGGGTGTCTTCTTCTCCTTCCAGGTGATCCACTTCACCAGGTAATACGCTGGCATGGAGGGCCCAGGCTCCGGTGCCGCAGCAGGAGGAGCAGCAGCACCCCCTGTGGAGAGGGGAAGAACTGCAGTCACACTCAGCTAAACAAAGTTACATTTATTTGGAGTACTAATAGTGTCATCTCAAAATAAACCCAGAGAAGAAGAAGTGCAGTCCGGACAGTTTCAGTAACATGGACGCCTCACCGGCAGCTTCCAGCGCCGCCTCATCCTGCAGACTTGGGACCTCAGTGGATGGCGAGCAGCCCTCCGCGCCCAGCGCCGAATACGACGACGACAGGCCGTCCTCCACGTCCAGGGAGTTTCCTGTGGTCGCGACCCCATCCGACAGCTCCAAGCTGGGGATGGAGAATGACGCCGAGTCCGTGGACTCCAGCTGGTCGTCTGAGCCACCCGCCGTCGCCACCGAGGAGCTTTCCTCCACATCCAGACCTGTAGACAATAAAAGCACCATGAAGGATCCTCTGGGCATCTTAGGCCCGCCCCTCACCCCTGTCTCCTCCTCTACCTGGTCCTGCCTCAGCCTCCGTGGGTTCCTCTGTGGTGGTGGCGATGGTTAGAGTCATGTTTTCAGATGACAGACTTGGCGATGATTCTGGAGGTGTGGGTGTGGCTTCTTCCTCCTCCTCCATTGGGAGCTTGGCGAGCGCAGGGCTATCAGCGGCGCCACCACTTGTGTTGGGGACGTCAGCTCTGAGGTGCGCTGGTGTCACGGTTAACGTGCATTCTTTGGAGAAAGTCTGTGAGCTGAAAGCCGGCTCCTCTGATCCGCATTTCATCACCAGGTCAGCAATGGCAGCAGCCTCCTCCCTGGACTCCTCCATGATCAGCTGATGACTTCACAAGCACGATTCCGTATGACAACACGTGGAGAGAGACGACTTAGATGGACGTGGTCATGAGAGAAACTCGACCTCAGCATTGGGTGGCTTTAAGACAGCAGGAGGCGCTCCAACATGGCCGCCGGGAGACTGTCACAAGAGAATGATCACCTGCCCGCCGCCTGCCAAGGGTGTCGGAAAACAAACACACCGGTCTACCTGAGAGCAACCATGGCTGCAGAAAATCTGAGCAGAGAAGAAGAGACGCAGCACGGCCCTCTGACATCAGTCACACCTGAGGAGGAAACACAGAAGAACAAGTTAGCAAACACACGTGCGTGCGTGCGTGCGTGTGTTGTGGGGTTAGCTCAGAGCTGTGTGCAGCCATGAGGCTGATTTAAAGATGGATTCCGAGTGACGGTGCAGCGTCACCTCCATCCACTAGTTTAACCTTCTGTCAGAACTGTGACATCACCGAAACATCGTGTGCCTCACAGGTGTAAACTCTGACAAACATCTGCACACTCTCCACTTGATGGTCAACACTGCACATCCACCCTCAGCTGTTTGAACGGAAGCAGCTCCACCCCAGCTGTGGGGTCCAGCTGTGACCGTGAGAGAAGCAGGGGTGTGGCTGAGAACGCAGACAGACACCTGGACCGCTGCTGTACACCTGAGCTCTGAGGCTGTCAGGTGACCTGTACCAGGGGGCGGGGGCGGCTGCTTCACCCCGAGGATCGACGTGAAGGAAAGTTGTTTCCCATGATGCTCCTCAGCTAGGTGAGAAGAGTTCAGGGTGAACACGCAACTGAAAAGCGGTGACCTGCGCGCGTACACACACGGGTGGCAGCCTCAGCTGACCCCGGTACTCCGGAGCGGCCGGTTAACCCCGACATCCGCTCCCCCCCCCAAAGGTGGCAGCTTACCGGGTCCAGCGCGGGTCCGCGGAGAACGCCGACGCTGGCAGGTGAACGTGCATGCTACCTGTTTACATTTCTCTCCGCCAGGCTCATAGGTCCCGCCCACAGTCCGTCACATCCGCTGAGCTTCAGCAGCCTACGCTACCTGTTAGCCAACTGGCTAGCTGTGAACTTTTTCTGTCGTAAAATTGTCATTAATGTTCACGTGCAGCAGCTCGTGAGGGCCCGGAAAGAAACGCAGAGAAACCAAACAAGCGGAACTCCGAGCAGAGCGGGAAGCCGCTTCAACACGGACCGTCCAGATGTTACACATAGCGTTAGCTTAGCATGAGCTAGCTGGCACTGACAGCCAAACGCGATATAATTTTTTTAACTTTAAGTCCTTTTTGGTCTCTGAGCGGGGTAGCATTCACAGTCACACCGGCGCCCTCACCTCTCAGCCCGCGGGCACGCGCTGTCGGGTTCGGCCAATCACAAACATGAAGAAAATAAAACGCTACAAACAAAATGTGACGTTTTCACAGCTTCAACTCGGCTCGTACCTCCTCTGACAGAGCAGAACTTCTACTTTTATTCACAACGGGCCTCGGTACACGTCACGTCCGGTCTCACCTTCACTCCCTTACCTTATTCCACAGAGTGCGTTTCATCTGTGGACCACGGTAACATGGGCGGGCGGTGCGCTCACCTTTGACTCTTTACTTACAAACCCCGCCTCCATTACCGAGGCTTCACGAATCGAGCCGAGGTGGACCGAAAACTGGGCAGGGAGAGGGGATCCAGTTGACTCCGCCTCCAATCAAACCAACTAGACGTGGAAGTGTTTTGTTTTGTGTTATTAGAATTTTTTTTATTATTTCAAGTACATATACAAAAATGGCAACTAGAGCTGCACAAATTCAATGGATACAATGAATTGCCAGAAGGAACAATGATTACAGTAACAATATAACCACATAAAACAGAGATAATGAATGATGACATTGACATTGACCAAGATGCAAAATTGAATGAAATGCTGCCTTTTAGATAAATAAAAACAAACAACAAAGGGTAAATATATTCTGTTTCAATTATCCAATTCAGTGGGAACGTGCTTAAGAATATTGTAGAGTTTTTGTGCTTTATTTCCTTCCTATAGTTTTAAGGATTTTATATATAGTTTGTTATTTTCTTAAACAAATTCAAACCTCAGGGATGTTTTTGTAAATCTGCATTTGTACATTAAAATAACATTCTAACTTAGTTCTTCCTTCTTATTTTGTAAAAGTTGGCCAAATGTTATGTTATCTCTGGAGAAAGTAAGAGGGACTGAAGACATCGTTGGTTTCATCCATTTTTTTTCTGACAACGTTGTATTTTATTCTATTGTATATAGTATCTTATTCGTATTATATAGTATTTTATTCTAATCTTATTATCTTATCCTATTCCAGTGTTTTTCTTAATTTTTGCTACTGTATCTTTGTACTGTCCACTTTCTGCTGTGTGGAACTAATAAAGATTATCTTCTAAAGGTTATCTTAAACATCAAGCCAGAATGTTTGTATAAAACAACAAGAGACAAATGAATGCTCTGTGCTTTCACTGTGGGCTGTGCAAAATGAGCACGTGTTATCATCAATATAAAATCGTAGTCTAAGTCATTCTTTATAAATGTCATCAAATGTGTTTCTTTTGTTTTAGGGGGTAGAGAGAGTTTTAGACACACTGTTCAGAGTTTGTTTTTTATCAAATTTGTGTAGGATGTGGTTCCTATTTTGTCTCCTGGGGAATAATTTACCCATAAGACAACTTCTTATCAAGCTGTTGTTACAGTTCTCTTTTCTAAATGAGACGTTCCTTGAATTGTGGGACTATAGGTTGGTGTGCCGTTATGTAAGTCTTTGGGTAGTGCTGTGTGTAATTTGGTGATATCTGATTTTGAGAGATTAAAATTGTGTTTAGTACAGAATTGATTATAATCCAATAAGTCAGCATTAATCTCCATTAGATCAGTCATAAAGTGTATATTTCTCTTAAACTTTGTAAAACAAGGATTTTCTGTGATATATAAAACATATCTGTTATTCCATAATATTGTGTTATGGACGTATAATAACTTCCTATATCACAGTATTTGTAGGTGGAATTCTGACAGATAGAAGGGAAGCTTGTTAACATCAAATTGTGTGATAAGAAGAAAGTTTAGGCCACTGATTTTACTGAATAAATAATTACTGGGATGAATCATCGTGTTTGCATTTCAGCCAGTCTATTTTTAAGGTCTCGTTAAGGCCGTGGAAGTCAGTTTCAAACCTCCATCTTTGTATCTTTGATCAAACAGGCTTTTTAATGCAATGAGGTTTATTTCTCCAAATAAAGTTGAAGTTTATTTGATTGATAGCACTGGCATGATCTGATATCGTCGTGTTGGTGTTGTTCCCAGATCAACATACTAAATGTTGTTCCAGGAGCAACATTGCAAGTGACCAATCAGAATGTTGTGACGTCATACTTTTGCGACTTCGGGAAAAACCGCCATAAAACAAAAAACTGTACTTAAGCTGCGAGAAACCGCCTCTGTCCACCGATCAACGGACCCTGACCCTGACCCTTTAATAAACGGTAAGCAGAATTGATATTGTCCTTGCAACACTGGAATTTCATAAATGCACGAATGGCTTGGCGCGCAAAAGAATAACGTCACAACAATGTGATTGGTCACTTGCAATGTTGAACCTGGAACAACATTTTCATGATGATCTGGGAACAACACCAACATGACGATATCAGATCATCCGATAGCACTGACACAACTGCTGATATTCTGGTACAAGCCACAAATTAAGTTTCTGAATTGAACTTCAAAACCACCGTGTTCAAGTACTGAATGCTCCACTGAATCAAAGCTTTGTAAAAATCTGCAAATAGTATTGGAATTGAGACGATAACTCCTCGTCTCATTGTGGGCTGGAGTGCAAGTTTGAAAGATTTCTAAAGTCACTCGATGTAAAAGTCCTTTGATGTGTTCCCAGAAATGTTTGCAGAAATCTCCCATGGGACCATCCAACCCGGGGCTTCGTTAGGAGAAAGACGTCCAATCACTGCATCAATATGTAACAGTCGCAATAGTGTGGTGTCTCTCTAAGACTAAGTTTTTTTTTGTTTGTTTTTTTTTGGTTTTGTCTGTCCCATTTGGTTCTTTAGCCGTCAGAATTGTTGTCTGAAGACCAACAAGGATACCAAATGGATTTATTTTGCCAAATGGATCATCATGGCATTGCCGTATTGGTCCATTTGATCAAACTTTGTTGTTATTATTTATTTTATTTTCAGTTGTTACAGATGGGACAGACATGACTGGGGGATAGGAAAGGGAGAAAGAAAGAGAGGAAGGAAAAGAAAAACAGAAGGGAAAAGAGACAGTGAGAAAGGGCACTTACAAAGACAAAGAGAAAAAAAAAATCTCCTGGATCACCTGTTGAGAGAAAAAGAAGAGAAGACAAGCAAAAAAAAACCCAAACAAAAATAAAGCAACATACTAAACACAACACCATCACGTTAATCTAGCTAAGTGTGAACAGCAGTAAATACTAAATATTGAATGTTGTTGTGCAGCACGCAGGACAGACAGCGCACAATGTGCTTTGAAGTAGCAGCTAAGAAAGGTGTAGTTTATGTCTACGAACAGTGAACACCCGTGTGCACACCTGTGTGGATCAACGCGCTTGTATACAAAAGGTTTCCCCATGTAACGGTCTGCTAGAGGGTGTGGAGGGCCATAGCCCCGTCCCCCAGGGCATGAAGCAGGCATGGAGGAGATCCAAGCTCCAGACATCCAGAGGCCCCAGAGTGCGAGAGCCCAAGGAGGACCACCGGAGGGGCATCCGTGCCACCTTCCTGGGAAGGGCTGAGGAGATCCCCAGACGAGGGGGTCACCCAGTAGCCACGGAGCAGAAGCCAGAGGGGGCTGCACTGGCGTGCCCGCCGGCTCTGCCGGCAGCCAGCTGTGCCAGAGTGAACCGAGTTGCAGGCCCCGAGGCCGGAGGCCCAAGGGCCTCCTTTGCCCCGACCGAGCGACAGGCACCAGGCCCCGCCAAGTAGCCACCGGGAGTGAGCTGGTGCATACCTGCATACCTCTCTAAGACTAAGTTAACGTTTAGTGATGTCACCAGTACGCGCCAGTGGCCTCAGCAGAGTGTGGGAGAAACGTGCTCGCACACATGGACTGACATGGACCTCATATCTTTACCTCCCTCACTCAAAGTAACATTACAGGTTGTATGAACACTGCTGCCTTCATGTAAGACGGCAGCCTAGTAAGGCGGTGATGACTGTGTTTATTAAAGGACAAGACCTGTGCCAGTGTGGCCGTGAGTTTGTGACTGTCCTGCTGTTTCTGCCTCCTCATCTCAACCACTGAAAACAACCCACATTACAAAGTGTTGCAATTGTTATTTGATCTTCACAGATGTCTTTGAAGTTCTTGTCTATTTTAGGAATATGATTGACCACGTCATTTAAGAATGAACTGCAGTCCTCCGTAGAGAATCTCGAGCTGTACCGATGGCTGTAGAACTGAAAGATTGCTGCCTGTCATTGTGAGTGGGGTCAGCTTTATTACAATAAATATTTCATTGCCTGATAGTTTCTGAATGAAATAGTGAATTGGCGTATTTTATATTTTAGAAACTCCCACGTCTTCACTGGTGTTAATGATCTCTCGTATTAGTGGCTGAATTTTTTGACAGTAAATTTTACTTTTAAGAAAGCTGGAGTTTGAATTTCCAGTATTTGCTCAGGATATTTGGGAGGATATCTGCCATAGAATTCATTCTGGACCTGTCATGGTCCTGAGTCTGAGGACTCAGTGTTTTGTGTTTCATTATATTATTCTTTGTTCTCGTTTATTCTGTTTTGTCTTTTGTTTAGGTTTGCTATGTGTTAGTGTTTTTGTTTCATGCCTGCCTGTGTTCCCTCTGTCTGTCCATGGTGTCACTGTTTCTGCTCATGAGTCTGCCTGTCAAGTTCAGTGTCCTGTCGGGTTCTCTGTGTCTGTTTGTTTCCTGTTTTATTCTGAAAGTTCATGTCTCATGTCAGTGTGTTCAGTTTTACCTCTCCCCTGTCTCGTTAGCTTCATTTCTCCCAGCTGTGTCTCCCTCCTGTCTCCCATTCCCTGATTACTCCCCTGTGTATTTAAGCCCTGTGTTTTCCTGTGCTCTCTGTCGCGTCGTCTGTGTTACTCCGTGTCAGTCTTCACTACTCTGTGTAACCCGGTGTTCATTCTGCGTCTCTCTGCCATCCTTCTGTGCATTTTGCCCCGCCTCCCGTGAGTGTTTGGTTTCTGGTTAGTTCTTTAGTTTTCCCCAGTTTAGGTTTGTTAACTCCCCGCTCTGCTCTTCCTGTTTTTGTCACTTTGTCACTTCTGTAAATAAACACTCACTCGCACCCCAGCCAGTGCCTGCATTTTGGATCCTTTTCTCAATACACCGCACGACTGCTCCTCAGCCGTGACAGGACCAGCCTGAGATCCCCCCCTCTCATTATATTGTTGTTTGAATGCGAGGTCTTCAGTCTAAATGGAACTCAATTAGTTCAAGTAGTTTCTGATTCTCTCTTTTATCATTAGATCTGTATCTGTTAAATTATGATACATTTTGACTGTCAGTGGTTAAAATTTAGGATCAGCCAGTAACCATGTTCGTCTGCCATATGGAATATAATCTGGCCATGGAAGTTGTTCAGGAGGATGGCGACCCCCGCTGACCTTGAAGTACCACGACTAAACTAGACTTCATCTCCTATTGTTCAGACTAGTGGTTCTCAAAGTGTGTGATGGGGTGCAGAGTTCTGACAGGTGGGGTTACCTGGCAGAGAAGTCATGCGGAACTAATGTTTAACATTGTTTGGAATCACTTTTACGGCAGAACAAAGAAATTTGCAGCAGTTATGTTAATAATATGCGCATCCGCTGCATCCGCTGAAAAGCTGCGGCCGCGTGTGTAAGTCGACAGCTGCAATAAAGAAGTGTACTGAAAAGTGCGAACATGTGGTCGGGTCTGTCGTGCATCGTTTATAGTGGTGCCAAAACCCAGGACTGGGGCACGACAGACCGCACACCAGCTGCGGCTTTTCTGTCATTGTTTCGTTTAGATGGGGCGTGAAAATATTTCCTCCTGCCACGTGGGGAATGATGTAAAAATTGTAGTATCGGCATCTTTAGAGAGCATTTCTTGAATAAAGATGATGCTTACGTTCATCTTTTTACAGAACAGAAAGAAACCTTTCATTTTCGTTACATCCCTTAAATTAACAGAAAGAAAAGAGATGTGATGTTTTTAAGTTGAGCCATAAGGAATGAACCGATCACTTTTACAGTAATAAGTGCGTTAGTTAAACACGTGAAGTTTGCTTAACAACTAAATCCTGATCTAATTAAGATTTAGATACTCAACTCACTAGCTTGGAAAATTTAATCAATTCAGATCCGACTAAACTCGGCTGCTATCCAACCCAAGTACTGAGGTTAGTTAACATCTGAAAAATCTTGTTTGATGGAACGCCAGAGTTCGCCTTCCGGTAAACTGCATGATGATCTGTCAGGGATGATTAACGATGCGGGACCCAGATGATGTACAGAGTGAAGCCCATTTTCTCCTTCCAGTGTGGGAGGGCTTTCTCCAGAATTGTCGGAGGTGTTTCCTTCTTTTATCCAGTTCTGTCTTAACTTCCATTTCATTTTATATCGTTCTTGTTCTGCCACTTTCATTTCCAATTGTATGGCTTTTCTTTTGAGCTGTGTGTTTTTTGCTCTGAGCTCTTTCACTTCTAATTTTTGTTTTTGTTGTCTTTCCATTCTCTAATTTTGGCTGAGTTGAATACTGCTGCTTTGGCAATGCTGGCTATTGTCCCAAGTCCTCCATAATAGTTTCCTTGTGAGTTAGGTTGAAGTTAGAACTCGTCAGGATCTTGTTTTAAGGAGCTGTTTACAAGACGTCCGATCCCTCCGCAATCTCGCCAAGGACATTTTGCGGAATAAGAGGATAATCACGTCTGTGTAATAAACTCGATTCTTATCAACTTTAAATCAACGTTCCTGTCGATTTTAGCAGAACAGCTGTGGAAGACCACGAGTCTGATTCTCCATAAAGAAAAAAGAACTACTTTCTTACAATGAGGCAGTGAAATATTCATTTATTTTAATAGTCTCATAATAAAAATAGTCCCAGAGTGTTATTTAAAACAATTTCCTCCACGTACATTGATGGCCTCTGAATGTAAAGTCATGTTAATGTCATGTTAAGCATTTTGTTAATAAGGCGATGGGTTGATATCCTCCTTAGGTCCCTCCCCTTATGAAGATGGTCCTTGAGTCATTTCCTCATTCTCCAATTACACTTAATGACTTAGTTGGTATAATGTTTAAGATGAAACCTTCATCACCCTCGTTAAAGTTGTACCTTCCTCTGTCCTGTGTGGATCTCACTGAGCCAGGGTTTAACTATGCTAAGGCTTAATTCCCTTACTTAACACTTTAACCCCTAACACGCTGCTAGCCAAAGGTTTTGGCAACAAAATTACTATAACTTTTGAACAGTTTGTGAAAGCAGCGACTGCGCTTTTTAGCGATAATAGAGTCATTACCGTAATCCCAAGCACGTGTCACAGTAGCCCTGGAAAGGCTGGTTCACCAAAAATAGCCTCTGTGCCAAGACTGAGGCCATGATTACAGCTCCTCAGTCTTCTCCTTAGTGATTGCTTCGGTTTGCTCGTCTGCAGAAACCAGTGTTTGTGACCGCAGTCTGCAGACCTTTGGTTTTAAACCGTTTTATCACATTAAAAAGCCCAGAATAAAAGATGCAGACACACTTTTTATGTTTTTGATCTCTTTACTTCCTCAGGTGAAGTCTTGGTTTCTGATGGTAGGTGGTTCCTCTAAATGGGAATCTTGATACCTTCACCTTCAGCACAGAAACCTGCAGAGAGAAACAGACAGTCACATCACCTGATTCACCTCAGACTGATTTCTCAGATTCTGGTGCAAACAGTTAAAGTGAAGCACTTTTCTCAGGGTTGTAGATGAAGTCCGGGTCTCCGGAGAAGCCCAAGCATGTTGCCTGCTGCTTGAAATGTTCCAGCTCCGGCTCCTTCAGGGTTGACTCTTTGCCTGCAAACAAAAACACTCAAATGGATGGACATTTTGGATTTTAAATGAGACATTTAATTTCTGTGGCTGATTTTCGTCCTACCCAGAAGATAAAGAGAATGAGCAACGATCTCATCGCTGGCCTCTATATCGATCTTCAGTAATTTAAGCAGATGTTTGGTGTTTCTAGCCGTGCTGTTTATCACGAAGACGAGGCAGCCGTCACAACTCGGCAGCAAGTAGAACGAAGACGTGGAGTTGGCCACTGGGAACAGAAACATTTCATGTAATAACAACATGATCTTCATCTGAAACAGGAAGTCCATCTTCACCTCGAGGACTGAAAACCTCACGTAGGAAAACGCCAGAGATCAATTTACAAAAGAGACAAATACACAATCTAATATTAAAAGAGACAATTAAATCAGACACAAAGAGTTTTTAACTGAAAATTACTTAGAAGATATGCAGGAAAATGACATAAAAACCTGGGGATAAATGTAAAATCATCTAAAAAAGCAGCTAAAAATCCATTAGAATGACCTTAAATAGAAGAAAAAAAGAACAGAAAAATATCAAGCTGTTTGAATAAACTGATTTCAGAGAAAATATGAGTAATGGAAGAAACAATATTACTGGAAACAAATTAAATAGTTAATCTAAAATGAGACAGAACAGGAAAAAGAATCATCAAAACTTTGCAGCTTTTATGTTGGAACTTCTCTGTAGTGTGTCAGATCCGATGGGGATGCGTACTTTCCACCGTGGCAGTGTTTCCTTCAAAGGTTACGTTCGTCGTTGAAGCCATGCAGGTTCCATTACTGAGAACATCAGAGAGAAAGAATAAACTCACACCCACTTCAGAAACTCTCATGCCCTCAGTTACTGTCTGTTGCCTGCTGTTGTCCCCTGCTACCCCCTGTTCTGTTGTTACCTTCTGCTTCCCTCTGTCTCCCCAGTTGCCCTCTACTGTCCCCTGCTACCCCGTTACTGTTTGTTGACCTCTGCAGTCTCCTGTCACCCTTTGCTGCCCTCTGCTGTCCCCTACTGCCCCCTGCTCCCCTCTGTTGTCTCTTGTTAACCCCTGCTGCCCCCTGTTGTGTTAATACCTTCTGCTACCCTCTGTCTCCCCAGTTGCCCTCTGCTGTCCCCTGCTACCACCTGCTACCCTCTGGTGCAGGATGGATGGGCTTAATGGTAACAGATGAGCTCACATCCTGTTTTCCTGCGACATGACGACCTCCCCAGAGTGCACTGGTGAGGCACTGATCTTCACCCAGGAGCTGTCGGTCAGGTTCAGGAAAGCTTTGTAGACATCGTGACTGGTGTAGCCCAGCAGGAAGTTCACCCTGCCATACATCTGCACAGACAAGGAAGTGGCCTAGTCAGCTGACAAGCTGCCTGCTACATGAGTTTTATTAAATAAACCAAAAACATGACAGCGCTTCGTATCCTGTTCTTCCTGACCTAAAAGGGAAGCAGTCACACCTGAAGAAAACAGATCCCTGTTTGAATCTCACTGACCAGTCAATAAGTCACTAATCACGATCAACAATAATAATAATCAATCGACAGTCACTATTTCTGATAAGAACTACAGGGAGTGCAGAATTATTAGGCAAGTTGTATTTTTGAGGAATAATGTTATTATTGAACAACAACCATGTTCTCAATGAACCCAAAAAACTCATTAATATCAAAGCTGAATGTTTTTGGAAGTAGTTTTTAGTTTGTGTTTAGTTTTAGCTATTTTAGGGGGATATCTGTGTGTGCAGGTGACTATTACTGTGCATAATTATTTGGCAACTCAACAAAAAACAAATATATACCCATTTCAATTATTTATTTTTACCAGTGAAACCAATATAACATCTCCACATTCACAAATATACATTTCTGACATTCAAAAACAAAACCAAAACAAATCAGCGACCAATATAGCCACCTTTCTTTGCAAGGACACTCAAAAGCCTGCCATCCATGGATTCTGTCAGTGTTTTGATCTGTTCACCATCAACATTGCGTGCAGCAGCAACCACTGCCTCCCAGACACTGTTCAGAGAGGTGTACTGTTTTCCCTCCTTGTAAATCTCACATTTGATGATGGACCACAGGTTCTCAATGGGGTTCAGATCAGGTGAACAAGGAGGCCATGTCATTAGTTTTTATTCTTTTATACCCTTTCTTGCCAGCCACGCTGTGGAGTACTTGGACGTGTGTGATGGAGCATTGTCCTGCATGAAAATCATGTTTTTCTTGAAGGATGCAGACTTCTTCCTGTACCACTGCTTGAAGAAGGTGTCTTCCAGAAACTGGCAGTAGGACTGGGAGTTGAGCTTGACTCCATCCTCAACCCGAAAAGGCCCCACAAGCTCATCTTTGATGATACCAGCCCAAACCAGTACTCCACCTCCACCTTGCTGGCGTCTGAGTCGGACTGGAGCTCTCTGCCCTTTACCAATCCAGCCACGGGCCCATCCATCTGGCCCATCAAGACTCACTCTCATTTCATCAGTCCATAAAACCTTAGAAAAATCAGTCTTGAGATATTTCTTGGCCCAGTCTTGACGTTTCAGCTTGTGTGTCTTGTTCAGTGGTGGTCGTCTTTCAGCCTTTCTTACCTTGGCCATGTCTCTGAGTATTGCACACCTTGTGCTTTTGGGCACTCCAGTGATGTTGCAGCTCTGAAATATGGCCAAACTGGTGGCAAGTGGCATCTTGGCAGCTGCACTCTTGACTTTTCTCAGTTCATGGGCAGTTATTTTGCGCCTTGGTTTTTCCACACGCTTCTTGCGACCCTGTTGACTATTTTGAATGAAACGCTTGATTGTTCGATGATCACGCTTCAGAAGCTTTGCAATTTTAAGACTGCTGCATCCCTCTGCAAGATATCTCACTATTTTTGACTTTTCTGAGCCTGTCAAGTCCTTCTTTTGACCCATTTTGCCAAAGGAAAGGAAGTTGCCTAATAATTATGCACACCTGATGCAGTCTGCTGACCACAGAGTGGTCAGCAGACTGCAAACACAATCTCCGAGAGCCCTTCTCATAATATCAGGGGACTTCAATCATGCCTCACTGGACTCCACACTGCCCACCTTCACCCAGTATGTGACCTGCCCAACCAGAGACAATAAAACACTGGACTTACTGTATGCCAATGCAGAAGAGGCATACAGTTCATCACCTCTCCCTCCACTGGGCAGATCTGATCATAACCTGGTGCACCTTGTCCCTGTGTATGAGCCCTTAGTGCGCAGGGAGCCACCAGCCACCCGCACAGTGCAGAGATGGTCGGAGGAGAGCGAGGAGGCTCTTAAGGATTGTTTTGAGTCGACTGTGTGGGAGGTGATCTGTGATGACCACGGAGAGGACATCGACAGCCTTACTACATGCATTACTGACTATATTAATTTCTGTGTGGATAACACCGTACCTACCAGGACTGTACGGTGTTTCTCCAACAACAAACCTTGGATTACCCCAGAAATTAAAGCTGTCCTCAAGCAGAAGAGGAGGGCCTTCAAATCCAAAGACAAAGAGGAGTTGAAAAGGGTGCAGAGAGAGCTGAGGGGACTGATAAGGAATGGGAAGGACAGCTACAGGCAAAAGATGGAGAACCAGCTTCAGCAAAATAACGTTGGTGAAGTCTGGAGAGGCCTCAGAACCATCTCAGGCCACAAACATCAGAACTCTCTGCCTGGGAGGGATGTGAGGTGGGCAAATGAACTGAATCATTTCTTCAACAGATTTGATTCAGCCATGAGGCAGTCTCCAACATCGGCTGCAGACTCACCCACCCCCACTGCTGCTGTTCCACCTCTGACACCTCAGACACTTCACACCTCCTCTATTCACCCTGCTCACCCCTCCCAACCCCCAACAACAGCATCCAATACACACTCAACACAAGGCTCCAGCCTGTCTCTCTCAACCACCCAGGTTAGGAGGGAACTGAGGAGGATTAACGCCAAGAAGGCAGCAGGTCCAGATGGCATCAGCTCGAGGGTCATCAGGTCCTGCGCGGACCAACTGTGTGGGGTGATGGAGCACCTCTTCAACCTGAGCCTGAGGCTGGGACGAGTCCCACAGCTCTGGAAAACCTCCTGTGTTGTACCAGTGCCAAAGACTTCACGCCCCAAGGACCTCAACAGCTACAGGCCGGTGGCTCTGACATCCCACCTGATGAAGACCCTGGAGCGGTTGGTCCTGGCTCAGCTTCGGCACCTGGTGAGCTCATCACTGGACCCACTTCAGTTTGCCTACCAGCCTGGCATTGGAGCGGATGATGCCGTAATTCACCTCCTACATCGTTCCCTCGCTCACCTGGAGACCGCTGGGAGCACTGTGAGAATCATGTTCTTTGATTTCTCCAGTGCCTTCAACACTATTCTTCCCTCGGTTCTGAAGGACAAGCTGGAGAACTCTGGAGTGGACCATCACCTCACTACCTGGATTTTGGAGTACCTCACCGACCGACCACAGTATGTGAGGACTCAGGGCTGTGTGTCGGACAGGGTCGTCTGCAGTACGGGGGCCCCACAGGGAACGGTTCTGGCTCCGTTCCTCTTCACCATCTACACTGCAGACTTCTCCCACAACTCCACCCAGTGCTTCCTGCAGAAGTTCTCTGATGACTCTGCAATAGTCGGCCTCATCACTGATGGGGACGACAAGGAGTACAGAGGACTGACTCAAGACTTTGTGGACTGGTGCCAGCTGAACTACCTCCAGATCAATGCCAGTAAAACCAAGGAGCTGGTGGTAGACTTCCGCAGGCACAAACATCCTCCACT
Organism: Oreochromis niloticus; assembly: GCF_001858045.2. NCBI lineage: Eukaryota > Metazoa > Chordata > Actinopteri > Cichliformes > Cichlidae > Oreochromis > Oreochromis niloticus. Next base: position 1,321,775 of record NC_031985.2, read on the forward strand.
GCAACCACTGAACATCCAAGGTATGGACATTGAGGCTGTGGACAGCTACAGGTACCTTGGTGTTCATCTGAACAGCAAACTGGACTGGACTCATAATTCAGACGCCCTCTACAGGAAAGGGCAGAGCAGGCTGTACCTGCTGCGGAGACTCAGGTCGTTTGGAGTAGAGGGCCCACTCCTGAAGACCTTCTATGACTCTGTGGTGGCCTCAGCCATCTTTTATGGTGTGGTCTGCTGGGGCGGCAGCATCTCTGCTGGGGACAGGAAGAGACTGAACAGGCTGATCCGAAGGGCCAGCTCTGTTCTGGGATGCCCTCTGGACCCAGTGGAGGTGGTGAGTGAAAGGAGAATGGTGGCTAAGCTGTCATCCCTGTTGGACAACATCTCTCACCCCATGCATGAGACTGTGACAGCACTGAGCAGCTCCTTCAGTGGCTGCAGCACCCACGGTGTGGGACGGAGAGATTTCGCAGGTCTTTCCTCCCCACTGCTGTCAGACTCCACAATAAAGACTTTAACTGATCAAACACACACATCCAGACATGTGCAATAACACTAATGTGCAATAATCTTTTCTGGCATCGTTGTATTTTTACTCAATTGTATATAGCATTTGTATTCTATTTTTATCTCATTGTATATTTTATTCTATTTTATTCTACTGTATATAGTATTTTATTTTATTCTATTCTGTACAGTTGTGTACTGTATTTATTCTTATTTTATTTTATTTTATTCTAATTTTTGCTTCATAACTTTTGCACTGTCCACTTCCTGCTGTGACAAAACAAATTTCCCACGTGTGGGACTAATAAAGGTTATCTTATCTTATCTTATCTTATCTTATCTTATCTTATAGGGTGTTGATGTCATTAGACCACACCCCTTCTCATTACAGAGATGCACATCACCTAATATGCTTAATTGGTAGTAGGCTTTCGAGCCTATACAGCTTGGAGTAAGACAACATGCATGAAGAGGATGATGTGGACAAAATACTCATTTGCCTAATAATTCTGCACTCCCTGTACATAAGGCACAGGAGAGGGCACTGTCTGGATTCAGTGTTTTGCACAGGGGTGCAGCGGTTAGCACTGTGTCCTCACAGCAAGGAGATCTGGAATTTGAATCCCCCATCTGGCTGGGTTCTTCCTGTTTGCATGTTTTCTCCGTCCACACACTTCTCTGTGTTAGCCCTGCCACAGGCTGGACACCTGTCCAGGTGTGCCTGCTTTGCTCCCTGTCATAGTGGAGATAGACTTCAGCCTCCCTGCGACCCTGACTTATAATGGAAGTGGAAGAGAATGGATGGGTGGATTTTATGTAATTTTACTTTTAGCCTTTTCATACTAGTCACATTTTTGGGGCTTTTAAGGCTCGACTTCTGTTGAATTTAAATGTGCTTCAGTCACTCAGGATGATCAAACATGAAATTAACAATGCTGAACTTGTGCTCCATTTTCTGTTCTCCATCAAAAAAGCAGCGATGACAATAGATTTGAAATGACTGTGGGAGGTTATCTACTTACCCACTGTTACTTTAAAAGAATTAATGTGAGCCCTCTGCTGTCATGTTTACACATTAATAAGCAGAGTGAGCTTTCACAGACAGGTGAGCACGAGGTGTTACAATCATGACGGTCCTGTCCCAGGCTTAGAGATGAGTCAGTCACTCCCCAGCAACATTGTTAGTGAAAACCAAATATTCTCCAACTGCTTCATTCAGCTACTTCAAAGTGCAAATAAAAGTGTGTAGTCTACAGTTTTAGGCAGTTTAATAACCAAAGTATTTTATCCATCCTGTAGTGAAAACTAAGGTGCAGTTATTTAATGATGAAGCTGTAAATCAGTCTGAACCTCGACAGCAAACAATGACTTCAGCACCAGGTTCACCTGTTAACTCTACAGCCCACCCCCACAGACCTAGGCAGCAATCAGAGGAGTCTTACCACAGAGGGGTCTTCCATAGACAGCGGCGTCACCAGCGGCTTGCATTCCTCAGGTGTCAAAGCCGAGCTGCTGAGAACCAGCGCTGCAAACAGGAAATGGAAGCGACAGCTGAGCCACAGATTCATAATGCTGATGGTCTGCAGAGGAGATGTCACCAAGACTGAACCACTCGGCTTTTATACGAGCTGCAGGAGAGACAAACCTCCAGGTTTACACTGTTTGGACACAAAGGTTTTTCTGCGCACAGTTCAGATGTTTCTGGGCTTCCTGTGATTTCATAACGTCTGTGTTTGAGTATCGATCTCTCTCAGGTTTGTTTAAGCAGTCATCAAGGACACTCAGACTGGTACTCTGGATACCACTAAACACAGCCTGAACTCGGCCACCACTGCTGCCATCATCAGTCACAAAGACTACAGCAGAGACAGTGATGATGATGAAGAGGAAGGACTGCATCACATTTACCGAATTTTGTAAAACTGCTCCAGATGACTTATGGTCCGGGTTTTACCTAATGCATGAAGGTGCAATGAACAGCTTTAGATCCCATTAAATGCTCTCTGTCCATGAAGCCAGGTAACACACACCAATTAGTTAAACTGCAGGAATGTCTTAAAGACATAAAGACCTGGATGGCCGCTAACTTTCTGCTTCTTAATTCAGATCAAACTGAGGTTATTGTACTCGGCCCTGAAAATCTTAGAAATATGGTATCTGAGCAGATTCTTACTCTGGATGGCATTACCTTGGCCTCCAGTAACACTGTGAGGAACCTTGGAGTCATTTTTGACCAGGATAAAACAGGGTCCTTTCCATGATGCACTGGGTGTTTCTTCTTCACTCACTATGTGTTAATAGACCTCTCTGCACTGAATCACACTTGTTCATAATCTCTGTCTCTCTTCCACAGCATTATCAGCTCTTCCTTCTCTCACCCCAACCGGTTGCAGCAGATGGCCCCGCCCCTCCCGGAGCCTGGTTCTGCCGGAGGTTTCTTCCTGTTAAAAGGGAGTTTTTCCTTCCCACTGTCGCCAAAGTGCTTGCTCATAGGGGGTCATGTCTGTGTGCAGTAGGCAGGAATGGTGGAGCCAAAGTGCAGACTTTAAACAGCTCAATTACTAAACACTAGTGATGGGTCCAGCAACACTGATGCACCGGCGCATGTAAATAATAAATAAATAAATAAATTTTTATTTATATAGCACCTTTCTAGACAGAATCACAAAGTGCTGCACATAAGATTAAAAGTCATAAAAAGATTTAAAAAGAGAAAATAAAACAGGCAAATAATTAACCAAAAGCAATTTTAAAAAGGTAAGTTTTGAGTTGTTTTTTAAAAACAGCTACTGAGTCCACAGTTCTTAATGCTTGGGGGAGAGAGTTCCACAGTCTCGGGGCCACATTGGCAAAAGCTCTGTCACCCTTAGTCTGCACTGTATCAAGCTCACAGAGCGAAACCTGTATCAGTGCGTGTGTCGCTTTAAGAAAAAGTCACGTGATGTATCGATCATTGCCAACGCGCCAAACTGTGTTTAAAAGCATCCGCATCTGCCAAGGGAATGAGTCGCTACCAAAAAAACAAAACAAAATTACTCTTGCAAAGATAAAAATACACATCTCTCCATAACAAAATGGAGCCCGAAAGAAAAAGAAAGGTTTCTGCTGTGTGGGATCATTTTGATCTTTTAACTGCAAATAATGTAACTGTTTGTCTGCCTTTGTTTCAGTGTAATCTGTCAGAATAGGAAAAACAGCAATGTGACTTGCAGTGTAAATTATTAATTTTATTTTATGCAGGTTAAATGTCGCATCTGTTCCGGCGTTGTGCCAAAAAAGTGTTCGCCTGCCAAAACTGATTTCCAATGTTTCCGTGTGTAATATGTGTAATATCTTTATGTATGTTGGTAAAGTTATAATGTAGGTACAATTGATATATTTGTTGCGCTGTCTGCTGTCCTCTTGGCCAGATTACTCTTAAAAAATAAATTTCTAATGTCAACAAGATTGTTTGTGAACTGGATGAATAAAGCATATATAAAAGTCACTGCCAAAAACTGATTGCAGCTTCTACCTTGTTACAGGAATGTTGCTGGTGGATCAAAGTGACTTGATATCATTAATGAGGGAAACATTTGACATGTTTCACGTATTATAGACCAACAAGTTATTCATAGCAGGTTAAATACGAGCAATCAGTTTAGGGCAAAAACCGGAAATCAGTTTTTGGCAGACGATCATTTTTTGGCACAATATCGGTCATTCTCACACATGTACTGTATCATATAAAATATATAAACTAAATATCTTTGAAACGTATAGAATCTAATCTTGTGTTTGTTTTTTAGATAGCACTTTATCAAACTGTTGTCTGCTACAGAGTTACAAGTATTATACTAATAATATAGCATCCACCATCTCCTGCTTGCATATTTCTGAAAACATCTTAGTGGTGTGGCAGCCACTCAGCCTCTCTTTGCTGCCTCATGTCCTCTCTGATGAGGTCTAGCAGCTCATCATCCCTGTCTCTTTTCCTCTTTCTCCCTGTCGTAGGTGGCTGAGCCGCTTCGTCATCGCTGTCGTTTTGGTCACCCACTGCTGCGCTTGGCCCTGCAGTGTCCTCAGGGAGAGAGGAAATTAGGACAGGAGGCTCAATGGAAGGCATCTGTCCTATCACCTCATCCATGAGGGCAAACCAGGGCCAAGTAGCAGCAGTGGGCTTCCCACTGACCCCCTCTCCTGAGCCTGGATACTTGCAATCCTAAAGGCAGAGGAAATCAAAAATGACAGCAGGCAAATAAAAACACCACAACAACTCTTAGTAATTGCACATTTATTAACTTGTGTTCTTGAGAATTATCTTCTTAATAACACACATACGTACTTTGTATTCTTTAAAGTTATCTCATGTCTTCTGGCCTGCAAGGGGGTGACTTTCCCCTGCAGGCCCATCTTCTCCAGAATTGTCCTGATCACACACAACAAATAAGAGAAGAAAGGAAACCATGGCAACTATGTTAATCCCTAAGCCCAAAGGTTTTCACAGCAGAACACCAGAGGAACACCGTCTGGACATCACAGGTTCTGTACAGCAGTGGTCCGTGAGTCGTTTGGTACCGGGTCACAGAGTTAAGGCTCCGGTGTGAAATTGATGGTTTTCAGGGTTTTATCATTAACTCGGTTTCCCTGAGTTTTTCCCTTGTTGTAGTTGTGTGTCTTATTTTGAAAGAAATATTTACACGTTACCATAGCGAGCAGAGAGCATTAAGTGGCAGAGAGGAGGATGTTACTGTCAATATTGGCGCATTTTCAGGAGGACGCTGCTAATAAAGTTACAGTTACACAGTACATTCACGTTTATTATTATATTTACAAAATACCACAGTTTTTGTCTTGGTCGGATCATTTTATGTGGTTGTATTTATCCGCGATACCTTAAAGGCTCCGTGTCTGACACGAACCGGTCTGTGGCTCAAAAAGGTCGGGGACCGCTGCTGTACAGCATGAGGGCTAATAGGACCGCACTCATATGAATATGATGTGTAAATTGATTTATTCTTGTACATCCACGCCACAGTGGCCCAATTCTTCACCCCAGTGAAGAGGCGATCGTTTTCTCCTCATTTTAATAAATTAAGCCGTTTGGTCTTTGTTCCCCACAACATATTACCAATTCGAAAAAATCTAAATTAGCTGTATGTAAGCGGCAATACATGAAAAATCGTGGGACCCCCGATACAAGCTGGTTTACGGTTATTTAAATTAACCCCCCCCCCCAAAAACATGTCTATGCAGATGCCCAAAGCTTAACACAACCGCTATAACAATTTAACTTTTGTACAACCACATTTTCATATACTTACATTTGAAGGCGTTTTCCTCTCCTGCTTCGACCACCATCGTTATCAGAAACAAATCTCCTCTATGAACCACAATGAATCCTGGGATATGGTAGGACACGAAGGATAGATCGGACCCATCCTTAAAATTCGGGGCAGAGTAGGACGCATTTGTAGCCACATTTTGGCTACGTTCACACTGCAGGCGAAAGCGCATCAAATCCGACTTTTTTGACCCTATGCGACCCATATCTGATCATGGTATGACAGTGTGAACGGCACAAATCCGATATTTTCAAATCTGATCTGGGTCACTTTCATATGTGGTACTGAATCCGATACATATCCGATGTTTTAGAAAGCGACTGCTGTTTGAACGGTCATGTCGCATTAAATCCGTCTTTTACGTCACTGACACAAGACAGACGCCAATTATCAGCGCAGGAGAAGACATTGCGAACGCTTCCTGGCCATCCAGTGTAGATGTTAGTGAAACTGTTGGGAAGACAACGTGAACATTTTATTTGTACTGTATAATCTGCAGATTCTGATAGATATCTGCAGATTATCCTTTGAAGCACCGCTCCTCTCTAAAACTGCAATAAGGATCATTATTAGGTTATTTACATTATTATGTAAATAACAAAAGAACTTAAAGCAAAAATTGGGAAACGTAAAGTCCGAAGTCTTCATATTAAGGGCCATCAGTCAAACAATACTGTTTGTTCGGATTTGATCAAAAAATCGGAATTGAGCATTAAGACCTGCAGTGTGAACGTAGCCTTTGAGTACTCTTTGAATTCAGACAGCCTTCGTCGTGTCGCCGTGACGTCATTGCCTCCAAATATGGCATTGGCGCATCCTTCCACTGAATTGTGACCTGTTCCTGGACCGTTTCTTTAACAACTGTAATAGATTACAGGAAGTCTCTGGCAGTGTTGCTGAATCTGCCCGAGCAAGATCAGACGTGGATGAGCTGCTGCAACTGAGACCTGCGGTTTGTCTTTTCTGGTTGGCGAGTGGAGAATCACACAGGATGGTCTGCAAAGAGAGCTTCAGGATGCTTCCTCCCACTGTCCACTGCATCGTCCATCCACAGGGTTTGCAGGGCTCACTCATGGCTGCCACACCACTAAGATGTTTTCAGAAATATGCAAGCAGGAGATGGTAGATGCTATATTATTAGTATAATACTTGTAACTCTGTAGCAGACAACAGTTTGATAAAGTGCTATGTAAAAAAACAAACAAACAAAAGATTAGATTCTATACGTTTCAAAGATATTTAGTTTATATATTTTATATGATACAGTACATGTGTGAGAATGACCGATGTTGTGCCAAAAAATGATCGTCTGCCAAAAACTGATTTCCGGTTTTTGCCCTAAACTGATTGCTCATATTTAACCTGCTATGAATAACTTGTTGGTCTATAATACGTGAAACATGTCAAATGTGTCCCTCATTAGTGATATCAAGTCACTTTGAGCCACCAGCAACATTCCTGTAACAAGGTAGAAGCTGCAATCAGTTTTTGGCAGTGACTTTTATATATGCTTTATTCATCCAGTTCACAAACAATCTTGTTGACATTAGAAATTTATTTTTTAAGAGTAATCTGGCCAAGAGGACAGCAGACAGCGCAACAAATATATCAATTGTACCTACATTATAACCAGAGTTATAAAGATACTTGAACAACAGGTAATTATTGTATATATAAAACCCCTTAGTAAACCATGTTCATCGAAGTCTATTTACCAACATACATAAAGATATTACACATATTACACTCGGAAACATTGGAAATCAGTTTTGGCAGGCGAACACTTTTTTGGCACAACGCCGGCAATAATTCAATTATCCATTAAATTAGCTACATAATTCCTAAATGCATGTAGATTAAAGGAAATTATTTTACCTGGTACGAAACATGCGGGCGACGACGATAAGGTTTTTCTAGCTCCTCGAGAATTAAAATTGTCCAAACAACGGAGCGACATTTCTGGGTCCATTTTAAAGTTTTTGGGCTGTGGCGCTAGCGACTGGAAAAACACGCAAGTAAGGGCGGAGTTGAATGCCAGGAGGCTGTCCACAGCCCATCTGTTATGTTGGATACTCATTGTTTGTTCAATAAAGTTTCTATGGAGAAAAAAAGGGGGCTGTCCACAGCCGCTCACTTCCTGACTACCCGTCCGTCTAAGGACACTACCTTGTGACGTAGGTAGGTAGTGTCCTTATGAGCATCCTTCCCCTGAATTCGGACACAGCAACAGTATCGATACAGTTTGGGGAATGTGCTGAAACGCCTCACAAGGCCTCATCTACCCATCACTACTAAACACCAAAATAACTAAACTGAAAAGACAAATAAACTATGCAGGCAGGCTAGCAGACAGAACACACAGTGTACAATGGGGGAGATTACAACACAGACCAAGGAAAACACAGGGCTTAAATACACAGAGGGAGCAATCAGGGAATGAGAGACAGGAGGGAAACACAGCTGGGACAAATCAGACCTAACGAGACAAGGGAAGCAAAACCAGACACACTGCACACAGGACAGGAACTATCAAAATAAAACAGGAAATATAACGCAGCAACACGAACCTGACACTGAGACAGAGACATGAAAAAGACATAACACTGAACAGTTAATTTGCAGTTTGTAGGTTCTTATGAGCAGCATGTATGCTACATGTAAATAATAATGTTAATGTTTTACATTCAATTTATTTGTCATTAAAAAAAAATCAACATTTCATGGTTGTACTCTTTGAGGATGCTGTGTTGTTCTTTGTGATTTTTTTTTCATGTTTAAGTTGTTTTTTTTGCTCTTTTTTAGTTTGTTTTTTGTCTGCTAAAATTGTACGTTTTCAAAACGTATAATCAAAACGCCTGTAATTTCAAATTAGTTTTACATGGCGCCATGGAGCTCCATCTCTCTGGCTCAGGCTGCCACACCCAAATAGTAATCATTTTTATTGTGTGTGGTAAAACAGAATGTTAATGTGATTGGTCAAAAAGTTGGGTGGAAGCATTTAGGTCTGATATGTGGCTCAGATTTCATCTTCTGCACCATTCAGACATCGCCCTATGTGGAGACGTCACTTCTCACATCAACATGGCAACCATCCCAGGGTGGTGTCTGCCCTTTAAAGGGTAGAGAGAGAGTAAGAGAGAGGGGAGAGACAACTTTCCCTAACACCAAGATTTTTGGAGTTGTTTTTTGGAGTGGGTCTCAAGATCCCGTACATTAGCATGATAATGTCTATTGGCAGACCACCCCACCCCAAATTCCTCAGGGAAAAAAAATAAAAATACATTTTGACAAGAGCTAACGGGGGCTACACTACCTTTGGCTGCACCGACTGCAGGGGCCTGGCTAGCTGCGGGTTTTTCGAGGGTGCAAAGCCAAGTCTCCTGGCCTCCAGAGCTGCAAATATGCTACATTATTAATTCAATTCAATTCAATTTAATTTCATTTATATAGCGCCAAATCACAACAACAGTCGCCTCAAGGCGCTTTATATTGTACAGCAGACCCTACAATAATACATACAGAGAAAAACCCAACAATCATATGACCCCCTGTGAGCAAGCACTTTGGCGACAGTGGGAAGGAAAAACTCCCTTTTAACAGGAAGAAACCTCCGGCAGAACCAGGCTCACTGCGACCGGTTGGGGTGAGAGAAGGAAAACAGGATAAAGACATGCTGTGGAAGAGAGACAGAGGTTAATAACAGATATGATTCAAGGCAGAGAGGTCTAATTCTATTCTACAATCTAATCTATTAATCTATTATTACAAGTATCATTACTGCTAAAGGAGGCCAAGGAGTAACTTAGCATCTGACACAATGAGCAGGAAAGTGCAGGAGGGACAGGTGAAGAGGCCATGCTGCTAGCGAGTCAGCTATGAGCTAAGCTAAGCTAGCGAAACAGTAAAGACACAGTGAGTAAATAAAGTGAATAGAATCAGTGAGTTGATCAACAGAAAATGTGCTTTGAATGGTCTAAGGAGCTTGGAAAGAAAAGCGTCTGGACTTCTTTAAGTTGCTTGAAGACGTTTCACCTCTCATCCGAGAAGCTTCTTCAGTTCTAAGGTCAAATGGTGGAGAGTCCCAGATTTAAACCCAGTGGGAGTATCCTCCGCAAAGAGGGACAAAAAGACCCCCTGATGATCCTCTACCTAATCACATGAGCCAAGGTGTGAAAGCGGGTGTGGGTCACAATCAGCCAGGGTTTCCGGTGAAACCGGTTTTTATTGTGAAACCTAGCCCCACCCTATCATGTGACTTCCTGAGGTCAGATGCACTGTACAGCTTGGAGAAAGCTCTCCTGAGTTTCTCTGATACACCGGCTACATAGGAGATGACAGTGTTGTTGCGTCTGTCTTTCTTATCCTCCCTCGCTGGTGTCTGATCTTCTTTTCTGTGCCTCTTTGCTGACTTTATGAACGCCCAGTTAGGATAACCACATGTTTTGAGTGCTTCCTTTACGTGTGTGTGTTCCTTCTTTTTTCCCTCAGGCTTAGAGGGAACATGTTCTGCCCGGTGGTGTAGGGTCCTAATTACTCCAAGTTTGTGTTCCAGAGGGTGATGGGAGTCAAAGAGGAGGTACTGGTCTGTGTGTGTGGGCTTCAGGTAAACTTCAGTGTTGAGGTTGCCGTTCTCTTCAATGTGCACGGCGCAGTCCAGGAAAGGCAAACAGTTATCCTTTGTGTCTTCCCTGGTGAACTTGATGTTTTTATCCACGGCGTTAATGTGCGCAGTGAAGGATTCCACTTCTTGTGTCTTGATTTTGACCCAGGTGTCGTCTACATATCTGTACCAGTGGCTGGGTACTCTCCCTTTAAAAGAGCCAAGAGCCTTTCTTTCCACTTCCTCCATGTAAAGGTTGGCTACAATAGGTGACACGGGGGAGCCCATGGCACAGCCATGTTTTTGTCTGTAGAAACCTTCGTTGTATTTGAAGTATGTAGTGGTGAGGCAGAGGTCTAACAGTGTGCAGATCTGATCGGGTGTGAAGTTGGTCCTGTCTTCCAAGGAGCTGTCTTCTTGTAGTCGTTTTCTGACAGTCTCCACTGCTTCCGTGGTGGGTATGCAAGTGAAGAGAGAGACTACATCAAAGGACACCATGGTTTCATCTGGATCCAGGGTAAGTTTCTGGACCTTGTCGGTGAAGTCAGTGGAGTTCTTGATGTGGTGTGGGGTGTTGCCCACGAGAGGTGCGAGGATGGTAGCAAGGTGTTTCGAGATGTTGTAAGTGGCTGAGTTTATGCTACTGACAATGGGTCTGAGTGGGACACCTTCTTTGTGGATCTTAGGAAGTCCGTAAATGCAGGGTATGGCATCCCCTGGGTAAAGGCGGTGATATGTAGGGCGGTCAATGGTTTTGTCCCTTTCAAGGTCTTCAAGGCAAGCTATAACTTTCTTTTTGTAGCTGCTTGTGGGGTCTCGCTTTAAGGCTTCGTAGGTATTGTTGTCACTGAGGAGAGTAGTGATCTTTGTGTGGTAATCCGTAGTGTTTAGGACCACGGTGCACATTCCCTTATCAATGGTAATATAGTGATGTTGTGGTCTCTGCTCAGGGAAGCGACGGCCTTCTTTTCTTGTAATATGAGGTTAGACGGAGGGACTTTGGCACTGGAGAGGGTGGCTGAGACCTGTTTGTGATAAGTTATTAATCTGTATGGCGGTTTCTGTGGCTGTGATGAGGTCCACTATGGGCAACTGTTGCAGAGAAATGGCAAAACTGAGTCCTTTGGCCAACACTTTCTTTTCAGGTTCAGTGAGATTCCGGTCTGAAAAGTTCTTCACCCATTTTTCCTGACTGTCCTCAGGTGTGTGTTCTTCTCTGAGTTGTGTAGGTTCAGACTGAGGAGTGAGTGTTTTTGAAAGCAAGGTGTGAAATTTTCTGCGTTTTCTTTCTTTTCCTTTAGAGTGTTGGGCCCGCTAAGCCTTGTCCACAAACTTGTAAACCTCTTCTAGGATAGGAGAGGGTAGAAGGGTTTTCAGTTCCTGCAGTCTGGCTAATCTTACTCTGGAGGGAAATGGACCTACTGCTTTGAATGATGCACGTTAAGACATGCCATGAAACAAGATGTTATCTAGTTTTTTTTTTTATTAAACTGGCTACACAGATAAGGTTCATAAAACCACCACTGTGTGTTGGAACAGGAACAGGAAGTGCTGACCATACACACACACACCCAGCCCGGCCTCAGATAGGGTGCAGGAAACAGGGGTATAGAAACACCCGCCTGCTTGTCTCTGTTAAACATGCCCTACAGGGTGCATGCGTTGGTGGATGTGAGTGTATGAGGTGTAAATAATGAGTATGATTGCATGAAAACTAGAGTGCTATTACAAATGAGGGGACAACTGCAACATAAGCACTTGACAGCTGGTCAACAGTGCTCCTCCCCACCAAAACCCCCCCAAATGTATAAGGTGCATGTAAAATTGAGCCCCAGCCACCAACCTCTGGGTAACGCACCTGCCCCTCAGGGTCCTGTATGTGGTGGTCTGTAAATACTACCATATAATTAAAAAGGAGGGACGGATAGCTGCACAGCACAGCCAGCAAAGCCAAAGGCCTTCTATCTGTGGCCTATGTGGCACCCCACCCAAGACCCTACATGTGTCAGAGGAAGCGGACGGGGGTTGGGAATGCTTAAGTCTGGCAGCACTGGTGCCAGCTATGTTGCAACCCATGTCAGCAGTTAGGTGAAAGGCAACCTTGGGATTACTCATTAGCTAAATACCAGTGACAAATAAAGATTGTGGGGCACAGTGCAAGTGGTGTTTTCCAGCTGCACACAGAATATTATTAAGTGAAGTCTGAGCTTAAAAAGACTTTTTAAGGACATGTTTGTATCCCTGCAGTACGTAAATCCAGCCAACAAAGGGTGTGTCCCACTGCAGGTACAGCTCCAGTAGATGTTCTTAGTGTGCAGGCTGTGATCAGCTGACCTGCTGCTCTCTGTGCATGTACACACCTGGACTCATCCAGATGTGAGCAGATGTCTCCTGTCCTGGTTGATTCCATCCTCTACACCGACACTGTTGATGCTGTCTTTATATTAGACACTTTGAAGTTGGTATGAAGTTCAGTGCATGAATCTCTGTAAGCTAACTGTGACCATGAACCCACAGCCACTGTGCACCAGTCACACACTGGTCTTTACTGTAAACCAATCACAGTGCAGCAAACTCACCTGTTTATCCTGCACTGACCTGCAGAGGATTCTCATGCAGTCTTTAAATAACACAGTCAGTCTGTCTCAGTTTGTTTCAGTCCGTCCTTTAACTCTAAGCTCTCTTCTTCCTCTCCTTCTTTATCATCTGTGTCCAGCTCTGAGTGAACTCAGCTCTCTGTCTTTCTCCCCGTCACATACAACAGCTGGACCTTTAGTTGCAGCACACTGTGAGACAAACTGCACACACACAGTTTGTGTGTTTGCTGATGTTTGTTCAGCTCATAGAAATGTGTTTTGTGTAAACATGTAGGGAGTACAAGTAAAAAGTGGTCAGAAAAAAACACTCAATTACAGATACCTGAAAATTGTACTTTAGTACAGTCCAGAAGTATTTGTACTTTGTTACTTCCCAGCTCTGCAGATTAGCTGTATACTTTGAGGTCTAGCCTATCCCGAGGCAGGGTGGTGGCAATGGCAGCGAGACGGCTGAAGAATAAACTTTTAAAAATATGTACTCCAACATAACCAAGGGTCATATATATGAGAAACAGAGAAAAGTCACCAGGCTGCTCAGTCACTAACGTGCGTTACTGTTACTGTGCTTTTATTATGACTGTTATACTGTAAGAGCAACAGGCTGGACTCTGCTTCAGCTTCTGTGCAGAGCTGATTATTAAACAGTAGCATGTTTCTGTCTCCATATCACAGTAACATTAAATGTAAATAGCTTGTATTCAGTAACCCCTCATCGTCATTTCAAACATTCAGGTTAAAAAACACTCTGAATTATTTGTTGTCCAGTACTCAGGGAGCAGCTCAAACACTGCTGATAACACCTCCATATGTTTGTCTGTTCTCCTGCAGGTGAGCACGATGCAGCAGCAGACTGAACCAGGACTCAAACCTGCTCCATCATCTCATCTTTGAGAGCACCAACACCTCAAGGGTAAAACATTATTCATAATCTGTTAGTATATAAGGCTTTGGCTTTTTAAAAATAAACAGCTAATGTCAGCAGACCTGAACGAAAGTAAGAGAAGAACTTCAGATCCTGAGTGTGTGAGCACAGGGACCTGCACATCCACAGCTGCATGTAAAGGATAGGAGTTTTTATCTGACAGCATTAAATAAAACCTACTGGAGGTCAAAGGTCAGCACTTGCAAGTTAAACTGAAGACTTTAATCTGGAATCCTTTCACTGGTTTTGCCAAAAGTGTGTTATTTACCATTAAGTGATTCAGAGTCATTCATACCAGAGTAACCAGAGAGGATCATATATTTATAAATATATAACTTTACAGGACTGAATATAAGAGCTGAGGATTATCTGAGTACTTCTAACATTACACAAAGCAAAGGACTGGGTTCATGGTGGAGCTCTGAAGATTTCCCTGTGAGGGAGCTGCTGGTGGAGATCATGAGTCCTGCTTGATCCCTGTGATGAGCTTCAGTCTTCCTGATGTTTCTGAAATGATGCTTCTCTCAGTGGGACAACAGAACATCTGGCACAGGACAGCTGTGACGAAAGAAAGGGAAGAAGTTTCTCCAAACCTCTGAACCCAGGAAACAGCTTAGTCCTGATGGTCTCCCTCACTAGTTTCTCCCCAGGGTGTTGATAATAATATGGACTCTATTATTAAATGATAATAACAAATGACACTTCTATGAAACCTTGTGCTGCTGTTTTTATGTAAAGTTTCCATGTTACAATACAATACAACTTTATTTGTACAGCACGTTTAAAAGACCAGCGGTACACCAAAGTGCTTTACAATAAAAACAGGAAAATTAAGACATTAAATAAAAGACTATTAACAAAGTACCACATATGTCATCAGGTTAAGGGCACTAATTATACAGCAATAGAAGGGAATATAAGAACAAAGTTACTGAGAACAGATATAGAGACATCTAGGTCACTAACTGAGTCAGAGAAAGAAGTGGCAAAGGAACCAAAGGTATCAGCTAATAGGCCCCTAGGAATATGGTTGCCAAACACCACAATCTCCATTTTCTTTTCATTCAGGATAAGGGAATTGGCTGAAAGCCATTCTCTGACTTCTCTCATGCACTCGAGGAAGCAGTGCAACGAAGGAGCAATGTCGTCATCATCTAATTGAAAATACATTTGTATGTCATCGGCATAGAGGTGATAAGAAATGTTATATTTTTCAGCCTAGGGGGAGCATATATAATGAGAATAACATTGGGCCAAGCACAGAGCCTTGAGGCACACCACAGGATAAGGATGCAGTTGAGGAAGAATAAGTACCCAAGGTAACGGAGAAAGACCTGTTCAAAAGGTATGATTTGAACCAGTTTAGGGCTTCACCCCGAATGCCCACAGTGCATTCTAACCTCGTTAATAAAATAATATGGTCAACCATATCAAAGGCTGAGGACAAATCCAATAAGACTAATACAGCAGAATGCCCTGAATCAGTAATTAAGAGAAGATCATTAAGGACTCTCAGCAAAGCTGTTTCAGTGCTGTGGCGTGGTTTAAAACCAGATTGAAATTTATCACAGATGTCATGCGCATCCAGGTAAGCCTGGAGTTGCGAGAGAACTATCTTCTCTAGGATTTTGGAGAGGAACAGAAGTTTGGATATCGGCCTATAATTAACAAAATAACAATGATCAAGACACCTTTTTTTAAGAGCAGGTTGCACTATAGCATGTTTAAAAACAGAGGGAACATAGCCAGAAGACAATGATAAGTTCATTAAAAACAGAATACTGGGCCCAATTACATCAAAGCCATCCTTCACAATGCGAGGCGGAAGAGGTTCATATGCAGAACTAGTCATTTTCAGTTGCTTGACAATTTGCTTAAGTGTACAGAGTGACACTGGCTCAAACTGATGAAAAGTTGAAGCACATTCTCCAGTGAGAGCAGGGCTCACCACTGGGGGGAGTGAGGATTTGAGAGATAGAATTTTATCAGTAAAGTATTTTAGAAATTGTTCACAGAGAGCTGAGGATGGGACCATCGGCATATCAGGGCAGGGATTAACCACTGAGTTAAAGATTTTAAATAGCAGTCGAGGGTTATGGCCATTGGTCACAATAATATCAGAGAAAAAGGCTGCTTTAGCACGTTTAGCAGCAATTTGAAACTCCAGGCGGCTAGAACGCAAAGTATCAAAGGATACCTGGAGATTATCTTTCTTAGATTTCCTATCAGCTTGGCGGCATACAGGCCCCACCGTAGGTAGGAGAAGGCAGCTGCCGAGCTTTATGTATATTTTTAAAAACTGAGGCTAAGCCACCACCTCTACCCGTAAGCCTTGGTGAGCTAAAGAAGGAACAGTCGGGGGAAGAAACTCTGAGAAGGAGAAGGAGTCATCAGGGCGAATCCATGTCTATGTCAGGAACAAGATGTCAAGCCCCGAAGAGAGGAACAAGTCATTTAAAATAAAAGTCTTGTTCACCAGTGACCTTACATTCAGTAGAGCCATCCGCGTCATAGTTGCGTCTCTGCTCGTAGCGCAGCGCAGATGACTTAGATTGTTGCGGCACACACCACCTCTGGAAGACGATATCCAGATCCGAATAGGTAGGCATGCCTCTGGGAGGGCGGGGTAGTCTTGCTGCCCGGCGAAGCAAATCCACCGACGGCTGAGTGATCGAACAGAAAGCCGGTGCCGGGAGCAGGAAGAGGTAAGTAGAAGGTCCGTGGTAGCATATGGATCAGCCATAGCCTGAGCTCGAAAATAAGCCTTAAGGGGGACATGCCGCTCTGTTTACCCCGCTTCCTGTAGCGTTTCTTGCGTAGGGTGGGTAAAGGCAGGCAGGATACGCTGGCGGAGGAGACCGAGCGCATCAAACTGGCGCCTCCCAAGGTCCATCGTGAGTCTGAGTCATGAGATTGAGAAAAACAAAGGTCCAAAAGCATTTGCCGGTCATAGGTAATTAGTGCCACCAGATGAACATAATGTTAAAAGAATGAGTAGTACTATGCAAAAGTCGAGAAAAGGGGTCTAAAGCAGGGAGGAGGAAGACGGCCAGCCATACACACCGGCGCCATGTTAGCAGGCTGTAGACGACTCTGTGAGTGTAATGGATCTAAAACGGTTTAAATCTTCAGTTTTATATCATCCTCAGTCTGATGTTAAATGTTAAAACATTACATATCTGGACCTTTCTGATATTAACAGTAACTCTGGGCCTGTGTGGAGCTGAGCTCATCTTTCTAACAGACAATGAGAATGAGAATCAAATAGGGGACACTCTGGTGTGCCAGAAGCACATAGTGTAAATACACTGTATAATAAAAAGTACAAGTATAGTGTTGGTATTCAGTTTAATCAATACCTCATCTCAAACAATAAAGAAAAATACAGTAAATGATAACATGGACATTTCCTTTGTAAAATAAGCAAATAAATAAATAAACTAAAATACTGTAAAGATGGGCTTCAGCCCAGTTCTTACCCAGTTTATTATGCTACGCAGATCAAACAGCACCTTATTTTTACAATTCATATCTGGTGTGAGTGATGGGCCGCCACTGATGCCTGACTGGACACAAGCACTCGTCTGATATAGGTCGTGTCCAAATTCATGGGCTGCATCCTCCTGAGGCTGCATTTGTAGACCGATTACGTCACAGCGACGCGCCGAAGGCTGTCCAAATTTGTAGACTCCTCCGAATGCAGCCGACAAATGCGTCCTCCTTTTCCCCGAATTTGAAGGATGGGTCGGTTGTGTCCTTCGTGGCCCACCATATCCCAGAATTCATAGCGCGGCCCAGCCAAACTCCAGTTTCCGGCAATGGCGGCCGCTACTAAGTTTTAAAATTACTTTTATTAATCTTTCTGGGTCACAAAATAAACTTTTAACATATTTTCAGGCGAGAATGTAGCTGTGTAAACTTCAAATATCTGCTCGGTTTATCAAGGTATTGCATATTTGCAAAAGCGCTCCGACGTTTTCGGAGACGTCTGTTACCCACCAGCTTGATAGCTAACCGAGAGCTCGAGGGTCACTGAAGCCGCCAAGAACGGCACAACTCCCGGCACATCATTTTCAGATCACCGCGGACTTTCGCTACTCAGGTTAAACGTAATATATAAGTCACTTAGACAACCTAAAAATGATATTGTTTGGCTTTTTTCAGCGTTTTATTTGTTCGTGAGTAAATCTGTTTGGCTGAGATTAAAGTGATTAGATTAGATTAGATAAAATAAAACTTTATTAATCCCCCGGGTGGTTTTCACACAGCTGAATAAACATCAAACAAAAAACCAATTAAACAAAAGTGTGAGATGGTCGAGAGTTTACGCCAGCGTCCTGTTATATTTTAGATAGCAAGGAGCAGACGGCCGAGTTTATTAAACTCCACCGAGACAGCGGTGACGCAAATCAGAAGGCTAGACCGTCCAATTTCACAGCTGTTTGCTTCCGGCCTACCCGACCTTCTGAGGACCCGGCCCACGTAGACCGCGAAGGCCGGGTCCTCAGGAGGATGCAGGACGTTCACTGTTGCCTGTTGGGGCGGGGGTGCTGGGAGGAGGAGTTGGCTGTCCGATTGGGGTCTGGAATGTGGGGCCTCCCTGCTGCTGCTGAGTCTTGGTGGTCTGCTTCTCTCCACCCCAGGGAAGAGCGTAACACTACCTGGGTCTGGGTGCAGTTTCCCCCTCCAGGGGCAAGGGTACCTAGACCTGGTTCTTAGAGTACGCTTGGGGAGTGTGATTGTGTGTACAGTGTCTATTTATGTCTGTCTCCACGTTGGGTGAGTGCTGAGTAATTGCATATGAGAGCATGAGGGTGGGAATGGATGTTTGTATCTGTGTGTGCCTGTATATCTGTGTCTATATGTCAGGTTGGGTATCAGACGCCACCTCTCTGGGGACATCTCAGGCCCTCCAAGGTATGGAGGCCTATCTCCCCCCACCACTCCCACTGCCAGTGGCAGACGCCCTCAGACATCGGTGCATTGGTGGTTCTTTGTGTCCGGGGATGGGCGTCCAGGTACACACCGGCTCACTCCTGGTGGCTGCTTGTCGGGGCCTGGAGCCTGGGGCTCGCTCGGGCCCCTTCGGGGGTGGGGTGCCCTCGGCCTCTCGGACTAGGTCACTCTGGCACAGCTGGCTGCTGGCGGAGCCTTTCCAGGATAGTGGCGCGGCTGCCCCTCTGTTGGTCTTCCTTGGTCTCTTGTGTTCTGGGGGCCTCTGGATGTCTGGAGCCTGGATCTCCTCCATACCTGCTTCATGCCCTGGAGGACGGGGCTGTGGCCCCCCCACACCCTCTAGCAGATCATTACATGAAGGAACCTTTTAAATACAAGCGCGCTCATGCTCACAGGTGTACACACAGGTGATCACACACAAACTACACCCTTTTTGGCTCCTACCTCAAAGCACACTGTGCGCTGTTGATCTTACGTGCTGCACAATAATGTTTAATATTTAGTATTTCCTGTTATATTCACATAGATCATCGTGATGTTGTTTATTATGTTGCTCTTTTTTGTTGTTGCTTGTTTTCTTTTTTTTCTTTCTCAACAGGTGATCCAGGTGATTGATATATGTATTTTTTGTCTGTTTGTTTGTTGGTTTTTGTTTTTTGCCCTTTATCACCGTCCCTCTTCCCCGCTGTTTTTCTTTCCCTCTTTCTTTCTCCCTTTTCTTTCCCCAGCTAATGACTTAACACCAAGTGCTACACAGTGATGTCAGATGTTACGCTATGTGTCTTTTTAATAATAGCGACGTGGTTGTATTTACCTTAATTTAACGCGTCGTCAGTCATAGTAAACCCATGTGAGGAATTGAGGTGTTATTTTTCTGCCATTTTTATTATTTCATTTTACTATTTCTAGTTTCATTATTTTGCTATTGCTATTGCATCATAATCATATAACAAGCATTTGCATTGACGCATTTATTAATAGTGATATTGCATTTAGATGTTTAAACATATTGGCACCCAATTAAGTTTTTATTACAGGTGCAGTTATAACCACTTTAAACTGTTGAGTTGAATTTATAATCATGTTTATATGCAGACTGCATTGTGAAAGAGTAACTCTGTGCCAAAATAAGACAGGAAGTTACATGTTTTTTGAAGTTACATGCTTTGCAGGAAGTGAAACCAAAACCAGAGTCTGAGTGAAAGTTATTCTGAGGAGCAGTTTCGATGATGCTATTATCTTTTATACTTTTCTATCTTTTGATTAAGCTTTTAGTAGAGGTTCTTGATTAAAACATTTATTCAGTGGAGTACACATACATAGTTTCAGTTCGGTTATTACATACACGAGAGCGGCTTCTGTCTCTCTGTCTGGGGAGAGGCCAGGAGCTAGTCGGCAGGTGAAATGGGGTGCGATTGTGGTTAGCACATAGACATACATGTAACCACACACACACACACACACACACACACTTAGTTAGAGAGGTTCACTTGTAGGTGAAAGTTTAAGCATGTGTTGCTAGGGTTGCAGTTTTATGTTGGTGTACGTGACTGTTTGATGAAGAAGCAGGTGCACGAGGCGAGAGCTGAGCGGGCTTGCGGGAAACCACCGGGGAGAAGATGGAAGCCAGTGTTCTTTTAATTGTGTCACAAGTTGTCAAACAGAACATTTGTGGTTTTGTGATGACGCAATGAGGGGGCGTCACTAAATATACTCTGATGCATATAAAATTGTATTTTGAAGTCTGGGCAATGAGACCTGATACTGTCGGCGTACAGTGTTCAGCTCCCATGCTGCGTGTTTCATTAAAATCATCGTCCGACTTTACCTTTTGGACCAGTGTGGTTACTTGCATTCCGCCTGTGTTTACTTCCCTATATTTTTGAACCTTAACACCCATCAGCAGATAAACTGGAGCCGCTGGGCTATGTAAAAAGTGTAGGGGGGCGTGTCCATGCAACAGGTGTGTGGGCGGGAGTATGATGCAGCCACTCCACCTCAAGTCACTGCTGTGCAGTCTTCGGCTCCAAAAGCTCAACATGGCAGCTCCCACAAGCTTCATTTTTGTACAATGGGAGCACGTGCAGCCAGCAGGGGTTAAAAAAAAGCTCAAATATTAGTCAAGCCTCTTTTTAAAATTCTAACAAAAACAATTTAGCAATGAAATAAACTAAAAGCGTTTCTACAGTGACAAGTTTAAAGGTATAAAACTGAAAACCACCAATGGCACTTTTAATATTCTTCATGACATACAGTGAAAGAAGCATGATTACATACATGTAGGTCGTGTAGCCACATATAAAATATGCATACATATCATTATAAGTAGTCAAATCCATATACATCCACTGTTTAATATTTTGGAATATTTCTCTTAAATATTCCATGAATATCTGCAGAAAGACTTTGAATTGTTCTTTTTTCTGTTTTATATACATCTCCTGTCAGAATAATGATTTTATTTTCCTTCCACATCATCTCCAAAATCACCAAACACTGGAGCAAGGCCAACGCTACTGTCAAGCTAACATTGGCCTAAAAAGTGCTGAGTCATTCTCAGTCTCTGCTGCTGTCGTGTGACTGCTGTGTGTTCTGTGTGTCATGTATGTTGTCCATTAACTGACATAGTTGTTTATATACTACATAACTGATGATCAGTATGATGGTAGCCAGAGATGGGCAGTAACGCGTTACTTGTAACGCGTTACTGTAATCTGATTACTTTTTTCAAGTAACGAGTAATGTAAGGGATTACTATTGCAAAAACGGTAATTAGATTACCGTTACTTTCACGTAGGAACGCTGCGTTACTGCGTTACTAAAACCGTGATTTTTTGCGAGAACGTCTCATGACAGTGACGTAAGCGAGTGCGACGTTCGTGACAACAGCTGTCTGCAGATCATAATATATCGAGTGCGGGACAGAGTGTAGCATGCAGCGTTTAAAGCGTGGAAGTACTGACCTTATTTTGAGTTTGAGTCCATAAAAAGTGACAAAAACATTAGTGTCCGTTGTGCGTGGGAAGAAAACTTCTTTTTACAGCGAAAAAACCCCTAAACTTCCAAGCAAGCACCGAGTGTACTACGACGTAATGTGAAATTCACAGAGAAACTCGCGGATTCTTCCACTGACCGCTGCAGCACACCTGCACCAGGGTAAACCTCCTCCGCCTACCCCAGTCCTGCTTTACAGGTGAAAATAGAGCAACAGGACCGCTAGTTTTTGATTTTATTTATTTTCTGCTGTGTTTTACTTGCATCTATTTGAAAGAGTGAGTGTAAACACAAAAAAATATTTTATGTGCTGGAATGTGCAGAAAATAGGTTTAAATGTTAAACAAATTTCTTCCAGTCAGAGAATGTTGCATATAATTTAATTTTTGCTTGATGCATAAAGTTAAAAGATTAAAACTAATAAAACAAGTTTTAAAAAGAGACTTTTCCATTTGATTACATTTTGTATGATGAATTATGCAGAAAAAGTAGAATTGGGCTGAAAGATCTATCGCTTTATCACCTATTCAGGTTGTAAATCGTGTTTTTAAAAAGTAACTAAGTAACTAAGTAATTGATTACTTTTGAAAATAAGTAATCAGTAAAGTAACGGGATTACTTTTTGGGGGAAGTAATCAGTAATTAGTAACTGATTACTTTTTTCAAGTAACTTGACCAACACTGATGGTAGCAAAGCTCACCTGAATTGACGATGCTCCTGGTGTCAGGTACACACTGTGTAACTAAGCTACAGCTAGCAGGCTAAAGCAGGCTAACCGCCCCCTGCTGTTCATCCAGGTCATGTTAGGAGTAGAGATGGACCGATCCGATATTACGTATCGGTATCGGTCAGATACTGACCTAAATTCCTGCATCGGATATCGGCGAGAAATAAAAAATGTAATCCGATCCATTAAATATAAAAAAAAACACCTCACAAAACTTGTGACATGGCGTAACTCGGCTCATAACCGTAGCACGTCGGAGCAGTGTGCATCAGGTGATAGAGCGGCTGTGTGTATTTGTAGCCTCGCTACCAAACCAGCATTTCATCTCCGAGGAAGTTATCCCAGAGAGAAGTAAAGCAAGTGTGTAAGTTCATCTCTGAATGTTTGTAAAGCGTTCCCACGTTAACCTTAACAACCGATATATGGAGCGACTGCCTCTCTCTCTCTCCCTCTCCTGCCGCTACTTCAATCATGAAACTGATCAATGATCAGCTGATCGGCTTTTCTGTCGTGAGTCCGTCTCTCTTCTTTGTTTTTGGCCCACTTTGCACCAGAAAGAGGAAACCAGCGGCTGAACAACAGCAGCACGTTTAAGCTTGATAAGCTGTTGTTAGAATGTATTTAATATTACTTTCTACACCAGGATCCTTTTCTATGTAGCTGACGGCTGGTAACTGTGCAGGGGCGGATCTAGCAAAGTTTAGCCAGGGGGGCCGATAGGGCATGAACAGGGAAAAGGGGGCACAAAGACATACTTTTCTTTCTTATTCTCATTTAAAATGTCTCGCTTTTAATAAATAATTATCTGAATCTTACACCCAAAGTTTTAATCTGATGTAAAATGTATAGAAGTCCATTACTGTATATAGTAACTGTTAAGTCTAATATACCCTAGTAAGCTATAGTACTTTTTCCTTTGGGAAGGTACCATCTGTGCAGTCTGCAATTCTGTAGAAGAAAGATGTTGAATCTATTTAATTATTCTTGAAAAATAATTTATTTCTGTGCATTTTTTTCCCACCCTGCATCAAATTAAAGTTGATTACGTCGATTAAGCATCATGAGGTGGAGGGTGGGGGGTTCCCTTTTTTTTTTTTTTTGCTGGGAGTTTGCAACCCTATTAGTTAGGTTGCTTAATATTTCTGCTAAGTACTCTTTAAAATACCAGAATAGGGAGGATGGAGCAGGTTTAAGTTTATTAGATTGATCAGTGTTGCTGAACTATGAAATATTTTGGGTGCAGTGTATTTTTTACATACAGGTATAACAGAATAGCTTTAGTGTTGTTGTTTATTTAAACTTGAGGATGAACTTATGCAAAATGCAGCAAGATATTAAAAAAACAGTTTTATTGATTAAAAAACACACTATATCGGCTTCATATCGGTATCGGCAGATATCCAAATTTATGATATCGGTATCGGACATAAAAAAGTGGTATTGTGCCATCTCTAGTTAGGAGCTTAACAAACAAGACCGCTGGACTTCTTAAATAGAGCTGTCCTGTTCCTAGACATGTAACTTGTCATCTAAGAGGTTTTAGTTCTAAAACCAAAATGTGGAGAGTTCCAGGTATTTAAACCCAGTGGGGGTTGTCTCTTAGGAGGTGGTTGTTGTTGGGTTACCACCTCTGTCAGGGACCAAGCAGTAAGGCATAAAGGACACAGGTGTTTAACTCAAAAAGGGGTTTTATTGACCCAAAAGTATAAAAAGACATTTAACAAAGCCAAAAAACTTTAACAGGCAGACTAATAAAAGAGGTCAACTCAATAAACTAAACTCAAGATAACAGTTAACAAAACCTCAAACAAACATAAGACAAACTGAAATGACACACGGGGGAACTTAAATACTGGCTTAGCTAAACCAAATGAAGCACAGGGGGTGAAACAAAATGGCTGCCATATAACCAACTAATACAAAACCATTAAACAAACTTGAAACCCCCCCCCCCCAGGCAATGAAGCATGTGGTATCATCCAATTAGGCTGTCAGTGGTACTTCAGCTCCCCCAGCCCTTTGCTATACCTTTTGCCAGCAAGGAAGGAGAAGCCAAACCGCCGGTAACTCAAACACAGAAAGATGTATTAATATAACATAAAACAGAACTTTGACCTTGCAGTGTTAATGTGTGGATGCCATATAAACATTGGAAGGTGTGATGGAAAAATAAATGAATTTAATAAATAAACAATATTGGACAATGAGTAGGATATATTTAAAGTATGTTTTCTCTTTCAGGGATTTATGATTGTGCCACCATACTGTGATCGCTGACAGGGGTTAATTACTTTTTAATTTTTGAGTACTCAGTACTGAACACTGCCATAGTTGGTTTGTTAGTCTGGTGGCAGACTGCAGGTAAGCAGGTTGGTGGTCTCATTGGGAGCGTTCCCGGTCTCCAGAGCTCTCCGGACATTCTGCCAGAAGACTCCCGGGTGTTGGCCAGCCCGAGGCCAGCTCAGGTAGGTGCGTTTCTTCACCAGCTTCCTCATGCGGTAGTATGGAGACAGCTGCTGGGCTGGGATCTCCTCCAGAAACAACAGGATCAACACGTCCTTCTTCTCGTCAAACAGCCGGAAGCTGCAGCAGCACAGGACAGACAATAAGGATGATTGAGTGGAGGTATTAATTTAAGAGTTCAAACAGCGCCCCCACCTGGCCATCTGGATCTCTCTGGAGCACCACTCGCTCTGCAGGTAGCTCCGGCTGATCACACCGATGGTCTTCCTGCTGCTGTAGATGGCGTCTGTGATGTTCTCTATGATGGGTTTACCTGAGCACACAGTAGGCTGGCTGAATATACACACACTTACAACACAATGAAAACACAAGGAGCTGCAAAAAAACCAGAGCAAGATGGATATCAGTGAAAACCACAATACAAAAGGTATGTGAAACTCTTCAAAAATAGACACAATTACTCACACTTTGATAACACCATTGTGAAGAAAATGAAGTGAGAAATGGAGAACGTGTCTGTCATCCAGGTCATAGTAATCTAAAGACCTTGGATAGAAAACTGACGTCTCAAACTTTCTTGAAGACGTTTCACCTCTCATCCGAGAAGCTTTTTCAGTTCTAAGACCAAATGGTGCAGAGTTCCAGATGTAAGCCCTAGTGGGAGTGTCCCTTAACATGCTCCTGTGCCTCATCACATGAGCCAAGGTGTGAAAAAGGGCGTGGGTCATTATCAGCAGAGTAAAAACAGAAATGGAGTAGTGAAAGAACTGAGTGGTGTTACAAAAGCACGAGTTTTCTCTCTCTTCTGTACTACAGATTTATTTTGAATGAATCTGAAACCTTCAGGCTAAAAACAAACCAAACCAAAAATTAAATTCAAACAGGTTCATTCAGTTTTTATTTAACATTTTATTTATTTAATGAAGCTTGAGGTATATCTGGAACCTCAATAAAACCCAAGACACAAAGTCCAACAACTCAAAGCAGACGTTTGTGTTAAAGTTTGAAAAATTGAAATAGACTAAGACTTAGCTCCAAAGGTTCTCAACAAAGGAGGGTATCAAGAAACCTACAATTACTACACATCTGTGATTATACTTCCTCGCATACTAAAACTAAGGAAAAGTACATTTCTGAAAGCTACAATTAAACGTTCTGCACATTTCAAGCAGTCTTGTTATTATTTCATTATAAGGATGTAAATGCAGAAGGTTTACCTGGTTGGAAGTCTCTGTGGTGCAGACAGAGTCTCCAGCCTTGCTCTCCTTCCAGCACTGGAAGCATCTCTCGGCAAACCCACTCCTCATCACGCACGTTATAGGAGACAAAGGCGTCATACTGACAAAGAATCCCCTTCTTCCTCTTCCTGTTGTCATAGAGGAAAGCAAGAAAGAGGTGCAAAGCGTAGACTAGCTGCCACATCAAAATGGTAGATGAAGGATGTGAGGAGAGTTAAAACAATGATGCAAGTGCTGGAAATGAAGCAAATGAAGCTGATGTCCATCCAGCACGACTGGATGTCAAAGTCCAGCAGCTTGGTTCCTTGTTTACTGGGGGGACAGAAGCACTCATACTGGTAGGCATTAACAACCTGAACTTGGTTGTTGTGCTTGACCCACTGAATGAAGCCAATGTTAGAGCAGTTGCAGGTGAAAGGGTTCTCGAACAGGTCGAGATATCTAAGCGCAGATAGATACTGGAAGACAGTCTCATTGATGACCGTCAACTCGTTCTCTCTTAGTTTCAACCAGCTGAGCGCAGACAGGTTGACGCTGATCAGAAAATCCAAAGACCACAGCTTGTTTTTGGAGAGATCGAGAGCCTGCAGGTTTGGGATCGGCCCAAACAGCTCAGGTGTTGGTAAGGACACGTTACTGCTGATTAGTTTAAGACTGGTCAGGAGAGGGGTGAATGTAAAGGTGTCTGGGTGTGGCATTGTGGTAAAGAATTTCTCAGTTTCTAAGCGTTGTAAATATCTCAGACCTCTGAGCACATCTGGAGAGATAACCAAAGTGTATCTGTTGTTGTGTTTGATTGTGAGTTCCCTCAAAGAAGGCAGATTCAGGAAAGCAGGTCCATCAAATAGCTGATTAGTCATGTTGTTCAGAGAAGCAGGAAAATATATTGTAAGACTTTTTAAGTTTCTCAGTCCTCTGAACATGTCTTTAGTGAGAGTGAATGCGGTAATAATTAAGCTTTCAAGACGATGAAGTTCCTCAAAGGTGCCATTTTCCACATAATAACTTGACAGTGACGCTAAATCCAGAGACAGGAGCATAGGCACACTCTCAAAATATCCTTTCTCAAGCTGCTTCAAGTCATTCCCTCTCATAAGTAAAATTCTGAGGTTCTGCAAACCACCTGTGAAGGTATCTGACAAACTGAAAATTAGATTTCCTTCAATGTCAAGTAACCTTAAGTTGTTCAAGTCTCGGAAAACGCAGCCTCTGAGTTTTGAAATGCGATTGTTGCTGAGAAAGAGCTGCATTAGTCTTGTCAACTTCAGGAAGTCAGAACAACCCAACTCCCCAATATCATTGGAAGTTAACGAGAGGACGAGGAGAGTGGAGAGGCCTCTGATGGCTGGGGGGCACGCTGGCTAGGAAGTTGAATTCTATACGCAGCTGCTCAAGCTGGTTGAGCCCTCTGAGTGAAATCTGGGATAGGCCAGTGTTAAGGTCCATCTGGTTACTGGCTAAAGCCAGCTCGGTGATGTTGGAGCACATCCGCAGCAGCGTGTCGTTTAATACGAGAATATCGTTAAAGGTCAGATCAAGATTGGTCAAGGCAGGAATCTGGCAGGCAATGTCTATCAGACCTTTATCAAACCACTCTTTGACGTATGACAACCAGAGGTATGTTACAGACTCTGCACTTTGAAGAATTGTTCTGTATGTTTCAAACCTTATTTCAGTTCCACTCAAAAGCAGAACGGTCAGGCTCCTGAGGAACGTCTTATCGGGTACTTATCGGGTACAAAGCCATCGCTGCATTTAGTCAAGTCCATGTACTGAAGATCAGGAAAGATGTCTCTTCTAATGCTGAACTCTTTCAGTGGATTTCCATTGAACAACAACCTCCTGAGATTTGATTTGTTTACATGCAGACTGTCAGAGTCAAAAGAGGAGAACATATTCATTCCCGCGTCTAGTTCGTACAAGTTTGGCAGCAGTAAAATGGGCACAATTTCACTCATTTGATGCAGGTTGTTGGAGTTCAGGCCAACTTTCTGTAAACTAATGAGGTTCTGAAAGGCCAGTGGGGAGATGTATGTGATTTGATTGATGGTCAAATCCAGCTTTACTAACTTAGATAACCCCTGGAATATGTTGGCTGTGAGGTTTCTGAGGCTATTACGACTTACACCAAGTTCTCTTAACTCACCCATGTCTGCGAAAGCTCCATCATCAATATGAGAGAGAGAATTTAAAACTATCTGTAAATAAACTAGCTTTGATAAACCCCCCAAATCCCTCCTGTTGATCATTTGAATGTGATTGTTGGTCAGATCAACAGTCGAGGCGTTTCTGGGAATGTCGTCAGGAACGGCTGCGAGGTCCCGATCAGAGCACGTAACAGAAACATCCCTGACGTCGACCGAGAACTGCACAGAGCAGTTTTTCAGGGCGTAGGGCAGCGAGGGGTTAATGTGAAGCAGGACAAGAAGAAGCGAGACGAAGACACCAGACTGATGAAGCATGGTGACTGACAGGATCACACCTTCACTCGGCTCCTGTGAGATTAGAGTCAGTGTAAAACCAGCAATCAATTAATTCATTCAATCAATATATTAATTGGCAGAAAAACAACTTTCCTGACAATCAATTAACATGTTTCTATGCATCTATCTAGTTTTCAGCTTCAGGCTTCTCTGGCATGTATCATCCAGCGTTTGATGATTTGAAGCGGCATAAACTCGACCTGGACAGAAGTCTGCAGCTGCTAAGCTAAGCTAGTGAAAAACAGCTGCTGAGAGGAGGCTTCATGTCAGAGCTTCACACCCTGACCAGGTCACATTAGAAGCTGAATGCATGAAGGAAGATTTGGAAAGTAAGATGTGAGCAGAGGTTAGAGTTTATACACCATCACTGATTCATGTGAACATCTGGACCTCCTGCAGAATCCGTGTTAGAACAAGAATCCAGCAGCACATGGAAAGCAAAGCAAAGAGTTCAAGTGCAGGAACACTTCAACAGTGCTCTTACCTGATGTTTTCAGTCCTCAGAGAGGAGAAAAAGACTTTTGATTCTCAGTTTTCTTTCAGTCTGGGGAACTCAAGCATGAAGCATGACCCTAAATAAAGCTGCTGGAAACAGGAACCGTGAGCTCGCATGTGCCGCTGGATTTTCATGAAGTTGGGCGTTGCAGCAGAGGTGAGATTAAACCTAAGGACAGCAACATGCCGAGAAAACAGAAATAACCTCAAAGTGTCAGAGCTGCACTCATATAAGCGATTAAGGAAGTTAAAGCAAACCAGACGGTTTATCTCTCAACTTTATCTAATCACACCACGCAGCCTTCACAGCTCAGCAGGCGAGAAACATGTTTAGGCTTTAAAAATGATGTGAAGATTTTGTTCAACAGAGCGACTGCAGATTTAGTCATTAACATGAACGCTCAACTCCATCAGTGAGGTTTAGGCACACAGGCTGATGACGTCTATGGAGCGACTTAAAAGGAGACATTAAACTCACATCAAGCCACAAAAGCACAGAAACACAAAGGTTCATGTCTGCTGGATTTACAGGTTTGAGGGATTAAAGTGCTGGAAAAGCAATTAAAGGGAACAGAATTTCCTCCCACCCCCTGCACAACATGAAGGTAACCCTCTGCATGGCTTCAGTAATTAAAGCTGTGGTACAAAAAGACAGGTCAGAGGTCACTGCCCCAGAGATACACGAGTATTTCTGCATGCTTTACATCCGGTTTAATCCGAACAATTTTCTCAGTATTATTTATTATGCTGTTAAACATGTTATGAAGTGTTTATAATATCTAACATTTTACAAGCAGCCATAGGTGTGTTTGTTTTCTCCACCCTCACAGCCTGCTGTCCACAGACCACTGAAGGTGGCTGGTGAGCACCAGAGGGCGCCAGAGCTCCAGCCCCAGACACAAGGTGAACCCGTGAGCTCAGAGCTGCTTCCTTTAATGTCACATGCTCAGAGGTTATCCTCCTCCTCCCCATCATCATCACCGTGGACTACCATGTCTGCTGACACACACACACACACATTCATTTCTTTTTAAACAGCGTGTCATTTGAAAACTAGAAGAGCACACAGTGAGTTACACAAACATGTTTTTGAACTCATTTTGAGAAAACGGTTTAATCTGGTTTTCTAAATTAAGCTTAATTCATCCCAACGAAGCGAGTGTGCAGTGAAAATGTGATAGACAGGAGAAACAAAAATATCAGTTTGTGTCAAACTGCAAACATTACTTGTGCGTTTGATTGGCTGTTACTTCTCACAGGTTTTATCGATTTATGTCGAACTTGTTGTGATCGTCGTCCTGTGGGACCTCTGCTTACATCAACAGGCTTATATACAGTCTGTATCCACACACTGTGAACCTGCTTTCCAAAGCTAGCTCACTCTTCATCAAACAGACATTTCACTAGCTGGGCCCACGTCCTCATTTTAGGTTTGACAGCTTTTTAGTAGGTAAAAGTGAATGCTTGGACATGAACTGAGCTGTGGTTTGGGGAAGGCCTCGAAGGGGACTGGTGACGGCTTCCGGGCCTGGCAGATCCCCGTGTACTAAATAGAACGAAGAAGTTGAAGAATGGAGAAGAAGGAGGGAGGGAGGGTGGGGCACGTAAACGAGAATGATCATCTTGCAGAACTGAGGGAACCTATATAAATGACAGCCGGAAGGAGTGCGTTTGGAGGCGTGGTCCCGCTCCTGAAAATCCGATACATGCATGCCTTTTAACTGAGGAGGAAACCAGAGTACCCAGAGAGAACCCATTGCAAACGTGGCCAGATAGTGGATTTGAACCCGGACCTTCTTCTCTGAGGGAACAGCGCTAACCACCACCACGCCATTGAGCTGCCAATCCAGACGTAACAAAAGCAGGAAAGCTATGCTTGATGCGGAATTTTCTTCAAGTTTCTTTCCAGGTTAAACCACAATAAACGGCAACAGCATACATGTGGTGTGCGTGTGGTTGTCTGCTCCTATAACCCCAGTGATTGTCCTGTGGTTTGAAATCTCGTGTGATCTTGTGAATTTCGTGAGTGCAGGCAACTACCCGCTCTTCCTAGATTGTATCAGGTCATCTGAACAAGAACAAACTAAGTTGTTGAATCTCATGCAGATCCAGCATCATTTAATTGTGTTCACCATAGAAACATGAAATTATTTTGCTCAAATGACAAGTTAGACTTTTGTAAATGTAACAACCACCCAATTTCCTTTTTTTGAGTGTACCCTATCACTTCTGGGTTATGCCCCCCAGGATTGGATGGATTGGAAGTTGTTGTAAATTCGTTGAATTTTTTGTTGAACATTATGTAATATGAACACAACATGTACTACAGACATAAGTTACATTTGTTCATTCAACAAGATTATCATTGGTGTAACAAACAAATATTTTACTAGTTCATGTAACAAGGCTGACGTTTGATGTGCCAAACTGTTTAAACAATATAACATCAATTTAAATGAATTTGGCACAAACATGTTGATTGAATAAAAGTCAAATTAATTGAATGTTCATGTTACTATTATGTTACACTTACAAACATATATCGTGTTGAAACAACACAATCAATATAACACGATTTGTTTAGATGGAATATAAGTGGCAAGATAAAATTACGTTCATCCAGTGAATTAATTTTTGGAGTGTGGTCTCCCAGTTAGGAGCCCAGTTGGAGTTCTTGTTTTCTCCTCCTGTCCCTGATGTGTGTATTTTTCACTGTTTTCCTGTGTGTATGACTGTGTATGTGACAAATACATTCAATTCATTCATTCCTGATCGAAGCTGTTTAAAGCTCCGTAATAAAAGCGCCCTGCAAGGCGCGCTGTTTGTTTGCTGAATGCAAACACTGAGAGGATAGAACAGCTGACGTTTGTACTCTTGTATAAATACACACATGCCCAAATATACAAGTATCTGACAGAGAAGTATCTGATAACAGCTTCAAGCACGCAGAGCTTTATCATCTCTATCCAAGAACTTTTTCCAAGCGTATGAATCTTCAGCCATTAAAGCTTCAGACTCTGCAGTCTTTAAAAGCTTTTAGAGAAAGCAGAAGAAGAAACCGAGCTGCCTGTTGGTCAGAAACACACAGCTGGTCATAAATATGTGACAAGAGCACAAACAGAACGTGATGACAAGTTTGTGATGAGGAGGAGAGGGACGGGTGCTGCTAGGGTGGAGTCCTAAGATTTAGTCCCAGATTTACATGATACGTTTATGAATAAATACATGCTGCAGGAGTAAGCTGTACGAGTTTAGAGTGACGTGTGTGTCCCTGAGATCAGCTCACATCAGACCAGGGGTCACTAACATGTACATCGTACTGCACGTTTGATAACTGAATAGTTTTAAATGTAAGTATTGTATGGTAAATGTAGTGTATGATAATTCTTCACAAGCACCTGAAGTCTGATGTCTTGTATTCATTATGAAGGTGTCGATACAGCCTGAACGGAGGTCAGTGGTCTGGCCCATCATTACCTGATGTTTGCTGCAAGCTTCTTACAGAAATTTGAATGCGATCAACAACAAAGAGTGAACATGCACAAAGGAAAATATTTTTCCCTTCAAAGAAAATCCTGCTGGATTCTTGGCTTCTTGGGGATTTGAGCTCCTGGAGTGCTTCTTCTCGACCTCTGACCTTCCTTCAAATCAGTGGCCGTTTATCAATGCCCAAGTACGCGAGTACGTACTCGCGTGCTCGGTGAGTACGTACTCGCTGAGAACGCACGGGAGTACGTACTCGCCGAGAACGCGAGCACGGACTCCTGGGCCGTTTCTCAATTCTCAAGTACGCGAGCACGGACTCGTGATTTGTACAGTCGGAACACCAGCGTACGTGATGATGTCACAGGTCCGGAGTTTTTACTGCCGTCCCCTCCTAATTTAACTGTGAGTAACATGTTATGAAGCTTAACTTTAATCACAGCCAAACCGGTTTACTCAGGAACAAATAAAACACTGAAATGAACCAAACATTAACATTTAGAAGTGATCTAAGTGACTTATATATCATTTTTAACCTCAGTAGTGAAACCTCTATTAATAAAAATAGTGTACATGTACATACGTGTACATACCTTAATAAAAACAAGCAGGTGAGATGTTAGAACGCTTTTATTTCTATTCTAGTGGACACTCAATACTATAGACAGCTGCTGGGGTTTCTTTAACCTCAGTAGTGAGAAGACCGCGAGCGGGGGTGGGGGGGCGATGTGCCGGGAGTCCGCTGTTCAGTTTTGGACGAAATGCATTCTGGGATATATAGCTGTCCCAAGTCTACACCGATGCATGCTCGATAAAACGGGCGGATCGAGAACACATCCGGGACTTTTTCGCGTTCTCGGCGTGATGCGTACTTCGAATTGGAACAGTACTTGGTCTCCGACTGATGACGTATCACGAGTACACGAGAACGCAAGTACGCACAAGTACGCATATTGATAAACGCCCAATCTGTTGACCTGAAAAGAGAGGTCAGAGGTCAAACGTGACATGACATTTTAAATATTTTCAGGTTATTTCTCAATGTTGACGCCACACGTGTAAGAATCACACTTTCTAAGTGATTAGACTTTTTTTTTCCACCAATAACTCACAGAGTGGATCTTTGGAAGACAAATTTTAGTGGACTGCTATCACGAGCCCACTCTGCAGTTTTATCAGAAACTGTTCTAAACGTGGTGTTTTCAGTTCAAACTCTGAGAAAATGATTTCCAAACAATTTCACGTAGACCCAAACCCGATTCTGATTGGTTGCTGTCAGAGGAAACAGTGGCGTCTTTACTCCAGGCGTGTCTGACCCCCCCTCCTGGTGCTGTTGAGACGAGCAGCAGGGTGACTGTAGCAGTTTAGTGGTTTACATGCAGGCTGAAGGGTCACGTATCAGCAGCTTGGACAGACGTGTTCAGGAAACTGGACTTTCATTATTAGTTATTCTGACTCAGAATAAAGCAACACCCCGTCCCTCCCCTCCATTTAATTTTCTTATTCAGCCTGAATTAATCCTAATTAAAGCTCTAAATCCTCATGCGATAACACAGCAGCAGAAACATGAGCAATTTTCCTCCAGTAAATAATCAGTGAGAGCGTACACAGTGTGACAGGAAGGAGGAATTCCATCATTATTATCAGTGAGGAAAGGCTGAATGTGTGACTGTGGCTCCCCCGCTGTGCTGACGGCGAATTAAAGTGCATTTAATGGAATAATTAAAGCGTAATTATACCCTCAAACCCCCCCTCCTGACCGAGGGGTAATGTCCTCTGCCATGACCTCACCGCAGGAAGCTTCAACCCTCCTGCTGAGCTGGAGCTGCATGTTGCCCTCATGCCTGGGCGATCTTCTTCCCACAGTCCAAAGGGTGGGGGTCTCACAGCCTTCAGACTTGAACGCTGTCCTCATGTCTCTGAACTCGACTCAGACATACCAGTTTGTGTCCATGCACAGAGAAAAGAGCCAGGTTGCAATTTGAAAGGAAGGGGTTGGTGATGTCACTGTTTTAATTATTTTAAATGTCATTAAGTAAAAACATGTTGCTTGGTTAATTCAAATTCAACTTTTATTTGTCACATACACAGTACGATATGCAGTGAAATGCTTAGACAACTGCTCGTGACCTAAAATAAAAGACTATGAATAGGAGAGGATAGGTTAATGTTGGGTCATTTTTCCCGACATCATTTCCTGCGTGGACGCTCCTTTTTGAAAAAGATCATGGTCACACCAGTTGCCATGATGACGTAGGTGTTTGTAATGGATGTAATGGATGTGCATGAAAATGATGAAGATCAGATTGCTTCCTCTGACTGCTTGTTGTGACGTTCAGGTGTTAAGTTAGTTCCTCACACCCATGTATGGTCCTGGACTGTGGACCAGTCGACCTTGAGATGCTGGTGAAGCCTTCTGTGAGACACATACACCGGATTATTTCTTCCTTACAGCTTGGTGCTGTTGTAAAGGGATGCAGTTCAAGCTGGGATGCCACAGGGTGCACTTATGTGACAGCATGTTTGGCTAATATATTTTTGCACTACGGTTTGTGATGTGCTTCTGTTTCCAAATTATACTGCTTGGTCATTTCTTTGGTAACCCAGCATGAGTGGAGGCAGAAACACTTAAAACTAAACATTTTCAACAACAGGAGAACTCGACTCTGTTCCACTTTGTTCAACTTCTTCCAAGTTTAATGGCACACTGAGTTTCCATGGCTCTCTGTGTCACGTCTTAGTTAATGGACTCAGGCGCAGACCGGGAATCCTAGCAGAGTTGACAGTTTATTAGTACAAACGACACCAGGTGATACTATTTACAACGTGCTGGAGGGAGGGGAGGGGGGTCCAGGGCTCCGGGGCATGTGAGGGGAAGGACGGGATTCAGACACACTCCAATGGCTCTCTCTTCTCTCTCCACAATGGGGCAACACAAATCCACTCACTCGTCCACACGATAACAGGCAGGCAGGGAAAGGTCCGGGGTAGATCTGTACACAGAAACTAGAGTTAACGGCGAACAGACGGAAATAACTTTACAGAGTTTAACTCACAAACGGTAGAGTGACTGACGCTGATAGCTCAACAATCCAGCGACTAGTGGCACAGCGCTGCTGTCTTAAATAAGCCTTGCGATCACCCCGATAGGCAGCAGGTGCGTGGGCCAGGGGCGCGAGCCCATAATGAGCACCACCCCGGCAGGTGAGAGAGAGAGAAAAACAAAACACATGTTGCCTAAAACAGGATCAGCTGATGAGGCACAGGGACCATGACATTCTGACCCAGTTAGGGATACTTTGCTGATGATCATCTCATCGAGCCAACAACCTCTGATGGTCAAAGTGCTGGATTATTGTAGGGTCTTGACCTAACAATGTAAAGCACCTTAAGTGAGTTGAGTGATTGCGACTTAGTGTGAACCAGTTGCTCCCAAGGAGCAAGAGCAAGAAGAGCAGAGTCTCACAAAAGATCATGATGCTGCTCGGTCCCTGAACCATCCCCACTGGACATGCCTGCATCAGCTGCAGAAGACCTGTCCAATGAGGTTGAGGAAGGAAATGCAGGAATTATGTGTCTAATGCGGGTTTGACACCTGATTCTATACCAGGTACATATAAGTTACAGATAAGTTTAAGGTTTTGGATTGAGTGGTGCATTGATGAAATGGTGCGGGTCTCAAGAGCCGGTGACATCTGCAGGCTTATCAGCAGTAGGCTTGGGGCTTTGCTGGTACTTACAGCCAGTGCTGCAGTGTCACTGGATGTGTGTAGACATACATGGTAATGGACGTAGTATCCTCTACATACACCTGTGTACTACAGCACCTTAGTGTTTACCCCATCATATGATATGGTATGCAAAAACATAATCGCACCAGTGCAACCTAGGATTTTTTTTGGTGTTTTTGCCGTTCGAGTTAAAAAAAAAAGTCTCTGCAACTCAGAAAGTCTCTGTGTGGCCAAAAACAGCCACACATTATGCCCACATCGGGGTATAAACCAATCAGAGATAGTCAAGGGCGGGACCTCTCAGATGCCCATGCCCAAGATATTGAGATGTTCAGATATTGAGATGTTCAGTTCGAAGCCTTTGAGGCACTTTTAATTTAGACTTTCTTTTTATTTTATATATCTTCAGATATTTTAAGTTTAAATTTCAGCTCAGTGAAGCACTTTAAGCACAAGAACTTTTTCAGTACCGTATTTTTCGGACTATAAGGCAGACTTAAAATTCTTTCATTTCCTCAAAAGTGCGCCTTATGCATGAATTCTGACTTCGAACCGATTTTATGTGGTTCACGGCGCTCAAAAATCTGTCAAAATGTTTTAGTACGACATTGCTAAGCTACAAAGCTGCACCGTTTGATGGATTGTCCGAGCATTACGGCTACCGTAGTCAGGAGCCTCGTGGAGTAATACGTACTGTGCTTCAACGTAATATTACTGTGTTCTGTGTGTATAATGACCACAAATGGCTCCTGTTAAGAGACATGCTTATGAAGCGCATTTTAAACTTTATCAGTCATGCAGCAGAACATGGGAACAGAGCAGCTGCGAGAGAATTCAGCATTAATGAATCAATGGTACAGAAGTGCAGGAAGCCAGAAGAATGAGCTGAGTAAAGTTTGACTTATCTGTTTGGTTTTGCTTAATGCGCCTCATAATTTGGTGCGTCTTATGGTCCGAAAAATACGTTAACTTATGTTTCTTGTAGAAATGTGCTCCAAATAAACCGTCATTAGGAGGATAACCCAGAACAAACCTTTTGATGGCATCATCACCTCGTCACAACACAACATCAACCAGCTGTGTGCAGTGGCATGTATGATATCAAATTCCCAGGACACAGTTTAGTTAAAAAATGGGTGGAGTGACAAGAGATCAACTTTCACAATCACCAGGTCTTTATGACTTTAAGATATTCCTGCAGTTTAACTAATTGTTGTGTGTTTTTGGCTTTTTTGAATTTTGGGGTCTTTTGAAGGCAGATATCCTCTTGGTGGCGCTGTCACTTGGTGTTCGCTCTCTCTGTGTTAGAGTATAAGTGTCAAGGTTGGCTGAAGGAGAACCCAAATGCTGGACTTTTAGAATGGAGAAAGTGTGTTTATTTACACGGAAAACAGTGCCAACAATCCACAGTGTGTGCTTTCCCAATTCCCCGTGCCGTGATTCCTCTCCGTGATGCGTGGTAGTGCTTCGTCCTCCTCGGTGCCTGTGTTCAACTGTGTACTGCTCCCTCCACACGTTTCCGTAATCACCCTGGAAACAAAGGATGCCACAATGAGTACTGTCCCATCCACCGGCCAACTAAACACGTTAACCATTCCAACAAGAGAGTATTGAAAACACGAGCTCCACACTAACTGTATTTCTAGTTTAACAATCCCGCGCGGACTGCTGCTCCACTGCTGTCTTAAGTAGAGCCCCTTGATTAGGCGGATCAGCAACAGGTGAGTGATTATCACAGGTGTGGCTGGCTCCAAGGCAGGGACTCTCCAGGCCTGGGTTAGGGTTAGGGGAGCAAAACTGACACAACAACACACAGGGAACGAGGAACCAGGAGCAGATCACACCACAACCATAAATGATTAAGAAAGACGAATAAAACTCATAATATTCATTAAACTCAAAAAATAACACATGATCCCCAGGTCACAGACCCAGGCCCATGACAATAACTTCCTGTTCCTGCTCAAACACAGTGGTGTTTCTGAGTAGCTTTTCTGCTTAGCAATTTAATTTAAAACTTTTAGATACATTCCTTTTTCATAGTATAATCTTAACGTGCTTCATCTGAATCACTCTTTCTGTGTACTCACTACCTAATTTATAGCCAAAGTATTCACTCACTGTCTCTGTACTGTTTCGCTAGCTTAGCTTAGCTCGTAGCCGACTCGTTAGCACCATGGCTACTTCACCTGTCCCTCCTGCACTTTCCTGCTCATTGTGTCAGATGTTTAGGTACTCCTCGGCCTCCTTTAGCAGTAATGATACCTGTAACAAATGTAGCATATTTGCAGCTCTGGACGCCAGGATTACCCTTCAGCTAGCCAGGCCCCTGTAGCTGGTGCAGCCAAAGATAGCGTAGGCCCGGCTAGCTGTTCTCCGGCAGACCCCAAGCAGCTGGGGAAAGAGAGCGGCTGGGTGACGGTGAGGAGGAAGCATAGTCCTAAACAGAAGCCCCAGGTACACCACCAACCTGTTCAAGTGTCTAACCGTTTTTCCCCACTCGGCGACACACCCGCCGGGGGTCAAACACGCAGGTAATTGGTGATTCTGTTCTCAGACATGTGAAGCTAGAGACACCGGCAACCAGAGATGGGCAGTGTTACTGTAATCTGATTACTTTTTTCAAGTAACGAGTAATGTAAGGGATTACTATTGCAAAAACGGTAATTAGATTACCGTTACTTTCCCGTAGGAACGCTGCATTACTGCGTTACTAAAACCGTGATTTTTTGCGAGAATGTCTCATGACAGTGACATAAGCGAGTGCGACGTTCGTGACAACAGCTGTGTGCAGATCAACAATGGATAATATATCGAGTGCGGGAGAGAGTATGAGCATGCAGCGTTTAAAGCGTGGAAGTACTGACCTTATTTTGAGTTTGATTCCATAAAAAGTGACAAAAACATTAGTGTCCGTTGTGCGTGGGAAGAAAACTTCTTTTTGCAGCGAAAAAACCCCCTAAACTTCCAAGCAAGCAGCGAGTGCGCTACGACGTATGTGAAACTCACAGAGAAACTCGCGGATTCTTCCACTGACCGCCACGGCACACCTGCACCAGGGTAAACCTCCGCCTACCCCACTCCTGCTTCACAGGTGAAAATAGAGCAACAGGACCGCTAGTCTTTGATTTAATTTATTTTCTGCTGTGTTTTACTTTCATCTATTTGAAAGACTGAGTGTAAACACAAAAAAATATTTTATTTTATATGCTGGAATGTGCAGGAAAATAGGTTTAAATGTTAAACAAATTTCTTCCAGTCAGAGAATGTTGCATATAATTAAGTTTTTGCTTGATGCATAAAGTTAAAAGATTTAAAGTTTTAAAAAGAGACATTTCCATTTGATTACATTTTGTATGATGGATTATGCAGAAAAAGTAGAATTGGGCTGAAAGATCTATCGCTTTATCACCTATTCAGGTTGTAAATTGTGTTTTTAAAAAGTAACTAAGTAACTAAGTAACTAAGTAAATAATTACTTTTGAAAATAAGTAATCAGTAAAGTAACGGGATTACTTTTTTGGGGAAGTAATCAGTAATTAGTAACTGATTACTTTTTTCAAGTAACTTGACCAACACTGCCGGCAACCATAGTCAATTGTCTTCCAGGGGCCAGAGCAGGCGACACTGAAGGAAATTTAAAACTGCTGGCTAAGGGTAAACGTAAATACAGTAAGATCATAATTCACGTCGGCAGTAATGACACCCGGTTACGCCAATCGGAGGTCACTAAAATCAATATTGAATCGGTGTGTAACTTTGCCAAAACAATGTTGGACTCTGTAGTTTTCTCTGGTCCCCTCCCCAATCAGACCAGGAGTGACATTGCACATTGAGTGGGGGGGTGCTGTTGCAACTATACTAAA
This sequence comes from Oreochromis niloticus, assembly GCF_001858045.2. Lineage (NCBI taxonomy): Eukaryota > Metazoa > Chordata > Actinopteri > Cichliformes > Cichlidae > Oreochromis > Oreochromis niloticus. The sequence goes on from NC_031985.2 coordinate 1,362,162, forward strand.
TAAGGTTATAATAGATACAGTTTAAAGAGGTAGGGATGTTGGTTGCATTGAAGTATCAATAGAAATATGGTTTATAAATAAGGTGTAATGTCCATGAGTGTTGGCAGTGCAGTTATCCTCCAATCAGGGTGGAGGTAGGGCATGTTTGACAGCCTGTGGGTAAAAACTTCTGTTGAGTCTGTTTGTCTTCGACCTGATGGACCTGTAGCATGAGTGAGTGTCCAGGGTGCGAGGGGTCCTTGATGATGCACATGCTTTAAGCACTCTGCACTGTCAGGACCAGCTGCTTTCCTCGTGTTGACTCTGCGCAGTGTGTCTCTTACCTGGTGCTGCTCCAGCTGGATGGGGGCGTCGTCCCTCTCTGTAAAGGCAGGATGGGTGATGGTGTCCCTGTTTTCTTGGTCGAAGCGGGCGAAGAACTGGTTTAGGGTGTCAGGTAAGGTGAAGTCTGGGGAGTTGGTTTGTGTGCAACTGTCTTTGTAGCCAGTGAGTGTCTTGATCCCCTGCTACATGTTTCTGGAGTTCTTTGTGTTAAAGTGTTCCTCGATGCGCTGTTTGTATTTGCGCTTGGCTTCTTTTATGCCTTTAACCAGAGATTGGCGTGCCTCTTTGTAGACTTGTTGGTCTCCTGATTTGAAGGCGCTGTCACGTGCTCTTAGTAGGGCTCTCACCTCACTGTTGAGCCATGGCTTCTGGTTCGGGAACACTTTAACAGTCTTTGTTGTTGTTACGCTCTCAGTACAGAAGCTGATGTATGAGAGTACGGTAGATGTGTGGCCCTCCAAGTCTGATCCTTCTGCAAATACACTCCAATTCGTGTTATCAAAACAGTCTTGTAGGGCCGTGGTGGCTTCCGCGGTCCACACTCAAACTGTTTTTAGAGATGTTTTTTGCCTTTGAATTAGAGGTTTATAAGCAGGGATCAGGGACAGAGAGAGATGATCAGAGAGTCTGAGATGATGCAGGGGGGTGGCCTTGTAAGCATCTGGGATGTTGGTGTAGACCTGGTCTAGTGTGTTGTTTTCCCTCGTCGGAAAGCTCACGTTTTTAAAGAATCCAGGCAGGACAGGTTTCAGGTTTGCGTGCTTAAAATCTCCTGCCACGATCACAGCATAGTCCGGGTCCGGGTGCGTTGTTAGCTGTTTATTAATGGAATGTTGGAGTAGCTCCATGGCTGACTTAGCATTAGCTTGCGGCGGCACATAAACTGCTATTATTGTGATCTCTGTGAGCTCTCTCAGCAGGTAGAAGGGTCTGCACTGCACCATCATGTATTCTATGTCTGGGCAGCAGTGGACGACTTTAACTGTGGTGTTGGTGCACCAGTTATTGTTTACAAACACTAGCAGACCTCCTCTGCGTTTCTTACAGGCAGTGTTGGGAAGGTTACTTTTAAAATGTATTCCATTACAGAATACCGAATACATGCCCCAAAATGTATTCTGTAACGTATTCCGTTACTTTACAGTATGACAGTAACGTATTCTGAATACTTTGGATTACTTCATATATTATCATGCTGTTTACAACTACGTGAATGTACTATTGCTGTGTGATTTATTACTATTACTGAAGGTCCGCGGCTCCGAACCGTAGTAAAGGGACCTCTGGCTAATACAGTGGGTTCCGTGTCGGGCTGGTAGCCGAAAAATATCTTTACTTTGTTGTCTGGGTCAACTTTGCTTGCGAGAGACACAGAGAGGCGTTGAAAGGCTGCTCCAACGGAACTTATTGTTTCGGAGGAAAACACGAACACAGTGTGCAGTCGAGTCTTAATAGCTTACTTACAACTGGGCTCGTCAGGCACTCTTCTTGGCTGCAGTTTCTGCTCGATGACAGAAACGCCTTTTTCTCCCTCCCTTGCTCACAGACACATAACGGGTATGGCAGTCCATTCTCGCTGCAGCACGGACTACACTGCCCATGATGCTACATTCTTTAGAGCTATACCTGTAGCATTCTGCCTATTAGCTTAGCACAACAACAACAACAACAACAACACAAAAGCGCTCTCTCACCCAGGAAACACGCAGAGAGAGGGAGAGAGCGTCACCCTGTAACCATGGCAACCGTAATGCTGGCGCCTGGAACAACAGAACATAGCTGTCGAACAAAGCCCAAACACTCCTGACCCGCCACAATATGAAACAGGAAAGTACCGCTGTGTAATCCATTTATTTCAACAAAGTAACTGTATTCTAAATACCACCTTTTTAAACGGTAACTGTAACAGAATACAGTTACTCATATTTTGTATTTTAAATACGTAACGGCGGTACATGTATTCCGTTACTCCCCAACACTGCTTACCGGACTCTTTGTTCCTGTCTGCTCTGAATGTAGCGTGACCCGCTAGCTCAATCGCAGTGTCTGGGGTAAAAGAGTCCAGCCAAGTCTCTGTGATGATCATAAGACAGTAATCCAAACAGCGTGAGGTGATCTGCAGTCGTAGCTCATCCATCTTGTTATTTAGTGACCGTGAGTTGGTGAGGAAGAGACTCGGAATAGCCGGTCCGTGTGGGTTAGCACGTAGCCTAGCCTTTAGCCCCGCTCTCTTCCCTCTCTTCTGTTTCCTGTGCCTCCGTCACCTACGCCACTTCAGCGGTGGTATGGTGAAATTAGAGTTAGTGACCCTCCGGATCTCAGGGGGAATTGAGTCCCAGTCATTGTCAGCGAAGATGTGCAGGTTTTTGTAGTTTAGAACCGCAAGCAGTTCAGTTTTGCTGTGCTGCATATGTGCTCCTGCATGTCGGAGGAAAAGTGAAACAAAAATACACAAAATAAAAAGAAAACCGCTAAGTTGAGGAAAGCGCCGGGCTGCAGTGACTGCTCGCGCCGCCATCTTTAAGAATGGTCTTTGGTTGATTAATAGGCTGGTGTGAAAAATTTCTAGAAATATGGAGAAATTCATTAAACCCCCCAAAATATGACTATCCAGAGTTGGGACGAGGAAGCACAGTTGCAGTCTTACACGCCTCTCTGCAGCTTCTTTACTTCCAAACAGACAAAAAACAAACTAAAAACCAGCAATAAACAACTTAAACATAAAAAATCCCAAAGAAAGAACAATACAGTATCCACATCTGAACCAAAGAGTAAATCAGACCAGGAGTGACATGTTTAGCCGCATGTTCTCCTTAAATTGCTGGCTGTCTGAGTGGTGTCCCAGAAACGATGTGGGCTTCATAGATAATTGGCAAACCTTCTGGAGGAAATCTGGTCTTGTTAGGAGAGACGGCATCCATCCCACTTTGGATGGAGCAGCTCTCATTTCTAGAAATATGGACAAATTTATTAAATCCCCCAAAATATGACTATCCAGAGTTGGGACCAGGAAGCAGAGTTGCAGTCTTACACGCCTCTCTGCAGCTTCTCTCCTCCTGCTACCCCCCCAAAAACCCATCTCCATTGAGACTGTGTCAGCTCCCAAAAAGACAAAAAACAAACCAAAAACCAGCAATAAACAACTTAAACATAAAAAATCACAAAGAAAGAACAATACAGTATCCACATCTGAACCAAAGAGTAAAACAGTGAAATGTGAATTATTAAATATTAGGTCTCTCTCCTCCAAGTCTCTGTTAGTACATGACTTAATAATTGATCAACAAATCGATTTACTCTGCCTTACAGAAACCTGGTTGCAGCAGGATGATTATGTTAGTTTAAATGAATCAACACCCCCGAGTCATTCTAACTACCAGAAATCTCGAAGCACAGGCCGAGGGGCGGTGTGGCAGCAATTTTTCACACCAGCCTATTAATCAACCAAAGACCAAGACAGACTTTTAATTCATTTGAAAGCCTGATGCTTAGCCTCGTCCACCCCAGCTGTAAAACTCAGAAACCAGTCTTACTTGTTATCATCTATCGTCCACCTGGGCCTTACACAGAGTTTCTCTCTGATTTCTCAGACTTTTTATCTGATTTAGTGCTCAGCTCAGATAAAATAATTATTGTGGGTGATTTTAACATCCATGTAGATGCTAAAAATGACAGCCTCAACATGGCATTTAATCTGTTATTAGACTCAATTGGCTTCTCTCAAAATGTAAAAGAACCCACCCACCACTTTAATCACACTCTAGATCTTGTTTTAACATATGGCATAGAAACTGAACATTTAACAGTGTTTCCTGAAAACCCTCTGCTGTCTGATCATTTCCTGATAACATTTACATTTACAATAATTGATTACACAGCAGTGGAGAGTAGACTTTATCAAAGTAGATGTCTTTCTGAAAGTGCTGTAACTAAGTTTAAGAATATAATCCACCCACTGTTATCATCTTCAATGCCCTGTACCAACATAGAGCAGAGCAGCTATCTGAACGCTACTCCAACAGAGGTCGATTATCTTGTTAATAATTTTACCTCCTCACTACGTACGACTCTGGATACTGTAGCTCCTGTGAAAACTAAGGTCTCAAATCCAAAGTCCCTGACTCCGTGGTATAATTCTCAAACACGTAGCCTAAAGCAGATCTCGTAAGCTGGAGAGGAAATGGCGTGTCACAAATTTAGAGGATCATCATTTAGCCTGGAGAAATAGTTTGCTGCTTTATAAGAAAGCCCTCCGCAAAGCCAGAACATCTTACTATTCGTCACTGATTGAAGAAAATAAGAACAACCCCAGGTTTCTCTTCAGCACTGTAGCCAGGCTGACAAAAAGTCAGAGCTCTACTGAGCCAACCATCCCTTTAACGTTAACTAGTAATGACTTCATGAACTTGGGTGTCATCAGCATAGCAGTGAAAATATATACTATGTCTTCTAATGATGCTGCCTAAGGGAAGCATGTATAATGTAAACAGAATTGGTCCTAGCACTGAACCCTGTGGAACACCATAATTAAGCTTAGTGTGTGAAGAGGACTCTCCATTTACATGTACAAATTGGAGTCTATTAGATAGATATGATACAAACCACTGCAGTGCAGTACCTGTAATACCTACAGCATGTTCTAATCGCTCTAATAGGATATTATGGTCAACAGTATCGAAAGCTGCACTGAGGTCTAGCAGGACAAGCACAGAGATGAGTCCACTGTCAGAGGCCATAAGAAGATCATTTGTAACCTTCACTAAAGCTGTTTCTGTGCTGTGATGAGCTCTGAAACCTGACTGAAACTCTTCAAATAAGCCATTCCTCTGCAGATGATCTGTTAGCTGTTTGACAACTACTCTTTCAAGGATGTTTGATATGAAAGGAAGGTTGGAGATTGGCCTATAATTAGCTAAGACAGCTGGGTCTAGAGATGCTTTTTAAGTAAAGGTTTAACTACAGCCACCTTGAAGGCCTGTGGTACATAGCCGATTATTAGAGATAGGTTGATCATATTTAAGATTGAAGAATTAATTAATGGCAGGACTTCTTTGAGCAGTTTTGTAGGAATGGGGTCTAAAAGACACGTTGATGGTTTGGAGGAAGTAATTATTGAAGTTAACTCAGAAAGATCAATTGGAGAAAAAGAGTCTAACTTAACATCGATGGTACTGAAAGTAGCTGTAGATAATATTACATCTGTGGGATGATTATTGGTAATTTTTTCTCTAATGGTTAAAATTTTATTTGTGAAGAAGTTCATGAAGTCATTACTAGTTAACGTTAAAGGGTGCTCTGACTTTTTGTCAGCCTGGCTACAGTGCTGAAGAGAAGTGAAGGAGTAGTGTTCAGGTAGCTGGTTTTTCAGTGGTGCATTGTGGGACTCATGAATGGCTGATGTTTCATAAATGAACTCTGACCTGCTCACTCTGTCCTGATCACAAACCTGCTCAGCTCCACTCCTTCACTGAAATGCTTCGCCCTCAGACGGCTGCACCACAGAGCTCCTGTGTTTACACCGGTGTGAGATAAAGACACACACAGACTAATGAAGGTGAAACGTGGTGAGCCAGCACAGACCCTCAGCAGGTTTTCACATTTAAACAGAATTGAATGAATTTGCAGCGTGCTACTCCTGCTCTCATATGGTACAATGGCTGATTCTTATATCTTTTTCTTTTTTCTTTCTTTCTTTTTTTTTTTTACACAACATGCCTCCATCAGACTTGCATGCATGCAGCAGAGAGCAGCTCAGCGTTCAGAATCTTGCTTATGAACCCTTCGGTATGCAGACTGGAGCAACCAGGGACTGAACCAACAACCTTTTGATCAGTGGTGACCTGCTGTACCTCCTGAGCTACAGCCACCCAGGACAGTAGATGAGAGGGCGGAGCCATCTAAGGAGACGAATAGAAATCAAACACTGAAATGGACAGGCAGCCAGGCAGAGGGGCTAAAACAGGAGTGATAGGAGGAGACACACACACACACACACACACACACATACAGTGACATTTTAAATTATCTCCAGAATACTGTATATACTAGGGCCACAAGTTTGCATCATGGTGCTGATCCAGAATCCTTCCCTTATTATTTATTCCCAGTGCTATAATAATAATAAAGTAACGAGAATAAAACATAAAGTAATAAATATAAAATAATGTATTTATGATGATTCAGTTTGTTTGACTATCCTGTGTGTGCAGGTAGAAACTTTTTTAAATGTTTAAACTGCAGAGATACAATAATGTTGCTGCTGTAAAATTAGCATTTTGTCCTATCTGAAATATAAATCTAATATAATCTGTTTCTTAATGTATTTTTAAAACACAGTGTTTTTTCCTAATATCATAATTATAATAATCCATAATTATGTGAACATGCATATTAGATTTCAGTGAAATATAAGCCCTCCACAAAGGCAGGAAAAGCCCTGTAACTTACTAAACTAAACTAAACTAAACATGTTCCCTAAAACAGTGGACAGATCTACAGACCCATGACAGCCTTATCCAGTTAGCTAGCAGCTATGACCAGCACTACTTGTGCAGTTAATAAAAGAACAGGTAATGTTTGTCACGCTGTTGCACACACAGCACGCTCATTTGTTTCAATTCGTCAGTTGCCACAAGACAACTTACTAACGTGTGCATAATAAGCTAATACCGCTGTGTCCTATAGACTACAGTGTGCGCAATACAGCTACTTAGTGGTTTTTGATGCATCAGTCTGCATCTCCCAGTTATTTTGTGCGTTTCGCCTTCAGCTCCACACTGCTCAGGTAAATAAAAATTTGCCTCAAGAAAAGGGCACTTGGGGCACCTATCAGGAAGGGGCAGTCTCACTTCCTGCCTGTGCAGCTACAGAAGGGCACTTCCTGTTCACTGGTGCATATGACAACACGGGGAAGGTGTGGGGTGATCTGGGTTGGATGCCACTGAAGACGCTCTCTGGGCAAGAGGGGGAGGTACGAGTGCTGTGTTCTGATTGGTCCATTCAGGTGTGGGGTGTGAGGGTCATCTACCTGAGACAGGAGGATCTGGCGATGGACTCCAGGTGTGGCAGGGGGCAGCCAGTGATATTTTAGGTGGTGTTAATGACCCTCTGTGCAGCCTTCCTGCTCTCAGTCGTGCCCGTGAGCACCAAACACCAAACACCAGGCAGGAGGAGAGCATGCTCTCCACTGAGGAGCTGTAGAAGGTCAGCAGCAGCAGCTTCTGGTCCAGGTTAGTCTTCCTCAGGACATGGAGGAAGTGCTGCTGCTGCTGAGCCTTCTTTACCAGGGAGATGGTGTTTTGAGTCCAGGTGACTCGCCCAGAAATGAACCACTTCCTCTTCGTCTTCTTCAGAGTCTGAACAACTTCTGCAGTCGGATCAGCAACGATCAACCAATCAGCTTTTGGGCTGACTCCAAAATGCTGGCTAAAGCCTCCTGGTAACAAGTCCGGCCACTACTAGCATAAAATGCATGCAGTTAGCATTAGCCGTACTGAAGCTAATGCTTTTGATGCCAGTTTTCAAAAGGACATTTTAACAGAAGCACAAAAAGTCTTTTTAAATGAGAGCATCAATACTTTAAGGCTGGAGTCCCTGTTTTCTCAGAGGGCCACACTGACACAGATTCAGGAAGCAAAGCATCACTCTCTGAACAACTGAATTAAATCATTTCACAGTTACTGGTGACCTTTGTTCCACACACGTGGTAAACATCACATTGAGTCTGCCTACAGGAGGGAGGTTGAACATCTGGTGTCCTGGTGCAGCCACAACAACCTGGTGCTGAACGCCCAGAAGACAGTGGAGATTATTGTGGACTTCAGGAAACACACAGCCCCACTCCCCCCCATCATCCTGACTGACACCCCCATCACCTCTGTGGACTCATTCCGCTTCCTGGGTACCACCATCACCCAGGACCTGAAGTGGGAGCCCACCATCACCTCCGTCATAAAGAAAGCCCAGCAGAGGATGTACTTCCTGAGGCAACTGAAGAAATTCAACCTGCCAACACGGACGATGATGCAATTCTACACTGCAATCATCGAGTCCATCCTCACCTCCTCCATCACCGTGTGGTACGCTGGAGCCACTATCAGGGACAAACAGAGACTACAGCGTGTTGTGGGCTCTGCTGAGAAGGTGATTGGCTGCAGACTCCCATCTCTGCAGGACCTGTACACCTCAAGGACACTGGGGCGTGCAGCTCGGATCACAGCTGACCCTTCTCACCCTGGACACAGTCTGTTTGACCTGCTCCCCTCAGGCAGGAGGCTCCGGTCCATTCGCACCAGAACCTCTCGCCATAAGAACAGTTTCTTCCCCTCTGCTGTTGGACTCATGAACAATAACCACATGACTGTTCCCACCACTAACACGTGACCCTACACTGTGTTCACTGCATCATTCCATGTTTGGACCTGATCACCACCTGCACTCATGTATATATCTAACTACTTAGCACTTTTAATTCTTGTTTTTATGTCTATTTAAGCATTATATGACAGTATGTTCGCACCAAGTACTGCAGCAATTTCCTAATGTTGTAAACCTGCTCAACATTTGGCAATAAAACCCTTTCTGATTCTGATTCTGATTCTTTGGGTCTGGGTCCTTATTTAAAATCCAGTCTCTGGCTCTGGGGCTCATACCATTTATTTATGGATTCAAACAGAAAGATTTAAAATAATCACAGATTTAATTTTCTGCTTTTGGCAGAAACATGGTTGAAAGTTCAAACTAGAAGCCATCTTTTAGCTTTGTTCTGGCTGGTGAACAGCAGTGCTGAATGTCTGAGGTCCATGTGTTTGTTACACATTTAACACTTAAAGTTAAAGTAGCATCAATTCACTACAAACTCAGGCTACACGAGCCTCTGAATGAGTTTGATCAATATTCAAACCTTGAAATCAAAGATGCCACGAGTCAGAAAAACCAAGCGTATCTGAGACCGACCTGTGCAGGATGATTATCGGCTCTGTGAGCCACACACCTGTGAGGAAACACACGAGGACATGTTCAAATAAGATGTTTGCAAACTGGTTCAAAGCTTTCCAGTTTGTTCACAGGTAAAAGTTCCACCAGGAGTCAGATCACAAACTACACTTCAAAATAAAAAAGTTAGAAGTTGTGCTTCATGTGGAAAAATAATACTCATTGTCACAAACAGAACATATTTCATGATGTTTCATGGTTTGCTGTGAGGTCAGGCTGTAGTGGCTGCAGTATTGTGATTTAGATTCATAAGTCACAACCCTGCTATAAAGGCAGGACGACTGTTTGCTGTGTGACTGGGTGAAGATGAATGCTGATCCCAGATCAGTCTACCGTTCCTGTTTCAGTGTGATGGAGGGTCAGAGAACAGACTCTGCTGCTGCTGCGTCTCGCTTCTGTTTCTGCATTTGTCGAGCTGCAAAGGACACAAAGTAAACATGGATGATGCTTTAACTCTTTATTTTATTTGAACATTTCTGCTGCAGATTTGCAAACATCTGTTACTGTTCATTGTTCATGCTGTGTTCTGCCTTTTATAACTTGAACTGAATATTACGGTTGTAAACTGCCCTAGAGCCCCATCTAGTGGCTGCTTTGTAATATGGGTTTGGTTACTTTGGGAAGGGAAAAAATGAGAACGTGAAGAAGAAATCAAAGATGGCGGAAAGTGATGCCGTAATGTTATCGTTCTAAGCTGATACGGACCTTAAAATGTTGTTGCCTTGGACAAGATATGTCTGTAAGTATGAGTGTCGATAAAATGATCATTATCTTTTGTTTTGTGTAAAAATGGTACGATAATTTGTACATTTGAAAATTTCATCTTGTTAGCTTGCAGTAAGAGTGTAACAAGCTAGTTTACAATGTTAGTTAGCTAATACAGTATTTTGTACTTTCAGTTTTACGATGGTCAAAGAGAAGGCAATGGTCAGAGGCCATTCTTCAATAAATCAGCGCAAATAGGAAAATAAGTCTGGTTATTGGAGCATCGTTATCTCGCTGTCTAGCTGGTGAAACTAAGAGACTCAGGGCGAGGACAGCATATGCTGTTTACTGGGAAAGCTTGACAGTCATAGAGACGTCCATCATTATAAACCTGCACATGTGCAGCTGCACGAACATCTGCACTAACGCTGAATCATGTTAAACTTCAATGAGTCTGAAAACAGTCATGATGAGAGCACAGAGGCTCTTAGAGCGCATCCACCTTTCCTCCAGGTAACAGCAGTGATGCTGATCATGATGATGAAGCAGAGCAGTCCAATCAGTGTACGGACAGTCATGTGCCACAGGTGGTCAGCAGCTGGAGGACAGAGAAACATCTGGAATCAGAGCCTCATCCACCACCAGCTACAGTGACTGATCACACAGTGATTCAGCTGTATGGGAACACAACACAACACAACACGACACAACAACATCTTGGTTGGAGGCAACATGCCGCCTGTGTTCGGCTTGGCTGCTGTTGCTGCTCCGTGTATTTGTCGACTGCTCCAGTATATTATTTTTTATCTTCTCATCTCAGCTGTGATCATCATGAAGGTCTATTTGCTACTCGGATCTACAGTTCATGTACTTTGTTGAGTATCAAAGTATGCATGGAAAAAACTTTTGACAGCTGGCAGAGCTACCACCAGGCTTTCCCTCTGCCATTTGTCTGCCCTCCTCCCTCTCCCGACTACCTGTACCTGTTCTTTGCTCCAAGCAAAAACCCAGGAGCAAGAACAAGGTTAAGGAGATCGTCTAGAAGGGGCTGTAGGTCTGGTATCCATGCTAAAACGAAACGTGCCCGACAGAGGGGATTTCTTCCACTCCATAGTGGAGAATGTCTCCGGTATTTGGTACCGGTTGTGGATGGTACCAAATACGGTACGGTACCTCCAGGACATGGATAATGCCGATTGGTTACCGCCTACATCATGGGCAAACAGAACGATTACCGAGATCGGCGGCATGTCTGGAGATGCGGGATTTTTTCACCTTGGCCTGTCATTCTACAAGACCACAGTTCCACAGCAAGGGGTACCGGGAGAACACGTCCTCATTCCAGTTGTCTGCTGTCAGTTCCCCATCAATCAGCTGTTGTTGACATCAGCCTGTCACCTCTGCTTCAGATCGCTCTCCTGAACGCTCGCTCCATAGCCAACAAATCATTTGTACTGAATGACTTTTTTAGCAGTAACAGTCTGGATTTTATTTTTCTCACGGAATCTTGGCAGCGGGAGAATGAATTTATCCACCTTAATGAGCTCTTCCCGGTCGGCTGTCGCTTCATCGGGACTCCGCATTTGGACCGTCGTGGTGGTGGTCTGGTCACTGTTCACCGGGACAGTTTCGCTTGCAAGGCTATGGACTCTGAGTCTTTCCCTTCCTTTGAGTCACAACTTCTTAAGGTTGTTTCATCAGATATTTTTTTATTGTGTTTTAATTTACCGCCCTCCCGGCCCTGCTGGTGTTTTTATTCAAGATTTTACAGACTTTTTATCTTCTATTATTAAACTGGAGAAAGTCTTAATGATTGGGGATTTCAACCTGCACGTGGATGATCTTAGCTGTAGCATGGACTCCGATTTTCTATCCATTACAGACTCTTTTAGTTTTATTCAGCATGTCTCTGGACCCACCCATGTTAAAGGCCACACCTTGGACCTTGTGTTTTCTCTTGCCTTAGACGTAACTAATGTCTGCGTTAAGGCATACAAGTAAGTGACCATTCCTGTGTTATTTTTAATCTTAGCTTCCCTCTGTACACAACACCTTCTAATCTCATGTTCCATAAGCGGTTCATAAATCAGGATGTTGCTTTGAAGTTTTCTAATTTGTTGGACCCTCATGTGATCAGTGGCTGCACTGACGCTGATGTTGCTACACAGTGTTTTAATAATCATTGTTTGGAGATATTAAATCTGGTGTCACCTTTAAAAACTGTCATTTCTGCCCCAAAAGAGCTCATCTGTGGATAAACGATGACATAAGGAAAGTTACAAGACTCTGTAGGAAAGCAGAATGCCTTTGGAAATCAACTAAACTCGAAGTTCACAGGCTTCACCTTAGGGAACTTTGGGTTTCCCTACATGAAACTATAAAAACAGCCAGATCAGGATATTTTCCTCCGTTAATCTCATCAAGCAAGAGACATTCCAAGGTACTGTTTGACTCCATTGACTCTATTGTTTTACTGTCAGTGTTTAACCCAATGACCATACATGACCTTTCTCTCCTGCTGGATAAAATGAAAATCACAAATCAGTTTATGTCTCAGTCTAAGGACCTGACGTGTGGGGTCCCACAGGTTTGAGTTCTGGGACCTATTCTTTTTCTCCTGTACATGTTAGCCCTATGACTTATCATTAGGCAGTTCCCTGATGTGTCTTATCACTTTTATGCTAATGATATTCAGCTCTTCTGAAGAGCACATTACACCAGTTTTACGCTCATTACACTGGCTTCCACTACATTTTAGAATTCATTTTAAAATCATCACAACACAACACAACAAGACACAACACGACATGACGCAACACAACAGAACACAACCCAACACTAGGCAACACGACACAACACAACACGACACGACACAACACTAGGCAACACGACACAACACAACGCAGCACTGGGCAAAACAACACAGCACTACGCAACACGACACAACACAACACAGCACTAGGCAACAAGACACAACACAACGCGACACGACACAACACTAGGCAACACGACACAACACAACAAGACACAACAAGACACAACACAACACAATACGACACAACAGGACAGAACACAACCCAACACTAGGCAACACGACACAACAATACACTACGCAACCCAACACTAGGAAAAACGACACAACACAACACAGCACTGGGCAACACAACACAACAATGGGCAACACGACACAACACGACACAACACAACACAACACAGCACTAGGCAACACGAATAAACACAACACAACAAGACACAACACAACAGAACACAATACAATACGACACAACACAAAACAACCTAAGTCTACGCAACACGACACAACACGACACAATACGACAAAACACAACACAACACAGCACTATGCAACATGACACAACACAACAAGACACAACACGACACAACACAACAGATCACAACACTAGGCAACACGACACAACACAACAGATCACAACACTAGGTAACATGACACAACACAAATCAACAAGACACAACGCGACACAACACAACACAGCACTAGGCAACACGGCACAACACAACACAACGAGACACTACACAACAGAAGACAACATGACACAACATGACACAACACAACACAGCACTAGGAAACACGAAACAACACGACACAACGTGACACAACACAACACAGCACTAGGCAATACGACACAACAGAACCCAATAAGACACAACATGACACGACACAATACGACACGACACAACACGACATGACACTATGCGACACAACACAACACAACACGACACAGCACTAGGCAACACGACACAACACAAACCAATAAGACACAACATGACACGACACATCAGGACACGACACAACACTAGGCAACACAACACAACACACCAAGCAACAACACAACACAACGCGACACAACACAACACAATACAACACAATACAATACGACACGACGCAACGAAACACAACAAAACACAACAACACAAGACACGACAAAACACGACAGAACACAACCCAACACTAGGAAAAACGACACAACACAACACAGCACTGGGCAACACAACACAGCACTAGGCAACACAACACAACACTAGGCAACACAACACAACATGAAACGACACAACACTAGGCAACACGACACAGCACAACACAACAAGACACGACACGACACAACATGCCAGAAGATAACCCAACACTGGACAACACAACACAACACGACACAACGCGACACAACACAACACAACACAATACAAAACGACACAACACAACACAGCAGTAGGCAACACGAAAAAACACAACATGACACAATGCGACACAACACAACACAACAAGACACGACACGACACAACATGTCAGAAGATAACCCAACACTGGGCAACACAACACAACACAACACGACACAACGCGACACAACACAACACAACACAATACAAAACGACACAACACAACACAGCAGTAGGCAACACGACAAAACACAACACGACACAATGCGACACAACACAACACAACAAGACACGACACGACACAACATGACAGAATACAACCCAACACTACGCAACACGACACAACACAACAAAACACAATACTAGGCAACACGAAACAGCACAACACAACACGACAAGACACGACACGACAGAACACAACCCAACACTAGGCAACACGACACAACACAACACAACACAACACTAGGCAACACGACACAACGCAACACAGCACTGGGCAACACAACACAACACTAGGCCACACGACACAACACAAGAAGACACAACACGACACAACACAACACAACACTAGGCAACACAACATGACGCAATGCGACACAAGACAACACGACACGACACGACACAACATGACAGAACACAACCCAACACTAGGCAACACGACACAACACAACACAGCACTGGGCAACACAATACAACACTAGGCAACACGACACAACACAACAAAAGACAATACCAGGCAACACGAAATAGCACAACACAACACGACAAGACACGACATGACAGAACACAACCCAACACTAGGCAACACGACACAACACGACACAACATGACACAACACGACACAACGCGACACAACGTGACACAAGATGACAACACAACACGACACAACACAACACAACACTAGGCAACACGACACAACACAACACAACACTAGGAAACACGACACAACACAAAACAGCACTAGGCAACACAACACAACACTAGGCAACACGACACAACACAACGAGACACGACACAATTTGACACAACACGACACGACACAACACTAGGCAACACAACACAACACAAAACAACAAGACACAACACGACATGACGCAACACAACAGAACACAACCCAAAACTAGGCAACACGACACAACACAACACAGCACTGGGAAACACGACACAACATAACACAGCACTAGGCAACAAGACACAACACAACGCGACACGACACAACACTAGGCAACACGACACAACACAACATAGCACTGGGCAAAACAATACAGCACTAGGCAACACGACACAACACAACACAGCACTAGGCAACAAGACACAACACAACACAACGCGACACGACACAACACTGGGCAACACGACACAACACAACAAGACACAACAAGACACAACACAACACAACACGACACAACACGACACGACATGACACAGCACTAGGCAACATGACACAACACAAGACAACACAACAAGACACAATACAACACAAGACAACAGAACACAAGACTAGGCACCACGATACGATACAACACTAGGCAACACGACACAACACAAGAAGACACAAAACAACACAACAAGACACAACACAACCCAACACTAGGCAACCCAACACGACGCAACGCGACACAACACAACACAATACGACACGACACAAAACAACACAATACGACACGACACGACACAACACATCAAGACACAACACAACAGAACACAACACAATACAACACAACACGACACAACCTAACACTAGGCAACACGAAACAACACAACACAATGGGACACAACACAACACAGCATTAGGCAATATGACACAACACAACACATCAAGATACAACAAGATTCAACATAACATAGATCACAACACTAGGCAACATGACACAACACAACACAACAAGACACAATGCGACACAACGCGACACAACACAATAGGACACAACACAACACAACACAGCACTTGGCAACACGACACAACACAACACACTAAGACGGAACACAACACAATACGACACAACACAACACAACACCACACGACACGACAGAACACAACAGAATACGACACAACCGAACAGTAGGCAGCACGACACAACACAACACAGCAAGACACAATACGACACAAGACAACAGAACACAACACAGCACTAGGCAACACGACAGAACACAACACAACAAGACAGAACACAACACAACAGAACACAACCCTAGGCAACATGACACAACACAACAAGACACGACACGACACAACACAATACAACACAACACTAGGCAACACGTCACAACACAACAAGACACAATACGACAGAACACAACACAACACAATACGACACAACACAACACAACAGTAGGCAACACGACACAACACGACACAACATGACACAAGACAACAGAACACAACACAGCACTATGCAACACGACAGAACACAACACAACAAGACACAACACGACACAACAGAACACAACACTAGGCAACATGACACAACATAAGAAGACACAACACGACACAACACAGCACTAGGCAACACAACACAACACAACAAGACACAACACTAGGCAACACGACACAACACGACACAACGCGACACAACACAACAGAATACGACACAGCACTAGGCAACACGACACAACACAACACGACATAACACAACGCTATGCAAAACGACACAACACAACAAGACACAACACAACACTAGGCATCAGTGTGAACTAGGCTGTTTTTTTTGGTTATGTACAAACTATGACAATATTACAGAAAATATGAAAGACATGCTGGTGATGGAGGACATACAGAAACTTTTAATGAGATCATAGAGGATCATGAAGCTCTTTCTCTTACTATTTTTGTATCTGTACATTTATGAAGCAGATTGATAAACACTGTTTTTTATTAAAGGTTAAACATATTAAAGTTTGCAAAAAGCCCCAAATAAACCTTTCCTTCTACAGCAGCCCTTCAGTGTGCTTGCTGTTAGCATAAAGACTGCAGTACTCTTCAGCACTCACTATTTTTGTTCCTGTGAATAATAAATGACATTTATCATTTAAAGATAAGACTTTATTGATCCCGTGGTGGGGAAATTTGTACATTACCACAGCTCAGGTACAGATGGCAGAAGAATACAAAGAGTATACCAAGAATATAAAGTCAAGAAATACAGAATAAATGAGATAATACACTATATACAATAGTAGGTGAGTTTCTATGTACCCGCATACACAGTATGTGTTATGGATAGAGGGTTTTGGAAATATGCAAGTAATAAATTTCAACTATTCTACTACTACTGTTACTATGTACGTAATAGATATCTATAAGTAGATAAAAGTATAGACATGTACATGCACACACACATGTACACACTAAATATACATGCATGCGTCCATTAAAGTGATTCTTTCCAACATGCAGACTGTGATACAGACTCTCTGTTGAGAGGAAACACTGCAGCCTGTTAAACAGGAAGCTGCACACTACTAGTTAGTAATTACTGCAATAAGAAAGCTTGAGAAATAATGTTGAATTTGAGTTTAGCTGATGATACACAAAATATTCAAGTTTATGATGTGAATTTGCTGCTAAGTCTATTTCTACCAGCCCTGCAGACTGGTGCAGGGCTCTGGTACAGCATCTGTGTCTCACAGTATGTCTGCTCAGGATTTTTGTCAATGTGTTTGTGACGTGTTCAGCATGTCCGTGATACGTACTTCTGTACAACTGTTTTCTCCCAAGAGACAATAAAGGCCATCCATCTATCCATGTTCTTCCACTTATCAAAGTCAGAAATGTGGCAAGGCAGTATTTACTAACCACTGCATCACCCAAACACAAAGGCTGATTTCAGTTTGCTTTAAAACAGTTGATGGGTGGAAAAACTCAGACTAAATGCTAAGCATGAATATAAAAGGCATAGACTTTCCCAGCCTCCCTGGAAAGTCGGGCATCCGACAAGGATGCCTCCTGTGCGCCTCCCGGGTGAGGTGTTCCGGGCATGTTCCACTGGGAGGAGGCCCCGGCAAGGTCCAGGACACGCTGGAGACATTATATCTCTCGGCTGGCCTGGGAACGCCTTGGTGTTCCCCTGAACAGGCTGGAGGAGGTGGCTGGGGAGAGTGAGGTGCTTAGGCTGCTGCCCCCGCCTCAGATAATCGGAAGAAGATGGATGGATGGAATATAAAAGGAAAAGGATCATCTCGTCACAAAATCCCAACACAAAGACGTCTCAGCAGCTGTCTGTGTAGACGGACCAAAGCTAAAGATCACACAGTGTCAACCGCTGATGACGAGATGCTGGGAGGAAGATGAGTGGTTCAGCTGGAAACCTGTGGTTTTAACTAGCACCTGCACGCACGCACACACACACACACACACACACACACACACACACACACACACACACACACACACCAGAAACATTATTATGCAAGCATGTGTGTCAGAAGTCACATTGACCAGTAACTGATTCAGACATTGGTGATGAAGCACTGGAAGCTGAGCTCCTCTTCATCAGTCAGCTCAGCTCTTCACGGCAAGCACACTGACTCTCATGATTGCTTCCACTTCCTGTTGACGATGGACCTGACAACTGATCTGTGGTCTCTTTGGAGCAGCTCCATCAGCCTCTCACGTCCTGAAGTCTTTCTTCAACATGAACAGCAGCTCCCTTAGTTATGCTGCAATAGACGTAGGCTGCCGGGGATTCCCATGATGCATTGAGTTTTTCCTTTCCAGTCACCTTTCTCACTCACTATGTGTTAATAGACCTCTCTGCATCGAATCATGGGCCCGTTCTTCGTACCTCGCTAAGTAAGTTAGCCGGATTTGAATGTTGACGATTTCGCGTGATCTTGGATCGTTCGGTTCTCCGAAGCTCATCTGGGACTTGCTGTCATAGCAACAGATCCGTAAGCGTAAACCTGCTCGGGAGCAGGTTTACTTTATGTAAACAGGATTAGATCGCGGCCACTCAGGTATGTCCGCTGCAGTTATATGAAAGCAACAGTGATATTTCACCACTGTTTTACCATAAATAAATATTATCAATGTAACTAAAGATAATGCAGCATTTGATTCTTTTATTGATTTCATACAGATACATACAGGTCATTTCCGAAAAAAAGGGAAATGTACTATTAATCATTCTATTACATGTAGTAGATCATGTCAGATGTAATTCATATTTTAGAGTAGTAATAGTAAATTACTACGTGCAATCAAGATGAGAGACCACGGCTATAAAAGCGAAGGTGGATTTGGGAAGTCTGTCGCAGCCATGTCCTGTCCGTTTGTACGCGAGCAAGGAAGGTGCAAGATTGATAAGGAGAGTTTACAGAATTTAGCGTATATTGCGGGATAGACAGGATCCTTTAGCTCAGCGCGACGGTGTGCTCATAGAGAGATATCGATTCTCCCGTCAGGGTATTATTTACTTTCTTCCTCTCTCTCTCTCTCTCTCTCTCTCTCTATATATATATATATATACTTACTGTACTGTATATACTTACTCCCGACTTACTGTGCATGCTTCAGTCACCCCTTGCATGGGAACAGGTAAAAGTGATGGAGTGTTATGTCAAACTACACACAAAAAACCCCACAATGTCAATAAATGTCACAGTACAAAAAGGGGTGTGACGAGGGGGTGCAGGACCACCACCTGTCTTTATTTGCTCTGCCCTTTTCTTGGTTGCTGTTATAAACAAACAAACAGATTATTCCAGGGTCTCTTGTCATAGACTAAAAGCAATATAAGTGATAAATATTACCATTCTGTAGAATATTCTTATATTTCACTTTTACTTTTTCCCATGTTCTAGTGGGTCCTGTTGTGGCTCTAATGTGAAAGAGGATATGATGTAATATAATATAATGTGGTATAATATAATATCACATGATATAATGTAATATCATGGATCACTTACGAGTTTAATTTGTCAGCAACTTTCTGCCAGCCCTCTCTCCTTGCTTTTGCAGCCTTTGCAGTGTTCCCCTGCGTTTTAATTAGACTCTGAAACTCCTGATATCCCTCAATCAAGAGTTCTTGGTCTGCTGCCGTGAAATACTGAGCGCGCTCCTTTGACATCTTCGCCGACCAATCACAGGGTTGCCGATCAATGTTTCTACTATCGATGCGTAGCCCCTTTTAAGCCACCCAGTGATCTCAGATTACTTCATCCAGCTATACTAATCGTCAACAACAGGTGTGTTCGGAGAACCGGATTAGCGAGCTCAAAGTTAGCGCGATGATTTGATCTTGGATGTGTCATTTGATCTTGGATGTAGTAAGCGAGGTACGAAGAACGGGCCCCAAATCTGTTATTAATCTCTGTCTCTCTTCCACAGCATGTCTTTATCCTGTCTTCCTTCTCTCACCCCAACCGGTCGCAGCAGATGGCCCCGCCCCTCCCTGAGCCTGGTTCTGCCGGAGGTTTCTTCCTGTTAAAAGGGAGTTTTTCCTTCCCACTGTCGCCAAAGTGCTTGCTCATAGGGGGCCATATGATTGTTGGGTTTTTCTCTGTATGTATTATTGTAGGGTCTACCTTACAATATAAAGCGCCTTGAGGCGACTGTTGTTGTGATTTGGCGCTATATAAATAAAACTGAATTGAATTGAATTGAAAGTTGAATTAGAGTCCCTGAATTGGGACTCTAGCTGTATCCCAGTTCAGAGGCTGCATCCTTCGAAGGCTGATTTTGACCAGGACATGTCCTTCAATGCACATATTAAACAAATATGTAAGACTGCTTTCTTCCATTTGTGCAACATCTCTAAAATTAGAAATATCCTGTCTCAGAGTGACGCTGAAAAACTAGTTCATGCATTTACTAAAAACTCGCTGAAAAGTCTTCAGCTAATCCAAAATGCTGCAGCAAGAGTCCTGACAGGGACTAGAAAGAGAGAGCAGATTTCTCCTGTTTTGGCTTCCCTTCATTGGCTTCCTGTTAAATCCAGAATTGAATTCAAAATCCTGCTCCTCACATACAAGGTCTTAAATAATCAGGCCCCATCTTATCTTAATGACCTTGTAGTACCATATCACCCTATTAGAGCACTTCGCTCTCACACTGCAGGCCTACTTGTTGTTCCTAGAGTATTTATTTACAATTTTAGGTCCCCACAAAGATATTTAAACACAGTCACAGAAAAACACACACGGATATAGACCCCCCCCTTCCCACCCCACCCCACACACACACACTGAATTTCACTGTTCACTGTGTGTGAATTTGTGGTCAGAAACCGCTGGCATCCTCTCTGCTATTTTCAGGACTGGTTGTCATGGGAACAGAATTGATATAAAAGTCACCAGGTTGTGGTGATTTTGTATATGTGTGTGTGTGGACAGTAAACACACACATACACACACAACTACCTTATGGCTGAGGCCCTGATGTCATCTCACTGCTTCAAATTGATGGCGGTGCGCCGGGCAGACGATGACATCACAGAAAAGAGGTCGGGTCAGAGAAAAGTAGGAATTCAGCGCCTTTATCTCCGATCTTTAAACGTCCACAGAACAGCTGATTTTAAAGGTACAGTCAGTCATTTTTAGTTATTCAATAACAAATCAGAGTGCGTAAGTACATCTTCCAGCAATTGGAGGCTCTACTCCTGCTTAAACAGGTGAGATATAAGACATCCTCCCCCTGTCCAGGTGTTATGAAGGAGGGAACGATCTACAGTTTGTTTATCAGACTGTAGACATGCTTGTTTTTACAGACTGACTCACTGCTGCCTCTGCTGGATGCTAGAGGAACTGCAGGTTTTTATTCTTTGTTTGTTTGTTTTTTAAACTCAGCTTCATCTAAAATCATGAGCAGAGAGCCGATTTATATGTGACATACTACTACTAATGAAGTAGAAATCTGGGTTTTGGGGCCCCCATAGCCGTGGGGGTCCTTATCTGCTTTTTCATTATCGGTGGATACTGGGTGTGAGCGTGTTGTACTCTGTCATCCACCCGTCGACCATCTGTCAGCCTCCATGCATGATGACTCACACACACACATGCAGATTATGGAAATACAGGCTAATATTAGCTCTCCATATGAGCGTCCACAGGGCGATGATGAAGCAGCTTAACGTGCAAATGCTGTTTAAGAGATCCTGCAGCATCTTCTTCCTCCAGTCGCTCTGTTTATCCTGCAGGTTTTAAACTGAGACACGTGTCAGCGAAACCCAGAGTTCAAGCAGTCGGTGAGGAGGGATCACACAAACACAAATTATCTGAACAACGTGTCACGTTTGTGGTGTGAAAACACACAACGGCGTCTCCATTGATTTTCTAATAAGTCTGTGTGTAGCGATCTTTACTTTGACAGTTATAAAGAAGGAAACAATCGGCCGTGTCAACACAGTGAGTGAAAACTGAAGAACTGAACAGGAACTCATCATCAAAGTGCCGCCAGCTGCTAACAGCGACACCAACAACTGATCTGGTGCAGTGTTAGTTTAATATTAACCGCTTTACATTGGTTCTGCTGTCCTCGATTGGCCGATAGGGTTTTTATTTATGGCCACATGTCAAAATCCAACCCTTCATTTTAATCAGGCCCACCTTTCATCTAATTTATATCTGGAGACTTTGTGGGTATAATGGGAACATATGGTTTCTTTTAGGGAACATGTTGAATAGTTTCACTGGTGCTGATGATGAAGGGAGCTCGTCTGGGATCCAACTTAATTCTAGGAGAACGGTTCTCCCTCTGACTTTGTGACCTGCTTCATTTGAAGGTAGCACGATGTTTATGTTTTTTAAGTTCCGCCAAGAGGCTCCTTAAAAGCTCATGGGGACGGGTCACTCGTACCTTGACCTTAACAACGGATACAGACCGGGCCAACGACTCGACAAAGAGTCCACTGTCAGCCCTTAGACCCAAAGAAGCCTGTTGGATGAGAGGGAAGTACTTACACCCTGAGAGCGAGGGCTCCTGCATCTGGATCCCAGCTGCAACATTTAACAAACAACAAACCAAAGAACGAGAAGAAAATCAGTTTTGGTCCAATAGTTTTATTTCTTTACAAAACGAGAGCGCGGACTCGTGAAGAGCTCAGACAGAAGGCAGAAAGATTAGTCTACACTTCACTTTAGTCACAACAACTTTCAGCCACGTAGAAAATATAGTGGAGCTCTGTTCACGCACTGAAACACACCATCAGCACGTCACCTGCACCGTGAAAAAATAAGAGCAGATAAAAACACAGCTGAGAGACAAAAGTTTAAGCTTGACTGTGCTGCGCAGTCAAAGACGCAGAAACGTCTGACTCGTTTCACATTTGTCATTGTGTTTTCCAGAAACTTACACTGAAACAGGAAATGTTTTATTTTGAAAATCATGTACCATTAACCTCCTAAGACCCGAACTCTTCCATGGCATGCATTTTTAATTTCTCTTTGATATTTGGACTGATTGGGGCCCGATGGATGTAAAAACAAAGAATTACCAGATTTTTTTTTTTACCTTATTTTTGTTTTTAAGAAAAATAAGAGCCACATATGAGGATATTTGTTTAAAATTTTGATAGAACAGTAACAGTATAATGTCCTTGTAAGTGGATATCAGGCCCTTTTGGAGCAAAATTGAGTATTTTGGTCTAAATAACCCAAAATGTGATGTCCACATATGTGGACGACAGGTCCTAGGAGGTTAAATCAAAAATACATAGTGAAGCATTCAATCACACCGCCCTGCATCAAAAAATCTGATTTCTGCTGTTTTCATTGACATTACCAAATTCAGTGATGCTGAGGTCAAAAATAGCCCAAATATTCAGTTTTCTCACCAAATAAACAAAAGAACTGTGCAATAAACATGTGCTCATCCTTTTTATTTATTAAGTTACTGTATTGTGTTTTGTTGTGTTGTGTGTAGTGACAGTTTCCAACTTCCTTATACTATTGTAGTAGGTATGACTGTGCAATGACAATAAAGAGTTATCTTCTCTAAAATGCAAACAGTTTTGATCAGAAATTGTCCATTTGTGTCGGTTATGTTTCAGCTCCTCCCATCGTACGGTGACACAAACAGCCCCCACCCATCTGCATGGTACTCACAACCCGCTGCACCCCAAAGACCTTCAACATCAACACGACCGCCGTCACCAAAGAGCGTTTCAGGAGCCTGACCCCAGAAACTGACTCCCAACCTCAGACTGAGTCATTTAACCACTGTTGGTGAGTGATTTAGTTTTGGACCCGTATCCAGATGTACTGAGCAATCAGAAGCAGCCGTCACCAAAGTGACTCTCGCTGCGTACCACACCAACAGGCCGAGGCGCCGATGGTCTCGGTCGCCCAGTGTCATCTCAGTGACAAAGTAAACCTTTCCCCCAAATCTCTGAAGTTTACTTGCTGTGTGGACAGAGTGAAGCACCCAAAGATCCAACAAAACACCGAGCTCATGTTTACAGCTGCCAAAAAACCTGACGTGATGGAGCTTTGTTGGAATTCAGCAAAGCTCAGACCAGCGAACGGTGTCAGATTCATACAGCAGGTTTCTGCACGTGTGTGTGTGTTTTTAACTCTGGTAAATTGTCCCTTTTCATGTCCAAACATGTAAAAACAGCAGAAATGATTTTCAGACTAAAACATTTGAATGATTCATGTTTTCAGACTTTGACGACTTTTTTCCGTTTGTTTCCAAGTGCAGAGAGAACAAAAACAGCTCACGTGTCCATGAAGCGCCAAGTTTTTATCAAAACTAAGAACTTTGCATTGATAAAACACAACATTCATGTACAGACTGAGAAACAATCACCTGTTCGTTGGACTTTAAAAGGTTCACGCTGTCACCATTTAAAGAAACACTGCAGAGAGAAGGACACGTGATTCGTACATCTACACACACCAGCGATCGCTCAGTTGTTTCTGTGACACGTTTTCAAAGCCACGACACAGAGCATAGAAAACATCGTTTGTTGTGAAAGATTTAAAAACTGCATTTAAAAGGAGAGACTTCACAGTTTCAGGGCATTTCCACAGGAGCTGCATAAAGGAAAAATCCACCAGTGCTTCCTGCGTGGGTCCTTTGGCCACTCTACAGTGAGTCTGTCCCACTGTGGTGGTTCAGTCATTTGTGTTTCTGTTTAATGCTTTCTGCTGCTTTAGCATATCGTCGTGTTTTTTCCTCTCTGTGGTTGTTTCACACAAACTCTTACAGTGACAACCATTCACCATTTACACTCTGACCTCTGGACCTCGTCACATTCTTAACGTTAAGAGAACGTGCTGCAGAATTTCACCGGCTCTAACTGGTTAAAATGAACTATATGTATACATCATTTATATAGTTCAGCAGCTCTGTCAGCTTCCACCAGTATGAGGTGGAACTCTTCCTCACCAGTTTCCTCTGAAACGCAGCGATGACCCGTTGACTGCTCACAGGAGCATTACGATCCACACACCAAGTTTTGGGGATGGTTTGAACATAATGGCGGTCTGCTACTGAGAGTCCGCCAGGTGGCCGTAACAACAACCATCTATGATTGTTGTAATTGTTAGGATGCCTGGGTCGACCCAGAGGTTTTGAGTTTATTATATTATTTATCATTTCTAGTCTTTGGTTTCTTTGTTAGAGTTCTGTTTTATGGTTTATGTCTCTGTGTTCTGTAGTTGCTCTGTCTCCTCTGTCGGCTGTATCCCCTTGTTAAGTTCGCGTCTCTGTGTTATGTTTCTTGTTTTACTTTGAAAGTCCGTGTTTCATGTTAGTGTATCTGGTTTTGCTTCCCTTGTCTCGTTAGCCCTGATTTGCCCCAGCTGTGTTTCCCTCCTGTCTCCCATTTCCTGATTACTCCCTCTGTGTATTTAAGCCCTGTGTTCTCTTTGGTCTGTGTTGCGATCTACTCTTATCTGCCCTTATCTAGCTGTGTGTTTTGTCTGCCCGTGTAAGTTATTTGGATTCTTACTTTTGTTCTGTTTGAGTTCAGCATTAAAGCTGTTTGAGTTTATGTTTGTCTCTGGAGTCTGCACTTTGGGTCCTTTTCCTGCCTGCACACAGCCGTCATATAACAGAAATTAAGTGTCCAATGGGCGGGAAAGGTGAGCCAGGTGCTGGGCGGCTGTTTATGGGCTGTCCTCCTGGAGGAACCTAACTAACCTAACCCAACTAAGTAACACGAGCAGGTTCTATTTGTGTTTGCAGACGTTTTCTGTCATTACACGGTGCTAATGTGAGTGAGCAACGATGCCTTCACTTCTCTCACTCAGGTTAAGGAGTCGAGCGAATTCTTGTCCCGTCGCTCCATCCTCACGTGTAACGCTGGATTGGTGCATCCTACATATAACCTTTAATACGTTTGTATGACTGCAGCATACATGTTCTGATCGGACGTGCAGTAATACTATGAAAATTACTTGACTTAATCCAGCAGAACTAAAAACTAGAAAATGTGTATTTTCACAATATCTGAGTGGTTTTCTGTCTCTTTGCAGCTTTTTTGTCTGTTTCTGGTCATTTCACGTCACTCCCACAGTCAGCGGACTTCTTTTTGCCCCCCTCCCAGTGCTCAGTGCACCCACCCAGGACTCTGGGTGGATTTTCCCTTTAAATACAGCATGAACAAACAAAGAGTTTAGGTGAAGCAGCAGGTCGAGGGCAAAGATGAGCTCAGACGTCGCCGCTTTCCCACAGTCTGAAACACAGAAAGAAAGACAAGACAGTAGAACAGACGTCCCGACTCCCTTAAAGGGTAAAAAACAGCAGCGACAGAGCTGCTGGAGTTTCTAATCCTATGTAAACAGACTTGGTGTAAGGCAAGGAGGAAGAGGAGGATACAGTTAGAGAGAGACGAGGGAGAGGAGGAGGAAGAGCAGATGGTTGAAAAGAATTAAAGGGCTCAGACAGTCAGACAAGTTCTTTTCGACCGAAGAAAGAAAAATCCAAACCAACGGCTCTGCTAAAGTATGGAGGCTCAGAGACGCCATTTTCAGTCCATCATTGTTAATCATCAGTGTTTTTAAACTGGAATTTATTTTCCTTTGTTTACATCATACATGTTCCTGCTTTATTGTTGGTGGAGTTAAGTTTAGAAAGACCATCTAACCCTGACAAACACCTGATTCAATTAGATATTAAATATCCTGCTTTGTGATTATCCACTTCTAGGAAAGAATTATTCAAAGTTTAACATGTTTTTATTGTGTAAAATGAACGGGGCTCACAATGTTTAGATCAATAATTCAATGTAATTCAAGGTTTTTGTGATTTTACATTACAAAATTGCAAAATGCATGTTTCATTTGAAAGCTGTTGAATTTTTTATTAAAACATAAAAGAAAAACTGTGTTTAGAAAAAAGGCTCACTCAGTTTGTGACTGAAGCTGTGATTCTATATGAAACATAAATCTTATTTATAAAGCAAAGTTTTGTCTATGATTAAGAAATATTTGACTTTCTGATATAAAAATACAGTTTTGAGGAAACATGCTTTAATGTCATGCTCGAACATTTATTAACACAACGACGCACGGTAAATAAAACTGCACAAAAACAGATTAGCTGCTCATTAGCTGTAAGTCTGAACAGTTTCAGAGCGAAGCCGTGCAGACTGAGATTTTACTTTGAAGGTTTTCATAAAAAGGAAGAAAAAACTACATCTGGATCATTTTGTTTGTCAGTGTTAGAAAAATAAAAGCTTCCTTCCTGTAACAGGATGTCACGTTTCAGTCATTTATTTTGAAAGTTTATCAGATATTTTAAGAAGATGTAAGAGACTGATCGAGTTCACTTGATTGTGGATAAATAATGAACAGGATACTTTGGCCCACTGTCAGCTCGTTATCACTCTTTATTTGGCTCTCAGGTTCGTCTGCATGAATGACGACACTTCCTGCCCGTGTGAGCCTCTGGTACTCCACACGGTGACCTGCTACGCCGGGTCGCACAGTGACACATGTCACTGCATAATAATGTGGAGCCACTCAGAGAGCGCCAACAAACGATAAAGCAGACAAATCCCCACGGACAGAACGAAAACAAAGTGTGTCCACGTCTCTGTCCCCACAGCGCAGGTGTACGAGCCTGTGTGCGTGCACACCTGTGCACGGCTTTAAAGCACATCTGCACAGATGTGCCTCCTGCAGCAGCTGACAGCAGCGTCATGACAGACAGAGCGACTCACACTTATTTTACTCCGTTATCGCAGTTTTTCTTCTTTATAAGCTTTAGCAACACAAACGTGCTTCACCTGCAAACTGACTGATGGAGGAAGGAGGGGGACGGAGGGGAGGGGTGGAGCTTAGTTTGGCAGTGAGTCGCTGTGTGTGGAGGAGCACGTGCACAGACTGTATATGATATATTGTCACAGGTGTGCGTTTCTATCAAAGCCTCATGTCCAGGCCGCCGGGACATTTTCTGACACTGTGCGAAGAAAAGCAGAGATTAGAAATGTGTTTGTGAAATATTTGGAGGAATATACTCAGTAATGCACTCATTTACTACTGAGTGTGTGTTCTTACATGTGTTGAGTGTGACATACAGTAACCTGTTAACTCTACAGAGACACAGAGAGTATGATTATTATTATTAAAAGTAATGTGAAAGAAAAAGAATTATGGAGGTCACTGCGCTTTATGTAATTTTGCCACCAGCTGGAAGCGTTTCGGTAAAGTAAGGACTTCCTGTTAAACAAACGACAGAAGGAAAATGTTTGAAGCCTCAAACAGGAAACGGGCTTGTTTGTCGTCACGTCGGTGTTTTGCTGTTTGAGTCGTGATACAGACGTCGTACAGACACGTGATGTGAGGACGACTGAAGAGCTGCAGGAGCAAACATGACTTCAGATAATACAGGTTTATGCTAAATTTAAAAACAATCTGGGAATTTTATTTTTAAGTTGATCAAATTAAGAAAATCTGCTGAAATGTAGGACTGAATTAGTTCTTTTATTTTTAACTATAAAAATCTTACATTTCAGGACCGGAGTGCCGAAGCCCAAATATTAATTTTTATTTATTTTAAATGGAGTCTGAAGCCTGTGTGGAGCTGTTGGACACGGACGTGTTCATGAAAGTCAGCGTGACTGGAGGCTCTGAGCACAGACAGAAACACCGTCAGGGACAAAGGCCTCGGACCGACTCTGCGTTTCAGCAGAGCGAGCGAACTCTTCAGTGATCCCCACACATGTGCTGAACAAATCAAAACTGATGTGACGGACGGCTTTGCTGGGACTGGAGCGAGCCCCAAAACTTTAAAAATGAACGAAAAAGAAAATCCATCCAAAGACATGGAGATCTCAGATCCCCGCTGCGCTCAGTCAGCAGAGACTTCGATGAGAAGAGGCCTCCCTCTGCTGCACAGGGACAAAAATCACCCTTTTCACTTTTTGCCGATGGCTTCTCCTTCAGGGTCCCCCCTGCAGGCAGGACCCCCCCAAAGTGCCTCAGAGACTTTTAGAGTTTCACAGAAAGAAACAGGGCGGAATACTGGGAGGCAGATCCACGGGGGCACCGGAAGTGGGTCGGGAAACCCCGTGAGTCCCAGTCTGAGGATCACAAACATCTTCAGGGACGCCTGACTGCTTACTGGGTTTGAGTTGGCTGTCGATGCCATCTGTTCCCCGTCGCCATCCACACCTCAGCTGACCTGCAGGATGAAAACCCGGAGAGGGGAGGCCTTTCATTTTCACCGGCTTCAAACTGTTTGTCTGCTTGAGGGGATTTTTCAGCTCACAGGTTTGACAGGAGACCTCCGATTACGAGGAAGCCCTTTACAGCAGAGCTTCTGCAGACGGCCCGAGGGCCTCCATCACCGCTGCAAGAAAAGCAAAAACACATCAGTGCAGAGCTGCTGCCATGGGAAGAGGCCTCCTCCACAGCTGTTCTCTCTGCTCCCATCAAACTGCAGAAAAAAGCTGCACCGAACATTTAGTGCAGCAACGGAAATTAAAGAAATGCTTGTTCTTATTTTCTCTCATTACAGCACGATGAGCCTCGAAGTCCCTCAGGTACTAAAGCTGCTCCAAAGCAGCAGGTCTGGTCAGGAGAGCAGCGCTGCACTGTGATGCACGACAAGCTCGTCCATAAGTGTGTCACCAAGTCTGCTTTTGATAAGAAACCATTAAATCCATTAAGTCCTCCAGTGTTTTGTTTGATTTTAGGATCAGAATACCAAATAAAGGTTTTTGGACACAAGTGTTTCCTGGCTCGTCCTCGTCTTGTACCAGAACTTTGATTCTCTGCCTGAAAACAGGCTGGAACAAGTTTACAGAGATGAAATGGAGACATGGTCGTGCTTCCAGAAACAAAAACAAAAACCATAACAGACAAAAACTTAAAGTCTTTAAAGGGTTAACCTTCGAGCACAGTGGGCTTCACCTAACATGTCATGACTTCCACTTTATGGAAAGTCTGCATCTCCACATAGATGGAGTTTATGTTATTTCTCTTCCTGTGTTTTAGATGGGACACTTTTTTTCATCCCACTTGGCAGTGTGGTAAAGTGTTGGGCAGAGTGTCTGAACTGAGATTTATGAAGGTAGAACCATGATGATATCTGCTGTGATTGGAAGGCAGACAGAACATTTATGCTTCCAGCACAAAAACCTAAACCTGCTATATTTACTGAAATATGAATTCATGTGATCAGGTGATCTAACATGTTCGATTAAATCCAAATATTCATCATATTTGGAACTGAATATTATCACCACACCTTCCAAACGGGAACATTTGACTCAGGTATTCTGGCAGTAAAGTCTTTTGAAGTCGAGTGTCTCAAATATACAAACTTTTTATGAGACTGGCTGAACCCAAACTGCCGTCACGGCCCTGGATGGGTCACCGATGACCTGCTGACTGTTCAGATGTTCACAGGTTAAGTTGTGCCCTGGACCTCTGGCAGAGGGGAACATGGTCATCGTTCAGTGTGATCGCTAACTGACCCTGTTAAAGTCTATAAAAATGAGTCCGTGTCAGCGCTTCCAGAAACGCCACAATGAAAGCACAAGATGCATAAAACCCACACTGAAGTGTACTCAGGTAGATGCACTCCACTGGGATGGCTGAAGGTGTGAGTACAGTCTTCATCATTCTGGTTCTTCTTTCCTGTGATTGGATGCAGAGACTGTGAGGTCAGACCCACCTGTGGATGTGGTCTCAGCACCGGCTGTGGCGGACAGTCGGCTTCGGGCCACACCGGTGAAACAGCAGCTGATGGTCATTTGCTTTCTGTGTTTTGGCTGCAGACATCACCAGTTACTAAGCAACAGCCCGGCAGGAGGACAATGGAGAGATGTTGGAAACATCTCGGCTCTGCAGACTCATCAGCAGAGCCTCCTCCTCCAAATAACGCTGCGTGTCCTCAGTGAGCTTCAGCAGCTGTCTGAGTAAGTTCTTTAAGTCTGAGTTAATAAAAGTTCAGAAAGAGAACAAAAAGTAAAAGAAAAACCAAAAAAACTGTCTTCTCCATGAGAGACGGCAGCCCTGACACGCTGCCCGGCAGGCAGCTCGCTGCTTGTAGAAATCCAATTTTTAGGGATTTCTAAAAGTTGATGGTTTCTGAGCAAAAATGGGACCTGCACATCTCAAACCAATCAAAACTCCAAACGTGCAAATTTATCTGCATGACTGATCAGCTGTTTGTCCATATCTGAGGACTTTTCATGTCTTCATTACTTTCACACATTTCCAATTACACTGATTGATTTGAGACAAATGCAGATTTTTACCCAGATGTGCTGCCTGCCGGGCAGACTGAGGCGACAATCAGACCGGAAGCTATAGAAACACAGAGCGCACGTTTCCCTTTCCCACCTGCCACAGTTCATATATAACAATAATGCCTCAGCAACACTAGGTAAGATGCCCAACATCAGACTAAAGTGGCTGTGGAAGCACTTAAATAAACCTTTAATGTGTGTGGGGAACCACAGCTGTCACTCACATCATCAAAGTTATTCAACGATTTGGAAAGTGAAGTCGTGTTTTTATTAAATCTGTGCTGGTCTGTATAAAGTGGAAGGTGGAGCTCACCTTTTCTGCTTGAACTTTTCACCAACTTTCAGTGAATAAATAAACTTTATACACGGCCTGGTTTTGCTGATTTAGCAGCCAAAAAGTGTCACAGAGGTGTTTTGTTGGTAGCATATTTAACCCTGTGGCCTGTCGGTCTGGTTTCTCTCCGCCTCATGGGAAAATGTGCACCTGTGTTTGTGCTTCACCTTCTTAGCATGATCGTTGCCTCAGTTTAACTGTTGTTTGTCAGGGTTGCTGCCTCTCAGGCTGCCTGTCAGGAAATCCGATAATCAAAGGTGTCTTTCTCCATGTAGTCGGTCCAGGTGGAGGAGGGCATGCTCCGATACGGGTCCAGGAGGATACGGAAACAACGGACGATCAGCAGGCCCAAGAAGATGAAGAGGATGAGGACGAAAACGAAGGCCGCCCTTTGCTCGAGTGTGAGGAAGGCGGCTGAAGCTGAGGACGAAGACGATGAGGAGAAATCTGATTCCGAAGCAGAGAAGGTGCTGCTGTAGAGGTCATCTGCCATGTTGGGATGAGAAATGTTTGGTGGCTTCAGAAGCTGATTCTCCTTCTCAGTCCAGAGGAGATGATCATCGTTGAGTCAGAAGGTCAGCGTCTGAAATGCCTGCGGAGATAAACAACAGAAACAGGAATGTAAATGTTGGAGTCAAATTGTTAAATGTTGTCATTGTGTTACTTAAATTTGTAAGTCTTGGTTCAAACTATATGACCAAGGACATTCTTTTGTTTCTATTGCCCTCCCCAGCTGTTGGTGGGGGAGGCTGTAGTGTTTTATTATAGGCACATCCTATGTGAGGGTTCCTGCCTTCATGACCCTTTTGGTGAGCAGGAGGTAACAAAAACGCACCCCCAAACACACACACACTCACACACAGATGCTTGCACATACATGCACACACACACACACACACACACACACAGACACACAGACACACACTCACATGCACCTACACACACACACACATACAGATGCTCGCACATACATGCACACACACACACACACACACACACACACACACACACACACACACACACAGTGTTTTAAGCTTTTGTGACCATAGGGGGTTTTACAGTGGGTGGTGCTTGTGTGTACTGTAACTGTTTTCAGTAAAAGGCGGCAAGCGGAGGCCGGGGTCGAGGTCGTCTGTGGTTGGATTCAGAGTGCTTTCCTGAGACACTGACCGGGGCTTCCCTTGCGAAAGTAAAATCGATCGATCGCTGATTGTCTTGCTTCCTTGTCGTTAACGGGAAGAAGTGTCTAAACCAGCGGGGCCTGTGGAAGCGCAGACCCAACAGTAAAGAACACTACTCTTAGTATTCTACCCTCTAGCTTCTGAGAGAAGGTACAAAGTTATAACAATCAAAACCAAACCCGTCGACGTCGATGACACCGGGCTGTACACTGAAATACAGCGGGGCTCATCTGCATAGCTGCAGAAATGACCTGAAATCCTAAAACAGGTGCAAGAATGAACCCTGCAGCTCACCACGTACACAGAAAGGGTCAGTAACATTCACTGGTGCATTCTGGGAGCATGTGTGTTGTGATGTTTTGTAACCTGCGATGGACAGAAGTGTTTCCAAGAGTCTCTTTGTCCTTATAAAGCCGAGCTGTTTCATAAGTGAACATCTCTGTAAGTTCAGTGCTGTTGTTCTCCTGCCAGCAGCCTGTGGGCGGGTCTGTGGGCGTTGTTCCTTTGAAACACTGCTTCTGGAAACAAGCTCCTCATTTGCTTCCCACATGCAGATTAAAGCTGAGCTCAATAGGCTTCAAATGTTGCTACTTTTTCCTCCTCTCTATCCAAAACCTGAAAGTCAAACAGTGCTGGACTGAACCTCTGCTACTCACATCTCCTCCACAGGCCACAAACCAGGTGAACATCAAGAGAAGTCCTCGTCCAAACAGCATGGATATGAAGCATGTACACTGAGTGCTAATTGGAGAGAAGGAGGTTATCAAAGTGGTTTTCCAGACCTCCTGAATTAGAGTAAAAAGAGTTCATAGAAATAGTTTGAAGATGAAGCTCAGGATGTGTGCAAATGGTTCTGATGCATATTTAATGAACCCTAAACCTCTAACATGGCCTTTTCCTCCCCTGACCAATAAAGTAACAGATTACCATCAAACGACATCTACCAGCGTTTGCATGCCAGGAACCTTAGAGGTGTGTTGGTGAGGACTGATGCCTCTGTCCTGCCATCCTGGTCAGCCTCTCGAACCACCTCAGGCAGCTCTGTTTCACAAATGGCTGCCAGTGCTACCCCTCGGCCTCCTGGGAGCAGGATGATTGGGTGTATCAGCTCCAGAACTCATAATTACCAGGTCACTAACCGTACACTGCATCATATCTTCCAACAGGCGCAACTGGTAACAAATAATAGAAGAAATGAAACACTTGTTGGCTCTTTGAACTTCAGGCATCCTGCTATCAAACTGTGGCCCGGCCTGCAAATCCACACAGTTTCAGCAATCTGACAGCAGAAGGATGAGGAGGGTGATTATGAAAATTCTCTGAGAGTTTAACAACGCTTTAGATGTCATGTTGTCAGAAGACTAAAAGAATGGCATAGCCTCATGTTATACTGCACCACTGAGAAAGCTGCAAAGTAAAAATGCATGCATGCCAGCACCTGCACCTAGGCTGTCAGCATCCGTCCCGTTTAAACACACCTGTGGCATGGTTTAAAAACTCTCGAGTTGGCACATTCACAACATTTTCACAAAATTTGACCTCTGACCTTCATTTGAACTCATTCAAGCTCTACGTCACCTTTGAGAATACAAGTTATTGTGTTCTCAAAGGTGGGTGTCCACGGCCACCTGACACCCACCCGCCGCCTGGCAGGTTGAGGACAATCAGGCCGAGGGGTAAAAAGTTCAAATCTAAAAACAGAAGCTTCCACGTGTAGGGATAAACCCCAATCCTCGTCCTGAAGTCAGGATTTCTAAGCAGCGGGGAAAATGCCCGGTGCCTTTCCGCTCAGCTGGAACATGAATCAGGACGAGGGTCAGAGAGCCCAGACGGGTGTCTTCATGGGTCATTCTAGTTCCACTAAAGCTGTTTTCCACCTTTACAGACTGTGTATGATCATACACTTTGTTAAATGACTTGTTATTGAGATTGTATTAGCGGTTTAGCTTTGGGGCTCCTCCTTGGATGGTTCACCTGCAGACTGTGTTATGAGCACTCTGAACAGCATGTATCAGTCGGTGAGTGTATTCACTGATGTAAAACCTTCCAAAACGTCGCTTTACATCGCGTCGTGATGGCGAGTGTGATCAGTTTTAACGAGGCGAGGGCAGGACACCCGTGGAGGGTTTGCTGATTGTGCACAGCTAAACTTTCTCCTCCTCCCCTCTTTAATATTTCACTGTTGGACGTCTCCTCCTTCATTCTCATTCAGTTCAGTTTCACTTTCTGAACTTCTGCAGGAAAATAAAGAGAGGTGTGGACTGCAGCGCTTCCTTTTTGGGAAGAGAGAATCAGTCCTTTAAAGCAGATTTCCATCATGTGGATGCTATTTAAAGCGTTATTGGAGGCCACGTTGAGCTGATTCATCACTGTGGAGGTGAAAGCACACACAGCAGCATGGTCTGCTTTATAATGCAGGAAACAGAGTCTCAGAGTCCCCGAAGGCTGCGGCTGTGGCTCTGAAAATGCATGAAAACCTAAAATAAGTAATTAGATTTGATGGAGCAAATCATGCTGACCTCAGAGGTGTCGAGCGCTGTCAGCGTGAAGCCTTTAAACAGCCGTCACCGTAAAAATCAAAGAAATGTCGGAAAGTTCTTGGACAAGTTTTGAACTGGGTGGAGGTCAGAGCTCACTGTGCTGTTTCATAACAAGTGTTTCTGCGGAGCTCCTCTGAGTAACGGCGAGCAGCCCGCGTGTTTCCTACACATGAATCTATGTTCATGACAGTCACAGTCCTGCTCCACAGCTGAGTCACAGCTCAGTAGGTAGAGTAGTCACCCCATGATCGGAAGGTCGGGGGTTTGAATCCACTGAACGGCTACCCTGAGGTAGACCATCTCTGAATCGAGGAGGGGGCCTAAGGGTACATCTTTCGCCATCTTACAATGCTGTGATTGCAGCCATTCCCCAACTCTCTGTGAATGGGACTCATGGCCATTGATCAGTGGGTTTTGGTCAGTGATTGTTGATCAATGGTCATGGGAATTTGCATAATTATGATTAAGGAACTGACCTCACAGCCCATTGTTCCTTCAGTGGGCTGGTTTCAGTCATTATGCAAATGTACTGTTTATAAGGTTTGGGGAAACCTGCAGTCAGCTGAGACTGAAGAAGTCACTTGGATGAGTGACGAAACGTTTCTCCCACAAAACGCTACGTCCAGATGAACAGATTCAACTTTTGGAGATTTACTTTCCTGGATGATTGAGAATGCATCAAGACTACCCTGAGGTAGGTACTGTCCCAACACACTGCTCCCTGGTGGCAGCCCACTGCTTCACAGAGTGAATGGGTTAAATGCAGAGGCCTACGGGGATCAATACAGTATACATTACATATGGTCACGTTAACCACAGACTAACCAGAGAGGCTTATTCTCTGCTGAGAGCTCAGAACAAAGCTTGGGAGATGCTGCAGCTCATAGTCCAAGCGAGGAAGAAGCTGTCACGGGGGTCAGGTCTGAGGCAGGCCTCACTGACTACAAGCCCCTCCCCCGACGCTATCTCCCAGATGAACTGAACAACTTCTATGCGTGGTTTGAGGTTAACAACACCACCCAGGCACAAAGGCTTCCACTGCCACCGGGACACCTGAGATGAGAAAGGCCAGCATCAACCCTCACGATCGTGGCTCAAGAGTTGGAAGTTTGTCTTGTAATCGGAAGGTTGCCGGTTCGAGCCCCAGCTCCGACAGTCTCGGTCGTTGTGTCCTTGGGTAAGACACTTCACCTGTTGCCTACTGGTGGTGGTCAGAGGGCCCGGTGGTGCCAGTGTCCGGCAGCCTCGCTTCTGTCAGTGCGCCCCAGGGTGGCTGTGGCTACAATGTAGCTTACCATCACCAGTGTGTGAATGTGTGGTTGACTGGATATATAAAGCGCTTTGGGGTCCTTAGGGACTAGAAAAGCGCTATATAAATACAGACCATTTACAAGGCAGGAGGACCAGATAAGATTCATTGGTGTGTTTTAAAGACCTGTGCAGAACACTTCAGCACATCAGGCAGTCGTGCCATACTCAAGAGCGCCATCATAACTCCAGTGTCAAAGAAAGCAAACCCAGTTCGGCCCGTGGCCCTCACATCAGGTGTGAGCTAATGCTTTGAGCGGCTGGTTTTGAAGCACTTCAAGGACAGTGTGCAGATGCAGCTTGACAGAGATGGTGACCGATATCAGGAGGTCAGGCAAAGATCACCACACTGACCTCATTATAAATGGTGCTGCTGTGGAGAGGGTCAGCAGTGTTCCTGGGTGGGCACCTAGCTGAGGACCCGTCCTTCTCCACTAACAGACCAGCAGCCATCAAAAAGGCACAAAGTGTCTCCAGCCCGTCAGGAGACTCAGGACTCCCGACACCTCGCCTCACAGAAAACATCCTGATGCTAAGCTTCACAGCTGGTTTGGCAGCTGGAACAACAGGATTGTTAGGCCTGCCAGTAGGATAGCTGGTGTCCCTCTCCTGTCCCTGGAAGCAGTCTCCATCATCGGAGAACGCCCCCCACCACCACCATGGCCTGTTCTCCCTCCTGCCATCTGGTGACAGGTGGAGCAGCTGCAGGAGCAGCAGGATGCTGGAAGGTTTCTTCACACAAACTGTGAGGCTGATACAGGACTGTGCCCCCCCTCCATGCAGCCACACTGTAAGACCCACAAACAGACTGTGACCCACTCAGCCTCTGTGTGAGGACTGCTGTAGCTGAATGAGTGTGACTGCTTACACCTGAGTTTGCTGAGAGTCTCAGCGAGCTGCTGTTTTTATTCTTATTTTAGATATTTGTTATACTGATTATTGGTTATTATAGACACTGGTGAGCAACAGCGTTCCGTTTCAGTCTGTGTATTTCTGTAAATACCTGTGAAATGACAACAAAGCTTCTTGACACCAGAGCACACTCCCCTCAGCCCAGATCGAGCACCAGTGAAAAAACACGCAGTAAATCTGGCTCATACAGTCTGAACATGAACCCGGAGCTAACATCCAATCGAATCGGCCGTATTATTGATCAGATAACGTCATCAGAAACAGCAGATGTTTGAATCACAGAGTTTAATTTTTGTTGAGCAGCTCGAACGCTTTGATTTTAAAGAGCGTGTGACACACACACTCACACACACACTCACGGCGGTCCAGCTGTGAACGCCGAGGTCGGGTCACTTCCTGCAGATCAAACCTCTCTGCTGTGTCTTCTGTTGTGTAACATGTTTGCAGCTGCTCGAGTGAAGCAATGTGTTGGCGTGGAGAGAGTGGAGGAGTGGCAGTGGGCGAGAGAGGAGGATGCTGATCTGAGTGGGAGAAAGAGAGAGGAGCCTTCTAAGGATGGGCTGTTTGTGGACGCTCTGAAACCAGAGGGTGATTCAGAGGAGAGCAGGAAATGACAGCAGCTACTGTGTGACAGAATTACATGTCTTTGTGGCACTAACTGACCCCCAGCAGCACACAGCACAGTAATTCAACAGGTAGCTAAACTGTTTATGATCCTGTTTCCTTTCTTTTTATATATATTTAGTTGTTTGTCACTGGTTCAAACACCCTGGAGGGCTGAAATGAAGCCAGTGTGATGTCCTATCAGCTGCAGCTCCTCCTTTGCTGCTCGACTGATGAACTTGATCGATGGAAAGCTGTTTCTGGTTATTAGTCTGACTTTTGAAAGGCTGAAGGGAATGTGAAAACCCAACAGTGTCAGCAGTGATGTGTTCACAGCTGAGTCTGATCCCATCGTTGTTATCCTCTCTGGGTCAGTCAAACAGAAAAGAGCATCACATGACTGGTCTTCATCACCCTCAGCTTCCCTCTCAGGGTTTTTACCCTCAGCCTCAGCATCGATTTCTGCTGCTGGCTGAGGTCGTCAGCCTGGAGCCGCTCTGAAGGCCGGTTTGTTTGACGAGGTAAACATCGCAGGCTGCTGTTCGCATGCTGATCAGGGCAAACCTGAAAAACAGGGCAAACAAAGCTGCTTGTCCAGCTAACCACTGGAAACCAGACCTTCTTGGAAAGAGTAGGGCAAAACCGAGGATGTCACGGCCCCTCGATTTGGAGTTTGGTCTCTTTCTAATATGTTTATGTTTCAGGGTTTTCCATGTCGCTGGTTCCTGGTTTACGTTTATATCATATTTCTTCCAGTTCCTTTGGATTCTCGTCCTTCGGGAATGTGAGTCTGTCATTGGTTTGGTCACTTCCTGTCTCACTTTGGTGGTCTTCTGTCACCTCTGCTGTCATTTCTAGTATGAATTTGGTAAATCTTCTTTCTATGCTCTTTCCATCTAACAGGCTCAACAAGTCATGCTCCAGGACTGAACCATCAACCTGCCCTACCACCGGAGCTACAGCCACCTCTCCACACAACGGAGGGGCAGTCGTTGCCATTGTTTTGTGACCCGTCTCTGAAAATGTCACAGTTAGTGTTGTGTGGCAGGCAGGATGGGGACCCAAATGCAGGACTCAAGACGCAGGAATAAACTCAAACAGCAGCTTTACTGCTGGAAAACTCACATCAGACACACAAAACTAAACTAGAAACAAGAAATTCAAACTAGAAAATAAACCAGGAACATGGAGGGGAACACAGCACAATGAAGGTACGACACGACAACGGACAGATGACAACACAGGGTTTAAATCCACAAGCAGGACAACAACAGGAGGGGGAACAGCTGGGACTAATCAGACCTAACGAGACGAGGGGAAGCACAACTAGATACACACAGGACAGGGACTATCAAAATAAAACAGGAAACACACAGACTCAGACTCAAGACATGTAAGCTTAACACAGTGAGTGTGGAGACAGGGAGCGTGGGACACGGGACAGAGACTACACACAGGCGGACACTGAGGAAGGAAGGACTCCACTATGAACTACAGAAAACAAAACGAACAGTAATCAAATAATATAATTACAGAGTCAGAAACACAAACGCTGGGTCGCAGACTCGCTACTGTGACAGGAAACGATTCTGAAAAGTTCAAAATCCAAACCAAGAAGGAAAAATGAAAATGTTACAGTCTTGGAATATCCATTCAATCCCAGCCAAATCCACTGCTCTATTTATTCTGTTAAATAATGAGCCATCCATACTTTTATTTAGGAAGTTCATGTTCTCTGCATCGCCATACTTCCTGTTTCATTCTAAGCTTTCTGTACTGAATTAATCAGCAGATCAGAGTTTGTTGTTCCTAGGCAGATACTTGGATCAATCTTTAATATTTCCTCTGCTGTTTCTGTTCACACATTTATAACAGCAAAGATTTGACAGCAGGTCAAACAACAGCAGCTGGAGGCCTTGAGAAGCCAGCAGGGGGCGCTCCCTGAATCCAGACCCACACTCCCAACAGTTCCTGATTATAAAAGCAGGAACGAGTCAACAACACACAGACAGCAACATCTATAAGAAAAGTAATTAAAACTCCATCTGAGGGACTAGATCAGCACCTTTAACAGCAGTGTTTCCTGCTGCCAGTCCAGCCTCTGAACAACAACCACACCTGGATTATTCATGACACATCTGCACTGCAGGTACAGCATATAGGAAGTCTGCACTGCCCCTTCATGGCAGTCAGTCTTTAGTGAAACACGTGTGGCGGCAGCATCGTCCTCCAACCAGGCTCAGGATGAGCATGAAGATGTTTTTAGAGGAAAATCCAAAGATGAAGTGTAAACGCCACAGAAGAAACCTGGACACACGCTCCTGATGGAGCTCTACTGACCGACAGGTGTGAATGGGATATGGTGCCTGGCTCAGAACAGGTTCAAACATGGTTAGGTCCAGATGATGGACATGGACAATGATACATGCACATATGTTTAATATAGATATATAAAGAGGGTACATTAAAAAATCCCCCTCTCACCCCTGCGAGCGGTCTGTCCTTCAAGCTCGGGTCCTCTACCAGAGGCCTGGGAGCTTGAGGGTCCTGCAGTATCTTAGCTGTTCCCAGGACTGCGCTCTTCTGGACAGAGATCTCCGATGTTGTTCCCGGAATCTGCTGGAGCCACTCGCCTAGCCTGTGAGTCACTGCACCGTCTGCACTGGGACCACTGGGACCACTGTTACCTTCACTCTCCACATCTTCTCTGAGCCCTTGGTTCTTCTGCAGCTTCTCGTGTTCCTCCTTCCTGATGTTGGTGCTCAGAGCTTGTTGCTGCCATGATTACTGCCTCTGTGCAGCTTTGTCCAGCACAATGGATTAATTTAATGTAAAGTTTAGTGTTGGCCACATGCAGCATTCCAGATAACAGTCCAGTGCAATGTGTATGTGGGTATGTCACTGGTGTTTGTTTTGGAGGGTTGGAGGAAGTGGGTGGGGTGGTGGGAGGGTGGGGGTCAGTGACAGTTCAACAGCCTGATAGCAAGAAAAGGATCACAGTCACTGCAGAGACTGACATAATCTGACCAATCAGCGACTGCTGTGTCAGCTTTAACCTGCTGTCAGCGAGTCCACGCCTGCGTGCAACGTTTCGGTTTTAATTTTGGGAAACTGAGACGTAATTCTGCAGGAAGGAGAGCCACGAATAAATCCCTGGATTATACATACTGTCAATTTACTGCTCTGCTGTTTCCTCACTGTGTGTGTGTGTGTGTGTGTGTACGTGTGTGTGTGTGTGTGTGTGTGTGTACGTGTGTGTGTGTGTGTGTGTGTGTGTGTGTGTGTGTTGCTGCTTTCATGCAAGAAAGAATTCAATTAACAGATGATGTAGTTCCACCAAGTCTCCAGTCTAGTTTTGACAGCAGAGCTATGATGGTGTTTTACACACACACACACACACACACACACACACACACACACACAGTCTAAACATGACACACGATTGTTGTCTTTCTGTTGTTGACAAACTGATTTTTTGGAGACAACATTCTGCACAAACAGCTTTTTTTAGTTACGATGTAACTGCTGATTCGATGTAAGGAAGCAGCTCGCTCCATTATCCACTCACACAGTGAATCTCTCCATAAGCGACTTTCAGTGACGGTGCATGTGTGGTTGTTCAGCATCTGCAGAACACACAGCAGTTTCAAAGCGTCCAATCGTTTTGGGCCCCTGTGTCGGTCCCAAAACGATCTCCAGTTGAAACAAAGTGTTTCTGTTATTTGCCTTTCTACAGGAGTTATTAGTCGGTTATTTCTTCTTTGGAACAATGCTTCTTTTAAGGTGGAAAGTCTGTTTATTTTAAAGGGTGCCATATTTATAAGGACAATGCATTTGTGGGTGGAGCAGCAAACTTGAGTGTGTGCTATATAAATGAACAGATTCTTATTAATACAGCAGTAATGTGTAAGTGTGTCTGTTTCAGGATCTGGCCGTAGGGCAACTTCAAGCCAGTGTTGTTAAAACCCACAATTTGAACACAGACCAGTAAAAGCGACTGGTGTGAGCCACTGGAACTCTTTGCTAAGAAGAAGAGCTCCCAGACTCAGAGCTCTGAAGTGAAGGGTGATATTTTGAGGCTGCGCTGGAGAGACAGCAGCAGTGCAACACTGCAGGAATATTTAGACAGGGCTGAGCACTGGGCGAGGCTCTGGGACACTTCCAGGCTATAAACAGGAGCGAACACACTGTTCCTGGATCTGCTGCTCCTACTCGCAGCACACATTTCACTGTCTGTGAGTGAGGATGAACAACATGCACAACATGGCCTCACAGCCGTGTGTGTGTGTGTGTCTGCACAGCACACATGCAAACACACAAACATACATCCATCTGAGTGTGAAGCTGCATCCGGGAATCACAACAATCACCACAACGTCTCACACACACACGTACACACACACACACACACACACACACACACACACACACACGTACACACACACACACACGTACACGCACACACACACAGTAACCCTCCTGACTGACAGGTGAGGATTCACTCAGACCAATCACAGCTGCTGTGGCTTATCACAGGACACCAGAAACAATCATCACTCACTTGGTTGAGTCAGACACGATTGGCCCACAGCTCCTAAACTCAAACAACCTGAGGACCACAAACCCTCCAGTTTCTTTCAGCTGCAGTAGAAATGGGCTGGCTGTTCTCCCGGGCACAACAAGCAAACTTCACGTCCCTGAAAACAGGATTTTGAGTTTAAAGTTGGTTGGCAGTTGTCTAAGGAGCTTCTGAGAAGCTTCTTCAGTTCTAAGAGAAACTGGTGGAGGGTCCCAGATTTGTATAGCATCAAATCACAACAACAGTGGCAACAACACAATTTTGAGTCCACCTCAGCCCCCCTTTCTTGTGGGGTGCCCCAGGGCTCAATCCTCGGCCCTCTTCTTTTTTCATTATACCTGCTCCCTTTGGGGTCTATTTTTAGGAAACACGAAATATCCTTTCACTGCTACGCAGACAACTGCCAAATTTATTTGCCTTTAGCACCAAATGGCCCAGGCTCCATCCAGATCCTTTTGAACTGCCTTGAAGATGTCAAAGCTTGGATGGCTCTGAACTTTCTGAGTTTCAATGAGAGTAAAATGGAGGTGATTGTATTTAGACCCAATAATATTTCATACAACCTGCTTGGGAATTGTGGTTGGCTAGGGTCTTATATCAAACAGCATGTGACAAATTTGGGAGTCATTATGGATTTTAAATTGGACAAACATATTAGTTTTGTGTTGCAAAAAAGCTTTTTCCAGTTGAGGCAAATAACAAAGCTGAAGCCAGTATTGTCAAGGTCCTGGGTCATGCGACCCAGTGTTTCTGAGTTTCATGTTGTTTTGATATTTCATTTGTATTCCAGTTTCTTTTCAGTTATCTAGTTATTCGGCCATGCCTAGTTTGCAGTTTAGTTCATGGTTTATCAGGTTCCCCTTGTGTCACGTCTACGTCTCTATGTTTCCTGTTTTACTTTGAAAGAGTCCAGTATGTTAATGTTCATTGTATTTAGTTTCACTTCCCCTGTCCTGTCATTAGGTTCATGTGTGTCAGCTGTGCTCCCATGTGTGTCCACTTCCCCTAATCATCCCTGTAGGTATTTAGTCTGTATGTTTCAGTTCAGTCTTTGTCAGATCGTCTGTTATCATCACCATAGTCACAGTCATAGTGTTTCATAGGTTTGCCTCTTTGTTTTGTTGTGTTCATAGTTTCTTCATGGTTTATTCACTGAGTTTCATAGTCTTTAGTTT
Organism: Oreochromis niloticus; assembly: GCF_001858045.2. Lineage (NCBI taxonomy): Eukaryota > Metazoa > Chordata > Actinopteri > Cichliformes > Cichlidae > Oreochromis > Oreochromis niloticus. The sequence continues at coordinate 1,406,650 of NC_031985.2, forward strand.
ACTCAGCGTTCTCAGTCTTCTTTGTTTCTTAGTTCCATGTTCTGCTATTGCTTACAGCCAAATAAAGGCTCGCTTTTTATTAACACCTGCAACTACTCTCTGTGTCTGCTTCTAGGTCTCATAACAAACACACCAGCGCACCCCGCCGTGACAAGTTTTGTCATGACGTGACATGGAGAAGGTAATACATGCCTTTATTTCAACTCGGCTTGACTACTGTAATGCACTTTATGTTGGAGTCAGCTAAGGATCTCTTGCATGTATTCAGCTCATTCAAAATGCTGCTGCCCGCCTCTTGACTGGTACCCACAGGCATGAACATGTAAAACCTATCCTGTCCTCTCTTCATTGGCTTCCTGTTCTTGACAGAATTAATTTCAAATCCTAATGCTGGTTTATAAATGCCTTAATGGTCTTGTTCCCCCATACCTTTCAGAGTTACTTTAGTCTTATATTTCTTTGCGGACCCTCAGATCAGCTGACCAGCTGCTGTTGGTTGTCCCAAAATCTAGGCTAAAACGTAGAGGAGAACGAGCCTTTTCAATTATGGCCCCCAAACTTTGGAATACGCTGCCTTTAAATATAAGACAGGTATCTCCATTTCCTGTTTTTATGTCGCTTTTCAAAACACACCTTTTTTCGATAGCCTTCAGACTGGTGTGAGTTGATAAGTTTATTATGTGTATTATTATGTTTTAATGTGAGTGTCAGTGGTTTTATCTTGTGTTTTACCCTTTAATTTCTGTACAGCACTTTGGGCAAACCTTCTGTTTTTAAATGTGCTATATAAATAAATTGGATTTGGATATATTACTTGGAGCCACACAGACTTTTCCCCTCTGTAAGACATGTTGTTTCCCAGAACATGCAAACCAAGTAAGACGGCCTTTGATAATTTTGCCTGTGGCTCCACTCACACATGCTGAAAGACAAAAAACTGTAACGTCCATGTCCAGAGCACTGACATGTTAGTGCGGTGCTGCTGCGGGTGGATGAACTGGAGAGTTTGAATCCAGAGCTCTGCAGCAGCAGGAAGTGACAGAAGAAAACAGAGGTGTCACATAAACATGGGCAGAGTTATTCCAAGAGCAAACAAAAGTATGACCAAAGTACCTGAGAAGTACCTGCCAGAAACAAGGAGACGTTCTCTTCACAGAAGGATGGAGGAACCTCCCCCACAAAGACAACAGAAGAAGCTACATCAGTGTCCTTGACTGCAGAGGGGATACAGGAAGCGTGGTGTTGACGCTGGCCAAAACATAAATCTGTGGAAACGGTAAAAGTGTAACATCCACCGGGGCAGTGGCCCAATGCCCCCGGGCCCCGCAGGTGGGTTGGGCCCCTCTTCTGCATTACACGGTAAAGAGGACTGGTTGTGGGAGGTGCTGTTGCTGTCACACTTCTCCTAATGGTGAAACTGCAGGGGAGGGGTGGAGCAGCGGCTTCAGGATGTGGTGTCGGGGGAGGCTGACCCACACAGAGCTACTTCATCATCTGGTCATGCCGTCGCTGTTTCAGTGGGCTGCTGGGACTGACGGGTTGTGGGTGGTGTGGCGTTAGGAAGGCAGCTGGAGAGCAGCAGCGGTCTGATGAGTGTGTGTCTGTTAAGGGCTGAAACACACCTTAAACACACACATACTGTAATGTGTGTGTGTGTGTGTTTGTGACACAATGGGAGCCACTCCGGCCGCAACACTCAGAGCACAGCCTTAACTTCACACAGGACTCTCACCTGAAAACAAACTGTTTGTGTCTCTAACAACAACACAATCTGACTAAACCTGCACACGTCAGGGTCCTTTTAAACATCCATCCATTCGCTTCCGCTTATCCTTTTCAGGGTCGCGGGGGGCGCTGGAGCCTATCCCAGCTGTCATAGGGCGAGAGGCGGGGTACACCCTGGACAGGTCGCCAGTCTGTCGCAGGGCTAACATACAGGGACAGACAACCATTCGCACTCACATTCACTCGCACATTTACACCTAGTGGCAATTTGGATTATCCAATTAACCTATCCCCACAAGCTGCATGTCTTTGGACGGTGGGAGAAAGCCGGAGTACCCGGAGAGAACCCACGCAAACACGGGGAGAACATGCAAACTCCACACAGAAAGACCCCGGCCTGATGGTGGAATTGAACTCAGGACCTTCTTGTTCTTCTTCCTTTTAAACAGTATCTGTTTATTTGGGGCATCACCTGGTGATGCCACAGGTTAATTAGCATATCTCACGTACACACGTGTGTGTGTGTGACTTGATCCAAGTGCTGCGGATCAGCAGCATCTGTGGGAGCCCACACATGAACTCTGTTACTGTCTGCTGGGAAAAGTCGGATTTGCTGACAGCCAGCTTCTGACAAATGAGCACTAAACAGTGTCGGGGCATTTGTGTGGCTGCAGCGAGTCGAGCTTCCTGTGCAGAGAAAAAACCCAACTGTGCTGCCAAATGAATTAAATCTGGAGTCAGTGCTGATTACAACAATGATACGCTGCTTTGTATGTGACTTACTGCAGTTATGGCTCACAACAAGCTACGTGCATGAGATTCATCGGTATTTGAGTTTGATACGAGCTCAAATTTGTTCCTTTATCAGAAAACTGAATAATATCATGGTTCACTTCCACTGCTATTAAATTCACTGATATTTGAATTGAGTCTGGTGCAGATCCAGGTTTCTCATTTGTGATCAATAAGAAAATATGTCAGATTCATGATCATGTTATTGATCAGTTTTCACATGAATCTGATCACTACAATAAACAGCATCAACAAACTGATATTAAATTAGCTTGTATTTGAACGGAGTCTTTATTGATTGATCAGAGAACATATGAAATGTTAGTGAGGTCGGTTTTCATGCAAAGTGATTTAAATGAGCAGGTTTTGACTGGAGTTTGGTGTGTTGATACTTCTGTCTTCTGGATTTGAAGAGTTATCAGTGCAAATGCACACACAAACACTCACACACACACACACACACACACACACACACACACACACACACACTGTGAAGGAAGGTGAATAAATGGCGCTGAGCTACAATCTGTTTCACAGATGACTCTCTCACACCTGTGTGTATTTGTGTGTCTGTGTGTGTGTGTGTGTGTTTTTCATGGCTGGTTAGGGACCTGGGATGGCATTATGTCATCAAGCGTCCTCACAGAGATAGAACGACAAACGTGTGTGCTCTGGCATCCAGACGGTGCCTGATGACTCATAGCAGCACTGATCAATTACAACCACAGATCAATAATCATTACTGCCCTGTGTGTGTGTGTGTGTGTGTGTGTGTGTGTGTGTGTGAGTGTGTAATGAAATGATGCTCCATCAATATCATCAGTGTCCAGATTATGCAACTATTACTGACTGCCGTTACTCTCTGCTACTGTCCAATAAAACTGTGTGTCTGAGAGTGAGTGTGCTGATGTCATAGGAGCATTGATCTGTTTCTTGTCACTTTTTGGAGAAAGACCCTTTAAAGTAAAACAACTTTCTGTGAAGTGAATATGAGTTATATGACCCCCTATGAGCAAGCACTTTGGCGACAGTGGGAAGGAAAAACTCCCTTTTAACAGGAAGAAACTTCCAGCAGAACCAGGCTCAGGGAGGGGCGGGGCCATCTGCTGTGACCAGTTGGGGTGAGAGAAGGAAGACAGGATAAAGACATGCTGTGGAAGAGAGACAGAGATTAATAACAGATATGATTCGATGCAGAGAGGTCTATTAACACATAGTGAGTGAAGAAGAAACACCCAGTGCATCATGGGAATCCCCCAGTAGCCTACACCTATTGCAGCATAACTAAGGACAGCTAATAAAGGAGAAATATGCTCTCTCTTTCTAGTCTAAGGATCAGGAGTCCTGATCAGACCTGCACACTGTTAGACCTCTGCCTCACCACCACATATTTTAATAAATACAACGAGGGATATTACAGCCAGAAACACAGCTGTGCCATGGCCTCCCCGGTGTCACCTACTGTAGCCAACCTTCACATGGAGGAAGTGGAAAGAAAGGCTCTTGGCTCTTTAGTTCACCAGGGAGACACAAAGGGCAAGTTTGCCATTCCTGGACTGCGCTGTGCGCATTGAAAACAATTGCAACCTCATCTCCGTTTACCGGAAGCCCACACACACGGACCAGTACCTCCTCTTTGTCTCCCATCACCCTCTGGAACACAAACTTGGAGTAATCAGGACCCTACACCACCGGGCAGAACATGTTCCCTCTAAGCCTGAAGGGAAAAAGAAGAAACGCACGTGTAAAGGAAGCTCTGAAAAAATGGTTTTCCAAGTAGTCAAAACTCCTAAACACAAACTTAACAACGTGGTGTATGCTGTACAGTGCAGCCAGGAATGCCCAGACCTCTACACTGGAGAGACCAAAAAGCCACTTCACAAACGCATGGCACAGCATAGAAGAGCCACCTCCACAGGACAAGACTCAGCGGTCCATCTGCATCTAAAGGATAAAGGTCACTGTTTCAAGGATGCCAATGTTCACATATTGGACAGAGAGGACAGATGGTTTGAAAGAGGAGTGAAAGAAGCCATTTACATCCACTGTGAGCGACCATCTTTGAACAGGGGGCGGGGCTTATGACACCAACTGTCTGCCATCTATAATCCAGTTTTGAGATCCTTCCCAGACGCCTTAACGCCCACTCACACCCTGGGCCATCTGACCTCACAGGGAAGGATCCCTGGGCCATCTGCCCCACCCTATCATGTGATTACATGATAGGGTGGGGCTAGGGTGGAGCTCACCCGAAATCCTGGCTGATTGTGAACTACACCCGTTTTCACACCTTGGCTCATGTGATTAGGTAGAGGATCAATAGGGGGTCCATGACCCTCTTGGGGGGACACTCCCACAGGGCTTAAATCTGGGAGGAAATGGTGGAGCAAAAGCTTCTCTGATGAGAGATGAAACATCTTCAAGAAACTTAACGCTTTTCTTTCTGAGCACCTTACACTATGATGACCTGGATGATTGAGAACCTTCACAGACTCTCTTTCTAGTCCCTGTCAGGACTCTTGCTGCAGCATTTTGGATTAACTGAAGGCTTTTCAGGGAGTTTTTAGGACATCCTGATAATAATGAATTACAGTAGTCCAGCCTGGAAGTAATAAATGCATAAACTAGTTTTTCAGCATCACTCTGAGACAGGATATTTCTAACTTTAGAGATGTTGCGCAAATGGAAGAAAGCAGTCTTACATATTTGTTTAATATGTGCGTTGAAGGACATGTCCTGGTCAAAAATGACTCCAAGGTTCCTCACAGTGTTACTGGAGGCCAAGGTAATGCCATCCAGAGTAAGAATCTGCTTAGATACCATATTTCCTTTTCATCTTTGGAGATTTCAATCATGTTTCCTTGTCCTCAACGCTCCCTACTTTCACTCAGTATGTGGATTGTTTTACCAGGGAAAACAAAAGACTGGACCTGCTGTATGCAAATACTAAGGATGCATATACATCATCACCCCTCCCCCCACTGGGTCGCTCAGACCATAACCTGTTCCATCTGGTTCCCTCATACATACCTTTGGTGTGTAAACAACCCCCCACCACAAGGTATGTGAGAGCATGGTCTGAAGAGGTGAGCATGGCACTGAAAGACTGCTTCCAAACTACAGACTGGGAGGTGCTATGTAGTCAACATGGGGAGGATATCGACACACTAACCACCTGCATAACAGACTATATCAACTTCTGCGTGGACAACACTGTACCGACCAGGAAAGTACGGTGTTACTCCAACAACAAGCCATGGCTGACTCCAGATCTGAGGACCCTGCTGGAGCAGAAAAGGAGGCCTTTCAGATCTGGAAACAGAGAGAAAATGAGGAGAGTCCAGAAGGAGCTAAGGAGAGAGATAAGGAGGGGAAAAGACAGCTACAGGAGGAAGCTGGAGGAGCAGCTCGAGCAGAGCAACACCAGAGGTGTGTGGAGAGGACTGAACACCATCGCTGGACCGAGCACTTTGAGCGGAGGAGGTCCAGAGTCTGGAGACCAGGTTTGGGCTAACAGATTGAACCAGTTTTTTAACAGGTTTGATTCAGAAGCCCTTCTCTCCCCCATCCACCAGAGCTCTTCACACCTCCTTCACACCTCACCTGCCCCCCTTTTCCTTTTCCTTCAACGACTCTACTGCCTCCTCCCTCCACGCCAGTCATCAGGAGACACCTACCCACACCCTACACTGCAGCCTCTCTGATAGGTTCATAGCATAAACCTATTCGCTGGAACGTTCAAGACAATTCAACTACACAGCAAAAGCATTGAACACCAAGCAGAGCTCTTTATGATTCTCGTATACGAGGGAGACCAACTGGACAAACGCCATTCCTTCGTTTGACCCCAGTTGCTCTCGTCCGCTCCCCCGTAACACTAATCTTTTATTGAAGTCACATGAATATGCATAGGTTCTTTAACATATGATGTCTTACATAGGTATACACGTGAACAAAGAGTACTGTCTGTGTGTGTGTAAGTATGCGTGTGTGTGTGTGTGTGTGTGGGGTCAGTTTGTGACCCCATAAACGACTTCCCTAAACCTGCTGGTCTGGAAGTCCAGCAGTTTATCTAAACAAAAGGCACTTATACTTAAACAGATATACGTGTTTGCTATACCATATATCAGTAAGAGCAGATATAACCTCTCTCCTTTTCTTAAGTTGTGTGTGCATGCCAGAGTGCTCTGGGAGGCACACAGAGTCTCCACAGACTACTAAGGATCAAACCTCTACCAACATGACATTGATTATAAAACTCTAAACATATATGAGTAGATATTTCTAAGCATAAATGACAATCAACAATACAACTCTAACATTCTCCATCACAACTGACCAGGTGTGAAGTCAGCTGAGGAAGTTGAAAACCAGGAAGGCCACGGGTCCGGATGGAATCAGCTCCAGACTATTGAGGGACTGTGCAGATCACCTCTGTGAGGTTATCACATACATGTTTAACCTCAGTCTCAGCCTGGAGAGGGTCCCCATTCTGTGGAAGACCTGCTTGGTGCCAGTCCCAAAGACAACGCATCCCAAGGAGCCGAACCACTTCAGACCCGTTGCCCTGACTTCACACCTGATCAAGACCATGGAGAGGATCATACTACACCACCTTCGCCCACTAGTCGGGAGAGATGCAGTTTGCCTACCTGCCGAACATCAGGGTGGATGACGCGGTCACCTACCTGCTGCATCGGGCCTTCTCTCATCTGGAGAGCACCAGTGCTAAGGGAGAAGATGCAGGGAGCGGGAGTGGACCATCAGCTGTCCTCGTGGATTATTGACTACCTCACCAGTAGACCCCAGTATGTGAGGCTGCAGGACTGTGTGTCTGAGGTGGTAGTCTGTAGCACGGGGGCCCCACAAGGAACAGTACTCACCCCTTTCCTCTTCACCCTGTACACTGCAGACTTCAGTTATAACACGGACACTTGCCATCTCCAGAAGTTCTCAGGCGACAACGCCATTGTGGGTCGGGTGTCGGAGGGAAACAGCTGGCACGAACAGAACCAACTTCGCATCAATGCCAGCAAAAAGAAGGAGCTGGTGACTGACATCAGCAAGAAGCCACCTCCTATTACACCAGTGAACATCCAGGGTTTGGAGATTGAAACGGTGGAGGAGTACAAACACCTGGGTGTTCACCTCAATAACAAACTGGACTGGTCCACAAACACAAATGCACTCTACAAAAAGGGTCTAAGTCGTCTCCACCTGCTACGGCGGCTGAGACCCTTCGGGGTGAACAGGACACTCCTAAGGATGTTTTACGACACCGTGGTGGCGTCTGCTATTTTCTATGCTGTGGTCTGCTGGAGTGGTGGAATGGCAGAGAGGGACGGGGAGAAACTCAACAGACTGGTCACCCCTGTCCTGGACTGTCCGCTGAAGTCCATCGAGCAGGTTGGGGAGGAGAGGATGTTGTCTAAGCTAACATCCATCATGGACAACACCTCCCACCCCCTGCATGAGACAGGGGGTGGGAGCTCCGTGACAGCTCGGACTTTTCCTTTCTCTCCCTCCCTCGCTCACAGACACATAACGTGTATGGCAGTCCATTCTCCCTGCAGCACGGACTACACTGCCCATGAGGCTACATTCTTTAGAGCTATGCCTGTAGCATTCTGCCTATTAGCTTAGCACAACAACAACAACAAAAAGGCGCTCTCTCACCCAAGAAACACGCAGAGAGAGAGCGCGTCACCCTGTAATCATGGCAACCGTAACGCTGCCGCCTGGAACAACAGAACAGCTGTCAAACAAAACCCAAACAGTCCTGACCCGCGACAATATGAAACAGGGAAGTACCGCCGTGTAATCCATTTATTTCAACAAAGTAACTGTATTCTGAATACCACCGTTTTAAACGGTAACTGTAACAGAATACAGTTACTCATATTTTGTATTCTGAATACGTAACGGCGGTACATGTATTCCGTTACTCCCCAACACTGTCAGCATAGCAGTGAAAATTTATGCTATGTCTTCTAATGATGCTGCCTAAGGGAAGCATGTATAATGTAAACAGAACTGGTCCTAGCACCGAACCCTGTGGAACAACATAATTGACCTCAGTGTGTGAAGAGGACTCTCCATTTACATGTACAAATTGGAGTCTATTAGATAGATATGATACAAACCTGCAAGACTGCAGAGTCCTGGCCTGATGAGGTAGCTCTTCTGTGTTGTAGCCAGAGGTTTTTTGGTTTCCCCGATGTATAAATCCTGCCAATCCTCCTGGCACTTAACAGCGTACACTATGTTACTCTGTTTGTGTCAGGGGACCCGATCCTTGGGGTGAACCAGTTTTTGGGGTTTAAAAGCCAGAGACGCGGTGTTTAGAAAAAATGTGTCTCAGCTGTTCCGATATTCCTGACACGTACAGGATCACTACAGGTTTTCTCTTAGGCAGCGGTTGTCCTTCTCTCCTGGATCGACTGGAGCTTTCTTTAGGAGCCTTTCCAGCTTTGACAAAAGTCCAGCTGGGATAACCACATTTACTCAGGGCCTTCTTGATGTGATGTTCTTCTGCTTCCCTGGCTGCTGTGTCAGTGGGGATGGTGTTCGCTCTGTGTTGTAGCGTCCTGATGACACCCAGTTTGTGCTCCAGTGGATGATGAGAGTCAAACCTTAAACACTGATCCGTATGCGTAGGTTTACGGTACACATCAGCTTTTAGATGTCCCCCATTACTGATGGAAATCTCACAGTCTAAGAAGGCTAACCTGCCACTTTTCATATCCTCCCTGGTGAACTTGATGTGTCGGTCCACCGAGTTAATGTAATCCATGAAATGTGGTCCTGAGATTTGATTTTCACCCAGGTGTCATCCACATACCTGAACCAATGACTTGGTGGTGTTCCAGGGTAGGATAACAAATCCTTGTTTACTCAAAATCCTGCTCCTCACATACAAGGTCTTAAATAATCAGGCCCCATCTTATCTTAATGACCTTGTAGTACCATATCACCCTATTAGAGCACTTCGCTCTCACTCTGCAGGCCTACTTGCTGTTCCTAGAGTATTTAAAAGTAGAATGGGAGGCAGAGCCTTCAGTTTTCAGGCCCCTCTTCTGTGGAACCAGCTTCCAGTTTGGATTCGGGAGACAGACACTATCTCTACTTTCAAGATTAGGCTTCAAACTTTCCTTTTTGCTAAAGCATATAGTTAGGGCTGGACCAGGTGACCCTGAATCCTCCCTTAGTTATGCTGCAATAGACGTAGGCTGCCGGGGATTCCCATGATGCATTGAGTTTTTCCTTTCCAGTCACCTTTCTCACTCACTATGTGTTAATAGACCTCTCTGCATCGAATCATATCTGTTATTAATCTCTGTCTCTCTTCCACAGCATGTCTTTATCCTGTTTTCCTTCTTTCACCCCAACCGGTCGCAGCAGGTGGCCCCGCCCCTCCCTGAGCCTGGTTCTGCCGGAGGTTTCTTCCTGTTAAAAGGGAGTTTTTCCTTCCCACTGTCGCCAAAGTGCTTGCTCATAGGGGGTCATATGATTGTTGGGGTTTTCTCTGTATGTATTATTGTGTGATCTACTGTACAATATAAAGCGCCTTGAGGCGACTTCTGTTGTGATTTGGCGCTATATAAATAAAATTGAATTGAATTGAATTGAATTGAAGATTGGGGAAACCTGCAGTCAGCTGAGACTGAAGAAGTCACTTGGATTAGTGACGAAACGTTTCTCCCACTGAAATCGTCCAGATGAACAGAATCAACCTTTGGAGACCTTCTTCTGTCGCTTTGAGAAAAGCTACTCTGTGTTTTTATTTTCTATCAGAGGAAGGTTTAAACAGCAGATGCTTTAAAGCAGTGCAGTCATCAAGGTGACCAAAAATAGGAAATCTTTATTTACGGTGCTATAAATAAGAAAAATACAACAGCAAATGTTTCCCAGCTTTCAACAGCAGCAACGCAACCACTGTATGTGTTTCCTAATGAGGAAAAGTGATTGTTGCCACAGCGATGCCCGACAGCTCGTCGATAAGCCATCTCAGCAGGTGGACGGCCGAGAGACCGTCACCGCCACAGAGAGCAAGGAGGAGGATGGGGCCCAACATGCAGATGTTCTCTTAGGTCCAGCTGTGCTTCACACTGCAGGCTGATCGTGGTGCTAATCATCGACACAAAGTCGTATCAGTGTGCGCAGACGTGGCAGCAGCACTCACTGGGCTCAAGAAAACAAGGGTAATGGAGGATAATGGCACAAACTCTCTGTGAAGTGAGTGGTTACAACAATTCATAATAGACTGAGCCTTCCCCACATGCTTCTTATAAATGGCTAAAAGCCTGTCTTGCAAACACCCTGAGAGTTTTCTGGCAGTTTCTACCAGACGTTCCAGCCAATTCGTGTTCTTCAGAGTCATGTTACCAAACCAAGCAACGTTTTAGACGAGACATTACAAGTTCTAATTTCCTTCAAAAAGAACAGACTGTACTGAATGTTTTGGTGCTGGCCTCAGTGTGAGGCTCAAAGCACAGTTTATGGAACAACGCCTAAATACCTGTCCACAGTCTGACTGTCTGCAGCGTTAAAGACAGCAGGTGGGGAACTATGACTTCCTGAAATCAATAATCATGTCCAGGTTTGAGAAGGTTTGTTTTTACAGACGAAAATAAGTCAGCTATTGAATAAAATCACTGTCAGGTTAATTCTAATGCACAGTATGCATCATCAGAACTGTTACAGTATGAACTGTGGCTAATGAGACATAGAGGTTAGAGGGTTTGTGCCTTGAACAGTCACACTTGCTTCAGTTTCATGAACTTTTCTTCAGGTTATCTGAGCCCTGCCTTCTCAGATCTGAATGTTTCCTTGTGTTTTTGTCACTCCCTCTGTTTGCAGATAATGACTTTGAATTCAGCTATTGGACCTGTTTATCCGTCTGCACATACACTTCATCTCACTTTATTTCAGCGCTGTAATTACTTTCTCTGTTTCTCATCTCCCTCCTGATGAAATTTGTCTCTCTGATAGCAGGAAGTGTTGCGCTGTCACTGCCCCTCTTCATATTTCAGGTTGATTGTGATTCTCTTGGATTAAACGCTGTTTTTGGGACCTGCACAGATTGAATCTGTCATCCAGTCTGGTGCTCCGTCTCAGCCACACCCGGCCCCCTCCACATCGAGTCCCTCTGTGCCCAGAACAGAGAAACTGTTTCTAATCCAACAGGTTTATTCAGTATGTGGGAAACCTGCTCTTACCGCCTATTTCTGCTCGTTTTCCATCTTTTACATTTTTTTATGTCTTTGAGGTCATCCTGCATCTCATGTTTTTCCTTTGTGTGAGAATGGGTCGTCTCCACATCCTTATTGTGTCTTTCTGTGTACAGTCCTGTGTTTTTGTGCTTGTTTGTTCATGTTTACTTTCTGCATTTCATGTCTGTGTGTTCTCTTACTTTACTGTTTTCCTCTTTACTGTTGGAGTGCGTCTCTAAGCTCTCTGTAACCCCTCCGTAATGTCTCTGTGACCCACCTGCATCTCCTCATTTTTTGGCTAATCTGTTAATGTCTCCCGTGAAAGGTGAGGAGGACCCAATAAAGAGAATTGCACTGAATCAGAATCAGTGCAAGTATAAAAATCTGTCCTGTTTCTGTGTCCATTTTTTTCTGAGTCTATTTCTGTGCGTCTGTTGTCTCAGAACTGTAATTAAATATAGATCTCACACATGGATCAGTTCATCTAAATATAAATGAAGTTAAAACAGGACGGTGTGGATATAAATATTCTGACAGCTCCTCTGTTCTGCCTCTGTCTCAGGTTGGTACTGAGCATGTGCAGTCCACACTCGGACTGTTTTTGGATGAAACACGTCGACAGATTTGGCGTCAGCATGGCTCACAGTCTGTTTTAACACTTTTGCTTCTGATGGTGTGAAAAACATTTTCATGCTGCACTTTCTTTAAACTTGTGATGGGAAGAGCTTCACACGTCAATCACAGCCTTTCATATGAAGTAAGCTCGACGGCGGTGTTGAGATTCAGACTCAGATCAGCTGATAAACATGTGAGCAAGAGGACAATCAGTTCAGTCCCAGAAACAGCTGATTCACTCTGAGCCTGGAGACGTCTTCACCATCACCGTGGCTTCAGCCAACTCCAACTCTTTGTCCCTTTGTGTCTTTGTCTTTTTGTTAGTGCTGTCAGTGTTAATCTTGTTAAAATGACGTTAACGCCATAACCGCATTAACGCGACAAATCACCATTAGGGAGTTAGCTCGGATCGCCCTGTGCTTGGAGCTGCGGGGCATCAACGTGTTAGCACGGTTAGCTCGTTAATGCAGCCCCACGCACGGGGCGGTCCGTAAATCCGAGATTAACGCTGACAGCACTACTTTTTGTCCCTTTGTGTCTTTCTCTCTTTTTCTTTTTGTATCTTTGTTCCTTTGTGTCTTTGTCTTTTTGTCTCTTTGTGTCTCTGTCTCATGTCAGCTCCTCCCTTTTCCTTGCTGTCACATTACGCCCCTCAGACTTTGCAGTGAAGTGTTTATTAAAGTCATGATTCTGTGACCTTTCCAACAAAACGAAATGCACAAAAATGTGCTTACCGTGTAAAAAAATATCACAATTACTTACAAATGCCAAGAAATGAATAGCAGTCACCCAAACTGATATACTTTATGGATTTCAGAGCAGCAGACATCTGCGGGCGTGTTTCTGCTCAGCCTTTAAAAATCCATCTCTTTGTGTTTGTATCTGAGTGAAACTTAAAAAGTGTTTTTTAAAAAGTCAAAAGTTTCACAGCTGCTGGTTAAAAATGTGTCTTTGGTGGTTTGGCAGCCACACAATGTTCACATTTGATTTAACTAGCAATAAAAGGACTGCTTCTTATGCTTATCTGAGCACTCAATACAGCTTGCCACGTTCACCCACTCATACAAGCACGTTTTCTGTGCTTTGTAGCTAACATTCACACACATGCATCAGAGAGCAGTCTGATGTAACATCTTAGCCAAGACATGGTGACTGGAGCAGACAGGAATCGAACCACCAACCTGCTGATTTGCAGATAACCTGCTCTTACACTAACAAGGTGCCCTGATGATGTGTCATGATCTCCCATCACACTTTCAAATCATAGCTGAGGTGAAGTGTGACCTTTGACCTTCAGTCCTGTGTTGTTTAGCTTCTGCTGTGATTGGTGCAGTTTAACTCTTTTGACACAATGTCACGGCTTCTCCACAAAGGTCAAAAAGGTCACAATGGTCATAAAGGTCATTTGACCCATCACTGCTGGGGTGGCTGTTCCAGTCCAGTTCTTCTGATCAGGTGTGTTGGTATCAGAGATGGGTGTGACTTCCTGTCCCCAGGTGATCAGTGTTCAATTAGTTTTATATGAGTAAGTGTATAAGTAAATAACTTACTCCTGCAGACATTCAGGAACTCTGTGCTGATGATGTAGTGATGATGTCACAGAGGCGTGGCTCTGATTCTGAGCACAGACCAGTTTCACTAAATGATGATTTTTAGGTATTAAATAGAGTTTCAGGTCTTTCTGTGTGCGAACGTTTGTGAATCTCTGTGAATTTATTTTAGATGCAAACTTCCTGTTCCCACAACGATCAGCTGATCAGAGCTCAGCTGACACCTTCATGATGAGTTTCTGGTCTCAGGTCCAACTGAATAAACCACAAAGGTCGAAGACTACGCTCCCATCAGAGTCACAAAGGAGCAGGAAGTGGGGTCACTACCCTATGAGCCTCTTAGTTTTTTTGCAATGATGGCAAAAGGATGATAGCCATTGTTTTTATACAGTCTATGGTTTACATCAGTGAGTCAAAGCCTCCCCTGGTGGCCATTGAAGGCACTGCAGGAAGGTCTGTTGGTATGTGTAACATATACTTTTTCCTTCTTTGACTAGTTGTTGATCCTCAGCTTGTTGCGTCTCGTCGTTAGCTTGAAACTTAATTTGGAGGTAAAGCTGCGAATGAAAGGAAACGCTTCTTTTTCCGCTCGCGCGATGATCACCGGCACGTCTGAATGTTTGGGTCACAGAAGGTGTGAAGTTTAGAAATGGGCGGGTTTGAAACATTTGCCTAACAGGCCGACGGCTGTGTCTGTGATCAGTGTCTGTGATCAGTCAGGTCTGCTGCCATTAACTCAAACAGAGCTGCAAACGAGGGCGAGAGAGCAGCACCCACCTGTAGCTGCCATTATAAAGGCACAGTCAAAAGACCACAGACGCACACACACACACACACACACCCCTCTGCTCTCCACTTTCCAGGTCTGTGGGTCTGAATGGTCTTGGGGATCAAACCTGACCATGGTGGGCTCCTCGGGGGTCCCGGCCCCTCGAGGTGAAACCTTAAACTAAACATATGAAATGGTTGCTATCACACGGAGACATCGTTGCTACGATGTCACAGAAATTAGAAGCTGATGTTTTGTGCCGATGGAAACGACACGGCGAGGTCTACGACACAGCTCACCTCGCTGCACCACACTGAACCCTGCTGCTCTGCACCCACAGGATGCCTGACAGGCACGATTCAGGTAGAATGAGATTGACAGGAAGTTGGACTCACCCTGCAGCGGCAGCAGGTGATGTCGGCACTCTCTTGCTCGGCGGCAGCAGGTTTGGCATCGGGGTCACTGCCTGCACTGAACAGACACTTTCCTGCATGAACAAGTTGTCGCCATCCTCTTGTTGCACTCCGAGACGCAGACGGCAGAATGCGGCCGTCTGATTGGATGCCTGATGTCTTTATTTTGCTTTTTGGGTTTTATTCCGGTGGCAAGGAGAGGAAAGTGTCTTTCTTCTTCTCTCGTCTCTGCTGCTCTGCACGCGCCGCGCCTTCTCTCCCCTCTGCCTGCCTGCCTCTCACAACAACTGCGAGGAGGAGGAGGATGCTGACTGGCGCTGGCTGTGTCTCGTTGCCCATGGCAACCCGTTGCTATAGCAATGGACCCGAGCTCATTGGGAGACGGAGCTGACGATGGAGACTGGGGGAGACCTACAGAGGGTCGGAGAGGAGCCGGGTTTGTTTACATTTTAGTTCAGACTCTGTTAACGACCTGCGAGCTCAGGCAGTCTGACACAGAGAGTCCGCTCAGGCTGAACCCATCAGTGGGAGCAGGAGGACGGTTAAAGGGTCTCTTATGGGCGGAGACTAACGCCACCATGTGACAGGAAGAAGACACTGGAAACAGACTTCAACTGAGCAAACTTCTGCTGTGACACGTCCACAGCTCAAAGTCCCTCACTGACCTGCTGCTGTAGTCTGGAAACGTCCTGATGTTCACTCTCAGCCACCAATGAGCTGCAGCCACGCCACGTGACGACCTTTGAACTCTGAGCTTACTGACATCCTGTTAGCACGGCTCTCCTGGATCCATCTCTGCCTGCCTCTGGCTCATGCTCACTCACACACACACACAGATGAGACAAACTTTCTGCTCTCTGTACTCAAAGAGTGCACAGCTGAAGAACCTTTAACTCGTGAACGCCCTCTGGTGGAGGAACGCTGCAATCACACTTAAACATCCAATCACTGTGCAGCATTTCTCTGTCAGTAATCAGCTGACTGTAATGGGTGGAACACACAGACACACAAAGCTAACCCAGGATCTAAGCCTTAACCTCCCACACCTGCTGCACATGCACTCAGGTAATCAGCAATGACACAGAAGCGCCACCCGGTGGTCTGAGATGGAAACTCAAACCAGATCTCTTAATCTGCTAGAGCAGACATGCTCACTAAACTCTGTCCCCAGCTGAAGCAGTGTGAGCGTGCTCAGAAAACACAGTTCTGTGGTGATGATCGACCGTTTAAACCTGCCAGACACTTCCTGTTTAGCTGTCCGGGTTCACCGTACTTGGATGCAGTGCTGTCACCATCAGCTCTGACCACACACGTGTGTGCACGCCCCCTGCTGAGCCTTGATGATATCATAGAGCGTAACTTCTGCAACTGAGGTGTTCTCAGGAATGACTCAAACACATGAGGGCGGGCGCCGGTTTGTGGAGCCGCCATGATGTCTCACTATGTTTGGCTAAAGTGGATGGACATCGCCCTTCCATATGTGGCTAAGGACAGGAAACATACGTGTTTCAGGTCCTGGAGGGACATTTGGATTCATGTCAGCACCTTCAGACTGAAGCAATGAAGGATCATACCTGTTACATCATCAGGGAAAGGCTCAGCGCCGCCACCATCTTTACAAAACCTCCTCCTCACCTCAAGCTTCTTCTCCTGAGCTGAAGTCAGCGCTCCAACATGAAAATGTGCTCATTCATTCATTGTCACAGTTGCTGATGCAAACGGTTTTATTCATAGACATGTTCCAGACACAACATCATGTCATGCAGCTCAGCATGTTTATTTATTAATAAGGGTTCAGGTGTGTCAGGGAGAGAGCTGCAGTAGGTGCCGGCCAATCATCATACAGCACAGCTGAAGTGTTCAAGTTTTCTTTATTTGGTGAGGACAAATCCTCAGAAAAGACAAAACACTAATAATTCGTTTGGCAGGAAACAGAGAATGTTAATAATAATATTAAAGAGGAAAAAGTTGTTTTTTAAACAATGACTGTAGCAAATAGCTGCACGGAGCTCCTCACTGTGAGCAGCCGATTGGCTTCAACTTTCGCCGACACGCTTGCCGCCTCACTCATATAGCGTTCTGTTTACACAGAGGCCGTCAGCTGACCTGGAGTCAGTCTGTGTGTCGAGGCGGGCTGAGCGGCAGCTTCAGCGCTCGGTTCAGCCTCACGGAGGTTTCAGTCATCACCACGAGCAGTGCAGCACATCAGGTTTAGTCCAATCATCTGTGACGCAGATGACCACACACACACAGGGAGTTTCAGTGTTCACAGGTTGGTTTGAGCATGAAGTGCAGTTTCTGCTTTCTTCCACCAGGTGGCAGCGCTGACTCAGTCTGAGCCTCTCCCTCTACAGAGGGGAGAGGTATAACAGAAACAATGACAGCAGCACACATCAGGTTAGAGAGTGTGGAGGAGAGGGTGGAGGAGAGGGTGGGGGACTTGTGATGGCTGTGGTTGCAGTCAGCCTGATTGGGAGTAAGTAACTAAGTAAAAGTAAAATTATAGCACATTTCACAGACAAAAATCACAAGGTGCTTCACAATAAAACCAGAAATACAAATAAAATAATATTAAACAATGAAAAACTTAATCAAAAGCTTGTATAAAAATTTATTCAGCTGCTTTTTAAAGGAGTCAGTGGAGTCTGGACAGCGTAAAGACAACGGCAGGGAGTCCCACAGCCTTGGTGCCTGAAGAGCCCGATCCCCACGTGTTTTGAACCTAGTACATGGGAGCAACAGTGACCTCTGACCTGACGACCTAAGTGCTCGGAATGAAGCACGAGGTTTCAACAGGTCACAGATATACTGGGGAGCTTCATCGTGAACAACTCTAAAAGTTACAACTCAAATTTTAAAATGAACCCTAAAATTTACTGGCAACCAATGAAGAGAAGCCAAAACTGGAGTAATGTGTGACCTCTTGTGCCAGTTAAGTCTTGCCGCGGCATTCTGTACAGACTGAAGGCAATCCAGAGCTGATTTGTTGAGACAAGTAAAAAGACCGTTACAATAATCCAAACGAGAAGAGATAAAAGCATGAATCATCATCTCAAGTTCTGCCTTTGACACCAGCAGTCTGAGTTTAGAAATGTTTCTTAGATGATAAAACAGTTCCGGACAAGTTGTCTAGAGTGTTTCTCAAGAGACATTGAACTGTCAAATATAACACCTAAGTTTCTGAGACTCGACTGAAATGAAGGGTCTAAAAAACTGATATGCTGCTTAATTTCTGAGAGCATGTGATCAGGTGCAATAATCAAGGTTTCTGTTTTATCTGCATTTAACTGGAGGAAATTGTCATTTAACCATTGTTTGATTTCTGACAGACAATTATTTAAACACAACAATTTATAAAACTCAGAAGCTTTGAAAGAACAGTATAACTGAATGTCATCAGCATAGAGATGATAAGAGATATTATTGTAGCGTCTGATCATTTGGCCTAGAGGGAGTATATACAGCAAAAAGAGAATCGGACCTAAAACAGATCCTTGAGGTGCCCCAGAAGGCAGAACTGATGTTTCAGACAACACATGATTGATACAGACAGTAAAGGATCTCTCAGACAGATACGACATAAACCATTTTAAAACAACACCAGTAATCCCAAACAAGTCCTTCAGCCTATTCATCATGATGCTGTGATCAACAGTATCAAAAGCAGAGCTGAGATTCAACAGAACCAGAACGGTGTACTCTCCAGAGTCTGCTGCCATCAACATGTCACTAGACACTTTAAGCAAAGCGGTTTCAGTGGAGTGCAATTTGCGGAAACCAGACTGGAAAATGTCCAGAACATTGTTCTTCTCCAAAAAGTTGTTAAGTTGTTCTGCAACTGTGTTTTTCCAAGATCTTTGACACCAATGGTAATTTTGATATTGGCCTGTAACTGCTTGGAAGAGATGGGTCCAAATTTGGTTTCTTTAATATTAGTTCAACAATAGCTTGTTTAAAATAGCTGGGAACTGAGCCAGTAGAGTATTAGACACAGGGGCCAATAGAGTCAAACACACTAATGAAAAATGGTGGAGGAAGTACATCAAGGTGGCTTGAAGTCAGTTTCATCTGACCAAGCAGAGCACTGATGTCCTGTAAGGTAACAGGAGTAAAAGAGGACCAGGTGTCAGAGGTAAGCAACGTGTCAGTGTGATACTGGGAGGATGATGGAGAAATATTAGACCTGATGGCAGCGATCTTATTAACAAAACAATCAGATTTAGTGTAGAGGAACATCAAGTGAGACAATGTTCTTTATTGTATCAAACAACACTTTGGGATTGTTCTTTTTTGAAGCTATTAGATTGGCAAAATATTCAGTTCTGGCATTTTTTTATCATGTCTTTAGTGAGAAAATTGATTCCTTGAGATGTACCCTATGGACCTCAAGCTTGGAAGCCTTCCATGAACATTCTAATTTGCAACAATATCTCCTAAAATTTCAAATATTTTCATTTATCCAGGGACAAAAGTTTGAAGAATGGACAACATTTTATTTCAGAGATGCCACCGTATCTAAAATAGATTTACATTGATTGTTAAAAGACAAAATAAGTGAATCCATATCATTATGAGCCATGGGAGGGTCAAACATGGCAGAGAACCTTCCAGCAGCATCCTGGTTTATAATCCGCCTTTGAATCATCAGTTTAGGAGGTGAAGGATCCATGTAAAATGACAAATTAAAGATTCAGCTATGGTCACTCACATCCTCCACACATACATCATGTATATTTAAACCCAGGGAGAAAACAAGGTCCAGTGTGTGGCCCTTTGTATGAGTGTGGCCAGAAACATGCTGCTTAAAGTTAAAAGACTCAGTGATAGTGATGAGCTCAGCAGCAGTGTTACAGGAAGCGTCATCAATATGAAGGTTGAAGTCTCCCAATATTACAACCTTCTCCAGTTTAATGATCGAAGTCAGAAGGTCGTTAAATTCAGTTAGAAAGACCCCAGCAGGTCCAGGAGATTAAAATACAGTAAAAGGTTTTCAGAGAACCGACCTTCATCATCTGTGACTCAAATGAAGAAAAGGCGTCCGAGGTCATCAGTCTGCATGTGAGTCTGTCCTGGTAAACAGCAGCAAGTCCCAATGACGGAGCAGCCAGCCGGGCAGACTTCATTCAAGTGGACATAATCCTTATTTTGCTGCCACGTCTCAGTCTGACATATAAAATCTAGAGACTCTTTAACAAAAAGATCATTTAGAATAAATGATTTGTTCGTTATAGAGCGAAGGTTAAGCAGGGCCAAACGAATTGATGACGGTTTATTTGCAAAATCTACAGCTGACTGCAGCGGCGCTTGAATTAAACACCAGTGCACACCTGTGGACCTGCCGGGCAGGGCGGTGACTCCAGAGCTGGGAAAAACCTTGATCGAGGAGCAGACATAGCTGTCATCAGCAGAACGGAGAATAGATGACGGACACAGAGTGAGCAAACTGCTTTCGAGCCACGGGGCTCGGGTCTCGGGCGGCGGCGTAACATCCCCAGCAAACGACAGGAGAGGAACTGGCCGCAGGCACCGAGAGTCACCCCACAGCCAAGCAGCTAGCCTCCGGTACCTTCTCTGTTTCACCTGGACGCCGGCCCTCGTTCCCCTTTTTCGTCTCTTGAGGGTGGAAGTCCCGCGGGTTGTGCACAGTAGCACGCACTCAGGTGAGGGACACACCAGAGGAGGAGGAAAGGTTTTCTATAGCTGTCACAGTAGCTCTCCATTGAGTCTCTGATGTTTCACAGTGTACCCCGATCATAAATTAGAGTAGCAGAAGCAAAGTCAGAATACAAAAGAGCAAAAGTTATAGTGCAAACGACAAGTGACGACAGTGAAAAACTAGACTGTCGCCTCCAGCGAGCTGTAGCAGCAGCAAAGCCAAACAGGCGCCATCTTCAAACAAGTTTAAGATCTGACTGAAGAGTGCTGCAGGGACATCTGTCCCACACAGAGGGAGGTTCCTGCTGGCATACTGAGACATCCCATAATGGTAACTGAGTTTAGTAAATAAATGATCTGGATAACTTTCTTTAAACCGATGTTGTGATGACCCATCAGTGTGAATGACCTGCAGCACTGGTACCAGATGTTTGACTGCAGGAACGGTGCATATGTAACAGCCACATGTACCCTCAGATCCACACACCAGTTGCCTGGAAGATTTTGCTTTAATGCTCCGAGACCACATTTTAAATCCACGGAGGAAAAAATGTAAAAGTCTGAAAATGAAACATTTTTAGATCAAAAGTAAAAACTATTTAAAATAAGTGAAAAAGAAAAATCAGCGACACGCACAAAATAAGCAGATTTTCATATTTATGGCGTAAACACTGGACCGACGTGCGGATCATGTCTATACTCGGTCCATGAACAAGCCTGGACGTCGTATGATGTTCAACATTTGAACTTTGGACAGGGTACGGTGTACATTTTAGGACATCGTCAGGTCTCAGGAAAAAAGTTGTCAGGTCTCAGGAAAAAAGGTGTCAGGTATCAGTCTCACACGAAAAATTGTCAGGTCTCAGACTCAGACGGAAAAATGTCAGGTCTCAGAATCACACGAAAAAATGTCAGGTCTCAGACTCACACGAAAAATTGTCAGGTCTCAGAATCACACGAAAAATTGTCAGGTCTCAGAATCACACGAAAAAATGTCAGGTCTCAGTCTCAGATGGAGGCTGCCATCTTGCAAATTTGGAGTAGTGACTTGAGGTTGAGCGAATGTGTAACGCTCCCGCCCACACACCCGCTGGTGACCGCAAACACGCCCCCCTACACTTTTTACTTAGCCCGGCTGCTCGAGTTCTTTTGCTGGTTTACCGCGACTGACGACTCCTTTAATTAAGGTAAATACAACCATGTCACTGTTATAAAAAAAAAAGACGCACAGCTTATCATCTTATAGTTCTAAAATCACTCTGTTGTTAATTCGTTTGCTAGATTAGCCGCTAGCATACGCACTGTGTTGGAGGCTTGTTGCTAGCTAGTTAGCGATGCTACACACCTGCTACTCTAATAGTCTGTGTTATTGAAGGATTCAGCACTCCTTGGTTTTGTTATACATTTTTAGACAGCGATGAGATCATCTGCACACTCTACAGAGGCCCAGAGTTACTGTTAATATCAAAAATATAATGCTGTCCTTTGAGATTTTAACATAAGACTGTGAGTGTAATGGATCTAAAACTGTTTAAATCTTCAGAGCCCTCTACAGCCTGGTAACATGGAGACTTTAAAAACATCAGCAGAACGTTTCAGTAGTGTAGTCTAATTTGTTCTTTTCATTTAATAATAGAGTCCATATTATATCAACAGCTACATTCACCCTGGAGAGAAACTAGTGAGGGAGACCATCAGGACCAAGCTGGGTTTCCTGGGTCCAGAGGTTTGGAGAAACTTCTTCCTTTTCTTTCATCACAGCTGTCCTGTGCCAGAAGTTCTGTTGACCTACTGAGAGAGGCTTCATTTAAGAAACACCAGGAAGACTGAAGCTCATCGCATTGATCAAGCAGGACTCATGATCATCACCAGCAGCTCCCTCACAGGGAAATCTTCAGCACTCCTCCGTAGGCCCGATCCAGGAGATGGATAAACCCAGCATTTCATGAACACTGTGATGGAGACCTTTGGTTTGTGTAATGTTATAAATACTCGGATACTCCCCAGAGGCTCCAGACTTTTACATAAAGATATTATATTCAGTCCTGTAGAAAGTTATATATTTAAAAATATATGATCCTCTCTGGTTACTCTGGTATGAACAACTCTGAATCACTTTATGGTAAATAACACACTATCTGCAAAAAACTGTGAAAGAATTCCAGATGACAAGTTTGTAGTTCAACATACAAGTGACGACCTTTGACCTTCATCAGGTTTTATTTAATTGTGTTAGACAAAATCTCATATGCTCTTCATGCAGCTGAGTACATCAAGTGTTTAAAACAGAAGCTGTGCAGGTCTGAGATCAGCAGCTTTGTGAAACACCAAACTGAGGTCCTGTTAATGCTGATATATAGTGACACAGTTACAGGGACGATTAATCCTTTTGTTTTTATGTCTTTAACTTTATCAATAAAGCTGCAGCTTTCACTACAGCACATGTGATACTTTAACCTTTGTACTGTTTTCATCAGTTCATTTTGCAGTTAACATGTTGGATGATCTGTCTGCTGTCACTGGGTGGTGCTGAGGTCTGAATCTGAGGGCAGCTCCTGTAATCACAAAGAGAACAGAACCATCAAACTCAGATATAAATTTTATCCCTCAAAATTGAAATAAAGCTGATTCTTCTGTCCTCACACACTCAGGATCTGAAGTTCTTCTCTTACATTTTTTCAGTATTACAGTACACTACAGTACTTTAATCCATAGTTCCTGATTAATGAGGAGTTACTGAAGTACAAGCTTTTAAAAAAGATGTTACTGTCTTTACAGATGTGGCAAGAGACTGAAAACATGCTGTTGTTTGCACATATTTAATAATCAGCTCTGCACAGGAGCTGCAGCAGGGTGCAGCCTGTTGCTTTTACAGTATAATAATAAAAGTACAGTAACAGTAATTAGTGACTGAGCAGCCCGGGGCGTTTCTCTTGATTTCTTTAGTAAGTTC
This sequence comes from Oreochromis niloticus, assembly GCF_001858045.2. Classification (NCBI taxonomy): domain Eukaryota; kingdom Metazoa; phylum Chordata; class Actinopteri; order Cichliformes; family Cichlidae; genus Oreochromis; species Oreochromis niloticus. The sequence continues at coordinate 1,430,334 of NC_031985.2, forward strand.
ATTCACCTGCACAGATTAGCTAAACGAACCCCGACAGCCGAGTGCTCATCTTAGCTAGCTAGGTCTCAGGAGCTAAGGACGGTAGTTACGGATTAGCTTACAAAAACGTTTAACTTACCGAAAAAGTGCAGCGGGGCCTCGGGTCCTTCTGTCGGGTAGTCCAGTTTACTGAAGAACACCTCAGGCTATCAGGTTAAAACACTGGTCGTGTCCAAATTCATGGGCTGCATCCTCCTGAGGCCGCATTTGTAGACCGATTACGTCACAGCGACGCGCCGAAGGCTGTCCAAATTCGTGGACTCCTCCGAATGCAGCCGACAAATGCGTCCTCCTTTTCCCCGAATTTGAGGATGGGTCAGGTGTATCCTTCTTGGCCCACCATATCCCAGAATTCATAGCGCGGCCCAGCCAAACTCTAGTTTCCGGCAATGGCGGCCGCTACTACGTGTTAAAATTACTTTTATTAATTTTTCTGGGTCACAAAATAAACTTTTAACATATTTTCAGATGAGAAAGTAGCTGTGTAAACATCAAATATCTGCTCGGTTTATCAAGATATCGCATATTTGGAAAAGTGCTTCGACATTTTCGGAGACGCCTGCTACCCACCAGCTCGATAGCTAGCCGATAGCTCGAGGGTCACTGAAGCCACCGAGAACGGCACAACTCCCGGCACATCATTTTCAGATCACCGCGGACTCTCGCTACTCCAGTTAGATGTAGTATATAAGTATCTGAGACAACCTAAAAATGTTATTGTTGGGCTTTTTCAGTGTTTTGTTTGTTCGTGAGTAAATCGGTTTGGCTGAGATTAAAGTGATTAGATTAGATTAGATAAAATAAAACTTTATTAATCCCCCGAGTGGGTTCCTCCTTGGTTTTCACACAGCTAACTAAACGTCAAACAGAAAACTGATTAAACAGAAGTGTGAGGCGGTCGGGAATTTACGCCAGTGTCCTGTTATATTTTACATAGCAAGGAGCAGACGGCCAAGTTTATTAAACTCCACCGAGACAGCGGTGACGTTAATCAGAAGGCTAGACCGTCCAATTTCACAGCCGTTTACTTCCAGCCTACCCGACCTTCTGAGGACCCGGCCCACGTAGACCGCAAAGGCCGGGTCCTCAGGAGGATGCAGCCCATGAATTTGGACACGACAACTAGGTCGTGTTTTCGTAGCGTAAACGCTGGCCCTCCTCTCAGAGCCTACGCTCTATCTGCTATTCCCGAACAGAGATACGCAAGTTTCTCCGTGACTGCAGCTGTCACTACAGTCATTGGTGGGACGTGACAACAGCGCCACCTGCAGGAAGATTTTCTCTCTGTCTGATAGCTCGTGTTCTGAGACCTGACAATTTTTCGTGTGAGTCTGAGACCTGACAACTTTTTTCCTGAGACCTGACGATGTCCTAAAATGTACACCGTACCCGAGGTGCACGTGTTCAGTCACACGTCAGCCTGGAAGCTTCATTTCTCACTGTGATAAACAAAGGCAGCACCAGGGGGCGCTGATGGCCTTCCAGTGTTACTGTAGTATAGTGGAGATATCAAAGATCGGCACGGCTGTGGCACTGATTCAACCTTGGAGCACTACGGTCACCCCGGTGTGTCGGCCAGAAAACCACTTGAGGCCAAATTGTCCCAGAGCGGGAAAGAAGAAGGGAGCTTGAGGTTCAGTTTGCGGCACTTTATTGTCGCCACTCAATTCCTGGGGCTGTAAACACAGCAGGTGTACATAGGTGTGTATGTGTGGTTTCCTACAAAAGAAATACACAAGGGAAATAATGGATAAATAAAGAGAATAGACAAGTAAAACACTCAAATATAAACATGATCCAACATAGTTAACATAATCACATATATAGAAATAAGACAATACAATACACTTCAAACTGCTCACACTATGCAACTAAACCGCATTAGTGCGAGGTTAAGTTACCGTCAGTACACAGGAACTACTTCCGGTAGTTGTACAAAATAAAAGCTTCCCCATTATAATCAGCCGTAATGCTCTTATTGTGAAGGGCAAGCGGGAACGCGATCCTTCCGGTCAAACTACGATCGCTATTTTATTAATCCTCGTACCTAATTGTACACTACAAACTCCGCTACTTTAAGGTAAACAATCACAAGCATCACATACAACATACAGAGAAGGTTTGATAACACAGGAATGACGTTATGGACATACGAGCGACCGTACATGTGTCAACAAAGCTAAACCAGGATAAGCTAACGACATAGGTTAGCATATGAAACGAGGGTGAACTCACGCGTTGCGTGCGTGGCCTACCACTCCGACTACGGACTACATTAGCTCCTAAATGGTAAACATACTACAGTACTGACACAAACAAAGGCAAAATACAACACAGGTCAATACTCACTTGTCATTTACGCACACATAACATTCCCCAGGAATTAGTGCAACCCCTCCAGACCAACACTGCTCATCCGACATTAAACTGCCCACCTTACTAACCGGATGATGTCACTAGAAGGTGGGCTGGCCCAAACTGACAGAAGACTGAATATTAAATGAACTTATATAAACTTATAAACACCAGTAAACTATTCTATGAACTTTGGGGCCTTTTATACAGCCGCCCCCAAATGTATGTAAGACATTTGCTCATCAATAAGGCAACAAAGGTTCTAGGGTTGTGGTGAGTTCGACGCAGAGCTGTCCTCATCTTCTCCAGAGGGCAGCGCAGGGAGGACAACCAGTCTGGCAACTGGCCGAGTGTAGACTCTCCCCTTCACCTTCACGTCAGCCGACCTGATGCGTCCATCAGGGCTAGGATGAGTTTTAATCACCCTCCCCACAGGCCAGAGACCCCTGGGAAGCTGTGGATCAGCGATCATCACCACAGAGTCCTCAGCCAAATCAGCTGCTGTCGATTGCCACTTCTGGCGAGTCTGCAGACTGGGAATGTACTGATGGATGAAACGTGACCAGAAATGGTCAGCCAACACCTGGGAATGCTTCCAGCGACGGCGACTGAGGAGCTCATTCTCTGGGTATACTATCTGAGGTAGGGATCCATCCGGCCGCCCCATCAGAAGAACATTGGGAGTCACTGGATCTGCATCTCTGGCATCGGAAGACACATACCCCAGGGGTTTACTATTGAGTATCCCTTCCACCTCAATGAGTACAGTGCGAAGCACTTCTTCTGGAACTGACTGAGCACCAACCGTGGCATAGAGGGCATACTTAACCGACCGGATCTCCCTTTCCCATGCTCCCCCAAAGTGTGGGGCACCTGGAGGGTTAAAGCGGAAGCTGATCTTCTGGGGTGCTAGAAGCTGTTGTAGTTCCGGGCACATCTTCAGAAAGGTCTCACGCAGTTCCCTCTCACCTCCCCTGAAGTTGGTCCCCTGGTCTGAAAACAGCTCGGCAGGTGTACCTCTACGAGCAACAAATCGCCAAAGAGCCATCAGGAATGCGTCTGCATCAATGGTGTTAAAAACATCCAAGTGGACTGCCCTGGTGGTAAGGCACTTGAATATGATTCCCCATCTCTTCTCAATATGCCGTCCAACCTTGACCTCAAACGGCCCGAAGCAGTCCATTCCCGTAGAGTAGAAAGCTGGTTTATATAGACGTAGCCGGGCTGCTGGCAGGTCTGCCATCTTCAGCACTGTAGGTCTAGCTCTCCACCTTTGACAATCAGCACAAAGGTGTTGGTAGCGCCGGACAGCTTCACGCCCTCGCAGAATCCAGTAGGAGCGCCGAAGCTCTGCGAACACCCGCTCTGGGCCAGGATGATGGAGGCGGCTGTCAAAGTCTTGGACCAGGAGTTTGGTCACTGGGTGGCTTGGGTCTAGGATAATCGGATGGAGTGTCTCCAGTGCCAAATCTTCAGATCGACGAAGTCGTCCTCCAACACAAATGAGCTGTCTGGTCTCATCCACCTCGGGTGACAGAGAGAGAAGACGACTGCTCCTGGGAACTGGCTTACCGACTTTCAACAGATTGTACTCCTCCGGAAAACTATCCATCTGGGCCCTCTGTAGGATTAGCCTCTCTGCCCTGCGATAGTCCTCAGCAGTGGGACGACCATCTGGTTGGGCCGCCCCATGTAGCTCCTGCGCTGTAACCTCTAACATCTCACTCCAGGTGCTGTAGCGGCTCAAATCTGAAGTTGGCTGACCTGACGGAGCAGCTGCAGTGGTCCCACAGAACACAGCTTTGCGCAGCTCCGCGGCATCATCTGCTTGGTCAACCGTGAGATCTTCTGGCCAGGAGTCTGGACTGTGCAGGAGAAAGGATGGTCCTTGGCTCCATCTATTTGGTACAGCGAGCTCCTTCAGCTTCTTCCCACGTGTCACATCATTGGCTGGATTCCTTCCAGAGTCGACGTATCTCCAGGAGTGCCTGTCTGTCAGCTCTTGTATCTCGGCTACACGAGTGCCAACGAAGACCTTGAATCGGCAGGATTCAGACCTCAGCCATGTCAGCACTGTTGTAGAATCAGACCATAGGACCGTCTGGTCGATTCTAAGGGTGAGCTCCCTTTCCAGCACTTGTGAGAGCTGGGCCCCAGTGAGTGCAGCACAGAGCTCCAATCCGGGCATAGAGTGAAACCGCTTGGGGGCAACCCTGGACCGGGCCACCAAGAACGACAGATGCACTTCTCCATTTCTGCCAGTGGTCCGGAGGTAAGCTACTGAGCCATAAGCTTCCTCGGAGGCATCACAAAATATGTGTACCTCTCTCTGACAGCTGAAGGTGTCCACTTGCTTAGGCACATATGGTCGAGGAAGAGTAACTTCAGGCAGAAACTGCAACTCTTCCTCCCAGGCTGTCCACTGCTGCATGAGCTCCTGAGGTAGATGTGGGTCATCCCAACCCCTTTGCTTGTCCCAAAGATGGCGGATGATTACCTTCGCTCTGGTTGTGTAGGGTAAGATGAACCCTAGGGGGTCGTACTGGCTGGCCAGGACCTTGTAGATATTGCGCATCGTGGGAACTGCATATGGAACTTGACGATGCTTGTAGCCTAGGACATCTGTGTGGAATAGCCAGCTCAATCCCAGGGTAGATTCTGGGGTATCTACCTTGTTCTGGGCCAGCCATAGCTCCACACTAGCAGAGCACCTAAAAGTTTTTTAGCTTGAACCTATTCGCTGGAACGTTGAAGGCAATGTAATCACACAACAAGCAAGACCCGAGTAGGCAACATTCTTTATGTTTCACGTGCACGGGAGAGAACTGGACAGGCGCCGTTCCTTCGCTTGACCCCAGTTGCTCTCGTCCGTTCCCCCGTAACACTGCTCTTTTATTGTGGTTACATGAATATGCATAGGTTCATTAACATATGACATAGGTATACATGTGAACAAAGAATACCTTGTGTGTGGGGGTCAAACTGTGACCCCAGGAAGACTCCCCAGAGCCGTCCATCTAAACAAAAGGCACTTAGACTAAAACAGACATAGATACGTTTATCCTACCATAAAACAATAAGACAAGGTACGACCTCTCCCATGCTCCTAAAATGTGGGTGTGAAAGTCAGAGAGCTCTGGAATGCACACAAAGCTTGCAGACTATTAAGGATCAAACCTCTACCAATCTACACCTAATTATAAAACTCTAAGAATATATAAGTAGATATTTCTAAGCATAAATGACAATTACAATACAAATCTAACAGCAGCTCTCTTCTGGTAAATGACTGATGACGTCACGTTCATTGCTGGCCCACTGTCGTAGGTCAAACCCTGCTGGGGCTAGGATGGCCCGTAACTTGTCGACAAGGTTCCTTGCCTCTTCCACGGTGGGGAAACTCTGAAGGCAGTTGTCCACATAAAAACACCTTTCGACTGAGAGTCTCACGTCATCACCTGGCTGGCTGTTGTCCACGATGTGACACTGCAGGGCGAATGTGGCACAGCAGGGGCTACACGTGGTTCCGAACGGGAGCACCCGCCACTCGTAGACTGCTGGAGGGCTCTCGTCACTGATGTCACGCCAGACAAATCTGAGCAGGGCACAATCTTCTGGTAAGAGACGAACCTGGTTGAACATGCCTTTAATGTCCCCACTCACTGCAACTGCATGCTCTCTGAAGCGTAATAGAACTCCCAGAAGCGACGCACCTAAGGTGGGCCCAGGCAGCAGGTAGTCGTTCAAGTTCTGTCCTCTGTACTGAAATGAGCAGTTGAAACCCAAGCGGTTCTTACCATTATGGCTCACCATGTGATGAGGGATGTACCACGCCTCCTGAGCTTCTGTCGCAGGTGTCCCAGAGCCACACTTAACGATGGAGCCAGCCTTGATAAGCTTCTCCATCTCCACCTTGTAGGCTTCAGCTCGTTCTGGGTCTTTAGCCAGCCTTCTCTCCACACCCCGTAGACTTGGCATGACAGCGTCTTTGGTGGCCTGTATAGGCATCCCCTTCCGGCGAAGCAGTGGGGTGGCATAGCGAAGTATGCCTTCAACCTCTACTCGGACAATTCTGGTCTCCAGAATGCGTATGGCCTCTTGGTCTTGCCTTGAACGAGTAACAACCTTCTCGTTTCGGAACGGGATGATGTCAACCTGCCATAGTTTCCCCACATGTTTCATTAATTGACTGACCTGAGGTGCCACAGTTGTCAGCAAGCACTGCTGTGGTTGGGCAAGCTGGCCGACTATACTTGCTGGCCCTTGTAGCGCCCAACCTAGCCTGGTGCGAATAGCAGCAGGCCCTCCTGGAGGTCCCAGCCTGACTGGTTCAACGGGGGTAACCAGATGGGGATGGTCACTGCCAATGAGTAGCAAGGGTTTCACATTTATCAAGGTGTGGATCGGAAGGCCAATCAGGTGTTTATACCTTTCTCTGAGTTGCTCCATGGGATAAGTGTGGCCTGCAAGTCCGATGCGTGCAGCAGTGAAGGCCCCAGCAATCTTGAACCTGGTCCTGGGCCTTGAGGGAGAGGAAACAGAGAACAACACTGACTCACCTCTGAGAGTCTGCACGTCCTGCCTAATCGTGCGCAGTGGGACATCCTCTGTGACCCCTTGCATGCCTAACTTCTCGGCAGCCTCTGGCAGAAGCATTGTCCTCTCTGACCCGTCATCCAAGACGGCATAAGTGCTGATTGTTCGCTTGCCATAATGAATGCAGACTTTGACGATCTTTAGAAGGACTCTGCAGCCTTCAGTGGGTCTGTCTAGATACAGGACGTCGGTCGCCGCCTTCGAGTCACCGCTCACCATCGCTGTTGTTGGTGACCCTTTCAGTGTTCTAACGTTGACATCATGCAGTACCTGCAGGTGCTTCCCTTGGCAGAGGCTGCACGTCTTCCTCAGATTACACTGGGCTGCCTGGTGTGACTGTGTGCAGCGCCAGCACCTCTTGTTACTCTTTATCCACTCTGTTAGCTGGTCCTTTGTCAACTTGGATACCACTGTGCACTGGCTGAGATAGTGCTCTTCTGTGTTACAGAATGGACAGTATGGTTTGTTCTTACTGGCCACACCACCTAGCCTCACTGCCTGTGGCTTTGTCATTACCTCCTTTGCACCATGAAGGACTGTGATGGATCTCTTACCCTGGCGCACCTCAGGCCTGGACCACTGTTTCTCCTTTGTCACTTTCGCTGCTAGTTGCCCTTCAGAGTCTTGGCACCAGGACTCATACTTAAGCCACCCTGCGAGATCTGCCAAGGTATGCATCCTCACACCTTGTTGGAACATGCAGCAGCGGAACTCTGCTCTCTGCTCGGGGGGTAGTTTACTAAGCAGGCGAGCAACATGTGAACCACAGTGTAGTTCCACTTCTCCTTCTTGGCCTAGTGTCCTTAACATCCCCACTAGTGACTGTATCTGGAGGGCAAATCTCTCAAATGCCGAGACGTCTCCACGCCTGATGTCAGGTGAGTCCATCATCGCAGCAATACGCCTCAGCACTATCTGATGTGGCTGGCCGAATTTGTCATTGAGGGCCTCCATAGTATCAGTGAAGGGTGTGGTAGAGTTGAGGTAAGCATCGGCTATTAATCTGGCCTCCTCTAGGTGCAGGTGATCAACCAACACTTGATACTTGAACAGCTCAGTCGCGTCCTCAGGTAGAAGATTCCCCAATGCCATCTTAAGCCTAGCAAACTCACTAGGGTCTCGACTTGAGAAGTTGGGAATTGTTGGGCGGGGACCATGGTAAACTGTCTCTGAGGCGATAGAAGTCCTGCCCAGATTCGATCTGTCCGGCAGTGGCTGTGCAGAGGACAGATTGAACTGCTGCTCAGGGGATGCTGCATTACAGTCATGCTCAGTCTTACTGTCCCCATAGGCGGCGCGCGGATGCTTGGACCCTCCCAGTGGGAAATTGCCTGAGCGAGGTGGAAGATAAACCGGCTTAAACCAAGGAGGTGGATTATGGGAGGCTTTATCTGGAAACCTGGGAGCAGGGGGAGGATCTGGTGACAGACTCTGTCCTGGGTGGTCCACAAACTTATTGAAAGGTGGGATTGCCATTGCCTCTGTCCTAATGGCTGGAAAAGCACATGCATTTATGTGATGGGGGTTCAACCCTGGCAGTGGTGCTTCCTCAACTGGATCTGGCCACGGTGGTGGAGCAGGCCAGTCATCATCCTCCTCAATCTCTGCTGCATCACCCGGTAGCGGTGACTGCATTAACTTACTGGTTTGGAGAGAAGATGGGCCCTGCATGCTCTGGACAGCTTCCACTAACTGTCTCATTTCTGCTCGCAGTGCCTTGAGTTCGACCAGATCTGATGACATACGTTGCTGGGTCTGCTGGATGAGGTGGCGCTCCTGACGGATATCCTCTAACTCTGCACTTATTTGCTTATTTGGATGTGTATAGGGGAGCACGAAGGGTAGAGGAGTAGAGTGATCATAGGCTTGTTCCCCACGACTTCTCTCTGGATACAGCTGGGGGGCTAGCTGATTCTCCTGGATGTGCTGTTGGCTCTGAGCTCCATAGCGCGAGGCCGTTTCATGGAGAATAGCATCCCGCCTCCACTGAGGGCTGGCTAGGTTGTAGCTAAAGGGGGAAGCGAGGGAGGTCATCCTGGCCTTGTCCTCTTGGTGTGTGAGCTCTACATCCTCTCTATGTGCCTGGCTAATGTAGCCTGGGTACTCCAACTCATAATCTGCGTAGCGCACAGGTGGGCGAGCATGTCGTTTGGGGCGTGCGCCGCGAGCTTTATACTCAGGGACTGATTCCATCTCTGAGGCAAACCTAGTGCATCCGGCTCGAAGGACCATTAGTGGAGATATCAAAGATCGGCACGGCTGTGGCACTGATTCAACCTTTGAGCACTACGGTCACCCTGGTGTGTCGGCCAGAAAACCACTTGAGGCCAAATTGTCCCAGAGCGGGAAAGAAGAAGGGAGCTTGAGGTTCAGTTTGCGGCACTTTATTGTCGCCACTCAATTCCTGGGGCTGTAAACACAGCAGGTGTACATAGGTGTGTATGTGTGGTTTCCTACAAAAGAAATACACAAGGGAAATAACGGATAAATAAAGAGAATAGACAAGTAAAACACTCAAATATAAACATGATCCAACATAGTTAACATAATCACATATATAGAAATAAGACAATACAATACACTTCAAACTGCTCACACTATGCAACTAAACCGCATTAGTGCGAGGTTAAGTTACCGTCAGTACACAGGAACTACTTCCGGTAGTTGTACAAAATAAAAGCTTCCCCATTATAATCAGCCGTAATGCTCTTATTGTGAAGGGCAAGCGGGAACGCGATCCTTCCGGTCAAACTACGATCGCTATTTTATTAATCCTCGTACCTAATTGTACACTACAAACTCCGCTACTTTAAGGTAAACAATCACAAGCATCACATACAACATACAGAGAAGGTTTGATAACACAGGAATGACGTTATGGACATACGAGCGACCGTACATGTGTCAACAAAGCTAAACCAGGATAAGCTAACGACATAGGTTAGCATATGAAACGAGGGTGAACTCACGCGTTGCGTGCGTGGCCTACCACTCCGACTACGGACTACATTAGCTCCTAAATGGTAAACATACTACAGTACTGACACAAACAAAGGCAAAATACAACACAGGTCAATACTCACTTGTCATTTACGCACACATAACATTCCCCAGGAATTAGTGCACCCCCTCCAGACCAACACTGCTCATCCGACATTAAACTGCCCACCTTACTAACCGGATGATGTCACTAGAAGGTGGGCTGGCCCAAACTGACAGAAGACTGAATATTAAATGAACTTATATAAACTTATAAACACCAGTAAACTATTCTATGAACTTTGGGGCCTTTTATACATGTAGACTGATGGCAGACGGGAGCCACGTGTGGGACATGTGGGCAGGTTAACCAGTGATAAGGAGCTTTTATTGGCTGATAAAACACAATAGGACATATGAGAAAACAACCTTTCAAAATAAAACGGGAAGTAACTCAAATACAAATGACTAACCAGTGACACATGATGACATCACAGAGAAAGAAACCAATAAAATCAAGGAGGACCCAACTCGCAGTCACGAACGTGCTGCAGCAGCTAAAAGATCAGGAAAGAAGCTCCCGCTGCTCGCCTTCAGCTCTGCCGGCGTCTTCCTTCCTGGAGCATTTTGGAAAGAGTGAGCTCTCACCAAGCGAGCAGGAAATACACTTTTCTCCACCTGGACCAGACCGGAGGCCTACATCAAAGTGCTAACTCTTCTAAGAGTCTGACTGTAGGAATATTCACAGGATCCTAAACAGTTGTGGGCAGCCAATGAGAGGAGAGCAGGAGTGAAAAGGGAGGAGTTAAAGCAGCAGAGGATGGCGAGGGCCGGAGAGGAGAGGAAGATTATTCAGAAAATCTGCTGTAGGATGGTCCAGCATGTCAAACATGAGGCCCGGGGGCCAGAATCGGCCTGCCAGAACCTCCGATCCGGCCCGCTGGAAGGCTGTGGAAAATAATTTTAAACAGATGTCTTGTAAGCATCTGTCTGCACTGCAGCACTGTTTCAGATACCCCCCACTCCCCGGTTACAGGATGAAAGTGGCCGGTGAGCTCCTGCTGGTCGCTGACTTGAGTCACGCTGAGCAGCTTTATTAGAAATCTTTCACACAGACAAACAGGAAGCCAGATCCTTCTGGTTAGACAGAAAAACACAGACTAAAACTGAGAGTCCAGAAAAGTCAGACGATGCAAACTGAACACAAAGAAATGAAGAAAACAAAGAGGAGCAGGAAGAGGACATAGCGAGACGTCACCCGCCCGTGACCTAGCAACACAGATGTGAATGTGATTCGCTGTGAGGAAAAACTAACACAATGCTCAATGCTCAACGCACAATGGTCAAAGCTGAGGGTAAGGATGGAGACATGACTGCATCATCTGTCCATCTCCTCACCTTCAGTCCTTCCATACCAGAGCCCACAAACACTCCAGAAGAACAGAGACAGCGGACTACCAGGCGGAAGCTCGACTCCCCGTACTTTACATTTAATCCTGTATATCGTATGATATCACATCACTGTCACAGGAGCACAGCCCACCTAACCTGCAGTTCCTCTGACATCCAGCAGAGGTAGCAGGGAGTCACTCCTCACAAACATGTTCACACAAACTAGACGCGGAGAGGATATCTCTATAACTCACCTGTTTAAAGTTTGGTATTATTAGGGGCGTGGCCTCTTTGACTGACAGGCGGCTGTAGCTGCTAGCTGTCTGCGCCGTGTTTGCGCTGTTGGAGCATTTGTAATTATCTGACCCATGGCCTGGCCACTGTGAAGCTAATGTGCTAACAGAGCGTCCAAGAGGTGTGAGCTCCAGGTTCAGGATTCTGATTGGATGTTAGTGGTCAGCAGGTGTGATCTCTAATAAGAGCCTGAGATTTAAAATCACTCCCACTGACCTGCTGATCCGTCCACGGCTCGCTGATTATCCCATCAGAAGCTGCCCAAGTGTTTGTGGAGAAGTCAGAGGAAACACTTCCTGGTTGTTTCTGTTGAACTTTTACAGACATGAGGAAGAAAATGGACTTACTGCTTCCTTTAAAGACGGATATTAAATCCATAAATTTGGACTGCTGTGAATTTATTGGGTTTAATATGAACTGCAGTGAAACTGAACTGAGCTGAGGTTAATCAGCTGCTTCTGCAGAGCAGCAGGACCTCGAGCACAACGACACGACGCATCTGATTCGTTAATGCCGATGGGAAGGTGGAGCACGAGGGGCCGGTGAACTGGTGTGATGTCAGCAGTAATCGTCACTTGCTGGCCTGCTCAGAGCAGAGATGCCATCTGATCCCCGTCCCTCGTGGGCTCCATTTGGAGGTTTTCCAGGCGTGCCCAGCTGGAAGTGGACCCCAGAGAGGAGCCAGAGATCCCTGAACATAATTTCTGTGATGAGGGGGCGTGTCTGAGAAAAGCAGGTTGTGTTGTGGGAAACTTAACAAGTGAGCGAGGATGATGAGGGTGAAGCCCAGCAGTGAAATTTCTCAGTGAAGCAGCCGTCAGTAAATCCTGATGGTGTCTCTCTGGGACGGTCCGGCTTTATCTCCCTCTCAGTTTTCCCTGGAAACCAGACTCGGGAAGCTTCGGAGCAGCGTCTCTGCTTTCTCACTGAAATCGGCCGCTCGACGTTTGAGCCGCTGCTGTGTGAACGTGTTTTCAGTTTGTGTGTCTGTACCGCAACATTAATGAAGTCTGGATGTAATAAAGTCGAGCTTTTCCTTCAGGAGTCGGCAGTAAATAATCTCACCGTCCCCACAACAATAACAGCTGGCCTCAGATATTACACAGAGCCGACCTCCGAGCTAACATCGAAGAAATAATCGATGACATCAGCACGTCGGGGTTTCTGTATATGCAGAACATTAATCAACACGTTCTCAGAGTCTTTCTATCCCGTGTTTTTATCCCGGCCCTGCAGAGAGGAAAGGTGAGAACAGATATGGAAGTATGACGCACAGTTTACCAAAGACGCTTTCTCCAGGCTGTCTGCCTGACCTGGTGTCTGCAGGATGTGAGGGTGTCTTCGGCACTTTGGGGCGGCTGAAAGCGTAAAGGTCTCGCCGGTCGCTCTCTGGATGTTTCCTGACAGCACAGGTGAGCTTCTGGGCGAGCTCGAGGTCAGCTCAGGTGCAACAGCGGCAGATTTCTCTGCACGTCTCAGTCTGAAGGTTTCCTCTTTGCACTCTAACGCCTCGGGAGGAAGAGCTGCTGACGGGTTGCCAGGTAACAGCCTCATTAAAGCTGTGTTCACTTAATGTGTCTCGGTGGGTTTGTTTTAATGTGATTCCAGTTTTATTGTTGGGCTTTAACTTTATGAGCTTTAATTTCCTTTTTTATGTTTTAATCTCCGTCATTGTAAAGCAGTTTTATTGCCTCTGTAAACTCAGTGTGAGAGAGCGCCTGATAAATAAATCAGAAAATTATGGGATGCCATCGAGGAGTCCACAGAACGTCTTTGAAAGATTCGATAATTTAGATGCTGAGTGTCTTTCGATGGGACTGCTAATCCAGAGCGCTCTCATACCAGGTCGTCAGACTCCGCCTCCGTGCTACACGCCATTTTAACTTCCTGTTTAGAGACCGCGCCAACGTTGGGGGGCTGGGAGGGTGGAATCAGCATAAGTTACATGTTTTTAATAAGGCTGCTGCAGAAGTGAGACAACGACCACAGGAAATGATCCAGAAGGTGATTAGTCAGGGATAAGAAGTGGGTGGGGACAGGCAACATGTTCTCACTCCCAAAGCGTAACATTTTATGCTAGGTGACAAATCATCAATATATTACGCTTCCAGGCACCCCACACGTCCCTATAGAGATTGAAAATGTGACGTCATTCTGGGGTAAAAACGCAAAGGATTCTGGGAACGCGTGGCAGGCAGTACTAGCACACAGGCTTTCACATGAAAACAGTCACACGGTGATAAAAACAAACACACAATGGCAGGAAACTGTTGTATTGTTAACTGCAATAGCCGGTCGCATGACAGCCACGGGAAGCCGACGGGTAAAGAGATCGGTTTTTATCGGATTACGTTGTTGAAGAGAAATTGTTCAAGCCATGTTTCCGAAGTAACAAAGAGCCGACGGATGGCCTGGATTGCAGCCTTGCCTGTACAGGAGATAAAGGAAAAAAATGTAACAGCAGCTGTGAAATGGAATAGTCCAAATCACCAAAGTAAACTGGACCTGGGCTTGTTGCAGGGATCTGAAGTTAATAAACATCTTGTGAGTGTCTGCACTCACACTTAGGACCATATAATAATAAATATGTGCGTGATGAAAGTTGGGCAGCACGCTGACGTCCTTACTCCACTCTGTATGCTCGTACGGGTCTGACCCTTTCACTCCTTTGATTTTTTTCCTCGTACTTTTTTTTGCCTTTTCGTCACGTCTGTCTTTGTACGGACCTGCCGTGTTCTCCGTCGTTTTGTACGTAACTGTTTTTGGGGCAAATAAAATGCAAGTAGGGATTAAAACCGCAGAATTAATGATTACCGGTGCTGGAAATGCTACCGCTTGATGCAGTGTTTTGATTTTGTTGCCACGGGTACCCACAAAGCAATGCACGAAAGTCACGTGGTCTGTCAAGCTCTATATTACGAGATTGGAAAAATGAGGAAACATGAGAACCGTTTGGAATGAATCTACACATGCACGTTTGTTTTACTTAAACCGCTTTGGAAAACACTATCTAACATCATTAAAGTGCTGGTTAAGGTTAGGGATAAGGTTATGGTTAGGAATACATGGCTGGGACGTGTGACGTGGGAGCGTCATTCTACTGGATTTCATCCATAACCCGGCATGTAGCATAAGAACGCGGACGGTCACCTTTTGCGTTCCTCAGGAATGCCGCGGGACGTGACAAATCGTCAGTATATTATGCCTCAGGAGTGAGAACGGGCTGGGACAGGTGAGGGCGGAGAGAACTCAGAACAATCAGAAGGTAAAATCACCCGCGTTTACTGTGTGAAAGCTCCGTGGTTACAGACGGTGGTTTGGCTTAAAACAGACTGATGAATCACCGCCACCATGTCTCCGTGTCCCAAACAAAACAGGAAGTCCCGTCAGTTTCTCCTTATCATCAGCGTGAGGACATAAAGTCTTTGAAAAGGACAAACATCGGCGAGCTTCAAACTGTCTGAGTGATGAGAAGTGTCACAGCAGAGCTCAGATGATGGCCCTTCCTGTCATGCTACCCGACTCCTCAGGACGACTAGTGATGGTGACTTGCGAGCAGTATTTCTTGTCAGTATTAGTTAGCAGCACTGGTTAGTCGTAGTTATCAGTAATTAAGCATCAGTTTCCTGATCGGGGGGTTTGTTGGTCGTCTGCAGCTGCAGAAGGATTTTCATACAACATGAAACACAAAGAGCAAAGTCAGATTATAAATGAGTCCAATAAAGTATCTCTCACTTTAATCTGAGTTTGATTAATTAGACTGAGCCCTGCTCACTAGTCCTGTATGAGGAACACAGCCACACTGCCTTGTCTGATCAATACTGACACATTAAGGAGGCTTTGTTTGAGGAAATTAAAAGTATAATTAATCAGTGATGGTCTGGGATTTTTTTCTGTTCTGAACCAGATTAATGTTCCTGATCAATAACACAGTGATGCTGCAGTTAAATATGCAGCAGCTTTATGCTCCGGATCAATAAAACACCGATGCTGCTGCCTGCTGAACACGCTGTAAACACAAAGACACAGAGACGCTCTGAAACGGCAGACGACCAATCATCACTGTGGATATGAAAGTATTCTCACACAGATTGCTCTTAACTGAGATTAAATAATCATCTGAGTCATAATTTAAAATGTCATTTTAAAGATTTGATTAAAACAAGCCAATGAATGAGAACCACAAAGAAACAACAATTTCATGAACAAAAGGTTGATCAGCAGAGCCACCATATTTATTATTAATGCAGACACAGGTCATCATCATTCATGTAACTGAAACATGAGCACGAGTCTGTGGATTAGAGCGTCTTCGAGCCAAAGACACGGAGCTGCAGGCTGGCTTTCAACAAAAACGTTCCCAAAGCTCTTCAAACAGACTTCGTCTCTCCAGCTTTGACATTCCTCATCTCAGTCCGTGTGGACGAGCTGCTTTAACCTAACAAACCATTTCTCCCAGTCACTGACGTTTTACTCAGACCAATGTTAGCCCAGCAGTATTCAGTGAATCCTATCACCTATTTGAACCAAATATTCTGCAGTACAGCTGTTATAGGTGACATTTTAGCCCAGTGTTGCTCAGTGACTGCTCTGAACATCAAAGGTCTGCTCTTATTCTCAGCATCCTGCTGGTCCCCTCAGCAGCTCGGGATTCTCATTCCTGGTCTCCAGAGCTCTCCGGACGTTCTGCCAGAAGACTCCCGGGTGTTGGCCGGCCTGAGGCCAGCTCAGGTAGGTGCGTTTCTTCACCAGCTTCCTCATGCGGTAGTATGGAGACAGCTGCCGGGCTGGGATCTTCTCCGGGAACAACAGGATCAACACGTCCTTCTTCTCGTCAAACAGCCGGAAGCTGCAGCAGCACAGGACACATGTTTCCTCTCATGTTTAACCTGGACCACACTAACTTAACAAGACAGCTTCAAATAATTATGTTTTTGAATGCATGTCAGTCAGAGGTGGCAAGTAGCAAGTACAAATACTGGAAAAGATGTCAAAGAAAATAAAACAGTCAAGCCAAGCAGACAGGATAATAGCAGCCAGCAGGGTTATTATGTTAACTGTAGCAAACCAAATGAAAAACTAAACTCTGTGAGACAAAAACATCTCAGATCACTGAAAAAGGAAAAAAACTACCTGAAATGTGTTAGCTCACAAAGCAAACAAAAGTACAGAAGAAATAATCTTAGTTTCAGTATTAATTTGGTAAATGTTCTGTCAAAGGTTGGGTGATGAGGCTTTGAGCGATGTAGTTATTGCGACTTGTCTACAAGAGTCGAAAACTTCTGTGTTTTTATTGAAATACCTGAAAGCTTGCCTGTTACAAATGCCCTGCATATAATAATCATTAACAAGATTGACACTAAAACTAATGAAAAGTCAAATTGACATTTAATTAAAAACAGAAACCTGGTTGCAGCAGGATGATTATGTTAGTTTAAATGAATCAACACCCCCGAGTCATTCTAACTACCAGAAACCTCGAAGCACAGGCCGAGGGGGCGGTGTGGCAGCAATTTTTCACACCAGCCTATTAATTAACGAAAGACCAAGACAGACTTTTAATTCATTTGAAAGCCTGATGCTTAGCCTCGTCCACCCCAGCTGTAAAACTCAGAAACCAGTCTTACTTGTTATCATCTATCGTCCACCTGGGCCTTACACAGAGTTTCTCTCTGATTTCTCAGACTTTTTATCTGATTTAGTGCTCAGCTCAGATAAAATAATTATTGTGGGTGATTTTAACATCCATGTAGATGCTAAAAATGACAGCCTCAACATGGCATTTAATCTGTTATTAGACTCAATTGGCTTCTCTCAAAATGTAAAAGAACCCACCCACCACTTTAATCACACTCTAGATCTTGTTTTAACATATGGCATAGAAACTGAACATTTAACAGTGTTTCCTGAAAACCCTCTGCTGTCTGATCATTTCCTGATAACATTCACATTTACAATAATTGATTACACAGCAGTGGAGAGTAGACTTTATCAAAGTAGATGTCTTTCTGAAAGTGCTGTAACTAAGTTTAAGAATATAATCCACCCACTGTTATCATCTTCAATGCCCTGTACCAACATAGAGCAGAGCAGCTATCTGAACGCTACTCCAACAGAGATCGATTATCTTGTTAATAATTTTACCTCCTCACTACGTACGACTCTGGATACTGTAGCTCCTGTGAAAACTAAGGTCTCAAATCAGAAGTACCTGACTCTGTGGTATAATTCTCAAACACGTAGCCTAAAGCAGATAACTCGTAAGCTGGAGAGGAAATGGCGTGTCACAAATTTAGAGGATCATCATTTAGCCTGGAGAAATAGTTTGCTGCTTTATAAGAAAGCCCTCCGCAAAGCCAGAACATCTTACTATTCGTCACTGATTGAAGAAAATAAGAACAACCCCAGGTTTCTCTTCAGCACTGTAGCCAGGCTGACAAAAAGTCAGAGCTCTACTGAGCCAACCATCCCTTTAACGTTAACTAGTAATGACTTCATGAACTTCTTCACAAATAAAATTTTTATCATTAGAAAAAAAATTACCAATAATCATCCCACAGATGTAATATTATCTACAGCTACTCTTAGTACCATCAATGTTAAGTTAGACTCTTTTTCTCCAATTGATCTTTCTGAGTTAACTTCAATAATTAATTCCTCCAAACCATCAACGTGTCTTTTAGACCCCATTCCTACAAAACTGCTCAAAGAAGTCCTGCCATTAATTAATTCTTCGATCTTAAATATGATCAACCTATCTCTAATAATCGGCTATGTACCACAGGCCTTCAAGCTGGCTGTAGTTAAACCTTTACTTAAAAAGCCATCTCTAGACCCAGCTGTCTTAGCTAATTATAGGCCAATCTCCAACCTTCCTTTCATATCAAAAATCCTTGAAAGAGTAGTTGTCAAACAGCTAACTGATCATCTGCAGAGGAATGGCTTATTTGAAGAGTTTCAGTCAGGTTTCAGAGCTCATCACAGCACAGAAACAGCTTTAGTGAAGGTTACAAATGATCTTCTTATGGCCTCTGACAGTGGACTCATCTCTGTGCTTGTCCTGCTAGACCTCAGTGCTGCATTCGATACTGTTGATCATAATATCCTATTAGAGCGATTAGAACATGCTGTAGGTATTACAGGTACTGCACTGCAGTGGTTTGTATCATACCTATCTAATAGACTCCAATTTGTACATGTAAATGGAGAGTCCTCTTCAGACACTAAGGTCAGTTATGGTGTTCCACAGGGTTCAGTGCTAGGACCAATTCTGTTTACATTATACATGCTTCCCCTAGGCAACATCATTAGAAGACATAGCATAAATTTTCACTGCTATGCAGATGACACGCAGCTCTATCTATCCATGAAGCCAGGTAACACACACCAATTAGTTAAACTGCAGGAATGTCTTAAAGACATAAAGACCTGGATGGCCGCTAACTTTCTGCTTCTTAATTCAGATCAAACTGAGGTTATTGTACTCGGCCCTGAAAATCTTAGAAATATGGTATCTAAGCAGATTCTTACTCTGGATGGCATTACCTTGGCCTCCAGTAACACTGTGAGGAACCTTGGAGTCATTTTTGACCAGGACATGTCCTTCAACGCACATATTAAACAAATATGTAAGACTGCTTTCTTCCATTTGCGCAACATCTCTAAAATTAGAAATATCCTGTCTCAGAGTGATGCTGAAAAACTAGTTCATGCATTTATTACTTCCAGGCTGGACTACTGTAATTCACTATTATCAGGAAGTCCTAAAAACTCGCTGAAAAGCCTTCAGCTAATCCAAAATGCTGCAGCAAGAGTACTGACAGGGACTAGAAAGAGAGAGCATATTTCTCCTGTTTTGGCTTCCCTTCATTGGCTTCCTGTTAAATCCAGAATTGAATTCAAAATCCTGCTCCTCACATACAAGGTCTTAAATAATCAGGCCCCATCTTATCTTAATGACCTTGTAGTACCATATCACCCTATTAGAGCACTTCGCTCTTGCACTGCAGGCCTACTTGTTGTTCCTAGAGTATTTAAAAGTAGAATGGGAGGCAGAGCCTTCAGTTTTCAGGCCCCTCTTCTGTGGAACCAACTTCCAGTTTGGATTCGGGAGACAGACACTATCTCTACTTTCAAGATTAGGCTTAAAACTTTCCTTTTTGCTAAAGCATATAGTTAGGGCTGGACCAGGTGACCCTGAATCCTCCCTTAGTTATGCTGCAATAGACGTAGGCTGCCGGGGATTCCCATGATGCATTGAGTTTTTCCCTTCCAGTCACCTTTCTCACTCACTATGTGCTAATAGACCTCTCTGCATCGAATCATATCTGTTATTAATCTCTGTCTCTCTTCCACAGCATGTCTTTCATCCTGTTTTCCTTCTTTCACCCCAACCGGTCGCAGCAGATGGCCCCGCCCCTCCCTGAGCCTGGTTCTGCCGGAGGTTTCTTCCTGTTAAAAGGGAGTTTTTCCTTCCCACTGTCGCCAAAGTGCTTGCTCATAGGGGGTCATATGATTGTTGGGTTTTTCTCTGTATTTATTATTGTGCTATCTACTGTACAATATAAAGCGCCTTGAGGCGACTTTTGTTGTGATTTGGCGCTGTATAAATAAAAAATTGAATTGAATTGAACTAATTAGAAAATTATTATTATTACTTCCAAAACATATAGCATATGCTGCATTAGTATAAATGAGCTCATCTTTGTTATGCAGTCCTTTAGTTAAGCTAATCAGAAAGTGATCCATATCCTGAACAACAGATAGAAAATGGAAGACAGCGCCCCCACCTGGCCATCTGGATCTCTCTGGAGCACCACTCGCTCTGCAGGTAGCTCCCGCTGATCACACAGATGGTCTTCCTGCTGCTGTAGATGGCGTCTGTGATGTTCTTTATGATGGGTTTACCTGTGGATGGAGAAGGGTTAACGTAGATGTAGCCATTAGATGTTCCTGTCATTGGTTCTGCTGGTGACACTTGTCAAAAAGGTGAAATTGACATCAATGCCAAAATCTTCACAGCCCTTTTTTTTTGTAGTGAGAAGGCCTCATCGAAGTCTGCAACAAAGGCCGCACAGAACCAAGCTTCTGAAGGGCCCATAGGGCTCACTCAGAGGGAGTGTAGTGTGCTCTGGGGTTTCAAAGCCACAACTGTGTTTGGAAAAAAACTGCATCTCAGTTATTACGATAGTCCTGACAAATGAGGGGTCACCAAAGGTTGTCGGTGGTTGTCCTCCTTTTCTCCTCACTGTTGTTTAGGCAACTTCTGAGCTTTGAACAATGTCCACATTTATTTATTCCTCATACCCAACTAGTCACTGCAGATGGCTGCCTCTCCATGAACCTGGAGATTTCTTTCTGTTAAAAAGGAGTTTTTCCTTTCCACTGTCGCCAAGTGTTTGCTTATTGGGAGTCATTGGATTTTTGCAGTTTTCTATGTATTATTTTACATTTTTTGTCTTACAATATAAAGTACCTCAAGGCACTGGATCCTGTGCTTCTTACAGGTTTGATTATGCCGTATGAATTGATGGCTGTTAGGGTTCATGTGTGATAAACACCTAAGAAAACCTGTGTGGTGGGACAGGTGGTGGGGATGGACACACCTGCATGGCATCTGCAATCATGCCTCGCCAGCACAAAAAGCGGTGCTCTGCTCTGTGGCTGGCAGCTGGGAAGCTGCAGCCGAGTATTAAGTAACAGCAACTGTACTTAACAATAAAGTATGCTAAAAAAGTATAAAAATGTGGACTAGTGTGCCGTGTGTCATTCACAACCTGAAAAAGGTCTAAATCAGTTATTCAGAGAATTCCTCTGGGATCTGTGTTGGTCCACTTTATTTATTAGACATCTTTCTGCCTTTAGAAATGTTATTTACCATAAAGTGAAATACACTTTAAGTGATATGCTGACAGCACAGAGTTGTACATGTCCTAACTTTCATGCTCCCACTTGACCAACAAAATTTGTCAGGACATGGACGTTGGCTTCGAGGACCACACTGACTTTTGATGATGACCAAATTAAAAGTCTTTCTGCACACTTGTGATTTGACCCAGACATGTTTAACCAAAAATCCCAAATGACATGAGGGAATATAAATAGGAATTGACAAAAAAGGTTTACCTGATTGGAAGCAATATATTGCATATATACATCATTGTTGAATATGCAACATTTCCAAACGTCAACCTTCTTACTTCATCATAGCACTCAAATCCTGACACCTTACTGAGATCTACTACAAACTGTTCCACCATTTATCAAACTTCAGATGTGTCCAGATTTGTTTTACCAGCTGTATTTTAATGTATTTTATGACTAAATAGCCCCTGTTATTTTTATAGGTTTTGAAGAAAAATGCAATGGTTAGGGACAAATGCAATCGCATGGCAGGATGCTGTAAACGGACCAAACTTCAGTCAGGAGAACAACTGAGATAATCCATCCACAATACGAGGTTAGTCATTAATATACTGCTGCATGGGCAATTCAGATGTAGAATAAAACTGAATGCACGTGCACTCGATGTAAAGACACGTATATCTAGGCAGAAGGACAGTTGCAACCTACAGCCTCCACAGAGGATACAAAAACCCAACATGTTAGCTGAACTGACTGAAGAGAAGAAAACCTTCAGCGTGTTGTTTAAACAAAATGAAACAATGGCCCAGAATTCTACCTGTTATTTTTATAGCAAAAACTGAGAATTGATTTTAAAGAGCAAACAAACAACAGATGAAAACAGGCAGATTTACCTGGTTGGAAGTCTCTGTGGTGCAGACAAAGTCTCCATCCCTGCTCACCTTCCAGCACTGGAAGGATCTCTCGGTAAACCCAGTCCTCGTCGCGGACATTGTAGGAGATAAAGGCATCGTAGTGATGAGGAGCTCCCCTCTTCCTCTTCATGCTGTCATAGATGAAGGCTTGGAGTAGTTGAAAGGCATAGACTAGCTGCCACCTCAGGAAGTGGTAGATGAAGGATGTGAGGAGAGTTAGAAGAACCACACACATGCTGGAAATGAAGAAAAGGAAGATAGTGTCCATCCAACAGGCATGGATGTCAAAGTCAAGCAGCATATTGCCTTGTTCAGTGACAGGAAATGAACAGGTGTACTGGTGGGCATTTACGACCTGAGTTTGCTTGTTGCTCTTCACCCACTCAATGAAGCTGGCATTCGTGCAGTCACAGGTGAAAGGGTTATTGTCCAAGTCCAGGTATGTCAGTGCAGGGAGAAACTGAAGACCTTCTCACTAACTACTGTCAACTTGTTGTCACTGAGTTTGAGAAATCTGAGTGCAGACAGGTTGGCTTGCATCAGAAAATCCAAAGATTTAAGATTACTGTTAGAAAGATCCAGGACCTGCAGGTTTGGGATTGGAAATAGTTCAGGGTCCAGATCTGACAGATCAGTGTTCTTGATGGTCAGATGCTTTATTTGGGGATTGAACTGAAACGTGTCTACATGAGGAGCAGAGATATAGATGTTCACTGCTGTAAAGTCCTCTAAGTGTTTCATAGCCTGAAACATTTCACTTGGTACATCTAAGGGGAAGCTGGTGTGATCACTTTCACAAATTACTGTGAACCTTTTCAAAGATGATAAATAAAAGAAGTCTTTGTAACGGTTTGGATGAGGACTTCTGAAACTGCTTAGAACCTTAAAACTGATTGTAAGATTTTCCAAGTTCTGTAATTCACTGAAGGAAGTTTCATAATAGAGTGGAAGAGATAAAATAAGACTTTCAAGGTTCTCCAGCCCCCAAAAGGCCATTTCTCTCACCCTCCAAATCTGCCCTGATAACACATTCAAACTCTTCAGGGAATGTAAGCCTTGAAATTGTCCTTTTTTAACAATAGACAAAATTTTTTTGCTCAAATCCAAAAACTCAAGCTTCTGCAAGCCACTTCTGAAAGTCTCTCCAACTGTGAACAACTTGTTGTGACTGAGGTCTAAAACCTTCAGGTCATTAAGATTTTCAAAGACACACCCATCCAGTTTGGTAATGCAATTAGAGTTTAGGTCAAGTTCTGAGAGTTGTGTTGTGTTCACAAAGTCCTCACAATGCACCTCAGAGATGAGATTGTGATACATAATAGGGCTGGGTATCGTCACTGATTTCTAGAATCGATTCGTTTCCGATTCACAAGGTCCCGAATCGATTCGATCCACGATTCGATTCGATTCAATTCAATTCGATTCGATTCAATTAAATTCTATTTGAATCTGGGAAATTTTGACAGTCAGAAATATTATAATTCAGATCAGTACATTGACATATTTTTGTATCTATAAAAAGGAAGCTGACACAGCAAGACTTTATCAAAGGTGTGAGCGTCACAGCAGATGCCTTTGTGTCAAAGTAGCTGAAGATAAAACACAGAAAAACATGAAGGTGGTTTTCCTGGCCTGGGATTTTATAAAAATATTCTGCAGTACATCAAAAATGAAAGAAAACCATTAATCATCATATGAACGTTACCTCTGACGTTACAGCGGTTTTATTAGAGACACTAAGCGTTTTGCATTTTGCATAATTTTAAAAAGTTTAAATTTGTTCAGTATTGAACGGCAGAAATTAGGTTTTCTTTTCAGAAGTATGTAAAAGGAAAAAAAGGAAAAAAACAGCGGCGGACGGCGCTGTAAACAACGGTAGACTTGTACGTAACAAGCAAGCGAATAATGCAGAAAACAGATTTTTAGACGGGAAACTGTTCTTGAAGTACAGAGAGAGAGAGGGAGAAAGAGAGGGAGAGAGGGAGAGAGAGCTGTGCATGAAGTGTGATTTTATCATGGTGGAACCAAAACAGTAAAAGTCAGAGTGATTTCATGACGATGTTTATGTGAAGCGTAGTTTGGATCTTCTTGTGCTGCTGGTTCAGTCAATATTGTTTGGAGAGAGATCAAACTAACAGCTTTAGAATCAGCGCAAAAAGGGCGTGAACACAAAGCGCGGACCCGCCGAAACATCAGAATCAGCGAGCAGTCGGCTTTCAGCCCCGACCGTGTCCGTGCAGTTGTTGTGCCAAAAAGTGATTGTCTGCCAGAAAGTGATTGCCGTCCGCGGGAGCGCGCACAGCCGCTTAAAGCTGCAGCGCCCGTCGGGTGAGAAAGGTGACATCTCACTGATTCTGATCCGCGGGTCTGCGCTGTGTGTTTACGTCCTTGTGCAGAATCCGTGTACCTGCTCTCATTTACTGTTTTGGCTGTTTGGTGGTTGTTGAAATTTTGTGAGGTTTCACCTGAGATTCAAATAAATTTATATTAAAAAATCGATTCAGGATTTTAATGAATCGATTTCACGTTATCCAAGCCAGAATCGATTTTAATCGATGAATCGATTATTAAAACCCACCCCTAACACATACTTAACACCTCGAGGGAGATAAGGCTCCGGATGTCATCTGGCACCTTGGTGAGCATGTTGGTATGTAAAGTCAGAGATTTCAGTTGCTTCATGGAGTCTATGGAGCCTTTAGGCAGTATGATAATGTTTGTGTTGGACAGATCAAGCTCAGTGAGCTGAGACCAATTTAAGAGCTCTCCAGTTGAATTGGTGAGATGGTTGTTAAACAGATCAAGTATTCTCAGGGTTGGTATTTGACAGACCATAGATAAAAGATCTTTCTCATTCCACTTTTCCATGTAATTCAATCTCAGATCCATCAGTGAATTGAGATTCTGCGAGATTTTCTGGAACTCTCCAAAGGAATTTAGAGGACAACTAAGATACAGGTGAGTATCTGCCTATCTGCCCCGTGAGTTCAACTCGGTCATCACCACGGCAGTCTACATCCCACCCCAAGCGGACACAGGTATGGCTTTGTCCGAACTACATGATGTGCTGAGTTCGCTTCAAAACACAGATCCGGGCGCAGCCCTCATTGTAGCAGGAGAATTTAATAAAGCGAACCTCAGACAAGTCATGCCAAACTTTTACCAGCATGTCTCGTGTCCAACGAGGGGGGACCGAATTTTGGATCACTGCTACACACCATACAAGCAGGGCTACAAAGCCGTCTCACACCCGGCTTTTGGGAAGTCTGACCAGAACGCCATCTTCCTCATCCCCCAGTATAAACAAAACATACGGAGGGAAGAAGTAACCACAAGGGAGGTGAAACGGTGGTCTGCCCAATCAGAAGCTACGCTACAGGACGCACTCGACGACGTCGACTGGGACATGTTCAGAGCATGCGCAGTCAACATCAACGAGTTTACGGAAGTAGTAGTAAGCTTCGTCAACATGCTAGCGGAGGAGATTATCCCCACTGCGAGAGTCACCACATTCCCAAACCAGAAACCGTGGATGGACAGATCGATCCGCGCTGCGGTAAACGCCAGGACCGCCACCTACAACGCGGGTCTCGCCACTGGCGATATGAGCGCCTACAAAGCGGCATCATACGGCGTCCGGCGCGCGGTGAGAGATGCCAAACGCCGGTACCGGGAGCGTGTGGAGTCCCGCTTCCACCAGGGCGACACACGGAGTATGTGGCACGGACTACGCACCATTACGGACTACAAACCCAGGGACACTGCGCTGATCAACGCCGACTCTGCATTCACCAATGAGCTGAACCAGTTCTACGCCCGTTTCGAGGTTAGCCAGGCGGCTAATGCTATCTACCGCTGGACTACCGAGGACAATGACGTCATCAACGAGAGACCGGTGACCAGCTTCGCGGAGCATGACGTCCGAGCGGCATTGAGGAGAGTGAACACAAGGAAAGCGGCGGGGCCAGACGGCATCACCGGCCGTCTGCTGCGCTGCTGTGCTGACCAGCTAGCAGGTGTGTTCACTTACATCTTCAACGAGTCTCTGGCGAAGTCTGTGGTCCCCACATGCTTCAAAAGATCCACCATCATCCCAGTGCCCAAGAACAGCAAACCCTCATCCCTGAACGATTACCGGCCAGTTGCGCTGACCTCGGTAGTCATGAAGGTGTTTGAGAGGCTGCTGAAGAACATCATCTCCTCCTCCATCCCAGACTCCACAGATCCGCTCCAGTTCGCCTACCGACCCAACAGATCCACTGAAGACGCCATCGCCCATGTCCTGCACACCACCCTCAGCCACGTGGACAAGAAACAGGGTAACTATGTGAGAATGCTGTTTGTTGATTACAGTTCAGCGTTTAACACAATAGTGCCCAGCAGACTGTTCACAAAGCTGAGGGATCTGGGACTCAACAGCCGTCTGTGTGCATGGGTGTTGGACTTCCTCACCGGCAGAACTCAGGTGGTGAGGGTGAGTGGGTGTGTCTCCGACAGCATCACCATCAACACAGGAGCACCACAGGGGTGTGTCCTCTCGCCACTGCTCTACTCCCTCTACACTTCGGACTGTGTGGCCACCCATGGCTCCAACACCATTGTGAAGTTTGCTGACGACACAGTGGTGCTGGGCGCCATCTCCAACAGCGATGAGGCGGCCTACATGGACGAAGTGAAGAATTTGGCATCATGGTGCCAGGACAACCACCTCCAGCTGAACGTCAGCAAGACCAAGGAGCTGGTGGTGGACTTCAGAAGGAGTCAGCACAGAGACTACAAGCCCATTTTCATCAATGGAGCTCCAGTGGAGAGGGTGCAGTCCTTCAAATATCTTGGTGTCCACATCTCCTCAGACCTTACATGGGCTGCCCACATTCAGGTCCAGACCAAGAAGGCTAGGCAGCGCCTGTATCACCTCCGACAACTAAGGAAGTTCAGGGTCTCTACAAAGATCCTCAGGATCTTCTATACAGGCGCTGTGGAGAGTATCCTCACACAGAACATGACAGCGTGGTTCGGGAACAGCTGTGTGAAGGACCAAAAAGCTCTCCAGAGAGTGATCCGTACAGCAGAACGCTGCTGCAGGATTGCTCTCCCCCCACTTCAGGACACCTACACCAGGAGATGCCGGACTAGAGCAGCGCCGATACTGAAGGACCCGTCCCATCCTGGCAACAAACTGTTCCAACTTCTACAATCTGGTAGAAGGTTCCGCATCATCCGGGCAAGGACAGAGAGACTCAAGAAGAGCTTCTATCCTCAAGCCATTCTATCCCTAAACCAACACCCCCCCCCCACCCCCCGACCCCCCCCCCCACACACACACACCCGCCATCTCACATCATCTATAATTGACTGAGACTCTCCTCCAGACACTCAATTCCTTTAACTTCCTTTAACTTTAAATATGTTTATAGTGTCCATTCTGTAAAATAGTCAGATGTCTATTCATATTAATGTACAGAATTCACCTGCTGCTGCTTCTACTGCACATTCACCCAATGTATATACTATATATATATATATATTTATAATGTTATTCCTCTAACCCCCCCCCCATGTTTTTGCACATGTCGAGGATCGTGTCAGGATACATTTCACTGTGTGTTATACTTGTATAACTATGCATGTGACAAATAAAGAACCTTGAACCTTGAACCTTGAAGTTATGTTGCTTAGTAACATTTTGTCAGGTATGTCCCACCTCAGATCATCATTGTGCGATAGCCCTATTAAGTAAAGATCATGAAAGATGGGTGTTGTGATGCTAAACCTTTTCAGTTTGTTAGAAGACAGATCCAAAAACTTTAGACCGGAGGACATATTGGATGGCAGATCTTTGGTCTGAAAAGAGGAAAACAGATTTGATGCAATGCTCAGATTCTGTATGTGAGCTAGCTGCAGGATGGACTGAATGTCAGTCACTTGTTGAAGCCTGTTGGAGGCCAGCGACACAGTTTCTAAGCTGATCAGGTGCTGGAAGGTTGTCGGATGAATGAACTCGATCAGGTTGTCACTGAGGTCAAGCTTGATGAGGCTGGACAGTCCCTGAAAGAGGCTGCCTGTTAGGTTGGTGAGTGTTATTCTGCATGGAGAGTGTTTTCAATGCCACCAGATGGATGAACGCTCCATTGGCAACATGAACAATTTGATTAAGGCCAAGGCTCAGACTTCTCAACTTTGGCATGTCACCAAAATCTCCTCTGTGAATCTTCTGAAGCTGGTTGTAGAAGAGGCTGATGGTGGCAGCATCTCTGGGGATGTCATCAGGGACAGTCACAAGTTCACGGTTTGAACAGTCCAAAGAAACATCAGCGGAGGGGTTCTCGAAATAATCGATGCTGCAGTTTTTCAGCGAGTAACACAGTGAAGGGTTAACATGAAGCACAAGCAAGACAAGGTATCTCAGAATAACCTTTGAAGAAAAGCCTTCCATTCTGACCGTGTTTGTGGACTGATGACAGTGTTTGTTAATGTTCTGTAGAGGAGACACAAACAGACAAACGAAGAATAAAACATTATATAATTATTATATTCTGGGGGCTGGAGCCTACCCAGCTATCACAGGGTCATTGGCCAATCAAGAATCTGATGAAGGGCTAACACAGGGAGATATTCACACTCACACATCATTTACACTAAAGGGCAATTTAGAATCACCAATTACCCAAACCCCACTAACTACATGTCTTGAGGAAGCCGAGTACCCACGAAACTACAAAAGCTGATTATGTTCTTCAGATGAAGAGGATCAGCTTTCTGGAGTTTCCTTACCTGGATGACTGAGCATTCAACAATACGGTTGTGCTAGTTTGCTGCATGAAGTATAATACTACAACATATCAAGTCTACCGTTGTTTACAGCGCTGTCTTTTTCTTTTTTCACGTAAATGACCTCGGACAAGAAAGCCTAATTTCTGCTGTTCAATACTGAAGAAATTTAAACTTCTTAAAATTATGCAAAATTGCAGAATATTTTTAAGGTTATCTGCTATAAAACGCCAGAGCAGGAAAATCTCCTTCATGTTTTTCTGTGTTTTATTCTCAGTTACTTTGACACAAAGGCATCTGCTGTGATGCTCACAACTCTGATGAAGTCTCACATGTGTCAGTACTGATAAATGATCAGAATTGGGCAAGGATTTCAGTCTGTAGATGTGCAAAGCTGGTAGAGACATACCCTAAAAGACTGGCAGCTGTAATTGCAGCAAAAGGTGGTTCTACAAAGTATTGACTCAGGGGGCTGAATAATTACGCACACCCCACTTTGCAGTTATTTATTTGTAAAAAATGTTTGGAATCATGTATGATTTTTGTTCCACTTCTCACGTGTACACCACTTTGTATTGGTCTTTCACCTGGAATTCCAATAAAATTGATACATGTTTGTGGCTGTAATGTGACCAAGTGTCAAAGTGCCCAAGTGTCCCCTCTCCCCACTGCCTTTCTGCAGCAGGCAGCAGCAAACAGGTCGTCAGAGGAGCCAAGATGATGATTAAGTTTAACATTTTCTACAATATTGACAAAGCAATTTAAGCACAAGTTTGTTAGTTAATAATTTAGAAATGAATATTATCTGTATGGACTTCCCCCCAAAGAAAGTGCACATGTAAAACTGCGGTGTTAAGCGATGCCGTTGAAAAATCTGAGTGCGCCTAACTTTTGTGCCGGTACGCCTAAATTTGCACACCGGTGCGCCCATCTAGAGCCCTGACTCTAGTGCTGTTGCTGCCAGAGCGATGGTGGCTGAGACGCAGCGGAGCGGAGGTGTGAGTGCCTGTCTTAAAACATATTAGCTGCATTTAACCTTCAGTTACTCTTATATCGTTAGGTAGGAGTCAGACCATGTTTGTTTTTAGCTGAAAAACCTTACACCCAGGTAACCTGCAGTGTTGAAAACGTGTTTTCCAACGATGTTTGCTACCCTACAATCCGTCCTGCTCTGTAGTAAATGCAGCGACATTTGACCGTCCTGTTGCTCCCATTGAAATGTATACAGCCTATTTAAAATCTGAAACTTAAAATTGTCTGTAGCTTCTGTTGTTACCACTGTCCTGTTTGAAATGGATACTAACTAGCTAACTGACTGAATGCCCATTAACCTTATAACTCCTGTTGTGTGTGTGTGTGTGTGTGTGTGTGTGTGTGTGTGTGTGTGTTTGTGTACAGAGAGACAGCCAGGTTCATAATGGATATAAGGAAGTTTTTTCAAAAACAGGAGCCACATTCAGGTAAAAGTGTAAGAACAAATGATCCGTCAATAAAGGATAATGTTGGATCAGTGTTTCAATATTTGCCTTTTGGTTGAAAGTACACTGAGAGAGGACTTTTTGTTAGTGATCTTAATAGTATTTTTTCATATTAATGTAATTTTTTCATCTAATTGAATCCAATCTATTTGTGTATGATTGTCAGTCCAAAGAGGGAAAGAGGAAAGAGGGGAACGTGAGGAGAAAGTACAAGGTCAGGAAGAACCAGGTAAGAAAACAGACAGGGAACAGTGACAGGCAAAACAAACTGTTAAACTGATGAAGAGAAAAAACCTGATTTTACTCAGACAGTCTGGAAGTTGCGTCCTCCCTATATTAAAGCTGCTATACAGAATCTGCAAAACAAACTGGGTTGAAACATTTTGACCCTCTTTAACAACATTCCAACATAACATTATCATTGATTGGGGAGATTAAAATTAATGATATATTTTTATGGGGTTCAGCCACAACTCTACTAAAACCTCAGTCAGTAATAGGTAGGCTAACTTTTGGACTGTCCAGTTGTCTGTATGACTGCCGCAGTACAGTATCAGAAAGTGCCAAACAGCCCTGGTGGAGTGAGGAGCTGTAAAGAGAAGCAGATGCTCTGTTTATATTCTAAAAATGTTTTAAGCTTGTTTCAAAGATTCTGTACTGCAGCTTTAAATGTTTTCCAAAAGCACACATACACTTATCAGTGTTTCTCAAACTTTTTACAGTGTGTACCACCTGATAAAATGTCAAGCTCTCCCAAGCACCACTATGAAAGCATGAAACTGATCAATCTTACAAAACAAAATTAGTATTATTAAATTAATTAAATTAGTATCTGCAGTAAGTATTTTTATTTGTAATAATTTATTCTGTTTTGGGAGTGTTTTTTATGTATCTGTATTATATTATACATACACATTAAAAGTGAATCTCTGTCCAAATGCACTCAGTTTACTTCTTACTCACTATGAGCATCATTCATTATTCTTCCCCAGTAATTAAGGTTAGGACACTTAAAATCGTCGCTCCCTTCATGCTCGCTCCTCTTCTGTAGAGCTAGCTAGATGCTGAACTGGACCACAGCCTATGACACCTGCAGTCATTCTGCTGTTGTGCCAAAACACAAAACACAAAAAATCACTTTAACTGCAGCTAACTGCACCACACGATTTTGCCTTTTTCATCTGTTTTTATGCCACATGTATTAATAATATTTATTACAAATATATGAACAGGATTTCCTCTCATGTGTTTCTGCTTCGGTTTAAATCAGTTTGATGTTTGAAGCTCACGGTGACGTGAAATAATAACTTCCCTCAAATGTGTTAAACCAAAAGTAATGAGCCTGCTTTGAAAATGTGAGGAGTAAAAAGTGCAAACATTACTGTAAAATGTAGGAATTAAAAGTAAAAAGTCAAAAAATAATTACTCCAGTGAAGTACACACACCTGAAAATGCTACTCAAGTACAGTAACAGAGTATTTGTACTTTGTTACTTCCCACCTGTGGCCATCTTTGACGTATAGCCTGAGTCCATATTTGAACCATGTCATCAGAGATGATGAAGAGCATCACTGCTGAACATAAACACAACCAAACACCGTCCACGTTGTTGTTTTAAATAAAGTTACGCTCCTGTGGGGGTTGGCTTTGAGTGGAGGTTTGGAAAAGCTGCATGACTGCAGAGTGTTGGAGGGTTTGGCAGAAAATGGATGTGCTCCCTCTCTCTTTGGATGGCTCTTCATGTCGTTTCTCCTGCTTCATCTCCATCTGAGCAAGGCCACCCTGGCAGCTGGTAATTATGACTTCCTGTCAGGCTTTCTTCTTTCCGTGTCTCCATCATTAAAGCCAGACCTGACAATTAGCCTTCAGTCCTCCCACAGCTTTCATCCTTCCTCGAACCTTATTTCTGTCAGAGAGGCTTCTTCTGTTGCTGGATTCCATATTTTGGATGTGAAAATGAGCCTTGCTGTCACATCCACCCACAGAGGGCTTCTGGGTAACGCAGTTCAAAGAGGACTGACAGGACTCAGATCTGCTGAACAGGAAACACCCTCTGTCTGTGTGTGACTGCTTCATGAGTTTGTATCAATCAAACAGTCATGTTTTAATATTCAAAATAATGCCACACTGCTCAAAATCAACCTTTATTACAAGACTACATATGAGAGATGTCTGCCTACCTTATGTCAAACCAATGATTCATGGCAGAAGAAGCAACAGGAATAGGAACGGAAGGAAGCAATACAAGTTAATGGCAGTCATACTTTTTTATGAAATATCATAAAATTATGATATTCATAACATAATAATCAATAATCATATGACCCCCAAAAAGATCATGAAAATATGCAACGGGAGGATGAATTGTTAGGGTGCCTGGGTCGTTGACCCAGTGTTTTCATTTTTGTACCTATATTTGTGTTCTCCTCTTGGTTTATTATTGTGAAGGTTTTGGTTTCTATTTCCCCCGGTTCTTCTTGGTTTATGATTTTCTAGTTCTTAAGTGTTGGTTTCCATACTCCAGTCTGTGTCTGCTTGTGAGTCTGTGTGTGTAAGTCCAGTCTTTGTTTCCTGTTTTACTTTGAAGTCTGTGTCTCATGTTATTGTATCAGGTTTTGCTTCCCGTCTCGTCAGCCCTGGTTTGTCCCAGCTGTGTTTCCCTCCTGTCTCCCATTCCCTGATTGCTCCCTCTGTGTATTTAAGCCCTGGCCGTTTATCAATGCCCAAGTACGCGAGTACGTACTCGTGTTCTCGGTGAGTACATACTTGCCGAGAACGCACGGGAGTACGTACCCGCCGAGAACGCGAGCACGGACTCGCGATATGTACAATTGGAACACCTGCGTACGTGATGATGTCACAGGTCCGGAGTTTTTACTGCCGTCCCCTCTTAATTTAACTGTGAGTAACATGTTATGAAGCTTAACTGTAATCACAGCCAAACCAGTTTACTCAGGAACAAATAAAACACTGAAATAAACCAAACATTAACATTTAGAAGTGATCTAAGTGACTTATATATCATTTTTAACCTCAGTAGTGAAACCTCTATTAATAAAAATAGTGTACATGTACATACGTGTACATACCTTAATAAAAACAAGCAGGTGAGATGTTAGAACGCTTTTATTTCTATTCTAGTGGACACTCAATACTATAGACAGCTGCTGGGGTTTCTTTAACCTGAGTATCTTGATGCATTCTCAACCATCCAGGAAAGTAAATCTCCAAAAGTTGAATCTGTTCATCTGGACGTAGCGTTTTGTGGGAGAAACGTTTCGTCACTCATCCAAGTGACTTCTTCAGTAGAAGAAGTCACTTTTGGGTTTTGGATGAAATGCATTCTGGGATATATAGCTGTCCCAAGTCCACACCGATGCATGCTCGATAAAACAGGCGGATCGAGAACACATCCGGGACTTTTTCGCGTTCTCGGCTTGATGCGTACTTCGAATTGGAACAGTACTTGGTCTCCGACTGATGACGTATCACGAGTACACGAGAACGCAAGTACGCACAAGTACGCATATTGATAAACGCCCCCTGTGTTTTCCTTTGTCTGTGTTGCGATCTCCATCGTCCCACGCTGTGTGTTCTGCCCGCCCACCCGCCATAGTGCAGCCAGTTTTCTGTTTTACCGTCCAGCATTAAAGCTGTATTTAAGTTCACCTTTTGTTTCCGTGACTCTGCATTTTGGGTCCACCATACCTGCACACAGGCTAAACATGACATGAATGGGATGTTTGAGATTTGAGAACTGTGGAATAATAATTCCTAACGGTGTGCTCTGATCATTGTTTGTTTTTGGGGACAACACAGGGGTTTATAACACCTACAATACATTTTTAAATATATAAAGACTTAAGGTTAAGAATGCTGAAACTTCATACAGCACCCGTAGGTCCACATCAAATAACATGGCTTCCTCTGTGTCATAGCATTTTTGTTCATGTGTTATTTTTCTTTTTTCTTCATCCTGTTTTAGACTCTGTTCATTTAAGACATCGGTGAGTTTGTAATTGCTCTGATGAACCTCTACAGTTTTTAAACAATAATAACATTTAATGTTTATGTGGTTTTTTGAAACTGTTCAGACTTCTCAGATTTGGATTTCTTTTTGGTCATCCTTCACCATCCTGCTGTCCTGAGGAGCAGGTCCAGCCACCAGCCCCCATCATAGGACACAAAAATATTCACCTAACGGACTCAGAAAGTGAGCGACTACTGGAGGAGTCAGGCCGCCCGACTCTCTGCGGTTCTCAGCACTCTGACCACGTAACGAGCCGTGAGAGCGGCGTCAGCCGGGGGTAGCGACGCTCAGAGGCCGAGATAGGCGATCCCCAGTCCAGGGTGGAGCAGCGTAGGCGTGAGGGCACATGGTGAGCTCTCAGTGCTTCGTATTTTGATTTTTAAACTACACTTTTTACCTCTGCTTACTGACTTATTTTTGCTCTTCACTGTGTATTTAGGGGGGAGGTTTAACCGTCTCAGGACGCTGAACAACAGGAAAAAGGAGGCGGAGGAACGACAGACGTCAGTACGTCTGTTTGTTTCGTACAGTCTGTGTTACGGCTGAAATTATGTCAATGTTAAAATCAATTATCTGTTTTTAAACGTTTTGTTTTACATTTCTGAGTGACTATGGAGAGCGAATGAGAGGAGATCAGTCATCCTGCACTCTTAGCGAGAAACTTGGCTCTAGCCACGATAAACTCAAATAGCACCAATGATTCTGAACACACACAAAACACTGAGCACCCTGCTGTGAACAGTCGTAATGGCCTCTAACAGACCTGAATTTAGCCCTAGCCCAGGTAGCATGTGGTGAACTTGTTTTGCAAAATAACAGTCACTGATCAGGTGTGGAGACAGAAGTAGCCCAGACACCGTCAAAGGGTAATGAGGCTCAAAACCCCGTTTCACAAAACATTTCCACTGATCCTTTCCAGGCCATTCATCAAGCTTTAGCAGAGCTCGCACAAACAGAAGGGACGTTCAAAAACCCCCTGAGTTTTTTAAGCCAGATAAATATTACAAATGAAAATTCAGAAATCCAAAACTGTTTAAATGACTCTCATTGCCGACCCTCTGCTCGTTTTTCCCGACACTGTGTGGAAGTGTCACATGATGCATCAATCCATGATGCAATAATGATTTGTCTGAATTTGTCTGAATCTCATTGGTCAATAATGTGTGACGGGTTGCTTGAAGTCACAGCTCAGATCCTTAGACAACCTTCTGGTATCGGTAACCATCTGCTGAGAGAGATACTTTACAATGAAGCCGTGCTACATTACAGTAACATAGTGTACGCTGTTAAGTGCAGGAGGATTGCCAGGATTTATACATCAGGGAAACCAAACAACCTCTGGCTACAACACAGGAGAGCCACCTCGTCAGGCCAGGACTCTGCAGTCTATTTACACCTACAGGCCAGTGGACACTCTTTCAATGATGAGGATGTACACATCCTGGACAGGGAGGAACGCTGGTTTGAGGGCCGAGTCAAGGAGGGGGCCTAAGGGTACATCTGTCACCATCTTATAATGCTGTGATTGCAGCCATTCCCCAACTCTCTGTGAATGGGACTCATGGTTATTGATCAGTGGTTGTTGATCCCAGCCCATTGTTCCTTCAGTGGTACTGGTTTCAGTCATTGTGCAAATGTCCTGTTTATAAGGTTGGAAACCTGCAGTCAGCTGAGACTGAAGACGTCACCTGATGATGAAACGTTTCTCCCACTGAAACATCCAGATGAACAGAATCAACTTTTTGGGGAAGTGTAGCCACTGTTGCTACCATAATATTACTTGGATGTTACATGGTTATTACTTTGGTATTTGCATATCAATAACTTAGAGAAAGCCCTCCGCAAAGCCAGAACATCTTACTATTCATCACTGATTGAAGAAAATAAGAACAACCCCAGGTTTCTCTTCAGCACTGTAGCCAGGCTGACAAACAGTCAGAGCTCTACTGAGCCAACAATCCCTTTAACGTTAACTAGTAATGACTTCATGAACTTCTTCACAAATAAAATTCTTATCATTAGAGAAAAAATTACCAATAATCATCCCACAGATGTAATATTATCTACAGCTACTTTTAGTACCATCGATGTTAAGTTAGACTCTTTTTCTCCAATTGATCTTTCTGAGTTAACTTCAAT
Organism: Oreochromis niloticus; assembly: GCF_001858045.2. Classification (NCBI taxonomy): domain Eukaryota; kingdom Metazoa; phylum Chordata; class Actinopteri; order Cichliformes; family Cichlidae; genus Oreochromis; species Oreochromis niloticus. The sequence goes on from NC_031985.2 coordinate 1,467,185, forward strand.
AATTACTTCCTCCAAACCATCAACGTGTCTTTTAGACCCCATTCCTACAAAACTGCTCAAAGAAGTCCTGCCATTAATTAATGCTTCAATCTTAAATATGATCAACCTATCTCTAATAATCAGCTATGTACCACAGGCCTTCAAGCTGGCTGTAGTTAAACCTTTACTTAAAAAGCATCTCTAGACCCAGCTGTCTTAGCTAATTATAGGCCAATCTCCAACCTTCCTTTCATATCAAACATCCTTGAAAGAGTAGTTGTCAAACAGCTAACAGATCATCTGCAGAGGAATGGCTTATTTGAAGAGTTTCAGTCAGGTTTCAGAGCTCATCACAGCACAGAAACAGCTTTAGTGAAGGTTACAAATGATCTTCTTATGGCCTCTGACAGTGGACTCATCTCTGTGCTTGTCCTGCTAGACCTCAGTGCAGCGTTCGATACTGTTGACCATAATATCCTATTAGAGCGATTAGAACATGCTGTAGGTGTTACAGGTACTGTGCTGCTTTCCACTCAGACTGGACCTGATTGTGTTTTAGAGACAGGCTCAGGTGTGTCATTAACAGGAGTTACCTGTTGTGACTGTTTGTTGTTCATTTGTCTCAAATAATGAGTAACGTCTGGTTCTGCCAATGAAAAAAGGTTTACAGCACCTTTAAGATTCACTCACAGATTATAAGGCTATATTTTCATTTGCACTTTATTTAAATTTTATAACAGTTTATTTATTTATTCATTCATTTAATTAGAAAATTATTTTGAATGTATTATTTATCCAATTTCTATTTCCCCCTTTCTTTGCCTCTTTTGCTGTAGTAAAATTGAATTATTCATTACTTCTGTGTTGCTAAGCCTGACATGAGCCGTTCAGTTTCTACTTGCAGTAATTTGTTCCATGAATTGTTTGAACCTGTTTGGCATTTTGTGTGATGTGTGATTCACATTGTATGTGAACACTGATGTTATCAGGACCTGGCTGTTGTTCACATTAACTGTATGAAAGACCTTTTGCACATCACTGAGTATCTCTCAGTTTCTGTTTCAGTTCCAAAACATCCTCACTAAAATCAGAAGAACTATAACGAACATAAAACATATTTAAGGCGTTTGCAAAGTCTCTGTCTGGATTAAAACCGTCTAAAGCGATGTGACTGCTGCTCTGGGGATTTTGAAACCAAGATTTTTTGCAGTAAATTTGATTTCAAGAAAGTTTTTGTAACTCTGAATGTCAATTTCCACATCTTTGGCTTTGTGAGAGTCAGAATCCGGAGCCTGTTTCTTTTTCCTCAAACAGGATTTGACATGTTTGGTGACCCGTGGCTTATTGTTAGCATACACTTTAATACGCTTACAGGGTATAATCATGTCTTTACATAAAACTGCATAGGAGCTAGAGTGTGAAGATCATCTGCACAAGGCTGGATAAAAACTTCCCAACCTGCACATTTAACACATTCCTGCGAGGGACGCACAGATTCTTCTGACCATGTGTCAGCATCCTTGGTCCTTGTCCTCTCTCGTTATAAAACAGCATAGTCCCCTCTTTGGGATTTCCCTGTTAGCCCCGCGTCCCCATCCCGGAGAAATGGAGCTCCAAATCAGTTGAAGAATCGACATCCTGGTCGCGCTCCGTCAGCCATGTCTTGGAAAAAGCCATCACACAGCTGTCCCTGAAGTCTTTCTGGAACCTAACGTTCCTGGAGTTTAATAAAACAAACACAGAAAAACAAACTTAGGACTCCAAGCTCTCATTCACTGCCGGTGTGATGGCCATACCATCATGTGACCTCATTAACTGTATGGGGTCACATGATTGTTGGGTTTTCTCTGTTCCTTTGTGTTATCGTAGGGTTTCAAGCACCCTGAGGGAACTGTTGTTTGTGTTGTGATTGTACAAATCAAACTGAAATGTAAACTCAGGCTTCAGGAAAGTTGCTTTTGTTTTTCTGAACAATTAGGAGCGAGCGGAGCCTTCACGATGCCCTCAGCAGGCTCCACAAGAACAAGACATCGTTTTCTTTACGGAAAGAACAAACACAGAGCGGAGAAGACGTTCTCCTCACTTTGACTAAAACAGAAACATCTTTACACAAAACAGCTGATCTGACACATCACGAGTAAAGAGAAATAAAACAGAATCCTCTCTTTGCTCTGACTCGCTGCCTGCGGTGATTTCATCAATCTGCATCACGTCTGCTCTGCTTCACTGCTGCAGTGAAGTCAGTGCAACATACCTGACGTGTCCTTATCTGAGCTCACTCACCCGCACATCAGCAGTCAGGGTCAGAGGTCACCAGCAGCTGGTTATCACCTGGCAGGGCCAGCAGTAACTGACCAATCACTAACAAGGTTAAATGTGCTGACAGCTGATAAAGCTGTAATATCCGACAGATATGAAGAGACAACAGAATACAGACTGAAGCTAACTCCGCGGTGTGACCAGCTGTCAAAGGTCCCGTCAACATGAACAAAATCCAAATCCAATTTATTTATATAGCACATTTAAAAACAGAAAGTTTGCCCAAAGTGCTGTACAGAAACATAGGAGTAAAACCCAGCCAATCGGCCAAAATCACACCTCACCGCATAGACCATGCATCCTTCACCTCAATGAAAACATCATCAAGGTCAAGGAAAAGTGGGATTTCTAAGGACGTAGGAAAAGAGAAGAGCTGAGAACTGGAACTGCCTTTCAGTCATGTCACCTTAAAGATGTGACACTGGATGTCCACCATGTTGAAACTCACCACGTGTTGAACCTCGTTGTTTTATGGAGGTCAAGTAAACGAGAACAGGCTCTGAAAAACATCCTTGATCGCTGACAAGAAGAAGGAACATTCAGCGTCAGGTTTACTGCAGAGGCTCAGAGTCAGTTTGTGCCTGAACGCTGTGAACAGTACAAGGATTTCTGCTCACAGCAGAGTATTTAAATGAGTTATGTTATAAGAACGGACGCGTGGATGCTCAGAGTTGTCCTAAAATTCAGTGAGTACAGCGAGCCCACTTATTGCATATAAAGCATACAATTGATCTGATTTTCTGATATTTCACTTTTTGACCTCATTTCCTCCTGTTTAGGATTTCTGTGACTGCAGTCTCTCCGTTCATCAGATCAAACAGCTGTTATTATGGCCACCACGTGATACTTCCTGGTCTCTCAGTGAGGAACCCAAACTGGGCTGTTGGAGCGCACCCCCTGCACGCACCTGGGAAGCAGGTGAAGCTCTGTCAGCAGTCTCTGCTGTTACCCAGAGGCAGCTGGCTTTTTGCAGGTTGAAAGCCCTCGTCACATGCTTTCATGCTGCTTCTTTACTGCATGGCTCTTTGTTGGAGTAAAATGTTCACTCCTTTGGCTCCAAACATCCCTCAAACTTACAAGAATATAAAACAGACTGAGAAACATGTAATGTGACCCCATAAATGAAAAAGAAAACTGGCGTAAACTGCAATAACATGAGTAACATGCACATGAAGCCATGAAGCAATGACTCCTAACATGAAATGATGAAAAACAGGAAACAGAATGACCATAAATCACGTGTATCTCTGAACAGCGAGACCTTCAGAGAAGATCATTAAAGTAATAATTAGCTGCAGCTCATCTGGGTTTGGATTTCACTGAAAGCTTGGGCTGTAAGTGAGGTTTAGTCTCACAAATCTGAGGCCGCTCCTCCGGGACTCGCAGCCCTCATCATCATCTCCATCTGGAATATAACCACCTATTTGTGCAGCGTTGGTGATCCTGGTGCAAATAAAGCAGCCAGGCTCTGTTTGGATGCTGGCAGTCCTTAGCAGCTGCCCCCACAGTGCTGCTGGTCCCCTCACCACATGCAGCCATTTTTCCACTTGTAACATCGCTCTTTCGATATTTTTTGATGAACTGACAAAAAGCCGTTTTTACCCCCCAGTGAAGAAGACTCTGCAGTTAGATCTGATCCAGCACACCTGAGGAGGGCAGTGGACACAAATGATTGTGAAGAAGCGACGGAGATTTGATGGCAGTTCTTAGATACATCGTGAGTTACTGTGTCTGATGGTGAAAAGTGTGGGAAGAAGCACAAAGGCACTGTGGAAAAGTAACATCATGGTCTGCTGACGTGAGTGTTTCGAGTGGCGTGTGTGACTGTTGTTGCCATTCCCCGCCCTGGGATCCCTGGACCCCCTCTCCCCTGCACATTCTGTATATATATATATGTATATGTGTTTGTATCACTTGGTGTGACTTTTGTAAATAAACTGTTCAACGTGCTTCCTGAGTCCTGTGCTTCAGTTCCTGCACTGTGAAAAGTAAAGCTGTGTAAGTTCTCTAAAACTGTTTCTGTGAACACTTTTTAAGTTTGACATCAAAGAATATGATTTCTATAAAACTTTTATTTGACAGTGTCAGATGTTCATAAAACATTTATTACTATGTTATAACAACACACAAAGCATTCATATTTGCCAAATAAAGCTACAACATGAGGCTACAGATGATAATAAATTAGGAGCCATTTGGAGCCAAAAGAGCCGAACTTCCCATCACTTCCTTTAACATATGATGTCTGCATGATTTACTTCTATAATCTCCACATATCAAGGAGTTTGTCCCTTAGAAACTTCACAATATGTGAAGTTACAGCACAGTTTCTCCAAATGTATTTGTCTCTTTGTCAGTCAGGGTGATTTTACAGCTCAGGTATAAAAAATCATCACACGGACAGGAAGTGAACTTTAACAGTCGAGGTTCTGTTTGAGTCTTGCTTAGATGATGTGAACCACCTCATGGATCTTCTTTCTTGTATTATGGATTGACCTTATTGTAAATCACTTGTACTTTTATTCTTACAAATGTATGCAGAAGCAGCTTCTGTGATGCATTTACTTCTCACACCTTAAACTACATGGTGCTGCAGCAATCTCAAAAAATAATTATTCTGGGATTTGATGGTCAAACTTTTCAAATGTGTGGAGTAAAAGACCTTTTCTGTGATGATGCAAATGTTGTGAATCTGTCAGGATTAACAACACAGACTGCTTTGATAGTAGTAACAGTGTCTTATAGTTCTCAGACGTTAACGCTAGTTTTACAAACACATTCTTCTTCATGTCTGTTTACGTGCTTTTTATGGATAAAGTGATTTTAAATCATACAACCATCATCTAACTTTGCTCTGTCTTGATGCATGTTCAATCATTCAGGTAGGTAAATCCAGGTAGGTTCGAGGTTTGGTATAATCAGAATATAGCTATCTACCCCCAGCAAATTTTATAGTGGTTTATTTCTAATAATAGACATTAAATATTCTAATATGCTGTTTTGGGCAGAAAAGGAAAAAGATGAATTAATTATTTTTACTTTATAAACAAGATATAATGGTGCATGTTTTCAATAGGACAGTCTGTATCTGTGAAACTGTTGCTGGAAGAACTGCTCATTACAGAACACTTTAACATTGTTTTTCTTTCAGAACTTCTATTATTAACCTCCAGTTTTGGCGCTGTTATTATCCTGTTACATAAGTTTCAGAGTAATATTACTCAACTGTAACCACTGTTGCTACCATGATATTACTTGGTATTACTTTGGTAACTGCATAGTAACAACTTAGAAATGACCACATTATTACACTCTTGTTTCCCCTTGTTACCCTTCTATTACCCCTTTATTACCGAGCTGTAATACAAAGTGCTAGTGTAAATGTAAAAGTAGATGACCAGCTGTTTTTGGGGTGACTCTTCATCACGCTTGTGGTTGCAGCACCAGCTCATCACTTCATGGACTGTATAAGGACGTTTGGAGAGACACTCCAGAGTCGTGAGCAGAGACAGGCCGATTGTCCTGATTTTAGATGCAGAGGCGGCGCATCCACACCGGCCTTTCCATCCAAACGGACAGACTTTTATCGCTCTGGTTTTGACTTTTGACACGAAGCGCGCTAATTTGGTCTTTTAACTCGGCTCTTCCTGTTGGGCTGAAGGAAAACCAGAAAAGTGAGCTGGGTTTGATGTTCTCGCTGAATCGAGGCTTTAATCCCTTCTCTCCTCTAACCCACGAACTCAAGTCACAGATATGTGAAAACCCTGAAGTTGGCTTTAGTAACTCCAGTTTTCACTCAGAAATAGCAAAACGTAGAGAAGAATGGAGGGATTACTGATGATTAAGAAGCCGGCGAGTAATCCACCGATGGGCCACGACTCCATCGCTCTGCTTGCCCGACAAAAGCCTCCAAAATCCCCCCGAAAAAGAAAAAAACAACTTCACTTCAAACAGCTGCTGTGAATGGCAGCAGAAAGCCTCCTCCTCCTTCAAAACCGCTTAGCAGGAAGCCTGAAAATAAACTGGGCCATGTGAACACGAGGCCTCAAATTCCCCGCGTATCTCAGCTGCCTCCCGATTGAGCGTAGATGTGATAATAACGCAGATCTTTCACGGCGCCGGTGTCCTGGAGATAAATCTTCAGAGGCGCAGGTGCTGACGGCACTGCTGAAAACAGCATTGTGTTTCTGTCAGATGCTTTCTGCTCACGAGCAGCTTCAGCTTTTTCCAGCTGCTCGTGCAGCTGCAAACGAGCAGGTGACGGCTGCAGGGCGCCGCTCCTCCATCACCACGTTTATACTCACTGTCCTCCGCACTTATAATGAGTTTGATTTATAGCTGCTCAGTTTTCTTGGACTTTCCTAAAGCAGCTCTTCATCATTGGCTGAAAGAGGCTGTATTAGCTCCTCCCCCTTGAAAGAAGCTTACTTCTGATTGGCTGCCCTTCACAAACAGGACTCACAGCAGTGAGGGGGCGATTGCAGCAGTCAGCACCAGCCTCTGCAGTTTAAATAAATACTACTCACATAGTTACTGTGATGATATGAATGTGTGTTTGTGGTTCCTCTGACTCAGACCGTGACACAAATATGGCAGGATTATCCTCTAAAGCAGAGACTGTGAGGCAATAATAAAACACAATCACAGGTAAAACTACAAGCAGACATCTCCCATGACGCCTGAAGGTGGCGCTGTAAAACCAGAGTTTGTTTTTGACATTATAAGATTATAATATTAAGAATCTGTTTCCTGAGTCACAGCGATTACCTGACATCATCATGAACTCTGCTGATCCAGGATCTGTTTTCCTGATCTGACCAGCAGGTGTCCCCACAGTGAAACCTGAACTCCTTCAGCGTGACTTTACAGTTTTTTACAGACGCATTGAGGTTTAGTGGAGGACACATTTCGCAATACTTAGGTCACTTTTGCAAAACTCCTCACACAGTGAGCACAACAGAAGTCTATGTGGGCTAAACTGAGGATCAGTTATCATTGTTTTGGCTCAAAATGCATTCAATGACTACATCTCTCAAATTTCACGAGTTATTTTCTCACTCAGACACAACAACTGCCAAAAATCTTTGTACGTACAGGACATTTTGCATGTACTTACATACTGTTTTCAAAACTGTTAAACTTATGGTCAAAACAATAACATAATGCAAAACTGAATAAGACAGCAAAATTCAACAGCAATATGTTATTGAAACATATGTTAAATCTAAAAATGCAGTTTAACCAGCCACAGCTGATTCTCATTGTAGATGAACATCTACACAGGTGTTACTCCTTCAATTTCATTACAAAAGGAGACAACTGCTGAATAGGTTTGTTTTGTGATGTAAACATGGACCCAGCCAGAAATGGAGAAGTGGCTGAAAGAGGAAGAAGAGTGGCTGGGAGGGGGCGAGGAATACGTATGCGTGGTGGAAGAAGAATACGAGGAAGATCAAGAGCTGTAGTCTCAGATGAGATCAGAGCTACTGTAATTGATCATGTAGTAAATCATGGTCACTCGATGAGAGAGGCTGGTCAGAGAGTGCAGCCAAATCTGCAACGCTCTACAGTGGCATCTATTGTTAGAGTTTTCCGGCAAACCAACAGGTAACTTGTATTCTGCAAGGGCATTTGCACATTTCAGACGTAAATAAGCTTTTGTGTAATTGTTGTTGGATTTCTGCTTAGGACTCAACGGTTACCTCACACAGGAGGGAGAGGACGGATGTTCACTGATGTGCAGGAAACTGCCATTGTTGATATGGTCATCAGAAACAATGGGATAAAACTCACTGAAATTAGACACAGAGTCTTGGCAGACAACGTTACTTTTGGAAATATTCACAGTGTAAGCATAACAACAATTTCTAGAGTCCTGAAAAAACATCAGGTCAGGATGAAACAGTGGTACACTGTGCCTTTTGAGAGGAACTCTGAACATGTCAAGCAACTCAGGAACCAGTATGTCCAGGTAAGATCACAATAAAATACAGATCTGTTTTTGAACAAAACCAAACACACACAAAGACAATTTTTACAAATTTACTACTGTAACAGCTTATGTTGCCTTGTGGATTTATGTTAGAGAGTCATGGAGATTGAAGGCAGGCAAACACACCACATTTTCATCTTTGTGGATGAGGCAGGTTTCAACTTGGCCAAAGCACGGAGACGAGGGAGGAATGTGATTGGGAAGAGAGCCACAGTGAATGTCCCGGGCCAGAGGGGTGCCAACATCACAATGTGCGTAGCAATATCCACTGATGGACTGCTGTTACACAGACCACTAATTGGGCCATACAACACTGAATGGCTCCTTGCGTTCCTGCATGATCTCTATGGAAGGGTTGTGCTAGGTGAGGAAAGGGATGCGGAGAGAAGGAATCAGCCAACATTTATAATTGTATGGGACAATGTGGCATTTCATCACTCCCGTGCAGTCACCGAGTGGTTTGCAGCCCATCCCAGAATGGAGTCTCTTTTCCTCCCACCTTACTCTCCATTCCTCAACCCCATAGAGGAATTCTTTTCCTCATGGCGGTGGAAGGTTTACGACCATCATCCACATGATCAAATGTCCCTCCTGGATGCAATGAATGCTGGATGCCTGGAGATATCAGCAGAAGATTGCCAGGGATGGATCAGGCATGCCAGAAGATTCTTTCCTAGGTGTATTGCCCTAGATGACATAAGATGTGATGTGGATGAGAACCTGTGGCCAAATGGAGAAGACCGAGTAGATTAGCATTACTATTGTATGTGTATCAGTGGATGGTGTGTATACAAATTCTTGTATTTTGGGATTACTCAGTGCAAAAAAATAAGAATACATAAACAAATATTAACGAATTCTGCATGATGTCTGATTCATTCCAGTAACATATATTGAAATTATGAACAGAGATGTGTCCTTGTTTTACACAAGAAAACACTGTGTGATGCTACATGTTGTTAGTGTTTTTTAGGTCATTGTTTTGTGGGTGACAAAGTGTGTTTGTCGGCTGTCAACCTTTGCTAGTGTTCTGGAAGAATGAGTTCATTTGAGACCTGAATAAAGTGTTTTGGTAGTTGTAGTGCATTTTGAATGTGAAATGAACTGCTTTGCCAAGCTGAGGGTCAGTTAGGAGAATTGTGTGAAGAGTTTTGCAAAAGTGACCTAAGTACTGAGAAATGTGTCCTAGGGGCTGTAAAAAAAAAAAAAACTGTAACGTGACGTAAAACATTTGTTTGAATTTGCTGCTCGTGCTTTGACCCGCTCGCCTCAACATCTCACTCGTTTGAGTGAAGTTTCTATCTGAGAGCAGCCGAGCCAATCAGCTGAATGCAAACAGAGCGAGAGATAAAGGAGGAGGAGGAAGAAGAGGAGGTGAATCTAATTTACTTGTCTGAGCAGCAGCACGGTGAACACACAGACGAACGGCCGACAGAGCGGACGAAGGCCGTCTGAGGTCTAATCAGCCTCGGCTTTGATATCAGCAGGTGAAAGTCATTTCAAACTTCACGCGGCTGCTTTGTCTTTCAGATTATGATTACTGTCTGATTATGAAGAGCTCCTCTGTCAGAGGCCAGCGCAGGTTTAACTCAAACTGTCAAAATGAAAATGCACAGATTTAAGCTGCTGGAGTTTCTCCTTCAGCTCACATCTCTGCACAAACACCGATTGTTAAAGGATCTACTGCAGGCAGAGCGGGTCACCTACTGACTGGGAGGTTGGTAGTTTGATCCCTGACTGCTCCCATCTTCAGGCCAAGTTACCCTTGGGGCAAGATACTGAACCCTAAGCTGAGCGTCGGTGTGTGAATGTGGGGTCGAAGGTCAAGGACGAAGTTTGTGGTTTACATAACATCAGGCCTCCGGTGGGGAAGGAGCCTGAACCCGTGCTGATAGGACTGGTTTGAGCCAGTCTCCTGGAGAGAGGCTGGACTCGGTCATGGTCTGGAGTTGCAGGCGGGGTCGAGTATACTCGTGTCCCTCCGGTTCTTACCTGCTGGAGAACAGGCTCCTGATTACTGTTTGTGCCGGTTCAGAGTACTTGGCCTTTTCCGGGTTGCTGGAAGACTGCACGGTTGTACTGCAGGGCCTCAGATGGGCAGTAACAGAGGGAGGGTGGTGACTCAGACAAACAGCCAACATCAAGATCTGAACCCAGTGCTGTTCTGTTATGGGAACATCAGGAGTGTCCATAAGTCTGAGATCACTGGCTGTGACCGAACCTGGATGCTTTACAGACGAACACAGCGAGGACCTTTTAGTGCCAAACCAATCCGAGCGGTTAGAGAAAGTGCAAACAGGACGTTTGCTTCTTCCTCTGGGCCATTCAGACCGTCAACAAACACCATCACCCCCCCACCCACCAATCCGAGTACCCCTCATGACTCAGGACACTCACACTCTATTCACACCAAGTCTTTTCTTTGCACTGCCTCCGAGCTCTTTGTTCTCCCGTGTGTGCCTCCTCCTGTTATTTATTCCTGTCGCCTACTATTTATATTTTATACCTGCACAGCTGGTGTGGAGCACCCACACTTTAAATGTACATGTACAATGACAGTTAAGACCTTCAGAGCAGGAATTTTTATTGCTGTGGTCGGTTCCTTGAACAGTGTGGAGTCCTTACACCGTGTCCGTGTCTTCCTGCTGAGTTCAGGCTTTTTATGGTGTCTCACTGTTTTAACTGTGCAGCTGTTGCTTTCTGCAGGAATCAGAGCCGAACTCTGAATCTGGGAAATTCGTCCAGTAAAGGAAAAGTGAGGACTACGGGGACGACGGCCCCATCGGCAGATCCTGGCAGCGCCCTCGCCTGGAGAACTCTGGAGTTCAAAGAGACTCTGAGGTCAGAGGAGGCCACAGGGGTCTGATGTTCAGCCCTGAGGTACAGGTGGAGGTCAGAGAGTCACACAGGACCGAGGGCTCAGTCTGCACTCGTAGCAAATGCAGCTCAAAGCTCCTCAGTGGAGGAGGTGCAGGTGGAGTCTACAGGTGGAGGGAAACAGGAGCCTCTCTGCTGCCACCACGGCCTGCTGCAGGTGGGTGGATGTACCTCACACTGGAGCTGAGTGTGAAACTGTCTCAGTTTGACCTCACAGTGGATGTGGGGAGGTTCTTTAGTGCACCCCATTGGACAGATCAAAGACCTGCAGAGGTCAACAATTCAGATTTCTGTGAATCCACTTTTAGGTCACAGATACATAAAACAACAAATAAGGGGTGGGGGTGTTTTCATAGATAGAGGACGGCTCGTTGGAAGTTTAAATGTGTGAAAATCCAAAACCTTCCTGATGCCTTTCAGGAAGCAGACGTCGGTCCAGAGGTTTATTTGGGATTCACAGGGAGAAAGGTAACGAGGGACAGGTCGGACTCGAACTGAATGGAGAAAACATGAGGACATGACCTTCAAAATAAAACAGGAAGTAAAAGGAAGGAGGACTATTATGATAACCTTCACATGCACGTGTACATGTACACACCCAGTGTACTTCAGCAGTACCGCAGCACTGCACTCTTCCTTCAGTCTCACTTTAACTCAGGGGTGTCCAAACTTTTTTCACTGAGGGCCACATACATAAAAATATAGGAGGGGCGGGGCCACTTACTAGAAATTAGGTATATAACCTTAACTTTAGTGTATTAAAGTTAGAGAAATCACTTAAAAGTGGTCAAATGTGTTATATTGTTGAATATAATTAAAGACAAAACTGCCTTCATCACAGCTTTCCATAAATGGATCTTTATTGATTTATTCAGAAAAAGCTTTGGTAGCTCATTCTCAGAACAGCAGCAGATTTCTTCTTAGACAGAAGATTTACAGCACAGAGAAAAAACAATAAAGGGGAAAATGGGACGGGGACATTTCAAGCTTGTTATTTAAGTTCTTAGGCTTAGCAACACACCTACTAACGTTCGTTTGAAACGATTATCAACATTAACAGACTGAACTGGACTTAATAACAGGAGTGCAAATAATTTTAGTAAATTATTCTGGTGAGTATCAGCTGTGCTGGGTATGTAAATCGGGCCATCCAGCCGCGGTGCTGATCGCCACTCGTGCCAAAAATCCGGACAAATGTCACCTGACCAAGGAGCAGATCTGCATCAGATTAGATCAGCTGACTTTGCGTGTGCGTGCACTGTGCACAGCGGTGTGTACTCTGTGTGTTAACAAGAAAAACGCATATAAGAAAGTGATGCGCAAAAGCAGGGTAGTGACAGAATTGATGCGCATTATTGATATTTGAAGCATGTGTACCTGCACATGCATGCTTATTAACACATGGGTACTGTGGAATATATTTTTACTCACCTAAAGCGCTCGTGCTCTCGTCCACTCCCCACAAAGAAAAATTAGCAGCTGTGCGGCGTCTGTGGCATCGGTGCTCGGATCGCATGCGATGAAGTAAAAATCAAAAGCACAGCTTTATCAGACAGTTGCAGTTTAATGTCGGCTGACAGTCTTCAGTGCGTGGCACAACTGTATTTCTGGACATGCTGACGTTGTTGAAGTCCTGCACTTTTTCCGGGCACGTTATTTCGGTGACTTTAACGAGGCCGTGTTTTATGAGGTCTCCATCTGAAAAAGGCTTGCCATGTCTTGGGATGAGTTGGGCGACCTCATAGCTGCTATTGGAGCCTTTTCCTGGACAATTTGAGCACAAAAAAAATACTGTTGCTGACCCCGCAGGAGAGCTACCCTTTGCTTTAATTTCTGCTCTCGCTCAGCATCAGGATGCAAAGGCCTGATGTTTGGTTTCATAATGACGTCGTACATTATACTCTTTCATAACTGCCACAGTTTCAGTGCAGATCAAACAGACACACGTCCCCTTTAATTCTTTGAAGAAATATTCACTCTCCCACCGTGTCTGAAATTTTCTGCACTCACTTTCTACCTTTCGCTTCTTTGGTTCTGCCATGTTTGGTAACTTGGGGTAAATTTCTTCTGTGATTGTCCTTTTTGGTGGAGCAACTGCCTTGATCAACAGCAGCTCCCCCTGGTGTTAAAACTAAGAAGTGCAATACACTCAATCAAAAGTTGAAGTGTGGGCCATTTTATATTCTATTTATAAAATTACTTGAGGGCCAATTAAAAATGGACCGCGGGCGGCTGGACTTTGGACACCCCTGCTTTAACTGAACCGTCGGTGCCCCCCCCAGCTCCGCTCCGAGTGCACGCCGCTGCTCGGGTCACAGATCTGTATACACCTGCAGGGGGCGCTGTCATGTTTTAAACTGTTTTTCTTTAAGTTTTAAATGAAACATCTTTGATTTTACAGCCATCAGCACGATGAAGCCTCAGTCTGTTTCAGGCTCAGCTTCTCATCTGAAGCCAAATTCAAAAACGCTCTTCACGCTCTTCCTCCTCATCCTTTCCTCTCACTTCCTGCCACCTCCCTCCATGTTTTCTCACACTGACCATGTGTCGTTTCATCACCTCCTCCTCTCCTGGCCTTTCCTTTCATTTCTTATTCATGCTGTTTCTGCCTTTGATTCTGGTCCTGTCTGACTCCAGCTGTCAGCCGGATGGACAGAGGAGGCCAGAGGAGAGGATCACACTGAGAGTGTACGCTGGCTTTAAAAAGACAGCGAGCTAGAGGAGAGAATGAAAGAGTGTAAAGAAGTTTACTGTGGCTGCACTTCAAATCCAGCATCACAGAAACGCTGCAGAAGAAAGGAAACGAGCTCAGGATGAAACAGTGCTGGGATCTTGTTCCTGATCCCGTCTGAAAAACATCATGAATCCAAAGATCAACAGCTGCAAGGTCAAAGTGAAGAAGCCGGGAGAAATGTGAAAACGAGAGGTTCAGAGTTTATCAACCTGCCGTTTGGACTTAAGCTCTCATTTATCCATCACACAGCCCTTTGTCTGTCTCTGGCATCACCTGAGCAACACGCTCGAAAACCATGGACTCCAAACTGGAGTCCAGTCACACTCAGGGAGACATGACCATCAGGCGCTGCCATGAGGTGAAAAATAAAACACTGGAGTAAAGGTGAACTCTGGTTTTAGCAGCACCTGGTTTGACGTGAGGACAGGTGGAGCTGCTTTCCATCAGAAACTTCAACTGTGGCTTCCTGTTGGGTTATTGTGTCTTTGTGCAGCTCACCAGCAAACGTGTGTTTGTGTCATTTACAATTTTAATTTCCTGTCAGAGACAGCAGATGTAAAACGTGGAAATGTGAGTCCATATTTTTCTTATTATTGTGTGTGTGTGTGTTTGTGTGTGTGTGTGCCCAGCAGCTGTAAACCTAGAAAATACTCCCATTAAGATGAGTCAGTCATGCGGGATGGAGAGGAGAGGCTGCAGTGAGGAGGAGGAGGAGGAAGACAAACATCCTGTCAGGAGAGGAGGCGTCAGATCCAGGAGCAGAGGGAGTGAGGAGGTGAATAGTGATGTGGCGTTGTGGCCGATCGGCCCCTCCTCGGCCGTCTGCAGGCGATGAAGAAGCTTCAGTCTGATTATCCTGAGTGATGACTGAAGGTGTCCTGCAGATCTGCTGAGAGGGAAGCTCAGAGCGCTTCACTGTTTCAGATTTAAAATCAATGACTGAGGGGCGGCTTCAAAACCAAAAGAGGAGAAAACATGACAACAGCTGTAAGAACAAAGAACCAATGACTCCGTCAGCTACACCTCGATAGTCCGACGATGAATCAGAGAGCTGTGTGTGAGCTGCAGATGTGTGTGGCTGTTGGTGGAGTTCAGACTCTCAGACCGGTCACTGAGGTGGAAACACGTCTGAAACCATCATCATGAACGCTGCTCATTACTGCACCCACACAGGAAGCTCACTCTCCACCACACACATGTAGAAACACCTCCACCTCCTCGTCCTGTGGTCCGAGAGGAGCAGTGGGATGGAGCATTAGTGCACGGTGCAGAGGCCTCTGCAGGGTTACGACCAACATGTGCTGCTATCCTCATGAGCTCCAGCAGCACAGCTGCATAACTGAGGAAAGCCATCAGGCACTGACACATGTGGAGCTTCATGAAGCCAGAAACACAACAAAGGAGCAGAACACTCAGGATCTGAACTCAGGACAGTTCGTGATGCAGCTCAGTGGAACATTTCATTTTTATCCATGTTTTAGGAACTTTTTCAGTAGTGTGGATGTATTTAAACTTTACATCAGTCAGTCTGTATTTAGCTGGAGAGAGGACAAAGTGAACACCCAGAGTGATGTAGCCCGAGGAATACGACGTCTTTGCTGCCAGAGTCGACGTCCCGGCGCTCACGCTAGCTCAGATGCTTCGGGCTCAGATCGATCCGGAAGGAAGCAAAAGCCTGACGTCTCACTAACATCCAGTCAGGAACATGAGGCTGTATCTGAATGTGTGAGCTGCAGTTAGGGTTAGGGAGAAAGCTCTAACACTGAAAAATGTAAGAGTGTGTTTTAAAAACACAGAAACGCTTTAGCCAGCCGACAGAATCGTCACCCCGTCAGCTGCTGGCAGGACGGGAGCATCCTCGTGGAAACACAAAGTAATGAATCTTTCATGTAACATCCTGTTTGTGAGAGCTGCTCAGAGGCCGTGTCACCTCAGCGTTCGTTAACATCGGTGGTTTTGTTGTACTCCTCTGGTTCCTGCTCTACTGTCACTCTTTTAAAGGCTAGCTTCATCACGGTTTAAGGTTTTTATTTCTGCATGTCATTCCTCTCAGAAGGTCCAACCCACCTTAACTGCCTCCACCTGTGTCTCATTTCCTGATCAGCCGTCTGTGTCTCTGTGATCTTTCCTCTGCCAGTTCATCCAGATCAGCCTCCCACATTTTTCGGCCTCTTGAGTTTTAGTTTAGACTTTTTAAGTGTGCCTATGCCAAGAGGCACACTTATTACTATTCGTCGGATTTATTATTATTATTATTGTTGTTATTATTATTATTCTTCAGTTTCCGCTAGCGACCCTTCGAGCACCCGGGCTTGCCTTCAGTGAGACTGCTGACCATCACCCGATCGCTCGCCAACAGTCTGTGTCTTAGGTGGACTTATTTTTCGTTTATATGGGCCGATGATGCTGGTCGATGTGGAAAAAATAACTGAGTTGTTTGGTCTTGGCTAACGCGGAGCTACAATGGAGAGCAGCTATCCACCAGTGTGTGTCAGAAAGAACATGCGGGGGACGAGACATACGAGGCGGCGAGGCGACCGCCGATCGACCGGTGGTAGATCGTGGATCAGGGAAACCTAAGGCAGGAGCGTGAGGTGAACTGAATTTCAGGTAAGAAGTTATGAATTGCACTCTATTTGGGTCAGATATAAACCGAGTTTAGGTGTAGTTTATTTTCGTTGTGCTGACCTGTGTGCGCTAAGTTACTGACGTTGAACTTTATTTTATTCACAAGGGTTAGTTCATAGAGTTGCCGTACAAAGGGAATTGTCCCACATTCAGAGAAAACATTATGATTTATTCTGTCGTTACGAAGCCTCCCCTGTCATTCTCTCGCCTGTTGCAACTTCAATCGTGAAACTGATCAACGATCGGCTTTTCGCTCTTGTTTATTGCGCTAAACAACAGCAGCACGTTTAAGCTTGATCAGCTGTTGTTAGAATTCATTTGATTTTAATTTCTAGTATCAGCTGATGTTTGTTGGAGCCACAGCTGTAGAAGCGGCTGGTCCAAACCAGGAGATGTCCTTACTGAATCGTCAGAGCTGAACTGGTGATGGAGAAACAGGTTTACCTTTTAGGTGACATGAATGAGTTGAAGGGAAGTTATGAACTGTTTCTGAGAGACAAATATACACCAAGCTCCTGTTTTTGTGTAGCTGACAGCTGGTAACTGTGCAGGGGCGGATCTAGCAAAGCTTTTGCCAGGGGGCCAGGTAGGGCATTAACAGAGAAAGGTGGACACAAAGTTATACTTTGATTTCTTACTCTCATATAAAATATTTAGCTTTTATTAAATAGTTATCTGCATCTTACAACCAAAGTTTGTATAATAATACACAAGATTGGCTGTAGACCATTGTTCATCATTCAGAACACTGTGTAAAAATAACAAAAAACAAAAAGTGAATGCGAAAGTGCATAAATATTTATTTTACGTGTTTGATGTGTGTGGCGGGGCGTGGTCTGCAGTGCCGCTACAGGGGAGGTGGACCAACCTGAGCGGCACCTGCAATCACGCCTCTCGGGCGTAGTCTGTGCTCTCTCGACTGTTTTTTGGGTGTGTGTCGGGCTGTGAGTTGAAAAGCTACAGCCGGCTGTGTGGGTACACCAACCATGTGTGAAAAGTGGTCCATAACGTAATGCTTCAAAGCGTGTTCATGCAAACATTGTCGGATCTGCCGTGGTACAATGGGACTTCTGCTCATGAACCTGTGTGCACAGCGTCTGCAAGTCGGCGCTGTACGAAGTAACTTCATCTTTACCCAAAACTGTAAGCTGTTATCTGTGAAGCGTGAGCGGTGTTTGTTTTTACCATAGTTCATGGTGGAGAATGGGTGCTCTTCTGAGTTTTGCCCTAAGCAGCCGTATGAATGGCAAACTACACTGATTATCAGCGGCATAGGCACACATAAAATTTCTTCTGAAATTTTCGCTTTCTAGTTTTTTCTTTTGTTTTCCTTCCATAATTGTACCTGTTGTGTTTTCAGGGTTTTGCGTTTGTTGAAGTTTAAGAGTGTGGTGGCGGCGTGGTCCCTGGCTCAGCTGCAGGGGTGGTGCAGTGAGCTCATGGGGCGGTGCCAGGGAGGTTGGAGGGACAGGTGTGCATGATAAACCTGATGAGGTTTCTCCTCTTTATGTAGTGAAGCCAGAGACCAGCTGGAAAGTTGGTTCTGGGTGTTGAACCCTGCATGTGTGGAAGTATAATAAACACTGTAATAAGCATAGCAGTGTGTGGGCTCGGTCTTTACAAATACGTTGTCGTTATTAGCTTCAGCTGTGTCTTGTTACCCTGATGGTGACTCTTCACTCTGCTTCTTGGATTTAGTTGTTTTTGGATGTAAAGCAGCCGTGATGCCTGCCAAGCTTTCGTCTGCCTCTGTGGCCTTCTGAGTTTCCTCTTTTCATGAAACAAAATAAAATTGAAGACCCTCCATCATCACCATCATCATCATCATCATCACCTTCCTGCATTAAAACTGTCTGCACCTAAAATTTAAATGAATGAATTTAGCTGACTCTCTGTGTGACCTGCAGTGTTTAGTCGTTTTAAATTGAACTCTGGTTCGTTTCTAGCTCTGCCTGTTTCCTAATGAACTTGTTGGTAATGGTGTGAATGTTGATCCGACCTCGAGACGGACCAGTTACCCAGTGTATGTTCCAAGTTTGAGCTGAACAAACTCCCGTAACCACATTTGCTTTGCATCCTGGGATGAGGCAAGATATAACTATTGATGTGCAAAGGTCTGTACGGGCTGGCAACCAGCTGTGAAATGTACATAAACTCTCCTGTATTTACTTTTGTTGCTCCACAGCAGGCAAACCTCAGGTTCCTCAGGGATCGATATTTGGTCCTGTTACCTTTGTGCACTGTGTGCATAGCTATCAGCCATAAGGACCCTGCATCTCTGTCACATATAGAGGCAAATCTAAAGTAAAAAACTGTTTCAACAAGAAGTTGGTGCAGTAAATACAGTTAATAGTAATGCTAAATAAGTTCATTGGTTTTACAAACCAACGTTTTTACAGCAGGGGGGAAGAAAAAGCTGAAGGAACTCTTCAAAGATTCTCTCTGATAAAAGGAAAAAAAGAAATGCACTGATAAAGGTCTCGGACTGGACAACAGTAAGTCTCATCTGGCTTCATGGACAGATAGAGCTGGGTGTCACTGTAACCAGTATGTCTACTCATCAAAGAATGATTGAAGCAATATAAATAACAGCAGAGGACAATTTATTTAGGGTCTGATGGCAGTTTACCATCGGTGTCCAGCACTTTAAAGGATTGATGGACTGGAGCACATACATCCTTAACATACCCTGTTAAACATCAGCTTGACACTGATACATCAAATTAAACTTAACCAACTCTAAGTGCAAATGTTTACAACCTGAGCAACTTAAAATTTCCCTGGAATGCAATGTAAACAAAGACAAGCAGAAAAAATCAATATTTTCATCAATGGCCACTTCTCTTAACCAGGAGACAAGGGAATATATTATGTAGAGAGTCTTTTTTCTCAGTCCTGGGGTTGTAACACCACAACCTCCTCAGTCCGTAATCAAAGAGTGTCTATTTGGCAATAACCAAAATGTGTTTGTATAGTCTTTGTGAATGCAAAAAACAACCAATCGTGATAGCTGGCCAGCAAAATAAAGAAAGTGTATAGCACTGAGTGCGGACATGTGTGTGTGTGTACTTCGGTCCAAATACTCGAGGTCCGGAGGGATAGACGGCAGCCACCAATCCCCTTAATGGCACCAGCGAGACAGCACAGCAGCGAGGCGTCTGGCAGGAGAACGAACAATAGTCTTTTTTAAGGCTACTGCAGATGGAAATATTGGCACAGCTACAAGCCATGTGAGCTCATAACCCCACAGTGACATACAGACTTGGCTACCAACGTCCGCTTAGCATGGCGGCTAATTGTCTGATTAGCAATTAGCACCTTAATAATCATTACTAGACATCACATCATAGCAAACACATGATAACACATGGAACAGTATAATATACATACAGAACAGATTTTTACCTGGCAGGAGAACGAATAATAGTCTTTTTTAAGGCTACTGCAGATGGAAATATTTCCCGCTAGCTCACCCAAGCTTGCTCTCTGGCACAGCTACAAGCCATGTGAGCTTGTAGCCCCTCCTGCTAGGATGTACTACCCCAGTCGACTGTCGTAAAGCAGCCGCAAACCAATATCAATAAAAAAAACCTCAAAATCATTGAAGAACATTTTATAACCGAACACCCAATATAGATATATACATGTATACTGAATATCACACAATATCAGATAACCAAATTAACACTGGGTTACATCATCTGCATAGCAGTGAAAATTTATGCTATGTCTTCTAATGATGCTGCCTAAGGGAAGCATGTACAATGTAAATAGAATTGGTCCTAGCACTGAACCCTGTGGAACACCATAATTGACCTTAGTGTGTGAAGAGGACTCTCCATTTACATGTACAAATTGGAGTCTATTAGATAGATATGATACAAACCACTGCAGCACAGTACCTGTAATACCTACAGCATGTTCTAATCACTCTAATAGGATATTATGGTCAACAGTAGCGAAGCGAGGTGTAGTTCAGGGGATTCAAGGTAGACTGGAATATGTGAAGATGGGAATTTGACCACAAACACAGGAAAATCCTGTCCCTCCAATCCGCTTACATGATTCAGTCGTCTATGAAGTACTTTGTATATCGTGCAGACTGCTGGGTCCATGCTGGTCTGAAAAATAAGTACTCAACAGCAGACACGAGCACAGAGGATGGATCACTTAGGATCAAGCAGATTCCCCAAACCCAGACCAGCAGAATGAAGAACCAGGAACCAAACTGACCAATGACAGAAGTCCAAAAGAAAAAGGTGACAGGTGCACTGATGCTGACGTTGGGGTCTTTGGTATCAGGTGACTGGGACCTGGCAGAGATCACAGAGGAGAAGGTCTTTGGTTTCCAGGATGAAGATGGTGGATCTCTACTAACAAAGCAAGCTCCAAATTAATTTGGGCTGAGAAGTGTGTGTAGCACAGAGATGCTTAGATTACGGGATTACAAACATCAGGAATTTTGAGATGGACATCTTTCCAGCCTGATAGGAAGAGTGTAATGACCAGGCAAAGACATTTGGACGTACATATTAAAGTGTTGCTGTTAGTCTTCCTGTGTCTGAGCTGAAAGCAGCATTTATGTGGCTTTAAGTTTATTTTACAGACGAGGAGGCCCCTGAACCTCTGAGCACATAAATCCCTTCATGAACAGCTGTTTTCTGTTTGCCACCAAACTTTTCTTGTGTTGTTGACCTCCTGGACTTCAGACTGAGGATCGCAGGACCTGCAAACTGACCTTAAACGTGACACCTATGTCAGCAGGAACAGTGTTACAAAAATGAGTCATACCAATTTGTCGGTATCTAAATGTCACCTGTTCTCTGTGTGCGGCCCTTCGCTCTGCCCCAGGGCTAATGGACACAGAATTAACACTGAAATGCTCTGAAGCTATCAAACTGACACATTTTTAAGGTTAATTGCATCATTAGACTCAGGCAGAGGAAAAGAAAAGATTCCCAAAAATGTCACTCGGTCGTCCGCTTGGGCCGCTTTATTCCAGACAAAGGCAGGATGTGATGCTGCTCCTTAGTTTTGTTAAGGTACTAGTCATACTCTGAACTCAACACTGAGGCCCATGGAAGGTCAAAGGTTTTGTTGTTGTTCTTTTATTATGAGGAACAAGAAGCAACCATCGTGGAGCCACTCTGTGGCTCTGTAATCACATGACGTCCTCATTTGTCTCTTATCAATAAAACGCCATCAACACTCTCTTTGATAACGAGCATCATTTCACAGAGGATGGTTGTCTAAACAGGCCTTACCACTGAATGACCTCACAGAGACTGCAGTCCTCGTTTCTATAGGTGCATGATTCATGGACTGTAAATAACCAGCGTGTACTGTATGCGTTCCCTAGCAACAAGAAAACGCAGCCTGTGTCTGAGGAAAGTGGGAAATCATGGCGGCACTGCTAAACTTAAACACGCCGAGTGTGAGTGCAGCCTCGGGGCGTTTTCATCGTTTAGCTATGACAAATATTAGTTTGGGTTCAGTTCAGGTGTGTCAGGCTTGAGTAGCTAATGCTGTACACACACTCACACACACACACACACACAGGCGCTCATGAATAACAGTGACTCATGTTTTACTCCCCGAAGCAGATCAATTTAATCTGTTCTCACTGTGTGTGTGAAAAACATGTTTTTCTACCACAGTGAGGTCCGATGTGCAGTTCTTATGTCCAGTGAGAGGACATCCATGAAAACCGGGGACATCACTTTGTGACGGAGCTTCAGCAGGTCACCCCATATGGAAAAGATATATATAAATCTTATAAAGTTTGTATCTGTCTTGTATGAAACTTGTATGAAAAGCATACAAGAGTGAAAACAGATATAAGATCCCTAGAAAAATTATATAAATGAAGCTTGTATGTTTTGGATACTTACTAAAACAATATATGAAAGTAATGAGAAAGTGGCCACTTTCATGAGTGAATCATATAAGGCTTATATGATTCACTATATGAAGTAGGCCACATCTGATGCAAGTCTTTTATAAGTTGTTTCTATTTCTTTTCCATATGGGATGTGACGCCTCATACCTGGACATGTGTTTTTTAAACAGCCGAAGGTTCAGATAAAAGTGGTGATGTGTGTGTGGGTGTGTTCCTGTCTAGCTATCTTTGTGAGGACCGAAATCTGCATTCTACTATACTTGTGAGAACCAGCAGTCACTTGCGAGGACACACAACCCGGTCCTCACATTTTTGAAGGCATTTAAAGCCATTTTTGAGGCTCAAAGTGGGGTTTTAGTGTCAGGGTTACAATTAGGTTATGGTTAGGTAAGGCGCTAGGGAAACCATTATGTCAATGAGGGTCCTCATTAAGATAGCTGAACAGGGTTGTGTGTGGGTGGGTGTGTGTGTGTGGGTGGGTGAGACGTTTCAGTGCCGCGCTGCTGCAGGGATGTTAGAGCGCTGAAACTACAGCTGTAGGAAAGAGGACATAAGTGAAGCACAAAGTGTTTTCAGCAGCGCGCTGACGATTAGCCTCTGAAAGCTTTTCCACAGGAAGAAGAAAAAGATTGTGGTCATGAATTTTAGAAACAACAGAAACCTTTCTTCCTCTGGAATCCTGAATTATTGATCAGAACATGAATTTCCCAGCTGGGAGATTTAATTTTCTCCCATCTCCTGCACTGCTCTGTGTCTGAGAGATGATGATCTTCCCACCGAAGCTCTCTGACCAACAGAAAATCCAACAGAAGCATAAAGTTTTATACTGTTTTAGTGTGGAATGAGCACTTTTCACAAAAGACTGTGATGAAAGCCCAACAGCATCACTACAGGAGCCTTCTCAGTTAAAGCCACATCATGCACCAAGCTGGAAAAAGCTCCAAATTGGTGCTTTTGTTTGCAGTCAGATCTAAAACAGCACAGCAGTTCTTAAAACTGACTAAAGGACACAGAGGAAGGAGACAACGTTTTAAAGCAGACGTATTAATTTCACTGCATGTATGTGTTTCATATTTAATGCTGCTCACATGAAACCACAAAGCTGTGTTTAATGATTTAAAGTGAAGACGACACGTGTACCAACAAATGTGCTCATGAAAGTTGTAGAGGACTGAAAGGAACCTTGGTTTCACAGGGACTCACACCGAGGACGGCTGAAGGAGATTTTACATGTTAGATGAAATCCACGACTTTTATTTGATTTACTCAGCTGGTCAGGAGGAAACTGCTGCTGCTGGTGTCCAGACAGCAGGAGGCGCTGCATAATCAGTATCACAACTACAAGTCCATGAATGTCCCCAACGAGGGGTCGGCCCCCAACAACACTCAAAACTGTTTGATGATGATGATGACAGGACATGATCTGTGTCCTGCCATCATCACACATACAGAGATTATCAGCAGCACTTTTCAGCTCTTCCTATTTTCATCATCGTCATCCATGAACGTGATGTTAGCTGAGCTAGCTGCTACAGCCACCTGCGTCCACTGTCAGTCAGAGGCCACGCCCCTAATAATGCAAACTTTAATCCAGGTGAGTTATAACAACATCCTTGTCTTGTACAGGTGTGTAAGGCTGTGATATTAACGTGGATGTAAAGCCTCCCGCACACAGGTGTGACTCTGGGTTTAAGAAACAAGTGCTTAAAGTTTTAAAAACAGCGCCATCTTCTGTCAGTACGGAACGTGACGTCATGTGATGTAAACCAACCACAGTCCAAAAGTCAGTGAGGGCGGGTTTACCCACACTCACAGGCTGTCACCACGCAGCTCACGTGAGGTCACAACAGAAGCTCAGTGATCCACGTCAGCGGCATCACAGCAGGTCCGACAGGAAGTGTAACTACTGAGGTCACATCGACAGTCTGAGGCTCCAGACTCACCTCTGATCATTGCTTAGAGTCTAACGAGACGCTAATGAGCTCTCTAACCAATGGGAGGTCAGCGAGGGGACGGGTGCAGCCTGATTGGATGAGACAGTTTGTGTGTAAATGTCCTCGTCACTGTGAAGACTTTCCTGTTTGTGAGGATTGTGAAATTACTGTACATCCACCACACACACACACACACACACAAAACTATTCATCATTGTTTGTTTGTGTGTGTGTGTGTTGTTGCCCGCAGAGATCATTTGGTTGAGTGATCTTAATAACTTTGCGATTGTGTACGTACAAACACACACACACACACACACACACACACACACAGGATAAATGTTTTTTCATCCATGAGGGAGGATGGATGAAGCGATCTGAGCATGTGCAGAGGCGAATAAACAATAGAGAAGTTTTTGCTGCGATCAGGGTCCACCTCCTCCTGCACCGCTGCTTCATTAACACACCGAGCTGGCAGTGCCCCCCCACACCCTCTAGCAGATCATTACATGAAGGAACCTTTTAAAAACAAGCGCGTTCATGCTCACAGGTGTACACACGGGTGCTCACACACACAAACTACACCCTTTTGAGCTCCTACCTCAAAGCACACTGTGCGCTGTCGATCTCACGTGCTGCACAATAATGTTTAATATTTAGTATTTACTGTCATATTCCCATAGATCATTGTGATCTTGTTTATTACTCTCGTCTTCTTCTGCTTGCTTTCTTTTTTCTTTCTCAACAGGTGATCCAGGTGATCGATATATGGATTTTTTTTGTCTGCTTATTCTGTTGGTTTTTGTTTTTTGCCCTTTTTCCCCGTCCCTCTTCTCAGGTTTTTTTTTTTCTTTCCCTCTTTCTTTCTCCCCTTTCTTTCATACCAGTCAAGTCTGGCCCGTATTCAGCAAGTGAAAATAAAATAAACAATAAAAGGTGAATCGGATGGACCATTACAGCAAGGCTGGGATGGTCCATTTGGTAAAGTAAATCCGTTGGGCATCTTTCTTCGCCTTTAGACAATAATTCTGATGGCAAAAGAACCAAACGGGACAGGTCAAAAAAAAAAAAAACACACCGAGCTGTAGTGATGGTAAACTCGATTCTTTTTACTGAATCGAGTTTGAATGAGTCACTCATGAGTCGGGTTTTTGAGTCATTTGAGTCACTGAGTCAGTTGCCCAGAGAGTGCAAAAAACGTACATTTTCACTCAAACTTAATTTGTTTTTCTTTTCATGTAAATCCTGCTGCTGAGTGATTTAAAAAAATATTTTAAAGAGCAAAAAAGAGCAAAAAACTTTTAAAACATTTATTTTATTTTATTTGTATTTTCCTCAAATGTGTCAAATATATATTTTCTCATCTAAATAATTTAGCGAAATAGCGAATTTCTGATTATTTTACTTACATCACTGCAGCAGCTGAATGTGAGTCAGACACTGTTTTTTTTTTTTAATAGTGGAGGAACTGAGTTCATATACTTTTTCCTTTAGTCTGCTTATTATCTTTGCAAAACAAACAGACTGAATGTTATATTGTGTCAGTCAGACTATCAGACTTCATCTCAGGTGAAGGAGCAACTCTTCCACGGTAAGGGAGGGGTGAGTGAGTCTTGTCCTTACCCGATCCGTACCGGAAACCCGATTGCACGAGCAAATCTTACGTCACTTCCTCTCTTTGCCAACATTGCAACATTCAATATATTTGAATGATACGGTTAGCGCCCAGTTAGCTCCTAGCATGTCTCAACAGCTCTGCCTCCTTTTCGACTACCGGGACATTTAAACTATGGATAATCCGTATACAAACAAATTCATGCTTTTCTCCCCAACAGAGAGCGTCCCCCGATTGAACAACAGCGCCTAATTACAGAGTTAATAATACAGACATTGTAATATGTCACGTGAAGATTCATCAGCCAGATTAAGTGTTTACTGACAATTGACAGTGATAGCGGACATCATCATCACTATTCCAATCAATCCTCTCCACACAGACGAGCATAAACACACTCGACTATCACTAAATCAAATTTAACACACGTTTGTAATGACGCTAATTCAGTTTACAATAGGGTTCGTTCGCTCAGTCAGCAGGTGGCGGTATCCTCTTACACTGGGGAGTAAACTGCCATTAAACGAACAGAAGAAGAAGAAAACCCCTGCACATGCGCAGTACGGATCGGGTAGACCCGATTTGTACGGTCCGATTTTGCACATGCGCAGTAAGTATCGGGGAGTCCCGATCCATCACTATCTTTTTAGTTTTCATTTTTGTCTACATTATATTAAATGTTTCATTATCGGAAACATTTTAAGAGACACTTATTATTCTTAACATCTTAACATTTACTCTGACCCGTAACTATCGTAAAACGCTTCGAAGTAGACACATTTCGCGCATGCGGGGTACCGATCGGGTTTCCGGTACGGATCGGGTAGTGACAAGTCCTGAGTGATTCGTTCATGCTACGATTCCACACAGGAAGGGAGGGGGTGAGTAACTCAAACGTGCTGTTAGCATGTTAGCAGAGCGATGCTACTGTGAACTGAGGAGCTATTGTCTTGATGTGAGCTTCTACTCAGGGTTTTTTCTTCCAGTTCAGAGCAGAAATGTTTCTGTTAAGAAACTGGCTGTTGTTTTTTTCCACAATTTTAATTATAAGCTAGATATATTTCTACTAATGGAATTAGTTTGCTAACAGTAACAGGGATGAGTCAGTGAAGGAGTCAGTTGGGCTTCTGAATCATGATTCACGAGTCAGTAAAGTGATTCTCGAGTATTGAACAATTCGTTCATTACTCCAACATCACTACCGAGCTGCTCGGTGCAAAGCTGCAGAAGTGCGTCCTGTCACGGCGAGGATGATTTCAGACTCGTGGCAGCAGGTTTAAGAAGAACAGGAACTTTATTGAGACGAGGCTGAGACAAAGACACATGGAACAACACGCCGAGGCGGACGGCGCCGCTAACAGTGCACCTGGACCGGGGAAAACACAACAACCAGAGTCAGAAAACTGCAAAAGTCCAACAAAAAGTGGGCCCACTGTTCAGGGGGCGGAGCTTGGCCAGAGACCGGCATTATTGGCTGTGCTGGCATCAAAAAGCCCAGGACCGCGGTTTGGAGTTCCTGAACACTGAGCAACATTTACAGCACATTTTACTCTTTAGGTCACTTTGAACATATTTAGGCTGAAATTAAATTATTTTTAAAAATTATTTAATTTTTTAAACTTTATTTAAAGTTTAAATATTTCATGGATGAAGTGATTTTGTATCATTGTTGAAGAGACTTTGGTAAAACTGTGACTCATAGTGAACAAAGAATAAAACTCTTGGAGAACCAGGAAAACTTTGATTGGTATTCCCACCATCAGAGGAGCCTTTGGATCACCTGCTGGGTCCACAGTGCCCGAGGGTCCCCCCGCCCCATCTGGAGCTTTTGGCACACTCTCTGCCTCGGCCTCGCTTGCTAACAGCTGTGTGTCATTTATGTGTGAACTCCCGGCTCTCTGATGATGCTGAGTTTGTTTCTCAGCTGAAATCTGAACGTCTCGCTGGTGTTCCTGTCTTAGGAACATACAGAAACCTGCCCGAGTACACCTCTGCTCTCGTGCTGGATGGTGGGTTAGCTGATAAACACGATTTCTACAAATCTGGATAAATTTCCAAAGAAAACTCCAACAGCAGGAGACATTCATCCCTGTCTGTCTGCCTCCGGCCAGTGGTGTGCACAACACCGTCTCACCCCGACCAAACTGATGGACACGCTGAGGCTGCTGGGAAACGTACGTAGAGGAGCAGTGACCAACATCCGAGTGTCAGCGGCTGAGAAATGAAACCACATTTATGGAAAGAAACTGGGAGGCTGAGAGCGTCGGTGTGGGAACAGTCAGACCACACCCACAACATCCAAAAGTAAGACAGCAGACCAGAACCACAGCAGGGTGACACCTTACCCCACCCTCACAGTGGGTTCACCTGAAGCTTTGGCTGACTGTGACCCACACCTGTTTTCACACCCAGGCAGAAGATCAACATGGGGTCCACGGCCCTCTTAGGGACACTTCCCATAGGGCTTAAGGGACTCTCACCAACTGAAGAAGCTTCTTGGATGAAGAGTCTTAAAGATGTCTCTTTGGACTGAAACGTGACGCGTGATCCGACTCGACATCCTCAGAATGATGCAGAGCGTTTACAGCTTTTATAAAGTCCTTTTAAGCCCTTATTGGTTCCTGCAGATATGAGTGACCTTCAGTGTCTCCAGCACCTCCACCTGCATGTGAGGACCTCCTGCCTCCACCTGCCTCCTCTCTAAAGCTCCCTGCTCCATACTAATGGGCCTCCTTCAGTTTCTTTCACTGCTCATGCTCCGCCGCTGCACGTTTTCAGCTCCTCTATAAGAAGACAGATCACTTCCCTGTGTCAGGCTGCTGACCTTTGTGTGATGTATGGGGTCATCTGATCTGCCGTCTCTCAGATTTATGAGACCGCCGGCTGTAAAACACAGTGACCTATGTGGAAAACAACGTTTTTGGGACGTCGGCCAGCAGGCGGAGTTCTGAACGAGAGCAGAAAGATAAGCTGAGCTTCATGTTTTTCACTCTTAGGTCCGACTGGACGTCCACGCCTCGGCGTGTTCAGGACACTCGGTAAATTTAACCCTCCAGAAAGAAAGAAAGCTGCCACAGCATCATTCAGACGTGCTTTCAGTTTAAAAGCTGAACACAGTTTAATGGAAGCAGCAGTCTTTACGTGAGCCGGCAGCGTCCTCAATCCAGCTGCAGATTAACGGCTTCAGGTTCCTCTGCACAACTGAGCCTCATCCGGAAGATTTGGAGAGCTGCGGCTAATCACGCGTCCTTTTAAGAGCTGAGGTGTGCTCACACAGCTGAATGGTGCTGATGAGTTCCTGCAGGAACTGATTACAAAGAGCTGCTGCTTATCCTCACATGAACCCCGACAGCACGACCTGAAAATGAACCAATCAGCAGCGAGCTGTGTGTTCACCTTCAAACACTTCACAGGACATGAGCTGCAGAGAGGTGTTCATGTTACAGAGTGTTGAAGACAGCTGTCTTTGTATGAGCCTATGCTCTTATTTGGAGTTTCAAAGAAAACACAGGAGAGCAGACGGCGTGGGATATTGTGACAGAGGTTATTCTTATCATATCATTCATATCATCTCTATGCATGATGTCAACATGAGTTCACACGTCCATCTGAACGCTGGGAGGATACTCGGACAGTCCTCTGCTGAGGGGGGAATAAAAACAGGAAATAACATTCAATTCAATTCAACTTTATTTATATAGCGTCAAATCACAACAAAAGTCGCCTCAATGCGCTTTATATTGTACAGTAGATCACACAATAATACATACAGAGAAAAATCATATCATATGACCCTCTATGAGCAAGCACTTTGGCGACAGTGGGAAGGAAAAACTCCCTTTTAACAGGAAGAAACCTCCGGCAGAACCAGGCTCAGGGAGGGGCGGGGCCATCTGCTGCGACCGGTTGGGGTGAGAGAAGGAAGACAGGATAAAGACATGTTGTGGAAGAGAGACAGAGATTAATAACAGATATGATTCAGTGCAGAGAGGTCTATTAACACATAGTGAGTGAAGAAGAAACCCCCAGTGCATCATGGGAATCCCCAGCAGCCTACGTCTATTGCAGCATAACTAAGGGAGGATTCAGGGTCACCTGGTCCAGCCCTAACTATATGCTTTAGCAAAAAGGAAAGTTTGAAGCCTAATCTTGAAAGTAGAGATAGTGTCTGTCTCCTGAATCCAAACTGGAAGCTGGTTCCACAGAAGAGGGGCCTGAAAACTGAAGGCTCTGCCTCCCATTCTACTTTTAAATACTCTAGGAACAACAAGTAGGCCTGCAGTGTGAGAGCGAAGTGCTCTAATAGGGTGATATGGTACTACAAGGTCATTAAGATAAGATGGGGCCTGATTATTTAAGACCTTGTATGTGAGGAGCAGGATTTTGAATTCAATTCTGGATTTAACAGGAAGCCAATGAAGGGAAGCCAAAACAGGAGAAATATGCTCTCTCTTTCTAGTCCCTGTCAGTACTCTTGCTGCAGCATTTTGGATCAGCTGAAGGCTTTTCAGGGAGTTTTTAGGACATCCTGATAATAAAGAATTACAGTAGTCCAGCCTGGAAGTAATAAATGCATGAACTAGTTTTTCAGCGTCACTCTGAGACAGGATATTTCAGCCTGTTGGGTTAATCATCCAGATTTTTCCCACATCTGATGATGGTGATGTCATCCACAAAGCCCTGACCTCTGACGTCTAAAGCCCTGAGCAGCACGTCCTTGCAGCTCATCTCGTGCTTCCTCCACGGCACACTGAGGTGTCACTCCTGAAGGCTTTCTGGTCCTCAGATCTTTTCCTGCTGAGTGAAAGTTTTTACTGAAGCTGCTGCTGAAAATTATCCACCAGAGAGAGCCAGCACGACTTTATCCTCTGCAGCAACAAGGAGACGAAGCATGAGCCTCTCTTTGAAATAATAATCACCAACGAGCAACAGAAAAACCGTGGAACAAACAACTTCCTGTTCCTGAGCTGAAGCCGCACAGACGTCCGTCTGGCATCAACATGGATTAAATAAAAAAACATTAACAAATACAAAATGAAAACAAAACATGAATCCACATATAAAAAGAAGACAACCAAATAAATGAACAGAATAAAATGAAGTCGCAGGTTGGAGATACTTTTGATAATTAGCATCATTTGTGGCGCGCAGATTAAGTTTTATCAGTAACAAGTCGAGGGATGAGCGCTCTGATCGGTCATGTGACTCGTCTCCATTCAGACCTTTGCCACTAAAATCCTTCCTCTCTTATTCAGGAGTATTCGTCTGCAGGATTAAACGATGTCCACATAAAGACAAAACTGGGACTCAGAGTCTTGTTGAAGTTTGGGCTAACGAGCGGCTCGCTGCTCAGGGCGTCCACGCACAGCGGGAAGCTGCACCGAGGCGTTACAGCGCTGTCCGTGGTGCTGAAGGCAAACGAGGAGCAAAAAGTTTTTAGATTTAATTGAAACCATAAAGATCACCTCACAGACGGTCCAACACACAGCAGGCACGGGTAACACTGACCAGGTAATCACAGCGACGCCGAGCAGAACGTGTGAGGTTCAGGTACAAAAACGCAGATCCTCAGATGGCAGGAAGTGATGACCATATCTGCAGCTGCACGTCCACGTTACACCGTCCAGATGTGGCTGCTGTGTGGTGCCACACCTGCCCACATCTGGAACAGACAACATCAAAACACGTTACAGCTTTATTCAAAAACACTGCAAAGTCCCCACAAACAACAGTGACCCACAGGACCCTCGGCTCGAGCCCCGGGACGACGGCACCGTCTCACTGATGAACCAAGGGCGAAACAAAGCTGACCACCAGGAGCAAACAGCACCACCTCTGTGGACATTTCTACGTCACCTGCTCATCAATGCTGTGATTTATACACGTGGAAGCAGGAGCTACAGTGTGATTTATGTCAGCTCCTTTAGAAAGGACCTCAGGTGCGTGTGTGTTAATATTACCTGTCCTGGTCGGTGAGTGCAGGAATATTCCACCACGTGTCAGAGTAGAATTACTGCTCCTGTTTTCCAGTCAACCAGCTGATCCTAACTTAAATCCCAGCCGGAGTCTGATCCTTGAATTTTACATCGGTTTCCTTCGTATATTTCACCAGCTGTTTTTGCTGGCAGGAGCTGCTGTGCTCTGAAAGGAGGATTTCTGCACATTTTGGGCTCATTAAAGGCAGCACCGTGTTCTGTTCTGCAGCTCAGGTGTGCAACATGGAGGTGAAAACAACGGTGACATGAAGAAGAAGCATCTGCATGTCTCCTTCTGCTCCTTCTGCTCCGTCTCAGTGAAGGAGCAGGAGGAGGAGCAGGAAGACTGAGGGGCCAGCCTCCTGCAGTTTGTTCAGCTCGGTCACAGCTCAGCTCGATGGTGAACCATCAGCATCACCTCTGACATACCTGAACTCCACCTGCAGAAGCTCAGACAGCAGGCCCTCCACTTTGGTCCTCACACAGTAACAATGACACTAAACAGCTAACTTCCTGTTGACCTTTAACCCCTTTAGACTCATCATTTAAACCAATCAGATCACGCAGGGTGGCATTGCAGGCTTCAGGGTCTCCTCCTGTCCAAACACACAGGTGGTGGTTTGCTTGGCTAATACAATGTGCTAATTATGACAACAACAACAATCATAGTGATAAATGAGGCTGCTCAGGCGGCCCCCTGCTGTGTGTCGGGGTTAGCGCAGCCACAGGTGTTTATGAACAGTGTGATACGGCCACCTGCTCCTCAGCATCACACACTCAGGTAGCCTGATGCCTGTGAGTGTGTGATGATGAGGAGCAGGATGAAGAGAGCCTCTCAGCAGCACCGAGCCCCATAAACTGGTCCAGTCACCCCAGTGTGAACAAACCCAACCACACACACGCACACACTGATGTTTCACTGCAGCAAGGTAATTCGTGCTGATGGTGTGTGTGTGTGTGTGTGTGTGTGTGTGTTCTCCTAAACCATAATGAGCAACTGCAATTACAGCCTTTCTGCTCTAATTAGCAACCTTCATCCTCAGCATCCTCCCTTCTTTCTTCTCTCGGCTCCTCTTCACCTGTGAATGTCAGGTGAGCCCCACCCTCACACATCTCTCTGTATGAAGTCTAATATTTACTCAGTGATGGAATTACTTCTAAAATGACCTCCGGCGCTCCGATTGCTGGGAGGGGACTTAGCTAACGAGGTTATAATGACCTGTGGAAAAAATGTAGTGACTCATTATTCGGAGCGCGCTCTGAGCTCCTTCCTCCGGTCCCAGTGACGAGGCCGTTGCCAAGCAGGCGATGAAACCTCGGCGTGGACCAGGAGAAGAAATGTGCTCAGATATCATGTCAGTGAATCGCTGCAGGCACAAAAAAATCTGCGTCAGTGTTTTCAGCTCGACGTTGTGACGACGTCTTAGAGGCTAAAACAGGATCAAGGAAAAAGGAAAAACGTTTACTGTGGTCAAAGAGAAAAATACAACTTTTCATTTTTATGACTTTAATCTTGTTTCTTTGGCTGAATATTCCCAAAGTCTAATTACCAGAAAGCCTTCCAGGCTTGTTCGTGTTCCTGTTTCGGAGCAGCTCTAGCACTGCGCTGCTGAACTTTGAATTGCAAATTTGTTTTGACCTTTAAGTGGACAGAAAGATTTATTTAAGCTCTTCTGTCAGAGTATGAACCAAAACAACAAGTCCAGCCAGTGAACCTCGTCCAAACAGAAAATGATAAACCCTCATTTATCTGATGCTGGGCCCACATGCCACCATCACCAGCCGCTCACTGGAAACTCTGGACATGTTTAATATGACGATGCAGCTCTGCACATAGGATGACTTACTTTCTGTATCCATCTGTCGATACTGTCATGGTGTGTGTGCAGCAGGACTCAGGACGGCAAAACTAAACTCAGCTTTATTTGCTGGACAGCAAAAGGAACAGAAACTAACTAGACTGGGAATCATAACCAGGCGTAACAGGCAGACAGAACACAGCCAGGTATGAAGGTACGACGCGACACTGACAGAGAAACACAGGGTTAAACACAGCTGGGAGTAATCAAAGCTGACGAGACCGGGGGAAGCTAAACTAGAAACACTGACATGAGACACGGACCGTCAAAGTAAAACAGGGAACATGGAGCACAGAGACACGACTGACCTGGGAACAACATAATAAACATGAAGACTGAACTAAACGCAGGAAGAAAACCTAAGAAGAGCAAAGAAGAACGCCAGGATACGACGCAGAACCCAAAACACCATCAGTCATAAACCACCATGAAGTCACAGATTTACAATAACACTGGGGACTGTAACAGATATATAAGTGTGTGTGAGTGTGTGAGTGTGTGTGTGTGTGTGTGTGTGTATGCGTGTGTGTGTGTGTGAGTGTGTGTGTGTGGTTCTGAAACACTGTGAGAGGATGTTCTCCTCGGTCTGACGTCAGTGTCCTCGCTCATTCCAGTTTATCTGCTGATGAAATCCTGTGAATGTTTTTTGAACTCCGGATGTTTACTTTCATACTCGTTACTCCATGATCTGCCTCTCTCCACTGGGTTGATGGGGTCACCATGGAAACATCCCAAATATCCCTGAGGTCACATCCAGGGGATGTGGAAATACAGCTGGAGCAAAAAGAAACAGGCAGGCTTCATCTCTAATCCAGACGGGTGTTATGTTTGAGGAAATCTTATCAGGATAATAAATAATCCCATTTAGTGGGAAAGAATCCTGAAATCACAGTGTTGTGTTTTACTGGCTTCTGACTGGGAGCAGTTTCAGGACAGCTGGAGAAATATTATTATTATTATTATGACGACTGCAGACCAACAGAAAGTCCAGAGGCAGACTCGGAGTCACCGTGGGCTAAAGGTTTTCTTTCAGTGAGGAGTCTGTGTTTGGAGAACTGTGCAGGCAGGTGAGTCTGCGAGCAGCCTGCAGCTTGTCAGGGTCGCTGAAGCTGCAGGAGCACAGTGTACATGCCATACATCTGCTAACATTACATGCAGTCACCGTCCCTGTCAGGTAAAGCTTTGATATTCGACAGCGATCAGTCAGCGATGCCGGGGTCACAGTGCCGACACAGCGCTTGACCACAGTCCCTGAAGGCGGCAGCCCCGGTGCGCCTGGTTGATCCCGGCGGCTTCAGGCGTTACTAACAGATATTTGTCTCCAGAGTCTGGCTCCAGGAGGCGCTGTTAGTTTCCCTCAAAGGGGCTGCTACACCCATCGAGTTCATTTGTTACCTTGGTCAAGTCAAGTCAAGTCAAGTCAAGTTGGCTTTATTGTCACTTCAGCCATATACAGTTTGTACACAGTGAGGCGAAACAGCATTCCTCCAGGGCCAAGGTGCTACATGCAACATAAATTTACAACATAAATTAACAGAAAATCACTAAACTAGCTAACTAGAGACAGGACAGACTGACCTAACATAAATTACAACATAAATTAACTAAAACTAACTATTCTAACTAGGTAAGTAGTGCAAAGGAAACCGTAAACATACTTGGTATGTAGGTAGTGCAGGAACAGTAAACATAAAAATATTGTGCAAAAAGAGCATTTACAGGTTGATGTGTAAGTCCAGTCTCAGTGCTTTGAGGTAGTTGAGTTGAGCTGAGTGATAGAGTGTGTGTGTGTGTGTGTGTGTGTGTGTGTGTGTGTGTGTGTTTATCAGTCCAGTCCCTTTTTGTTGAGGAGACGGATGGCTTGTGGAAAGAAGCTGTTGCACAGTCTGGATGTGTGTGCCCGAATGCTTCGGTACCTTTTTTCAGATGGCAGGAGTGTGAAGAGTGTGTGAGAGGGGTGTGTCCAATCAGCCACAATGCTGGTGGCTTTGCGGATGCAGCGTGTGGTGTAGATGTCCTTAATAGAGGGGAGAGAGACTCCAATGATCTTCTCTGCTGTTCCCACTATCCGCTGTAGGGTCTTGCGGTCCGATATGGCACAGTTCCCAAACCAGGCAGTGATACAGCTGCTCAGGATGCTCTCAATAGTTCCTCTATAGAAGGTGGTCAGGATCGGTGGTGGAAGCTGGGTTACAAATAATGAAAACAAAGCGTGAGATGGACCGTTGGACTGACGTTACATCAAACAGAGTTCACCTGACAGACCGAGCTTTCAGTCTGCCACTCGACCTCTGATCATCACCTGTGCTCATAAGATCAGGGTCATTTTTCCAATCACTGGAAAACACTGCTGACCACACAACCTGCGTCACCATAAACCAAGAAGATGGATGGATGCAGGATAATAATACAGCTCAAAACAAGGAGCTCTGTAACCACGCCCTTTGTCGTGTTACTTCCTGTGTGCTCAGCCACTGGAACCAATAATCCCAACACCAACACAGGGATATGAGACAGACCGAGGCTGGAGCGTATCCCAACAGACCAAACCCATGGAAACTGTCACATGAAGGTCGGGAGGCTGTTTGACCCCAGAACCTTCTCCATAATGATGATGATGATGATGATGATGATGATAACTAGCAGAGTATGAATCCACCAGTGTCGTTTCTCACAGGCACTAAAATGAAACTGGTTCCTTTTAGGTTTGTGAAATGCAGACTGGTAGGTTTAATTCTGAGAAGTGCAGCAGGCAGAAGAGAGAACAACAACAGCTGTTTTTGTACATAAAAGCATTGAGGTCAGACTGACCTGCTGACTTCAGACGTGTTTGGGAGGAAGTGAAAATAACCAGAATTTCAGAGAAACTCTAAATGTGTCAAAGTGACCTGTTGTGTCCAGCAATAACAGCTTAAAACAACTTTACCTTTTCTTAACCATCAGAGATGATGACAGTCTGTATCCCTGGACCTGCTTCCTAAAGTCCACAAGTGCTTAACAGCAGCAGTAAAATCAATTAAAGCATCAAGGATAAATCAGTCTGTGGATAAATACAGACAGTGTTGGGGAGTAACGGAATACATGTACCACCGTTACGTATTTAGAATACAAAATATGAGTAACTGTATTCCGTTACAGTTACCGTTTAAAAAGGTGGTATTCAGAATACAGTTACTTTGTTGAAATAAATGGATTACACGGCGGTACTTCCCTGTTTCATATTGTCGCGGGTCAGGACTGTTTGGGTTTGTTTGACAGCTACGTAATGTTGTTCCAGGCGGCAGCGTTACGGTTGCCATGGTTACAGAGTGACGCGCTCTCTCTCTGCGTGTTTCCTGGGTGAGAGAGCGCTTTTTTGTTGTTGTTGTTGTGCTAAGCTAAAAGGCAGAATGCTACAGGCATGGCCCTAAAGAATGTAGCATGATGGGCAGTGTAGTCCGTGCTGCAGGGAGAATGGACTGCCATACACGTTATGTGTCTGTGAGCGAGGGAGGGAGAGAAAGGAAAAGTCCGAGCTGTCACGGAGCAAAAACGGGAGCTGGAAGCATGTAAATATAATAATAACCACTGCAGCCAAGAAGAGTGCCTGACGAGCCCAGCTGTAAGTAAGCTATTAAGACTCAACTGTACACTGTGTTCGTGTTTTCCTCTGGAAAAAATAAGTTCTGTTGGAGCAGCCTTTCAACGCCTCTCTCTGTCTCTGGCAAGCAAAGTTGACCCAGACAACAAAGTAAAGCTATTTTTCAGCTACCAGCCCGACACGGAACCCACCGTATTAGCCAGAGGTCCCTTTACTACTGTTCGGAGCCGCGGACCTTCAGTAACAGTAATAAATCACAGCAATAGTACATTCACGTAGTTGTAAACAGCATGATAATATATTAAGTAATCCAAAGTATTCAGAATACGTTACTCTCATTGAGTAACGTAACGGAATACGTTACAGAATACATTTTGGGGCATGTATTCAGTATTCTGTAGTGGAATACATTTTAAAAGTAACCTTCCCAACACTGAATACAGACATCAGGACCCACCGACAGGGAGGTGGAGCTGTCTGAGCCTTCAGCTGCAAACATTCATGTGCAACACGTCTTTGCTCTGCAGACTAGAACTCCCCGAGGATCTCCTGCAGTCAGGACGAGGTCATCTGTGGTCACGTCTGCCATATTTCACCAATCAGATGCAATATAAAAGTTCATTTTGGTTTTTCCACGCCATTCTTCCATCGTCTCCTGCCAAGAGTCATGGATGATGATGATAAATGTTTGGACTTGATTCTTAGAAGGATTAAATTCAAACCTGTCCACAGAAGACATCAACAGACGGTGACGTAATTATAAAATAATATCCATCAATAATGTCACGTTTAAGAAAAACACAGGTAACACTGGTGATACTAACGCTCAGGTGTGTAACAAGAACAGGAACTAAAAGTAAGATTTAAAGTCAGGTGTGAAACACATCTGCAGCCGGTGTGAGGAGGCCGGAGCAGACTGAGGCAGGTAAGGTCGAGATGAAAGGAGATACAGGTGAGGGAAAGGGTCCGTGTCCTTGGAAGATCAAACATCCTGTCAAAGGAATAAACAGTGTTGAAGCTGTTCTGAACATTTAACAGATCTCACTGAAGCAGCTGATTTTCAATAACAGACTGAGAAGGAAATCTTTAAAAAATAACCCAAAGGTCAAACATGGCACTTGTATTTAAGGCGGCGTGCAGCGTGCAGCATGCGGCGTGCAGCATACGGCGTGCAGCGTGCGGCGTGCGGGGTCTGAAGCTTGGAAACATTTCCTGTAGCGAGCTCTGAACTCCGGACGCAAACATTCACAGAAACACGGCCGCCATCGCCCAACGTTTCAACAAGCTGACACACACACACGTTTGTTTTTCTGTCTTTGTGAGGACCTGCTGGCGCTCATTCCCAGGACATCGAACACGAGACTTGTTTTAAAACACAGAACGAGGAAACTTGTTATATTAACTTACTGCAACTCATCGTCCCATAAAGCAACATTAGAAGTGAGAGCACGCACTAGTGGCCAAACTAACTATCAGATAATAACGGCCCGTGAAAAGACACCCACCGATGCCACTGGACAGACGTACTACAAATCTCAGTACATTTGCTCTTTCCTGAATATACTTGTACTGCATTTAGGTATTTTTCATTTCTGTGGCTACTTTAGAAGCACCATTTAAAGTATGTACAACACATCGTGCCATTCTTATTTTCTTCACTTCAAATATAAATCCACTAACATAGAGAGCAGGTCATTCCAGTCTATAATACTGCAGCATCACCTGTGGATCACCTGGTTCCACTTCCTTTGTTAGTTTCCTGTGAGTTTCCCGTCAGTAATTATTCACTCCTCACATATACAGCCATGCTTCCCGTTGTTTCCTGCCAGATTCCCCCACTGTGTTTGTGACGATTGGCCTGTGAGGCTATCCTGAGTCTACTGTTTGGTCGAGCTGTACAGAGATAAAACGACCCAGCTGTATTTAAGTCATTAAAATCATCCCCGTTAAGGTGATATACAGGTCAGAGTTCAAGTGCATTTAATCTAATAATGTAGTCAGTTAGAGACTCGTAGGAGTTTATTCTATAAAACCTGTTTTCTTTGAATAAGACTTCACTTCAAATATTCAGTTTATATTTTTGCTTCTGAAACCCAAAACTGTGGCACAGCTCTCAGTTTCAATAACGAAACTTTAGAAGAAAACCTGGCGTGACGTTTCCATTGTTTTTAAGCTGCTGATGTAATGGAAGGAAACACAAAGAAAGACTGTGGAATAAGAGTAATAATACTGTAACGGATACTTCAGAGGACCCCGGGGTCTTCATGGCTTTCTTTACATATATACATAAGTATATGTAAGTGCAGTGATGGAGCTGTGTTCTTTATTTAAAATGATATTTATGAGAGTAAAACAGGTTTTAATAAAAGTGTTCAAAGATTACCTGTTACACATAACCTACATAACCTTAGAAACCTGGGTGTTATTTTTGATGAAGCTTTTTCTTTGGAGGGACATTTAAATCAGACAGTAAGAACCTGCTTTTTTCACTTGAGGAACATTTCTAAACTTCGATCCATCGTGTCAACAAGTGAACTCGAGATGATAGTTCATGCTTTTGTCTCTACAAGACTCGACTACTGTAACAGCCTGTTTACTTGTCTAAACAAGAAAGGGCTAGCCTGCCTACAGGTTGTTCAAAACTCTGCAGCGAGGCTACTGACCCGCTTGAACAAGGGTGCTCATATGACCCCTGTTTTAAAGTCGCTGCACTGGCTACCAATCAGATTCAGGTTCCATTTTAAAATTCTAGTTTTAACTTTTAGAGCATTACAGAGACAGCCCCCCCCGACGTTGCCGATTTGATTCGTACACATACCCCCACTCGTAACCTGAGGTCATCAGACAAAAACCTTTTAGTGGTCCCCCACACTCATTTTAAAACCCGAGGGGACCGATCCTTCCAGGCTGCTGCACCCAGACTGTGGAATGCACTTCCCCCATTTCTACGGGGTTTGGACTCAGTGGAGACCTTCAAAAAGCAGCTAAAGACATTTTTATTTCAAAAAGCTTTTAATTAGATCAGGGTTTTTATGATGTATTTATAACTGTATTATGTTTTTACCTTGTAAAGCACTTTGTGACATATGTCTGTGAAAGGTGCTATATAAATAAACTTTACTTTACTTTACTTACTGTTAGCTTCATTTAAAGGATGTTTGAACTCCAGGTCACAGGTTATTTAAACAGGTGTCAGTGACCCACTCACATGATTCCACATCATCACCACTTTTCCTTTCTTTGCTTGTGTCTGGAGGCTAAAACTTTGGTCCCGTTACTTCAGGTAAACGTGAGGTCAGAGTGGGCGGGGTCAGATTTTCAGCGTTTTGGGTTGAGCCGGTTTACTCAAGCATGGAGTAAAGTTACTGCAAAGATGCTTTGGTTCTGCAAAAGACTGTGCATCCTCCACCTCCCGCCTTCCTCTGGGTCCTCGTGTGCCAACATTTAAATAAATGACAGAAGAAAATCTGCATGATACATAACAGACGTGCTATAAAAGCATAAGTTTTCATCTGTCTTAATAATCACATCATAGCAGTGAAGCATGATTGGTCCAAATGACTGTAACTCAGAAGGAGGCTTTTACTTTTCAGGCTCAGATTACTGCAGTATTACCACCTAATTAATGTCTGTATTCTGCATCAGGGAATGCAGCCTGAGGCGTTTCACGTGGCAGCAGAGAGAAAGGGTTAACTCAAAGTCCTGAAACCTCCATCCTTCTTTTCTGGGACAAACTCGGAGTGCTGCTCACACTTCCTGGATGGATGTTTGCTAGCTCGGAGCCGTCTCTCCGGGCCTTTCCTCCCACTGCCTGAAGCGTGTGTGTGTGTGTGTGTGTGTGTGTGTGTGTGAATTCAGTTATTGTGCTGAATAAATCCCATTAATGCGATGTGTACCTCTGCTGATCCCTGCAGGGTGTTTAATTTTCTTTTCAGAGCAGCGTTTCCCCGCAGAGGACGCCACGAGCTCGTCTGCAGGAAAAGAACAAATTCTGAGAAACTGGAGCTGCACGAGGGCGGCGTCTAAAGCAGCTTTAACAGCGCTTTAAGGAGACACGCTCTGCTTTCCTGTGAGGAGGTCAGAGGTCATGTAGCAGCAGAGCAGTGAAGGTCAGGAAGCTTCCTTTGAGGCTGTGTGATGAAGCAGTGAATTTATTTTAAGGGCTGAACCTTTTGGTTTTGGCTAACAAAGAGAAAGAAAGAGTCTGGAGCTCCAGAGGAGGTCGGGGGGTGTCACTGCCCACTGAGCTCCTCTGTCTCAGGGGCAGAGCTCAGCAGACAGCGCCTCCTGACCCTGGTGCTTCAGATCGGCTGGTTCCCAGGACCTGCAGAGAAAACAAAGACAGCAGCTGTCTCTTGTGAATGTGGATCCAAACTGACACTTGATTGGTTGGCAAAGGCAATCACATATTTTTAAGAAGCTGACGCTATTCCTGGAGTGATGGCATGCACACATACGGAGGACATGCTGGGACTGAGGTGAAACCATGGATGCTGTGAAAAAGCTGTGGAAAACGGTCTGTCTTTAAAACCACAGAATCGCCGCCTGTTGTCCTTTTGTTGTCCTTTTGTTGTCTGATGAAACACATTCGTCCAGAACAGTCGGATTTTTAACTTTCAGACTTACCAACAGATACAATTCCTCCTCAGAGAGCAAACAAACAAACTCGGAGAGAAGAGAGGTCAGGGCTGGCTGCCAACACTCACATCGACTTCCCTGAGAACCGCAGATATAAACACTTCCAGCAGCTTTGTCGGGGTTAAAGGTCACGGGGTGAAAAGGACAGAATCACTAAACAAGGAGATGATGAACGCTGCAGGAATCAGACATCAGCTCAGATTTGAAAATATTTACTTAAACACTTTTTTTAATCTGATGCAGAATCATCTTAAAGTGGCAGTTTCTCTACTGTCCAACAGGGGGCAACTCTGCTAGTTTACACTCCCAGGATGGCGGCGTACAGGCGTACGCAGCGGCACAGCGCTCCCAACCCACCGATAAAGGGCCATTCTATTCTATGCTGTTCTATTCTATTCTACTCTTGATTGTGACAAAACAAGCAGCCTGCTCAGATCTCAGCTCAGTAAACTCCTACCAGGCGGGTTTATGGTATTACTGGATAGCACATTGCAAAAAGGTGTTCCCATTCAAATCAAACAGACAATGAAACAGAGGGTGTTTAGGGCGGAGCCATCTGCTGATTGACAGGTCATCACATCCATCACATCGCATTTTAAGACAGCCTACGTCATTAACATGATTCTGATGGATTCCAAGTCAGGTGTTTTTCCATGATTGCTTTTATTTATTTATTTTGTATCGGCTCCTGGGGTCCGTTCTTCGTACCTCGCTTACTACATCCAAGATCAAATGACACATCCAAGATCAAATCATCGCGCTAACTTTGAGCTCGCTAATCCGGTTCTCCGAACACACCTGTTGTTGACGATTAGTATAGCTGGATGAAGTAATCTGAGATCACTGGGTGGCTTAAAAGGGGCTACGCATCGATAGTAGAAACATTGATCGGCAACCCTGTGATTGGTCGGCGAAGATGTCGAAGGAGCGCGCTCAGTATTTCACGGCAGCAGACCAAGAACTCTTGATTGAGGGATATCAGGAGTTTCAGAGTCTAATTAAAACGCAGGGGAACACTGCAAAGGCTGCAAAAGCAAGGAGAGAGGGCTGGCAGAAAGTTGCTGACAAATTAAATTCGTAAGTGATCCATGATATTACATTATATCATGTGATATTATATTATATCACATTATATTATATTACATCATATCCTCTTTCACATTAGAGCCACAACAGGACCCACTAGAACATGGGAAAAAGTAAAAGTGAAATATAAGAATATTCTACAGAATGGTAATATTTATCACTTATATTGCTTTTAGTCTATGACAAGAGACCCTGAAATAATCTGTTTGTTTGTTTATAACAGCAACCAAGAAAAGGGCAGAGCAAATAAAGACAGGTGGTGGTCCTGCACCCCCTCGTCACACCCCTTTTTGTACTGTGACATTTATTGACATTGTGGGGTTTTTTGTGTGTAGTTTGACATAACACTCCATCACTTTTACCTGTTCCCATGCAAGGGGTGACTGAAGCATGCACAGTAAGTCGGGAGTAAGTATATACAGTACAGTAAGTACATATATATATATATATATATATATGGAGAGAGAGAGAGAGAGAGAGAGAGAGGAAGAAAGTAAATAATACCCTCACGGGAGAATCGATATCTCTCTATGAGCACACCGTCGCGCTGAGCTAAAGGATCCCGTCTATCCCGCAATATACGCTAAATTCTGGAAACTCTCCTTATCAATCTTGCACCTTCCTTGCTCGCGTACAAACGGACAGGACATGGCTGCGACAGACTTCCCAAATCCACCTTCGCTTTTATAGCCGTGGTCTCTCATCTTGATTGCATGTAGTAATTTACTATTACTACTCTAAAATATGAATTACATCTGACATGATCTACTACATGTAATAGAATGATTAATAGTACATTTCCCTTTTTTTAGGAAATGACCTGTATGTATCTGTATGAAATCAATAAAAGAATCAAATACTGCATTATCTTTAGTTACATTGATAATATTTATTTATGGTAAAACAGTGGCGAAATATCGCTCTTGCTTTCATATAACTGCAGCGGACATACCTGAGTGGCCGCGATCTAATCCTGTTTACATAAAGTAAACCTGCTCCCGAGCAGGCTTACGCTTACGGATCTGTTGCTATGACAGCAAGTCCCAGATGAGCTTCGGAGAACCGAACGATCCAAGATCACGCGAAATCGTCAACATTCAAATCCGGCTAACTTACTTAGCGAGGTACGAAGAACGGGCCCCTGTTCTAACCTCTCAGAACAACAACTTCGATCCTGATTGTGTCTGATTGTGTCTGATTGATCATGATTGTGTCTGATTGTGTCTGATTGATCATGATTGTGTCTGATTGTGTCTGATTGATCATGATTGTGTCTGATTGTGTCTGATCGATCATGATTTTGTCTGATTGTGTCTGATCGATCGTGATTGTGTCTGATTGTGTCTGATTGATCGTGATTGTGTCTGATCGATCGTG
The DNA here is from genome assembly GCF_001858045.2 of Oreochromis niloticus. Lineage (NCBI taxonomy): Eukaryota > Metazoa > Chordata > Actinopteri > Cichliformes > Cichlidae > Oreochromis > Oreochromis niloticus. Next base: position 1,511,677 of record NC_031985.2, read on the forward strand.
ATTGTGTCTGATTGATCGTGATTGTGTCCGATTGTGTCTGATTGATCGTGATTGTGTCTGATCGATCGTGATTGTGTCTGATCGATCGTGATTGTGTCTGATTGATCGTGATTGTGTCCGATTGTGTCTGATTGATCGTGATTGTGTCTGATCGATCGTGATTGTGTCTGATCGATCGTGATTGTGTCTGATCGATCGTGATTGTGTCTGATTGTGTCTGATTGTGTCTGATCGATCATGATTGTGTCTGATCGATCGTGATTGTGTCTGATTGTGTCTGATCGATCGTGATTATGTCTGATTGTGTCTGATTGATCATGATTGTGTCTGATTGTGTCTGATCGATCGTGATTGTGTCTGATCGATCGTGATTGTGTCTGATTGTGTCTGATTGATCATGATTGTGTCTGATTGTGTCTGATCGATCGTGATTGTGTCTGATTGTGTCTGATTGTGTCTGATTGATCATGATTGTGTCTGATTGTGTCTGATTGATCATGATTTTGTCTGATTGTGTCTGATTGATCGTGATTGTGTCTGATCGATCGTGATTGTGTCTGATCGATCGTGATTGTGTCTGATTGTGTCTGATTGATCATGATTGTGGCTGATTGTGTCTGATTGATCGTGATTGTGTCTGATTGTGTCTGATTGTGTCTGATCGATCGTGATTGTGTCTGATTGTTCGTGATTATGTCTGATTGATCGTGGTTGTGTCTGATTGTGTCTGATTGATCGTGATTATGTCTGATTGATCGTGATTGTGTCTGATTGTTCGTGATTGTATCTGATTGATCGTGATTGTGTCTGATTGATCGTGATTGTGTCTGATTGTTCGTGATTGTGTCTGATTGATCGTGATTATGTCTGATTGATCGTGATTGTGTCTGATTGTTCGTGATTATGTCTGATTGATCGTGGTTGTGTCTGATTGTGTCTGATTGATCGCGGTAGAGATACCTGCTTGTGAATAAAGTCCAGTCTTCTCACTGATAATGTGCTCTTTAAATTTATGTGTTTTGCTGTTTCTCTGCCTCTTTTGGATTCAGCCCTCAGCGCTGAAACGCTCTTTTCTCACATATGTACTTTTGGCAAACAAACAATCCGAGTCCTGCGCTGCCTTCAGAGGCCGTCTTGACCTCGGTTTTTATGGATGCTGGAGGTGCTATGGATGATGACTGGTGTGTATTTTTAGTTTTACATTTACATATCTCTGCCTCTGTTGTTCTCTGTAGAATCAAAGTGGTTGTTTTTTGTTCCTTTCATAGTCACACGTGATCACAAATGTGTTTTCAGATCAAATCGAACGGCAGAATGAAAGAAGGTAAAGTTTGTGATTGCATTTAAATGATCTTATGGGCGTTAATTTGTGTTGAGCTTCAGATCTGTGAGTGGAAGGTAATTTAATTCCCTGCAGTTGGCTTTTAATGCTGTTTTCATCAGAACAAAAATAAAAACATCTGCATATCAAAGACTCGACTGCTGACCTGATTCTCTGATGAAGAAACTTTTCTTCATCAAACTGTCCTTCAACCCACACAGGCGGTCTGCACTCAGGAGACCTCCTCAGTCCTCAGCTGACTCCCACTGATGCTGCAGAGCATTTCAGTCTGCCTCTAACATGGGATTCATGCTTCTACCTTACGTTTACCCAAACATGATTTACATTTAACAGTTCTATGTTAGCGTGACTCTCTTTCTTTGAAACGAGTGAAGATCATTGAAGTGGCTGAGGCAAATAGAAGGAATGAATAACCTTTGACCTCTGAGGTTTCCTTTGCAGTCTGTGGTGGTGGTTTTGGTCCGTCCCGAGTCGCTGTGGGGTTTTCTCGTCCTGTGTGGTTGTTATTTTGTTGTCTGGACTTCCTGCCTAACATCGTTAGACTCTTCTAAAGCTTCAGAAAAGCAGATTTTCTAATCAGCTGGTCCACCTGCCCTGGTGTTCACAGCTTGGTTCCTGTGTTATTTTGGACGCCTTCTCTTCTGGAGTCAGATCCTCCTGCTTCCTACTTTCATCATTTATTTGTCTCACTGTCTGCCCCTAAATAATGAAACCCATATTTCATCTGTTATCTATCATTATTTATTTATTTATTAATTACACTATCCAGCTCAAAACACCTGGCAATAGCCAATTAGCACCTTCAGTACCTCCTACGTCCTTTTTATTCTTCTTATTATAATATTATACTATTATGTTTATTCTAAATGCAGCATATAGAAAAATGCACAAAGGCAATAAAGATGCTATCTAAATGCTCTAAACACTATCTAATACATATATAAAGTTATATGTATTATCTTTTGCCTCCGTTGTCAATGGTAACGTTATTGTCCCCAATGGGAAATTAATTTGCAATATGTCCACATATGAAACAACACACACAACAACAAGGCCCAGAGACAACAGCTCAAATTTGATCAGTAGCATCAACAGAGTGCAATGTGTAGCAGTGATGGTATCAAAAAAGTTCAGTCGTTGTTGGAGGTTTTTCACTGTCACAAGTGTGACTCAAAGGACAGAGCCTTATCAGCCATAGAGGGGGACTAAACAGGAAATGTGCACAGTCAGGGGTTAAAGTCGATTCAGCAGGTGGGGAACCTAAAATCAGCTGTAATGTCTCAGTGTGGGGAAAACAATCAAACTCACAATCATTCCTAATAACAGTGCCAGTAGATGGTCTTTACTGTAAACCAATCACAGTACAGTAAACTCACCGGATTATCCTGCGCTGACCTGCAGAGGATTCTCATGCAGTCTTTAAATAACACAGTCAGTCTGTCTCAGTTTGTTTCAGTCCGTCCTTTAACTCTAAGCTCTCTTCTTCCTCTCCTTCTTTATCATCTGTGTCCAGCTCTGAGTGAACTCAGCTCTCTGTCTTTCTCCCCCTGTCACATACAACAGCTGGACCTTTAGCTGCAACACACTGTGAGACAAACTGCACACACACAGTTTGTGTGTTTGCTGATGTTTGTTCAGCTTATAGAAACGCTGCATTTCAGATGACCTGACACTTAAAATCATCGCTCCCTTCATGCTCGCTCCTCTTCTGTAGAGCTAGCTAGATGCTGAACTGGACCACAGCCTATGACACCTGCAGTCGTTCTGCTGTTGTGCCAATAATAATAATAACAATAATAATAATAATAATAATAATAATAATAATAATAGACTGACCCACTGTAACCCCTGACTGTGACACATGGTTTGTCCTGAGTCTCCTGACTCAGTGTTTATGGTTTGTGGCTAATTTATATTCTTTGGTTACTGTTTTTTCATGTTTTTGGTTCTCTTTGTGGTTTTCTGCTTGTGTTTATTCTTCTTATTTTTATTTTTATTTTCTCAAGATGGCAGCGCGCACGGGTGCAGCGGCTCTTAGCTCTCCAGTTTGGTGCTCGTTTTTACTTTTACTGTGTATATTTTTAAATGTTTGCAACGCCGCCATCTCTTACAGTCGCCAGAACCTAATTGACCTTGGTTTCGAATATAGTTTGTCTGTTTCTGGCGAATATCAGCGAACACACAACATCCTGGAGGAGATAGCGAGACCGCCAGGGTCACCGTGGATGGTCTGCCCTCCCAGCAAGCGTAGGAGGCGACGGAGGGAGAGAAAGCAGAAGAGGGGATGCCGGTCGGGCTCAGATGCTAGGCTACGCAAACAACCACACCGGCCAGCACTTCCGAGCCTTTTCGTATCGAACGCCAGATCCATCACTCACAAATTGGACGAATTGGAGCTACAGATAGCCACCACGAGCTTTGCACGCAACTGCAGCATTATTCTTATTACGGAGTCGTGGCTTCACCTGCTGATTCCCGACGCTGCAGTCGAGTTAACAGGCCGCACGCTACACCGGCACGACAGAAACAGCAACTCAGGTAAAAGCAGAGGAGGGGGGCTATGTGTTTACGTGCATAACGAGTGGTGTTGTAACAGCAGGATCATTCACACACACTGTTCTCCTGATTTGGAGGTTCTGGCAGTCTCGTGCAGACCTTTTTACATCCCGAGGGAGTTTACTGTAGTTATTGTGATAGCTGTTTATATACCGCCGGATGCTAACGTCGGCACGGCTCTCAGCCTCTTGCTCAACACCATAAACAAACAACAGCTTGCCCACCCCGATGGGGTTTTTATTGTCGCTGGCGACTTTAACAAAGCGTGCCTAAAGACTGTGCTTCCTAAATTTGTCCAGTTTGTGGACTTTGCTACGAGAGGAGAACACACCTTGGATCATGTCTATTCAAACATCAGGCATGCTTTCAGAGCGACACCCCTCCCCCACCTGGCTGGATCTGACCACCTCTGCATGTCCCTCACCCCCACCTACACCCCCCTGCTGAGAAAAACAAAGCCCCAGACAAAGACAATAAAAACCTGGCCTGAAGGAGCCCTTTCTCAACTGCAGGACTGCTTCTCAACTACTGTATGGGATTTATTCTCCAGCCACAACCTCCAGGAGTACACGGACACTGTACTCTCGTACATCAGGAACTGTGTTGACAATGTCACCGTCAACAAAAGGGTCAGGGTGTTTCCAAATCAAAAACCCTGGATGAATAGCAAAGTGCAATCCCTCCTAAAAAGCCGCAACACTGCCTTCAAGTCAGGGGACAGGGCTGCGTATAGGGCGGCCAGGGCAGACCTGAGTAGAGGCATCAGGAAAGCTAAGGCTGCCTATAGGAGGAGGATTGAAGATCACTTTGCTGACAACGACCCCAGAAAAATGTGGCAGGGGATCAATCACATTACCAACTACAGAAGCAATAACCAGGCGACATCTAGGACTGATGCCTCGCTGGCTGAGGATCTAAATCGTTTCTTCGCCCGCTTTGAGACGACCAGGCCCTCAGCTGTCACACCACTTCCACCCGCCCCCAGCGCCGGCACACTAACACTTAGGGAGCATCAAGTGAGGTGTGTTCTAAGGTCAGTGAATCCCAGGAAGGCGGCAGGTCCTGATGGAATACATGGAAAGGTTCTCAGAGCATGTGCTGACGAACTGACCGGAGTCTTCACTAAAATCTTCAACCTTTCCTTGTCATTAAACACCGTCCCGCCCTGCCTCAAAACCTCCACCATCATCCCCATCGCCAAGAAGACAGCTGTGGTCAGCCCAAATGATTACAGGCCTGTTGCACTTACGCCTGTAGTGATGAAGTGCTTTGAGAGACTGGTCTGTCAGCACATCAGGGCCAGTCTGCCTCCCACTTTGGACCCCCACCAATTTGCCTACAGGACTAATCGATCCACCGAGGACGCTATCACCATAGCGCTCCACACTGCGCTGAGTCACCTGGAGCACAGAGGAAGCTATGTGAGAATGCTCTTCCTGGACTTCAGCTCAGCATTCAATCATATCATCCCGGAGATCCTGGTCCAGAAACTGTCTCACCTGGGACTCTCCACCCCCATCTGCCTCTGGATCAAGGACTTCCTGACAAACAGACCACAGTCTGTCAGACTCGGCCCCCACCTGTCCAGCACCATCACACTCAGCACTGGGTCTCCACAAGGATGTGTTCTGAGTCCCCTCCTGTTTACGCTCTACACATCCGACTGCTCCCCTACCCATCTCTCAAACACCATCATAAAGTTTGCGGACGACACCACTGTGGTTGGACTCATCTCAAGGGGGGATGAGTCGGACTACAGAGATGAGGTCAACAGACTGACTGAGTGGTGTTCAGTTAACAACCTCCAACTGAACACCACGAAAACTAAAGAACTCATCTTGGACTTCAGGAAGGGCAGAGCAGACCCGGCCCCTCTTTACATTCACGGGAACCGTGTGGAGAGGGTACACTCCATGAGGTTTCTGGGCGTGCAGATCTCTGATGATCTCTCCTGGACTGCAAATACCACTGCGGTGGTAAAAAAGGCCCAGCAGCGTCTCCACTTTCTGAGAGTGCTCAGGAGGAACAACCTGGAGGAGAGGCTGCTGGTGACATTCTACAGAGCCACCATAGAGAGCATCCTAACGTACGGCATAACAACATGGTATGCAGGGTGCTCAGCTGCAGACAGGAAAGTACTGCAGAGGGTCATCAACACAGCCCAGAAGATCACTGGCTGCTCTCTGCCCAGCCTGGAGGTCATTGCAAACTCTCGGTACCTCAGCAGAGCTGGCAATATCATCAAGGACTACTCTCACCCCAGCAATCAAGTGTTTGAACTATTACCGTCAGGCCGACGGTACAGGTCACATAAAACCAGGACAAACAGATTCAGGGATAGCTTCTTTCCCAGAGCTATCACCGTTGTAAATAAGCACAAAAACAATTGAACCTGCTTAGCTATACCATACTGTCACTGTCACTATATTATGCTGCTATTCATACTATTGTGGCGGACCACCAGATGGCTCCACTCACACCCAAGTTGAAGGGAAGAGCTGGGTGGAGATTTTGGCGCTTACTGTTTCTTAAGTTCTGAGAGACAGTGTGTGAATAAACGGTTGGAGTGAGACACAGGAACCTCTCGTGTCGTTATTTCTTACCTCCACATTGGTGACCCCAGTAGCGAACATGCTAAGGCTCGACGACGAAGCCAGCTCCGGCCTGGAAGCATCGGCTGCCGCCTGATTTGCACCTCCGCCGATGGCTGCGTTTGCTGTGGCGCTTAAATTGCCGGATTTTTGGCTTCACGATCCCCCTTCCTGGTTCGTGCACGTAGAAGCTCAGTTTGCTCTTCGTGGAGTTTCAGCCGACGATACTAAATACCACCATGTGGTGGCTTCTCTTGACCCGCTGTCAACCCGCCGCGTGATGACTCTCCTCCGGGACCCTCCAGCCCAAGGCAAGTACACCGCTCTCAAGGCGCTGCTGCTGCGGCGTTACTCCCTCTCTGATGCTGAGCGAGCCGAGAAACTCCTTTCCCTCGCGGGCCTGGGCGATGGCACCGCCCTCGAGCTCATGGAGAGCATGCTGTCCTTGCTGGGCGCGGATGATGGAGGATTTCTCTTCACCCACCTCTTTCTCCGACAGTTGCCGGCTCCAGTGCGCGCTGGCCTTGCCAACTCCCCACTATTGGCCACGAAGGATTACCGCTCTCTGGCGGAAGAGGCAGATCGCATCCTCCTTGCTACCAGGAGTTTCGGCGTCCAGGCGGTTGTTCAGGACTCACCAGCGTTTTCCCCTGCCTCCTCACCGATGCTCCAGGGACCCTCCGACTCGTCCACGGTGGCCGGAATCGCTGCGCGGCAGCACCGCGGAAAAGGGCTTTGCTTTTATCACCAGTGTTTTGGAGCGAAGGCCCGGCGCTGTCTCCCGCCTTGCAGTTTCCAGACCCAGGGAAACGGGCATGTCAGCGCTCGGTAGCAGCCGCGACCGCTGGCAACAAGGAAAGGCTGCTTTTCTTAGAGGACTCACGCTCGGGGAGGCGTTTCCTGGTGGACTCCGGCTCACAGAAGAGCCTTCTTCCCCTGGCTGGCTCGGACAGGCTAGCTGAGGGCTGCGGGCCATTGCTAACAGCGGCTAATGGCTCTCCCATCAAAACCTTCGGTGAAAGGTTGGTGAGTGTTTGCTTTCATGACCGTGACTTTCAGTGGAACTTTGTTGTTGCTGCTAGCTCTGTGCCTATAATAGGCGTTGATTTTCTTTGTGCTCACGGACTGCTGGTTGATGTTGCTAACAGACGTTTAATTGATGCTGTGTCATTTTCCTCATTACCCTGTTTTACTCGGGGTGCTCAGCCCGTGGTGCATGCTAACTCAGTGGATTCGGGTGACGTTTTTCAATGTTTGCTTTCTGACTTTCCCTCACTCACTGTCCCCACTTTCTCGAGCACTGTGACGAAGCATGGGGTGGAGCATTACATAACTACAGTAGGGCCCCCGGTTTTCGCGCGCGCGCGCGTCGCCTCAACCCTGCTAAACTGGCTGTCGCTCGGGAAGAATTTGCCACCATGGAGCGCCTGGGCATCGTGCAGCGTTCGAATAGTGCCTGGGCTTCTCCTTTACACATGGTGCCTAAATCTGATGGTCGGTGGCGACCTTGTGGGGATTTCCGCCGTCTTAATAACGTCACGGAGAACGACCGTTATCCCATTCCCCACATCCAAGATTTTTCCGCCCATCTTGCAGGGACCTCGGTTTTTTCGAAGATCGATTTGGTACGGGGATATCATCAGGTTCCCGTGCGCGCGGAGGACGTCCCCAAAACCGCCGTTATTACACCTTTCGGCCTTTTCGAGTTTCTGCGCATGCCGTTTGGCCTGAAAGGTGCCGCCCAAACCTTCCAGCGGTTGATGGACTCTGTCTTGCGCGGGCTGCCCTTTGTTTTTGTATATCTTGATGATATACTGGTAGCCAGCAGCTCGAATGAGCAGCACTTGTTCCATCTGCGTCAGGTTTTTCAGCGTTTGACGGAGCATGGACTGATTATTAATCCGTCTAAATGCCAGTTTGGGTTGCCCGTTCTCGATTTTCTTGGGCACCGCATTTCCGCTGAGGGCGCGGTTCCGTTGCCTGACAAAGTCCGAGCTGTTTCGGAATTTCCGCGTCCTGCAAACGTTAAAGCACTGCAGGAATTTTTGGGGATGGTGAATTTTTACAATCGTTTTCTCCCCAGGGCGGCACATCTGCTGAAGCCCCTTTACGGGGCGTTAAAAGGTAAGAAGGCTAATGACGCCGTCGACTGGTGTCCAGAAAGCATCCAAGCGTTTTCTGATGCTAAGTCAGCGTTAGCTAATGCTGCCCTTCTGGCCCACCCGTCCCCCTCAGCGCCGATTGCGTTGACCACCGATGCGTCGGACATAGCGGTGGGTGCGGTGCTGGAACAGCGAATCTCGGGTGTCTGGCAACCGCTCGCCTTTTTCAGCCGTACGCTGCGTGACAGCGAACGCAATTACAGCGTTTTTGACAGGGAGCTACTCGCGCTCCACCTGGCGACTCGCCATTTCCGTTTTTTTCTCGAGGGTCGTCACTTTACCGCATACGTGGACCACAAACCCTTGACATTTGCCATGTCCAAGGTTTCTGATCCATGGAGTGCACGCCAGCAGCGCCAGTTGGCAGCCATTTCTGAGTTCACAACAGACATTCGGCACGTGGCTGGTAAATCCAATCATGTGGCTGACTGTTTGTCCCGTGCGCTGGTTTCTCCTGTCTTTCTCGGCATAGACTACTCCGCCATGGCTGCCGATCAGAGCGGTGACCCGGACATCCTCGAGCTTAAATCCACCCAGACGGGCCTCATACTGGAGGACAGACCCATGCAGGACGGTGGTCCTTTCCTGGTCTGTGACGTTTCCACCGGCCGCCCTCGCCCAGTGGTTCCCGTTTCCTGGCGTCGTCGGGTTTTTGACTCGGTACATGCTCTCTCTCATCCGGGGGTCCGGGCCTCTGTTAAACTGGTCAGCTCTAAATTTGTTTGGCCAGGCCTTCGCAAATCAGTTAAGGAATGGGCGTCGGCGTGCATTCCCTGCCAGCGTGCGAAGGTTCATAAACACATCAAGGCGCCTCTGGAGCAGTTCTTTATACCCTGCAAACGTTTCGATCATGTGCATGTCGATCTGGTGGGTCCTCTGCCGCCGTCACAAGGTTTTACGCACCTTTTGACAGTTGTTGACCGGACCACCAGGTGGCCGGAGGCAGTCCCCCTGGCATCCACTACTGCAGCAGTGGTGGCCAGGGCATTTTTGTCAACCTGGGTCTCGCGTTTCGGCCCGCCCGCGGACATTACGTCAGACAGAGGCCCCCAGTTCATTTCCGAGCTTTGGTCGGCCATGGCTGATGGACTGGGGGCTAAAGTCCACCGCACAACCACATACAACCCGCAAGCTAATGGGATGTGTGAACGGTTCCACCGGTCGCTTAAGGCTGCTTTTCGTGCCTCCTTACAAGGTGGCAATTGGGTTGACCGCCTCCCGTGGGTTTTGCTTGGGCTGCGCTGTGCGGTTAAGGAGGATCTCGGCGCTTCCCCAGCTGAGCTCGTGTTTGGTCAGCCCCTCCGCGTGCCTGGAGAATTCTTGCCGGAGAACCCTCCCCCCTGCTTCGATCCATCAGTGCTATCGCTCAACCCACTTTTGCGCTCGCTTCGGGTTCCTGGTCCTGTGCACCATTGCGTGCCTGACACTTTTGTTCCAAAGACTTTAGAGACTGCTAAGTTTGTTTTTGTCAGGCACGATGCCCACAAGACACCGCTGCGGCCGCTGTATGACGGCCCATTCAGGGTTATCGAACCGGGCCAGAAACATTTTGTTTTGGATTTTGGGGGTCGAAGGGAGACTGTGTGTGTTGACAGACTTAAGCCTGCACATGTTCTTCCGGACAGTAATGTAGTGCCGGCCCAGGCCCCTCGCCGTGGCCGCCCTCCTTCAATGGGGTTGACAGACTCTGGTTTCCCCCGCAGGACTACCCCCGGACCACCAACGTTTGAGCCTCCTTCTGCCTTTCCTGCTCGCCTTCACCAGCCTCGTTCACAGGATGGACCTTCCTCTGCCTGTTCTCTCCCTCCCAGGTTCAGTCGTTCAGGTCGTTTGCTTAGGCCCAGGGTCCTGGACTGAATAGAGACCTAACTGTGTGTTCAAGGGGGGGTATGTGTGGCGGACCACCAGATGGCTCCACTCACACCCAAGTTGAAGGGAAGAGCTGGGTGGAGATTTTGGCGCTTACTGTATCTTAAGTTCTGAGAGACAGTGTGTGAATAAACAGTTGGAGTGAGACACAGGAACCTCTCGTGTCGTTATTTCTTACCTCCACACTATCATTATATTAATGCTGCTATCCTGTAAATATCATACTTAGTTTTGTTGAGTACTTACGTTTGTTTTATTGTACCTTTTATATTTTACATTTATATTTATTATTGCATTTTGCACCAAGGGAGTGGCACTCCAATTTCGTTGTACCCTGTACAATGACAATAAAGGCTATTCTATTCTATTCTATTCTATTCTAGTCCTAGGATTTAGGTTTGTGTTTCTTTGCCTTTCCTGTGTTCCTCGTCCAGTCACTCTTGTCTCTTTGTCCCCTCTGCCTCCCCAGTCGGTCGTGTCTCAGTGTCTAGTCTGCGTCTTTGTAATCGTCTTGTGTTTCCTGTTTTGCTTCCCCTTGTCTCGTTAGTCCCAGCTGTGTGTGCCTCCTGTCTCTCATTCCCTCGTTGCTCCCTGATGTGTCTAAGCCCTCTGTTTCCACTCTTACTTTGCTCCTAGTTTTCTGCTATTTCTGGTTTCCCCTGTTTAAGTTCTTAGTTTCTAGTTTGCTTCATTCTTCACGAGTTTGTGTTTCGAGTAGCAGCAGCGTAATGAACTCATTTTTCATTCGTGCATACTATCCGCCACAGCGCAATACCATGATACGGTTTTTCTTGTTTCATCTCTTTTTATGTGACACCTGTGGTGATTCAGCCCATTAACAGGATGTCTTCTCTGGTGTTTCTGTTTATGTTTAAATCAGTCTGATATTTAAAGGATCACATGCATTAATAACTCCCCTCAAATGTGTCAAACATTTGTAAGAATATAAGGAACAGAAAGTACAGATATTTAAAAATGTACACAGAAAAAACCCTGCTCACGTAAAGTACAGATACCTGAAAATTCTCCTCTAGGACAGTAACAAAGTATTTGTACTTTGCTGCCGGCAGCGAGTTAATGTGACTCTGTTACTTTGTTCGTAAGAAGAAAGCTCGACGAACCTCTGCATATCTTTACTCGTCTAAGCTGCTCTATTTCTGCCTCATCATGTTACTGACCTGCTGCCAGTTAACATGACCACAGTTTGGTTGCACATGTACAATGACAATGAAGAGCTGTTTTATTCTAGCTGCTAAATGTTCCTCCAGCTTTCTGTTCAGACGTGTTGCCGCCATCAGATTCAAATTGTTGCATTCTGTTTATAGATTTATTTTGCATCTCATCTTTTGGGGATTTTTGGGCTGAATTTTTACACCTTTCAAACAGATAACATCTTCACTGTTTGTATTTAGACCTTTATTTTCTGTTATTACAGAGTAAATGCAGCCACAGTGAGTCTGACTTACTCAAACTTTTGATGATCTTCATTTGTTCCTCTGTGAGTTCTGATCCAGTTCATATTCCTGACCTCTGACCTCCCATAATTCATGAAATCCTCCTCTTATACAACTTCAGCGCCTGACTCTGTCAGCTTGTTCTTCCGTTCGTTGTCTCCCAGCTGAGTGGCTTGCAGCTCGCGGCGTTCTCCTCGGGGAAACGACTCCTCGACGGAGGTGAAGCTCTCGGGCTCAGCCATCAGAAGATGAGTTTGAGGGTAAAACAGATAAACTTTGATATTCTAATGAGGGCTTTTCTCCAGGATCTAAAGCAGGTCAGGATCAAAGACAAACAGCGCTATATGCTAAACAGGATTGTGGATCCAGGCGGGGAGACATTAAACTTCTCCACAGGCCTGCTGTTTGTGCACAATTAACTGTTGTCAGGCAGATTTTACATGCCAGAATGAATTAGAGGAAAATGTCTGCAGCTAGTCTTTCACAATCAGTTTCATGAGAGGCTGTAAACACGATAAAGTCACTGCTAACAACACAACGTCAGCAGTTTTCAGAGATGCTTCCTTCAGGCTGCCTGTTGTTAGGAAACATGCTAATGTTGTACAAGAAATTCCATTCACTTTTATTTACATACATACAGAGAAAAACCCAACAATCATAAGATAAGAAGAACTTTATTTATCCCGAGGGAAATTCTTTTGTCATACACATGCTCAATGCAGCAAGAGAGACAGAGGAGCAGAGGAATAAGATATACAATATATGCAATAAGAATACTACTATACAGTAATATACAGTATTCTTGCTGCAGCATTTTGGATTAACTGAAGGCTTTTCAGGGAGTTTTTAGGACATCCTGATAATAAAGAATTACAGTAGTCCAGCCTGGAAGTAATAAATGCATGAACTAGTTTTTCAGCGTCACTCTGAGACAGGATATTTCTAACTTTAGAGATGTTGCACAAATGGAAGAAAGCAGTCTTACATATTTGTTTAATATGTGCGTTGAAGGACATGTCCTGGTCAAAAATGACTCCAAGGTTCCTCACAGCATTACTGGAGGCCAAGGTAATGCCATCCAGAGTAAGAATCTGCTTAGATACCATATTTCTAAGATTTTCAGGGCCGAGTACAATAACCTCAGTTTGATCTGAATTAAGAAGCAGAAAGTTAGTGGCCATCCAGGTCTTTATGTCTTTAAGACATTCCTGCAGTTTAACTAATTGGTGTGTGTTACCTGGCTTCATGGATAGATAGAGCTGCGTGTCATCTGCATAGCAGTGAAAATTTATGCTATGTCTTCTAATGATGCTGCCTAAGGGAAGCATGTATAATGTAAATAGAATTGGTCCTAGCACTGAACCCTGTGGAACTCCATAATTGACCTTAGTGTGTGAAGAGGACTCTCCATTTACATGTACAAACTGGAGTCTAGTAGATAGATATGGTTAACATGCTAATGTTGCTTACTTTTTGTTGCCAGGCAGGTTTGAATACATTCAAGCAGGAAGTGTCAAACTTTGCTGTGACCCAGTTTTTATCTTTTGCTTCTGTGAATGTTAATTTTGGCCCTCAGGAGATTTGTTTTTTCAAGAACAGGCTGTGAAAGAATCTGTTTTACTAAACTTCTGTTATTTCTCTCTGCATCTTTTCAGGAACATCTTTTTATTTTATTTTTTTCCATGTGAGTCATGAGGATTTAAAAAGAAGGCAGCTAAAATGTTTTTTAAAGCTTTTTTCTTTTTTTATGATTAAACTGTTGGAAAAATGAGGACGTTTGGGAGAAAGGTTGTAAAGTCTGGAGGAATCAGGATGTTGTGTGAAACGAAGTCTTATTTGTGCATTTTTTTGTCCCTAATTTTTTTTTTCAAACTTAGGAACAAAAGCTGGAAAATAACACTCCAGTCTGAGTCTGCTTTTGCACTTTCATAAAGACAAAGGAGTTGGTGTTTGGAGGTTGGAGCGGAGGTGGAGGAGGAAGTGGTGTTGATCTATGATGCATCATTTATTATTAAAAACATGGCGCTTGGTTAAGTTTAGGTGTTTGACAGCGTTAGGTTTAGATAAATATGGCTGGGGTTCAAATTCTTCAAAGGTTGGCACCTTTTTAAACTGTGCTTTCTTTGTTGCCATGGTTACACCTCTGCCAAAAAAACACACTTCCTGAAAAATGCATCACCTACGGATTCGTGTGCACGACTTGAAGATGTGTGGAAGCACACACTAATGTGTACTGTACACAAAAACAGGTTGTGGATATGGTTTCACTCCCAGCACTCGCTGTGGCTTATCATTATCATTATTAGTATCGATGAATGCATGTTTAAATTTTCTAAGACAGCCTTGTCGTCACAGTGTGAGGCAGCTCCAAATGTGTTCATACAGGCCAACATGTCCAGTTTCTCTTTCTTCAGGCACATACAGTGGAAAGCTCCCACAGTCTAAAAGCTCGTTCATGCAGCTGAAATCCTCTAAAATGAAGACGGCAGGGCCGCGTGGTAAAAGCTGCCAGCTGTACCTTAGAGGGCACAGCGATACGAGACGGGTCCTGTTCCACCGAGGCGAGCCAGCAACAGTTTGAAAAAGTTTTATTTTGGAATAAAAAGCTTCATTTAGCTGTAGCCACGCGCTGAATGACATGTTGGTGAGCTTAGGATGTGATTAACAGCACACACCTGTGCTCAGGTGTTTATGTTCACAATCACTGCAGTGAAACCTGAACCCTCTCAGCTCAGTCTGCTCTCTGACACACAGGCTGGATGTTTAATAATATGAAAATAAGTCATAAAGGAAACAAATAGAGGTTTTTGTGTCCGTCGTTTCTCACCTTCTGCAGTTTGGTGATGGTCTGTCGGCCCGAGGCTGCTCGTCCTCCTCCAAACATCAGGTCAGTCTTGATCGTGCGGTGCCCTCTCGTGTGGGATGGACTTGTACAGCTTCAATAAACCTCATAATCCTCACGCTGCTTAGCTCCTCCCAGCCCACCGAGTCGCCAATTTGAAGCGTGCCCACACAGCTTGATTGGACGGTGGCATGACGTGCTTGAACACCTTTCCAGGTAGATCGCTAAGGCCTGCCGCCCATATTCCTTGAACACGTCATCTGGACCTCCATGTTTCTTAACTTGGTTAAGAACAGATAAAATGACAGGCTGGTAGACTCAAAGGCCCAGAGTGCTGAGAGGAAATGATCAGTCACTGGTACGTCGTTAGAAGAAGAACCAAAGTGGGGAATGGGGCTGTGATACACAGGAGGAGTCAGACCAGCACTGCCCCCTGCTGGCTGCTACACCTTTAAAACTCCGCCCTTAATGTTCTCTCAGCAGCAGGTTGGCAGACACCGTTTCTGACCTGCTTTGGGCGAAACAGCTGTAGGGACTATTTTCAGTGGTGGATGAACACATCTCCATGATGATGATGGTATAGCTGAACCACACGTCTTTGTGACGTCCGCTTTGCTCTAACACAAACTTCAACGATGTCCCAGAAACTACCTGCTCTACCCACAATCCTTACAGCCATCGCTGTCACTGTTACCGTGGAAATGTTTACACCTGTTTACGCTACTGAACAGCAAGGACCACGACTCAACTCAAGAAGGCTGGATGCTGTTCAGTGTGTGATCTGGGATTTGCAATGCATTGTGGGATGAGTAGTTCTTTCACTGTTAAAAGTTAATGAGTACTGAGCTTGGTACTGACTGACTGCTGGAGAACCTGAACAGGAAATCCACTTCAGGAACCGGAGCCTTTAAAACAGCGAGAGAGCACGTGTGGCAGCAGCAGCACTCAGTCAGTATAAACTACAGTAAGCTGATGCTCACCCGGTGGGCAGATTTGTGATACATGTTCAGGTTTTGTAGCAGCTTGTCAAACAGTGAAGTCCTTTAAGAAAACAGGCTTGAACTGAAACGCCTGCGCCTTATTTTGAAGCTTCTTTCTAAATGAACGCACCACTGTGGCATCACGGTGATGTCACCGTGATGCCACCGTTACCGCCCCTTCATCAGCTGACGGTGATACAAACTGTTCAAAGTTTGGTTAATGTTTTAAAAGCTGTTTCCTTTGTGCACAGAGCACAGCGATGGAGTGGTTTCTAAAAGTGAGCACGTTCTGCATAAATGGACGTTTTTGCTCTGTGGTAAGTAAAAGTTTGTTTTTTCCAGATCATCTTGTCAAGTGCATGCAAATTATTTTTGAAGAGTAAATCTGTGAAAGCACCACAGTCACATGACTTTACACACAGAGGCTTCCTCATTGGAGAAGATTTTACTGATGTTTTTTCTGTTGGAGGGAAAAACATTATTCAGACATTATTCTTTAATAAGACATCAAACCTAAAACTCAGTGACTGTAAGACCAGCATGAAGTGGGTTTTAGGCCCTGTTGTGTCTGGGTCAGAGTTACAGCTCTATGGGGTCTCGTTGTAGAGGATTCTCAGGGAAAGACGCCCAATGAACACAAACGTGCTGATTCGGAGGGGGAGGAGCTAAAACAGGATCATTTGAACCATGCAAAGCTGCTCTATCAGAGCTCAGGAACAAAAATCGAGCAGGTTGAGTCTGAAGCCTCAAACTGTCCTCGCTTCGCACAGCTGTCCTCACAGGATGCCAAGCTGACACTGGTCCCCACAGAGATAGACAGACAGGCACACACACACCTCTCTCAGACAGATGAAACATTAAATTTCGGGGATGAAAGATGATTGGAGGTCAGCTGCTGTGCTCCTGTGGTTACCATCTCTGAGGTATCCACATGATTACACCCCTCCACCCCCTGCCTCCATCTCCTCTTTCATCTCGTCCATCTTTATCCTTTCTTTCCTCTTTTTTACATTTTCCATCATTATCCTTTAATCTCCTCATTGTTGTCTACATCTCGTCCTCTTTCTCTTCCCTTGTTTCCTTTCTTTGTCCTTCTTTGTCTTCTTTCCTTCCCCACTCCTTTCACCTCCACACTGATGGCTAAAAGGAGGGGCGGGTGAGGAGGAGGGATGCAGCGTGGCGTCTGATTAGAATCAGTTAATTAGAGATTGCAGCAGCAGCAGAGTGGAGGTTCATTAATTATCAGAGCTGATCTACATGCTGATACAAGTGTGAATCATTTCACATGGATTATTATCGCTGTAATGTGGAGATCATCTGGATGATGTTCAGACTGTAACGCCATCCACCAGATTCCCAAATCGAGCCGTTATCCAGAGGGAACGTCTGCTCTGCTGGTATCTGTATTCCCCAAATGATCTTCTCAGTCATGGCATTCAGTCTGTAAGATCAACAATAAATACCTGCAGGGTCCAGTTTTAAAAATAATTACACAGAAAAAAAATTCAAAGGGTAGAAAAAAGTATGGCGACGAATGAAAGGCTGAAACAGACGTTTGTATCTGCAGACACTGAGACGAGAGCGAAGAGAGGGACCGACGTGTTGGAGATGAGAACATCTGCACTGGACTTTCCTCTGACATACTGATGGAGGAGCGTGGTGCGATGTGGATCAGGTGACCCTGAATCCTCCCTCAGTTAGGCTGCAGTAGGTGTAGCCTGCTGGGGGATTCCCATGATGCACTGGGTTCCTCTGAATTATTGTAGAGTCTTTACCTGACTGTAACAAAATCACACACAGACACACACACACACGCACACACACACACACACACACACACACACACAGCAGGCTGATCAGTGTCTATAGAAATATTTAAATGCAGTTTTTGGTTTCTCAAACTTTAAGAGCTGAAAGTGGAAGAGGTGTGTGTGTGTGTGTGTGTGTGTGTGTGTGTGTGTGTGTGTGTGTCTCACTCTGTCATGCGTCATCATTTGTGAGGCTGACAGCCGGGATGACAGGCAGCCTCCCAGCTGTCAGAGCGGGAGAAGAAGCTGGAGATGGATTTTTGCTTCAGAGCGACGGGAAAGCGGCGACGTGATGGAGAGGAGGGAAGCAGAAACGCAGCGAGGAAGAGGAGTTTACTCTGCCTTTTTATTCTTGACTTTCAGGAGCTGCGGTGACTTCGATGAGGCAGGAGAGAAAGTTGGAGAAAGCATGTGTGACAGAGGGAGGGCGAGCACAGACTGACGTGTTTACACTGACTGAGCTGAACAGCGTCGAAGCTGACGGCACCTTTAGAGCCAGTCTGGGCTTTTTACAGGACGCCTAATTGGTTCAACCTGGACAGAAAAAGGAAATGACTCAACAGAGCTTGGATCAGTTTTCAGAGTCACAAACAGGAAGAGGAGGAGCTTCAGACCAACCAGCTGGTGACCACTGATAGGAAGACTGCGCCTCGCAGGAAGTCACCCAGGAACTGGAGGTGTGACGCTCCCGTCACCGAGCAGGAGGACGTGTTTACGGTCGGTACAGCCAGTGTCAGAGCAGACCTCTGAAAGGTGTCAGCCCATTAACGCAATCATCTGACCAATAACGTGTTGGCCACAGCGCGTCGAAGCCTCAGACTGTGGCGCGTCCGACGCTTATGAACACGTCTGTGGAAGGTCCTCCTGTAATGAAGAGCCGTGGCTCAGGAGCTCATCTGCTAATGGGAAGGTTGCTGGTTCCATTCCAAAGTGTCCTTGGGCCGATGAACCTGTGAATAAAAGTGGGCGGAGCTGTCGAGCAAACACGCAGTGTGTGAGACCGCCACTGATGTCACACATGCCGCTCTGCGCCGCCCACCCTGCCTGTGGGCGGAGCCTCAGATTAGCTCACACGGTGTATATTTTGTTTATATGCTGCAGGCTGTTTGCAGTCTGAGGTCATTTCCTGCTCTCCGTGTCATGTATCTGACATCGTGCGCCTTTCTGGGCACTTCATGCCTCCAGCTGACAGCGAGCCGCCCCCCAGTGCATGCTGGGACATTAAACTGGGCTCAGGTCAGCTGCTCGCCTGCATCAGTCTGTGAGGGACACAGACACACCTGTCAGGACCACAGGTGACGCACAGCATCCTAAACACTCCCAGGCAGCCAGGAGGGAAGGCGCTCCTGTTTCCAGAGCAGCCGTGGGACGGCCCGATCGGCTTCATCATCATCAGAGGTGGTGTGAACGCTCACAGCTACGCCTTCTGCGGCTGCCTCGGGTCAGCCGCCTCACAGATGTTCTGAGCTGGACCTATGAGCCACACCTGACTGCTCTTCTGCTCCGGTATCCTGAGTGATGCACATTGAATGAATGGCTTATTTGAAGAGTTTCAGTCAGGTTTCAGAGCTCATCACAGCACAGAAACAGCTTTAGTGAAGGTTACAAATGATCTTCTTATGGCCTCTGACAGTGGACTCATCTCTGTGCTTGTCCTGCTAGACCTCAGTGCTGCATTCGATACTGTTGACCATAATATCCTATTAGAGCGATTAGAACATGCTGTAGGTATTACAGGTACTGCGCTGCAGTGGTTTGTATCATATCTATCTAATAGACTCCAATTTGTTCAAGTAAATGGAGAGTCCTCTTCACACACTAAGGTCAATTATGGTGTTCCACAGGGTTCAGTGCTAGGACCAATTCTGTTTACATTATACATGCTTCCCTTAGGCAGCATCATTAGAAGACATAGCATACATTTTCACTGCTATGCAGATGACACGCAGCTCTATCTGTCCATGAAGCCAGGTAACACACACCAATTAGTTAAACTGCAGGAATGTCTTAAAGACATAAAGACCTGGATGGCCGCTAACTTTCTGCTTCTTAATTCAGATCAAACTGAGGTTATTGTACTCGGCCCTGAAAATCTTAGAAATATGGTATCTAAGCAGATTCTTACTCTGGATGGCATTACCTTGGCCTCCAGTAACACTGTGAGAAACCTTGGAGTCATTTTTGACCAGGACATGTCCTTCAATGCACATATTAAACAAATATGTAAGACTGATTTCTTCCATTTGTGCAACATCTCTAAAATTAGAAATATCCTGTCTCAGAGTGATGCTGAAAAACTAGTTCATGCATTTATTACTTCCAGGCTGGACTACTGTAATTCTTTATTATCAGGATGTCCTAAAAACTCGTTGAAAAGCCTTCAGCTGATCCAAAATGCTGCAGCAAGAGTCCTGACAGGGACTAGAAAGAGAGAGCATATTTCTCCTGTTTTGGCTTCCCTTCATTGGCTTCCTGTTAAATCCAGAATTCAAAATCCTGCTCCTC
Organism: Oreochromis niloticus; assembly: GCF_001858045.2. Lineage (NCBI taxonomy): Eukaryota > Metazoa > Chordata > Actinopteri > Cichliformes > Cichlidae > Oreochromis > Oreochromis niloticus. The sequence continues at coordinate 1,531,786 of NC_031985.2, forward strand.
ACATACAAGATCTTAAATAATCAGGCCCCATCTTATCTTAATGACCTTGTAGTACCATATCACCCTATTAGAGCACTTCGCTCTCACACTGCAGGCCTACTTGTTGTTCCTAGAGTATTTAAAAGTAGAATGGGAGGCAATTCAATTCAATTCAATTCAATTTTATTTATATAGCGCCAAATCACAACAAAAGTCGCCTCAAGGCGCTTTATATTGTACAGTAGATAGCACAATAATAAATACAGAGAAAAACCCAACAATCATATGACCCCCTATGAGCAAGCACTTTGGCGACAGTGGGAAGGAAAAACTCCCTTTTAACAGGAAGAAACCTCCGGCAGAACCAGGCTCAGGGAGGGGCGGCCATCTGCTGCGACCGGTTGGGGTGAAAGAAGGAAAACAGGATAAAGACATGCTGTGGAAGAGAGACAGAGATTAATAACAGATATGATTCGATGCAGAGAGGTCTATTAGCACATAGTGAGTGAGAAAGGTGACTGGAAGGGAAAAACTCAATGCATCATGGGAATCCCCGGCAGCCTACGTCTATTGCAGCATAACTAAGGGAGGATTCAGGGTCACCTGGTCCAGCCCTAACTATATGCTTTAGCAAAAAGGAAAGTTTTAAGCCTAATCTTGAAAGTAGAGATAGTGTCTGTCTCCCGAATCCAAACTGGAAGTTGGTTCCACAGAAGAGGGGCCTGAAAACTGAAGGCTCTGCCTCCCATTCTACTTTTAAATACTCTAGGAACAACAAGTAGGCCTGCAGTGCAAGAGCGAAGTGCTCTAATAGGGTGATATGGTACTACAAGGTCATTAAGATAAGATGGGGCCTGATTATTTAAGACCTTGTATGTGAGGAGCAGGATTTTGAATTCAATTCTGGATTTAACAGGAAGCCAATGAAGGGAAGCCAAAACAGGAGAAATATGCTCTCTCTTTCTAGTCCCTGTCAGTACCCTTGCTGCAGCATTTTGGATTAGCTGAAGGCTTTTCAGCGAGTTTTTAGGACATCCTGATAATAAAGAATTACAGTAGTCCAGCCTGGAAGTAATAAATGCATGAACTAGTTTTTCAGCATCACTCTGAGACAGGATATTTCTAATTTTAGAGATGTTGCGCAAATGGAAGAAAGCAGTCTTACATATTTGTTTAATATGTGCGTTGAAGGACATGTCCTGGTCAAAAATGACTCCAAGGTTCCTCACAGCATTACTGGAGGCCAAGGTAATGCCATCCAGAGTAAGAATCTGCTTAGATACCATATTTCTAAGATTTTCAGGGCCGAGTACAATAACCTCAGTTTGATCTGAATTAAGAAGCAGAAAGTTAGCGGCCATCCAGGTCTTTATGTCTTTAAGACATTCCTGCAGTTTAACTAATTGGTCTGTGATACCTGGCTTCATGGATAGATAGAGCTGCGTGTCATCTGCATAGCAGTGAAAATTTATGCTATGTCTTCTAATGATGCTGCCTAAGGGAAGCATGTATAATGTAAATAGAATTGGTCCTAGCACTGAACCCTGTGGAACTCCATAATTGACCTTAGTGTGTGAAGAGGACTCTCCATTTACATGTACAAATTGGAGTCTATTAGATAGATATGATACAAACCACTGCAGTGCAGTACCTGTAATACCTACAGCATGTTCTAATCGCTCTAATAGGATATTATGGTCAACAGTATCAAACGCAGCACTGAGGTCTAGCAGGACAAGCACAGAGATGAGTCCACTGTCAGAGGCCATAAGAAGATCATTTGTAACCTTCACTAAAGCTGTTTCTGTGCTGTGCTGAGCTCTGAAACCTGACTGAAACTCTTCAAATAAGCCATTCCTCTGCAGATGATCAGTTAGCTGTTTGACAACTACTCTTTCAAGGATTTTTGATATGAAAGGAAGGTTGGAGATTGGCCTATAATTAGCTAAGACAGCTGGGTCTAGAGATGGCTTTTTAAGTAAAGGTTTAACTACAGCCAGCTTGAAGGCCTGTGGTACATAGCCGATTATTAGAGATAGGTTGATCATATTTAAGATTGAAGCATTAATTAATGGCAGGACTTCTTTGAGCAGTTTTGTAGGAATGGGGTCTAAAAGACACGTTGATGGTTTGGAGGAATTAATTATTGAAGTTAACTCAGAAAGATCAATTGGAGAAAAAGAGTCTAACTTAACATTGATGGTACTAAAAGTAGCTGTAGATAATGTTACATCTGTGGGATGATTATTGGTAATTTTTTCTCTAATGATAAAAATTTTATTTGTGAAGAAGTTCATGAAGTCATTACTAGTTAACGTTAAAGGGATTGTTGGCTCAGTAGAGCTCTGACTTTTTGTCAGCCTGGCTACAGTGCTGAAGAGAAACCTGGGGTTGTTCTTATTTTCTTCAATCAGTGACGAATAGTAAGATGTTCTGGCTTTGCGGAGGGCTTTCTTATAAAGCAGCAAACTATTTCTCCAGGCTAAATGATGATCCTCTAAATTTGTGACACGCCATTTCCTCTCCAGCTTACGAGTTATCTGCTTTAGGCTACGTGTTTGAGAATTATACCACGGAGTCAGGGACTTTGGATTTGAGGCCTTAGTTTTCACAGGAGCTACAGTATCCAGAGTCGTACGTAGTGAGGAGGTAAAATTATTAACAAGATAATCGACCTCTGTTGGAGTAGCGTTCAGATAGCTGCTCTGCTCTATGTTGGTACAGGGCATTGAAGATGATAACAGTGGGTGGATTATATTCTTAAACTTAGTTACAGCACTTTCGGAAAGACATCTACTTTGATAAAGTCTACTCTCCACTGCTGTGTAATCAATTATTGTAAATGTAAATGTTATCAGGAAATGATCAGACAGCAGAGGGTTTTCAGGAAACACTGTTACATGTTCAGTTTCTATGCCATATGTTAAAACAAGATCTAGAGTGTGATTAAAGTGGTGGGTGGGTTCTTTTACATTTTGAGAGAAGCCAATTGAGTCTAATAACAGATTAAATGCGATGTTGAGGCTGTCATTTTTAGCATCTACATGGATGTTAAAATCACCCACAATAATTATTTTATCTGAGCTGAGCACTAAATCAGATAAAAAGTCTGAGAAATCAGAGAGAAACTCTGTGTAAGGCCCAGGTGGACGATAGATGATAACAAGTAAGACTGGTTTCTGAGTTTTACAGCTGGGGTGGACGAGGCTAAGCATCAGGCTTTCAAATGAATTAAAAGTCTGTCTTGGTCTTTCGTTAATTAATAGGCTGGTGTGAAAAATTGCTGCCACACCGCCCCCTCGGCCTGTGCTTCGAGATTTCTGGTAGTTAGAATGACTCGGGGGTGTTGATTCATTTAAACTAACATACTCATCCTGCTGCAACCAGGTTTCTGTAAGGCAGAGTAAATCGATTTGTTGATCAATTATTAAATCATGTACTAACAGAGACTTGGAGGAGAGAGACCTAATATTTAATAATCCACATTTCACTGTTTTACTCTTTGGTTCAGATGTGGATACTGTATTGTTCTTTCTTTGTGATTTTTTATGTTTAAGTTGTTTATTGCTGGTTTTTGGTTTGTTTTTTGTCTTTTTGGGAGCTGACACAGTCTCAATGGAGATGGGTTTTTGGGGGGGTAGCAGGAGGAGAGAAGCTGCAGAGAGGCGTGTAAGACTGCAACTCTGCTTCCTGGTCCCAACTCTGGATAGTCATATTTTGGGGGGTTTAATAAATTTGTCCATATTTCTAGAAATGAGAGCTGCTCCATCCAAAGTGGGATGGATGCCGTCTCTCCTAACAAGACCAGGTTTCCTCCAGAAGGTTTGCCAATTATCTATGAAGCCCACATCGTTTCTGGGACACCACTCAGACAGCCAGCAATTTAAGGAGAACATGCGGCTAAACATGTCACTCCTGGTCTGATTGGGGAGGGGACCAGAGAAAACTACAGAGTCCGACATTGTTTTGGCAAAGTTACACACCGATTCAATATTGATTTTAGTGACCTCCGATTGGCGTAACCGGGTGTCATTACTGCCGACGTGAATTATGATCTTACTGTATTTACGTTTACCCTTAGCCAGCAGTTTTAAATTTCCTTCAATGTCGCCTGCTCTGGCCCCTGGAAGACAATTGACTATGGTTGCCGGTGTCTCTAGCTTCACATGTCTGAGAACAGAATCACCAATTACCAGAGTTTGACCCCCGGCGGGTGTGTCGCCGAGTGGGGAAAAACGGTTAGACACATGAACAGGTTGGTGGTGTACCTGGGGCTTCAGTTTAAGACTATGCTTCCTCCTCACCGTCACCCAGCCGCCCTCTTTCCCCAGCTGCTTGGGGTCTGCCGGGGAACAGCTAGCGGGGCCTATGCTATCTTCGGCTGCACCAGCTACAGGGGCCTGGCTAGCTACAGGTGAATGAAGGGTGCGAAGCCGAGTCTCCAATTCAGTAATCCTGGCCTCCAGAGCTGCAAATATACTACATTTGTTACAGGTATCATTACTGCTAAAGGAGGCCGAGGAGTAACTAAACATCTGACACAATGAGCAGGAAAGTGCAGGAGGGACAGGTGAAGTAGCCATGGTGCTAACGAGTCGGCTACGAGCTAAGCTAAGCTAGCGAAACAGTAAAGAGACAGTGAGTGAATACTTTGGCTATAAATTAGGTAGTGAGTACACAGAAAGGGTGATTCAGATGAAGCACGTTAAGATTATACTATGAAAAAGGGATGTATCAAAAGATTTAAATTAAATTGCTAAGCAGAAAAGCTACTCAGAAACACCACTGTGTTTGAGCAGGAACAGGAAGTGATACTCTACCACAAAGCGAGCGAACACCAAGTGACAGCGCCACCAAGAGTCACCTTTAGTTTTCAGGCCCCTCTTCTGTGGAACCAACTTCCAGTTTGGATTCAGGAGACAGACACTATCTCTACTTTCAAGATTAGGCTTCAAACTTTCCTTTTTGCTAAAGCATATAGTTAGGGCTGGACCAGGTGACCCTGAATCCTCCCTTAGTTATGCTGCAATAGACGTAGGCTGCCGGGGATTCCCATGATGCATTGAGTTTTTCCTTTCCAGTCACCTTTCTCACTCACTATGTGTTAATAGACCTCTCTGCATCGAATCATATCTGTTATTAATCTCTGTCTCTCTTCCACAGCATGTCTTTATCCTGTCTTCCTTCTCTCACCCCAACCGGTCGCAGCAGATGGCCCCGCCCTCCCTGAGCCTGGTTCTGTCGGAGGTTTCTTCCTGTTAAAAGGGAGTTTTTCCTTCCCACTGTCGCCAAAGTGCTTGCTCATAGGGGGTCATATGATATGATTGTTGGGGTTTTCTCTGTATTTATTATTGTGCGATCTATTGTACAATATAAAGCGCCTTGAGGCGACTTTTGTTGTGATTTGGCGCTATATAAATAAAATTGAATTGAATTGAATTGAATTCAGCCGGTTTCTTATCACCGAGTTTGATAAAGCAGTCGAGACGACAGGAACACAGGAAGTGGTTGGACTCAAACCCACAGCCCTGCAGCCCGCGGTGTCCCTGCAGGCGCCTCTGACGGCGGGTCATTGAAGGGATGTTAGTGTGTGAGCTGATTGGTTTGAACGGTCACATGCACAGGAAGAGAAATGAGTTGAATTTTACTGTTCAAAGCTTCAAGTCTTCCCTCGTGTGTGCACGTGCTCTGTGGCTCAGAGCTCTGAGAGCTGCTGAGGTCACTCTGTGTGCTTTTACCTGCACCAGTAAAACATGGAGCAGGACAGGAAGTCCTAATAAGGGCTCAGCCCCCGTCATTAAATGAATTTCAGTATAAAAGTCATTATATTGACCCACAAACACTCACAGAGGTTCAGCACAAAGGAACAGTTGTAGTGACATGTGGAAGTTACCTGTGCAGTAACAGTGTTTCCATCTTACAAGGTAGATATGCTGAACCTTTCAGGGCGGGGCCGCGGGTTAGCCCACTCCACTGAAAGGTGCATTTCTACAGAATCACAGTACTTTAACTTACAATGTAACTTCCTGTAAAATACCTGGAGTTACCACATGAAAGTACTAACAGCTTCCTGTCTGCACAGGACGGCCCTGAGCGTGGAAGGACCAGACTGGGATTCACTCCGGAAAGACGTGATCCTGAAAATCTTTAAATCCTCCTTGATCGATGCAGGTTTCCAGACTCCTCCTCCTCCTCTTCCTCCTCCTCCGTGGGTCCGAGTTCTCACTTAATGCTTTAATGTAATTTGTAGCATTAAAATTTCATGGAGGCAGTTTGAGGAGCAAGCTGAGCCCCTCCTCCTCCTCCTCTCTGCTCCATCTTTAAAAAGCGTTTACTCCCATTAGTGGAGCGAGTTGACAAACCCGTTGCCTCCACCAGTTTTCCTTTCACAGGATCCCTCCACCTCCACTCATACCCCCACCCAAAACCAATTACCTCCTGCAGCTTTACAGCCCGGCTCATAATCCCAGAGCCGCCACATGTGAGGCTCGTCTTTCAGCCGCTCACAGAAGAAGAGACGAAGAAGGAGGAGGAGGAGGAGCGTGTGGGGGCGAGCGCCCCCGATGAGACGGGAGAACAAGGAAATGAAGCGATTCGATTAGCGAGGCGAGGACTCGGTCGGGGTCACCGAGGCCGTCTCAGTCGGACACGGCAGACAAATCTGCGAGCTCGCCGTTAATGGCGTTTCTATTTTGGAGCTGAATGATGCCATCGGTCTGCTCGGCCTCGTTCTGCCACTTTCTCAGGGTTTAAACTCCAAACGCTTTGTGGCCTCTGATGAGGTTCTTTCTTTCCTCGAGAGAAACACGCCACAAAAGACGCTTTTACAGACTTCACAGCCTGAAACTGGAGATTAGAGCGGCTTCATTATGAGACAGGAAGCAGAGGACGAAGCCTGAAATATCCCACGGTGCACTGCGTCAGGTCTGAACGGCGAGGAGGGCGACAAAGATGACAAAGACGAGGAAAAGCGCTGAAGCAAAGTTAAGCCTGAGGGCGGAAAACTGGGCTCTGCTGCTCAGTGAGAGCAAGCAGAGCACGAAAATCCACCTTAAAAAAGCGGGATTAGCCGCCATCAGCACGCCGCCATCAGCTCATCACTAACTTCACAGGTGATGTCACCGTGGCTACCTTCTGAACAGCTCGCTGCTATTCTTCTAAGAGTGGAAGTAAACAGGAAGTGAAACAGGAAGTGAGGTCAGGTGGTGTCTGAGTCAACTCTGAGCTTCCATTAAAGCTGCATCAGCAGGCTCATCCAAACATCTGCAGGAAGCCTCCTTTCATCGTTAAAACGCTGGCGCCCGGTCAGCACGGCACCACGTGTCACACTGACCCGAGCCTCAGCCTGTCGCCATGGCAACAGTCCGGGCTGCAAGAAGTCACCGGGAGGTTGAAACACACTCAAAGCCTTTCTGTGCATCAGTTAATGAAGCGAGAGGCCGACAGGTGACGGCTGACCTGAAGGGGGTGCTGCGAAGCCCGATTAACGGTTCTGTCACAGCAGGAAGAACAGCGAGCGCCAAAAGTACAAAAATACCTCTCACAGTCAGTTTCTGTCCCCAACGCAACCTCGGAGTCAACCGGGCAACTCCACGAGTCTGTGACAACATGGAGAGCAACTTTACTGAAGCATCGACTGAAACTCCACAAACAGTGACTTTGCTTTCATGCAGGAAGCCGAACATGACGAGCTGGGCCTGATGGCGTGCTGACGGCGGTGTTCTGATGGTGACGTGGTGAACAGTCGCGTGTTGATGGCGGTGTGTTGAACAGTGGCGAGCTGACGGCGGCGTGCTCTGGTCTGTTCTCTGTGAACCTAGAACTGCTCCATGCGCTCCTATAGCTGTCCTACAGAGACACACGTGTGTTTATGAGGACTGACGGAGCGAGCAGCAGACTGCTCACCTCCACCCATCCATCCGTGTTTACAGTGAGTGTGTGCAGCACACGGTGGGCTGGTAAGCTTTTAACGACCGTCCCGGTGCTCCTGACGAGCCGCTCACCGCTCCTGACGAGCCGCTCGCCGCTCCTGGACCTCACAAGCTTTACGCTCACTTTAGGAAGGTCTGAGTTTAGACCAGGAAGGGTCTTCCCTATGAAGCCCCGCCTTAAACTCTTCATGTGTATTCTGGAAGACTCGAGTGTCACGGCTGGAGTCTGATCACAGCTCAGAACAACACGCGACTGTGCTGCACTCACAAATGTCCCGCAGGGACATGCAGGGGACAGGTGTAGCTGTACGGTCTTTACCTGTGTGTGTGTGTGTGTGTGTGAGTGAGTGTGTGTGAGTGAGTGTGTGTGTGTGTGTGTGTGTGAGAGATCTCGAGTCTTCTTTGATTGACAGCTCAGCGTAGAGCTGAATTCCTGCATTCCCAGGATGCTCTGCTGCTCTGCTTCCCCCCCCCCATCAGGAAATGAGGAGACGTCACCTGGAAAGAAGCAGCTCATGGCTGAGGGCGTCCAGATGTTAGCGTGCTGATGATAACTGTTAGCTTAGCCTCCAGCTGTGCGTCACAGGAAGGTAAATAAACACCAGTCAGCTGATGATCCAGCTGTTTTATCCAGCTGTCAGCAGGGACTCCTTCAGCTCCCTGGTGGGTCTCTGAAGTCTTTAACCTCTGTTTCCACGGTATCATCACATTCCTATCCTCATGTGTTAAATATGTAACGCCCTTCACTCCTAACATCGCTTACCGCACTGTGAAACAACCACACCCACTTTTACGGCGTGGGTCAGATTGGGCTCGGGGGGAGGGAGGACTGGGCGGGTCGATAGCTGGGCGGGTCGATAGCAGGGCGCCGTCCGGAGTTCATCGAAATAAATGGATTACACCCAGCACTGCGTCGAGCACGCTCAGTCTGAATCCACCTAGAAGAAACTGTGGAGGCAGGACATGGAGGAGGGGCATGGATGTCTATCGCTGCTGCTGTTAGAAATGAGCTGCTGCCTTTTAAAGCAGCCGAAGCCTCGCCTTCATCTTCAGGCACCAATGAGCAGTCAGATTCCTACCTGCACCTGTTTTGTACTAATGCTTCACCTCCAGGGGGCAGCACTGTGCTTTTGGTTCTGCTGACTTCTGATACTTGTTGTGAGACCAGTAGTTGACGTCTAAGGTCACGTGACGTCTCCTCGGGTTCGTCTCCCTGGGCGACACACTCTGTTACCCAGAGTTCGGTTTTTGGTCTTCGCTGATTATTGTTAATTATCTTGAGTTTGTTCTTTAGGGTTTGGTTTAGCCCAGGGGTCTGCAACCTTTAACACCCAAAGAGCCACTTGGACCCGGTTTCCACGCAAAAGAAAACACTGGGAGCCGCAAATACTTTTTGACATCTAAAATGAAGATAACACTGTATATATTGTTTTTTACCTTTGTGCTTTGTGTGAACAACTAAAGTAAGTAAGTAAAGTTTATTTATTAAGCGCTTTTCACAGACAGGCAGTCACAAAGCGCTGTACACAAAGATTAAAATAAACAATACAATCAATAGATATTATACACAATGTAAAAGATCAAATGTTAATAATGTAAAGAATATAAAAATACGTAGATCAACAAAAGGCTTGTTTGAACAGAAAGGTTTTTAACTGCTTTTTAAAAGAATCCACAGAGAAACTAAGGTGTGCTGCTTATGAAATCCATGAAGTGCTACAGAGAAAAATTACATTTTATTTATGTAATTAACACATTTTGAACTCTTAAAGAAATATAACAAAAGCAAAGACACCAAGCTGAACTAAAATGATCCATGTAGCAAACAAAAACTGTTGTCAGCCGCCACCCTTATATCGCCTTTGGGCTTTTGGAGCCTTGACCTGACTTTTAAAAAGTAATTGGAAAAAAAGCACTATGCTGCTAAAAAAAAATAGATATTTGCAAAATTCTGCCTAAATATCTATTTTACCTGGTTAATGTGTGTGGCGGGGCGTGGTCTGCAGTGCCGCTGCATGGGAGTCGGACGCACCTGAGCGGCACCCGCAATCACGCCTCGCCGCCTTAAAGTCTGTGCTCTCTCTGCTGTTGTGTTGTCGGGCTGTGAGCTGAAAAGCTACAGCCGGCTGTATGCGTACAGCAACCGTGTGTGAAAAGTGGTCAATAAAGCGATGCTGAAAAGCGTGTTCATGCAAACATCGTCGGGTCTGCTGTGATATGTTTACAATGAGACTTCTGGTCCCGAACCTCTGCGCACAGCGTCTGCAAATCGGGGCTGTACGAAGTCACTTTCATCTTTACGCAGGACTGTAAGCTGTCATCTGTGAGGCATGAGCGGTGTTTGTCTTTAACATAGTTCATGGTGGAGAACAGCTGCTGACATAATGTGGATCCGAAGATCCATAATTGGCCTACCTGGGGTTGAAAGTCTCGATAAATGCACGGCGTTTCGGCGGGTACACCGGCTTCCCCGAGTGTGACGCTTATTGTGAGCAATGAAGAAATAATAAGATATAATTTTATTTTTACATTTCAAATCACAATAATCTTCCAATTTAGAACTACAAGTTAAAAAAAGAACTAACATAAATAAAATACACTTCAGCGAAATACTTCTTCTATTTTCCCAAACCACCCGGAGCCGCAAAATAAGGACTAAAGAGCCGCATGCGGCTCCGGAGCCGCGGGTTGCCGACCCCTGGTTTAGACGTTCCCCTCCGTCTTTGCCCTGAGCCTGTCAGATTTGAGCTTTTCACTCAAATTCCCGTGTTTGGTACATCAGTGTTTCCTGCCTTTTCCTCTCTCACTTCCTGTTTTATTGTGGTACGGTTGTGTTTCTTGTTTAACTTGTTCTCCCTGTGTGTCTGAGTGTAACAACCTGAATCCAAAACTACTCCACATGATAACATTTGAATGATGCAAATTCTTTGTGAAATATAAAATAGTGAGGTATACAAGCCTTAGAGATGGACATCTGTAAATCTGACATGACAGGAATGACATCATCTTTCTGTTCTAATGTGCACACATAGAATATTGTGAAGTCATTCACACAGGAACAGCAACATGTCAGTGATGTAAACTTAAAATCTGCTCCTTTGTTGGACACTTTATCAGAAACCTGCACCTTCCTTTCATATCAGCATGTCTGTTCAAAGTCATCAGGTGGGCTGAGCCCTGCTGCTGTAGTGAGAGCCAAGCGGTCCCTGTCTGCTGCGCCGTCACTACAAACACCGGGTCACACGGCCCCCACGTCACGCTCCTTTCTCCTTCCTGCTTCTCTGGAGTGGGTGTGGCCTTCTCCTGAGGACAGCTGGCAGTATGGTGTCAACATCATAATAATAAATTCATGTATTTATGATGTTTCCTGTCAGTGGTGTTTCGGTCGCTGCGTTTCTGTGTGGTGCAGGTGTAGCGGGGTGTTAGTAGGCGGGGTTAAAGTCTTTAACCTGCAGCTGCCTCCACCCTGACCCCATCTTTGTTCCACTGTGAGTGCTTTAAACTGGCTGTAAAACGAGCTCTGCCTGCGCTGTGCTTGTCCTCGTTCTTTGCTTTCTGCTGCTGCAGATTATCCGTCGCTGTGCTGGATAAGAGAATAAAGACACATAATGGGGTCGTAACCCACCGAGTGTGACGCTGAGTGTGAGCACTGAGCATTGGGGGGGGAGGGGGCGCCGTGTGAGGGGTGTGTCTAAAGCAGCTCAAAAGGTTTCAAAGGTTAGGGCTTCATGTTGGAGGTGCAGCGGTCATGGCACGCGAGCAGTGACGTAACCGTGGTTACTGGACGGCACAAAGGAAACTAAACGCTCGTCAAGCCAAGAATGACTGCAGTCTGGTTAAGCCACTGTGGGGGGTCAAAGGTTAGTTTCTTTTATCAAACCAGCGTCACTCTTGCTCTCCAGTCTGACAGTTCACGGCTCCAGCCAATCAGAACGCTGGTATCTTATTCCACCGCGACTCAGAGGAAGTCCACATCTGTCCGCCCCCCTGGATCACAGTCATGAACGCCTAAACGCTGAAGCACAGGTGTGATGTCACAGCCCTGACAGAGGTGTGATGTCACCTCTCCGGTCTCGGTGTGTAACGGATGTTTTCAGGTTTCTTCGGTGGAATCTGTTGAATGTTGATCTCCTCCACCTTTGTTCACTCCTGTCTCTCTCCCACCCCCCTCCCTACAATCTGCTCCTCCCAGCATGCACCTCTCCCACAGATGGCGCTCCTCTTGTTTATCCTTCACTCTGCAGGAGGAGGATGAGGAGAGGAAATAGGCCTCTGTTGGTGAGAAAGAGGAGCAGGTTGGGACCTGCTGTCCGGTCAGCGGCTCTGGGTTTGGCGACGTTTCATTCGTGTCACAGTCACATGACTGTACTCGCTATAATCTTGGCTTCAATAGGGCCACAGTTACACTGGTATGTTTCCGTGCACACATGTGTGAGCTGTGGTCCTTAGCAGGTTCATCTTTGCCCATAACTGCCTGTGTGATATGTGAACCACCTAGCCCCTATGCTAACTTCTCCTAGCCTGCTATTAGCAGTGCTAGCGTTAGCCATGCTGGTGGGTTGGGCAGACCCAGCTGTGTGCCGGCGCTGAATCACATTTCTCGAGTAACAGGAGGACAGGGATGATTTAAACAGATTAAACACAGAGCAGCTCCACTTCCTGTCAGCACCAAACCAATCAGAGGCGTCGTCGCCTGCTCTGCCGCCGTTCCTCTGAGCCAAACAAGCGAGCCAGACATTTTGTCTCCATATGTGCGAGACTTCTCGGCTTCCTGTTAGAAACCAGCAGAAAACGTGCCCCGCGTTATAGTTTCGGTCTCTTTTTGTGAGCGCGGTGTCGTCCACGGGCACGTCTCCCCGCTCTCTGTTACTTCCTCTGCATTCTGACACACTAACGGTCCAGATGGTCGAAACCTCATCCCTGACTCCATCCCTCTCTGCGTCTGACGGATGATTCTGGCTGCTGCTCGTGACACGTCGTTCCAGCGAGGCTCCAAACATCAGCTGCTGCACAGACACCGCGTCACTGACCCTGCACGCAGGAAACAAAAGCAGCTCCCGGCTCCGATAATGCTAACACAGCTCTGCGGCGCTCTCAAACACAGACCCTTTAACCTGGCTGACCGGCCTCCGCCTTATTTCCACACACTCCCACAAACCAGCTGCTGTGTTCACTTCTGTGACAGTCAGCGTCCTGCCTTCAGCAGCTGGTCACACTCTTCCTCTGCATCAGTGACACTCCAGTATTTTCTGACCTTGGTACCGACTGAGGCTCCTTCAGCCTGTGTTTGTTCACAGGTGTATATAAGCCAGTTTCCACCTGTTTACTGTGCACGTCCCCTCCCTCTGTAACCCTGTGTGTGCACCCTGCACGTAAGACTCAGCTTCTGGATGAAGCGTTACACCAGCTGAGAGTATTTTAACTGTTCACACGGTTCGACTCTGGTGGTTGTTTAACCTGCAGCTGCTCTCAGAGCTGTGTTCACCTTTAAACTGAGCTCCTGATTTACGTCCGTGACCTAGTGTCGCCTGTCACTCACAGACTAAGGACTATCGACTACATCACGTCCTGTTCCTTTATATGAGCTCGAGGTGACGGTTGTTGTTCATATTTTTGTGTTTCTGTTGCGTTTTCGTGCACCATCTGATTTTACTGTTTTTATTTTGTGTTATTTTTATGTCATTTGTGCTTTTTTTTATTTTTTATTTTATTTAACCTTTATTTAACCAGGAATGTCCTGCCTCATGATTGTCTCTGAAATGAGTTTCATGTATTAGTGCAGTTCTTAATGTTATCATGAGTGTTAAAGTTCATTGTTTGTGCCTGTGTTGGATGGATGGAGATCCTGCTGTCAGACACAAACACACTGAAGTAAAAACACATTAATGCTGATATGCAGCACAAACCATCCCTCGTTTATTATTATTACTAATATCTGGTGAAGTTTTGGAAGCTTCCTGTTGGAGTCCTGTGCAGGAAGTGAGGGTTAAAACCATGCTGAAGTTCCTCCCACTGGGATTATTTGACCATGAAGTCTTTCCTGCAGCTCACAGCGTGGAACGGCGTCAGCTGTTCAGAGCTAATTAACCACCTCCAACATGGCCACCCGAGGGTGCATCATACCACCCGAAGACCCTCCTCATCCCTCCATCACTTCTGGCTCCTCTTACCGTCTCCTGGAGGTGCTCACACCTCCGTCCACCCACCCACCCGTCCAGGCAGCCGTCCCTTACGTGTGTTTTTATAATTAATGCTAACAGGATGTGGTAACTGCCCGTGAAGATGTGCCAGATCATCCTTACCTCCGTCTCTCTGTGATTTTACGTCTTCCTCATCCATATGGTCGGGTCACTCTCTCTCTCTCCGCCTCCCCTCCCTCCACCCCTCCGCCTGCAGAGAGGTTGGGTTTGTTAATAGCCCATATGGCCTCATCATATGCTGCCAGTGAATCCTAATGACAGGAGATTGGCGGTCGTTCCCTCGCTGGCCGCCAGCTTCGCTTTAATAAACCCCAACTCGCCATCAGAAACACAGGCCACGCTGCGGTGACTCCTCCTTCACAGCCTGAAGGAGGGGAGGGACTTCAACGTGCCGCTTTCACCTCTCACTGGATGACTCTGTTTGACCCGCCTTCCTGGAGGTGATCACCTGGAGCTCCTGATCCTCCTTCAGGCTGACGAGGACGTCAGTCGTCCTGTTTGGTAGCTGGCAGATTTTTGAGGTGTGACTCGTCTTCACAGCACATGAAGGTCGGCGTGTGTGGACTATCAGCCTATCAGTTTGAGTTCTGGCTGCTGCTCAGCGAGATCTGTGAGGTTATGATCTGTGGGCGGGCCGTCCACTCACACGCCTGCTTCACCTGCCACAGAGAGCACATCATTAAACATAGGACACCACACCTGACAGTTTGGGGGGTGGGGCATCTTTGTTGGTGCAGTTGGCATAGCAACAACAATCAGAAGGCAAGCTCATTAAGCTCCGCTGACCTGTTAGCGTGAGCTGTTAGCATGAACCCGACTGGCTGCTCACGTTTCTCACCACAGCCTCTTTATTCTGTGATCTGATTGGCTCACAGCAGCACAGGTGGTAGAAAAGTTGAACTCACCTTTCCTCCACAGCGAAAACTTCAAACTGGTGTGAGTGCGCGTCAAACCTAAACCTAAACACTGGTTAGCGACCATCTGCATGGCAGACGCCAGCGTGGTCACAGACTCGTCGCCCGTGAAAGTGAAAAACTGGAAACAGAGAACATTCGCCTTCAAAGTAAAAGTCCTGCCTTACCATTACAACAAATATATTTATTTTGAAGAGGAACAGTGTCCTGGTTTCACTAACGTCCAGAGTTAGCTCCAGCAGCTCGTTTGGTTTAGACCAGGTTTGATTAAATGTAAATACTTTGTTTAGCTTTAGCTTTTTAGCAAATGTTGTTTATAATCGTTAACTCTACAGGAATTATTCTGATGTCATGTAATTATCTTTATCTGTTTGATAAAGTGCAAACACTCTCAGGTTACTTCCTGTTTAGTTTGAGCTCGTTCGACTTTAAACTCGATATTTGCTGGAGTTTGTTAAAGCAGTGAGAAGCTTCAGATGTGGCTCAGCTGCATTATTCATAATTTTGCTTATAATAAAAGTTGCATCATGTTCTGTTTTCATGCATCTGTAAAATCAAAGGTCAGCAGGTGATCGGGGCTGTAACATGACTGATCTCACACTCTGACCTTACAGAAAGTTTAACAGCTTAAATTTGCTTCACCGGCTGCATCGACTTTTCTTTTATTGCCCGTTTTCTGACTTTTCTCGCAGTTTGACCTTCGAGCTGATGCGTTCTGTTTTCAGGCCCAGACGTGCTTTAGATCTGTGGGGTCCTCGGATCAATACCTCGACTCAGGGAATTATGATCTCTGCTTCTCCTGAGCCACCTCCGGTCCTCGAGCCGCTCACAGTTCTGGGTGAACACACCCTCACGTGGGGACCTGAATGCGTCGCTGCAGGTGAGGCCCACTCGAGACTCTGAGGGTGTGTGTGTGTGTGTGTGTGCTGCTGCAGTTTGCAGATCCCTGATGGCTCAGCTTTAACTGCAGCTTTTGCTCTTTGCTGGTGAGAAACTCACAGCCTCCATTATTTATGAGCCACTGTGGGCTCTTTAAAAACGAGCTCCCAGCAGGCTGAGAGTCCCTGAAAGAGCAGCTCGCCGGCTTTAATCGCTGCACACAACAGCTCGCCGTGTTTACCGCCGTCATTGTTCACCGTGGTTTGTTGTTCGGCGCAGGAGCCGTTAGCTGAAGTGCTGTGACCGAGGAAGCATCACAGCTCGAGCCGAATACTTGTTCACCACAAGGTCACCAACGTCCGGAGGAGCAGCTTCACTGCATCTGGAAAGTTTGGAGGCCTCACAGACCTCCTGCAGAGGAGCTCAAAGACCAGAGCAATAGCTGGAGCGCCACAACTGCTGGTTTAGGAGTCCTAACACCCCCACCCGGCCCACAGCACCACTCGTGACACTGGATCATTTTAATGTTCCTGTGCTGGCAGAAATCAAACCTCTCTGCTGTGAACAGCGTCACGGCCTCGTGCCCGTCGGAGGCATCGGGGACAAAAAACCACACGAACATGGACAACAGTCCAGTCTGCCGTCTGAGACTCTGCATTTATGTAAACGCACTTTCTCGTGTGTTAGCTGAACCTGGCAGCAGTTAATATCAAAGTAAAATCACTACCAGCTCAGGAAACAGAGTTTAACAGCATGAAAGTCACCTTTTGTTTTTTAAGTTTGATTAATTATCAGCTGATTTACTGTGAGTCACATGAACACAGGTAGGACTCACCTGCAGCCCTTCTCTGCAGAGATCACGGTGTTACTGTGATAACCACGACTTCCATCAGCGGTGCTGGTGGTTCTTTCTTCTCCGGGCTTCACGTACGTTTTCTCTGGTTTGTTGTTTTTTGTATGTTTTTGGCTCTGACCAGTAAAGATGGCCGACCTCTGCCCTGACTCTGTCACAAAAACGTAATTCTCTACATCAGGAGACAAATCTCCAGCTTCAGCTTCAGGTCATGGCGGCCCTGATGACCTGACAGGTTCCTACCAGAGCTGCTGAGATTCTCTGAAGGGTTTGTTTGTTTCGGTCACGTTTTCCACGAATGTCTCCAGACCGTCGCTGGTCCTGAGGTGTTTACGTGCTTTTTAAAATACCAACCTTCTGAACCCTGATGACCTCTGTGCACATGAACACGTGATTTGTTCTTGATTGATTTTAAAATTTTACTGCTGGTTTTTAAGGTTCTTAACGGTACTGCACCTCCCTACCTGGCAGAGCTTCTTAGCATTTACTGCCCCAGGAGATCTCTGAGGTCAGCAGACTTGATGCTTTTAGATGTTCCCAGGTACAGATTCAGATTCTCCACAAGCCTAGGAACTTTTAAAACTGCTCTTAAAACTCACCTCTTTTCATTGGCTTTTAGCAAGGTTTAACCTATTGTTTTAATTTATTGTTTTATCAGTGAGGTATTTTATGTTCCTGTGTTTTATAGTATTTTATATTTGTATTTTATTGTACAGGACTTTGGTCAGCCTTGGTTGTTTTAAATGTGCTTTATAAATAAACTTGACTTGACTGTTCTGGACCACGACTGCAGCCCAGATCTTCACGCTGTGATGTCAGCAGCTCACCGCTGACTGATGTCTCCAGGCCTCACACAAGGAGGTGGGAGGGAAGGTGGGGGCACACACTCCAGGTCTGAGTCAGGAGGTCTACACCCCATCAGGTCCCATCTGGTCCCTTTGGTTCCCTTTGGGTCTGTTTGTGTTTTGAACGTGGCTCCTTTTCCTGGTCTGTACATTTAGCTTCAAAAAAGTTCTCGGTTGAGGCAACGGTCAGCGTGCGGGATAAAGGACGCCTGCCAGCAGCAGTAACCCTGCTCTCTGACACTGAGGTCATGGCGTGCATTAGTAGTGGCACCTGCTGCGTTAATGGAGCGTCACTGAGACGAGCTGGATGGACAGATGTGGCCTGATCTGCAGCTGGATCAGTCTGAGATCGAGGAGTGATGCTGACTGTAAGTGGCTTCATGATCCAGCCCGTTATCAGCATGCTGACGGCCTCGCATCAAACGCCGCTGCCGCCACTCTCCATTAACCACTCCTCCACGCAGCTAATGGGAGATTGTAATCAGTCGCCGTCCTGGATTCATCAGCAGAGTCGTCAGGGTGACGGAGAGGAGGCGGTGGAGAAAAGAGGAGACAGATGAAGGAGGAGGTGGGTGACAAAAGCCAGCAGCAAAACAAGCAGGATAAGAGAACGATAAGGAGGTGATGGAGTGAGGAGGACGAAAAGAAGACGTGACAGGAGGTCAAACAAAGACGGGAGGGAGGGAGGGAGGAGGAGCAGGAAAGGGGGAAATAAACTCAGGAGGAAAAGAGCTGGGAGAAGGCAGTGATGCTGTTACCTAGGTGACGGTAACCACGGCAGCAAAGCTTTTGACCTCCAATCATCCTCCATGGATGGTTTCCATCTGTTCTCATTACACAGAGATTAGGAAAGAAATAAAAGGAACGAG
Source organism: Oreochromis niloticus (assembly GCF_001858045.2). NCBI lineage: Eukaryota > Metazoa > Chordata > Actinopteri > Cichliformes > Cichlidae > Oreochromis > Oreochromis niloticus. Next base: position 1,550,256 of record NC_031985.2, read on the forward strand.
GAAGAGAGGAGGATGAAGATCACCAATCAGCACAGCTTAATTAGCGGGTAGCAGCTAATGCTAAGCTATCACGCAGGATGGGGACGACAGCTATTAATCAATTATGCATTAATTGCTCTTAAGTATTTAAAGATCCCCTGCAGGCATGTTTGGAGATGTTTAACGTCTTCGCTGTGAGCGCTCGCCTCCACAGACAGACGGGAGGCGGCGGCTCGAGTCTCGAGACACATTCACTGGGACAGCAGGGACAGGGGGGACACAGCGTTTCATGGTTTAACTCCAGAAAACCTTTAAAACATGTCAGGTCACCAAGCAGCTGTGAGTGGGCGGAGCTTCCGTCCAACAACACACTCAGATATCCTCTGCATAAACACAGACAACCTGAAGCCATCGAAGAGGGCGGAGCTGACCACTACCAATCCAAACATGCTTCCACTGCCACCGTCTCCTTCCCTTTAGGGGGCGCCGCAGCCCATCGTCTGCCTCCATCTATCCCAGCATCCACCTCTGTCATTCCTCCTCCTGCCTCTCTCTCCAAAAACAAAAAAGTTTTCTGCCTCACTCTGATTGGTTTCCTACTAACCAATCACCTAACGGACAACAGGGACATCAGAAAACTCCATTTAAAAAGGAGGCGGGGCCCAAAAACGGTTCGGTATGGCATTGATGACCTGCTGTTTCCTGGTGTACAGAAGCGTGGGTGGGCGCGCTGAGGCTCCGCTCTCTGGCTGTTTGGAAAAGTCAGCGAAGAGTCGCTGAAGAGTTGAAGTGATGACACCTTCACAGCGAGCGCCTCCTCCTCCTCGTCCTTCCTAATGACTTCATTAGTTTATTACACACAACAGGAAACATGCAGGTACAGTGCAGGCGCCCCCTACAGGTTCAGCATGCTCTCCGCAGCAACATCTCCAACCGCCACGGGAGGTGGAGTCACAGCGTCAAGTTGTGCCATCCTTTCAGACTGTAGCACCCCTCTGTAGTAATTGCTCTCACACACACACACACACACTCACACACACACACACACACACACACACACACAGGTAGTGGGTGGGTAACATATCAGTCAACACAATACCTGAAGCCATGAATGTGAGTCGGTTCCACTCAGACATGAACTGGTCGGACTCCGGTAAATGTGCTCGCCTCCAGCACGAGGCGGCTCACGCGCTGCCGCCGGTGCTTCCCATCCAGCTAGCGTGGTGCTCTGTCCATCTTTAACATACAGTCTATGTGGATGGCCCAGCAGAGGTTCGTGGGGGTGAGTTGGTCTCACATGTGGACTCGTGTCACTCCGTTAGAGCATCAGCAGGTGTTTTCCTGCAGTCTGACTGACGGCCAGTAGATGGCGACAGCTGTGGCTGCAAGAAGACTCTCTGACCTCTGACCTCTCTGTTCGTGGGCTCACTCACTCACTTTGGGTCAGACTGAATTAAGTTCGAGTCTGTTATTGTGGTCACACCATGTTTTAAAATCCATCTATGAAACCACACGCTCACTGGCTCATGAGCCGTCGGTCACATGCCAGCAGCCAATCAGTGTGCCTCGTCACATCTGATGTTTGCAGCCAAGATGGCGATGGCGAACGTCATGGCAGCGATGTCCATCTGTGAACAGAAGCGAGCAGCTTCAGGGTCAAACCTGATCAGAGGATCTCCGTGATGTCACAGAGCACTCTGTCACTCCTCCTCCTTCCTCAAATATGGAGTTTGTTGAACTCTAACTACTCCAGAGCTGCTCCAGGAGAGCTGCAGACACTCAGGTAGGGAAATGTAGTCCTGTGCCTCCCCCGGGACACCTCCTGCAGGGGAACAGCAGCCTCTGCTCCTGCCTGTCACATCCTTTTATGTCTCTGAAGTAACTTTAGACTTGTTTTTAATGCCCTGACAGCAGGAAGCACACTCACACACACACTCACACACACACACACACACACAGACACACACAGACACACACACACACAGGCCCAACAATATGCTGTTGAATAATTGAGCGTTTGTGAAGGTGGCCGGCACACACAGCACCTCTTCCTGAATGTGACAGCTAACCCTCTCAGCCCGACACGCCTCACAGTTCACTCACAGAGCGCCGAGCGCTGTGGTTAGGGAGGAGGGCGGGGCACGCAGGCCTTTAACGTGCTCCACCTCACAGCGCCCCGAGTGGAAGTTTCTGGAAATGTGAGTCCCTCTGAATGGAAAAGTGTGACCTCAGCAGCTCCAGTCCGAACACCATCCGTAATTCTGCTTTTGAATTAAAGTGGACATTTTAACATGCCGGAGCCCCTGCTGGACGTTAGAGGAACTGCACGTCACCAAAGCAAATGAATTTCACGCTAAGCTCATGTGTGATCCTGCTCATCCTCCTGGGACCTGTGAGGAGCTCCGGCTTTAAAACAGCGCTGGCTTCACATCCTCACTGACCTGCAGCTTAGAGGAGGCTCTTATATATAACCCTGGAGTGATATCAGCACAGGTCTCAGCCCTCCACACAGTTTTACCTGCTGGTGCTGAGAGTGCTGAAGCTCTCACTGCTCTCTGCAGGGCCACACCAAGTCTCATCTCGAGGGTCGACTTTCAGCAGAGTAAATAAAATAAAGGCACGTCTGCCGTCTTCTCTCCCTGCTGCCTGATTGCAGCACTACCCTGGAACGACCTGAGAGAGAGACGTCGTCTTAATGAAACTAACAAACTCGCCTGCTGTTTCTGAGCCCATCTGCTTTGTTGGCTCACAGCTGGATCGTGTAACTCTCACTGACGTGTTTCAGGCCTTTTCGTTCTGTTTTCGGTGCTTTGTCGGTAAGAAGCTGCAGTATGTCGAGGTGCTCGTTTCAGATCTTCATGCTCAGATGTAAAATGTGGGGCAGCTGAAATATTCATCCAGTCTAAAGATGCCAAATAAAAACAGCAGCAGTTTCTGCTGTTTGATTTCCTCCTCACGCTGCTTCAAACAGCGGCGCAGACCCGCAGCAGCAGAGGTGTGTTTTCCTGTTCCCAGGATGCGCTGCAGGATGAACACCGCTCCGCTCACCAGCAAACACCTCGATCTCGCCGTGAATCATACATGAGTCACTCTCGTTGGGTCTCGGCGGAGTGGCGCAGTCAGAAATAGCAGCGAGTTGGGTTGTGAGTCACGGCTAAAGACGAAAGACTCGGACAAAAGTTTCCAACAACAAGCCGCAGAGACGGCTGGAAGGAGGACGGGTGAGGACGCCCCAGCGCGTTCACAGCAGCTTACAGCTCCCTGAGGGCGTCCACCGCACGTGCGTCCAGCATTCAAAGCCGTGAGGACCTCGCCTTTGAGCCGACTGACCTTTGACCTTCAGATGAAAGCCAATGATCTGAAGTACTTCCTGTGGAGAAGTTTTGGAACTTTTTGCTCAATCTGTCTTTTTTTACTGAGAGGAGATGAAATTATTCATGAAAACATCAAAGCCGAGGGTTTCACTGAGAGCCTGAAACACAAAGAGGTTCATTCAGTGCTGATTTCACACACTTTACAGCTGGAAACACCATGTTTGCTGCTTTTACACGTCATTAGAACAATTAATTATCTGTCTCAGCTCCACTCATCAGTCATTATCCTTTTCTGGGTCCAAACTCAGACAAACGCTGAGACTTAGAGCCGGTGCAGATTCCTTCAGCTCTTCTCCCAGCTGTTTCCATCAACGTGGCACCTACAGATCTGAAGACGTCGGATATTCTCTGCTTTGAGTTTGATGGATTTCATCCACAGAAGAACATCTGGCCGAAGGAAACTGTCTCCTCGCTGCCGCAGAAACATCTGCTGGATCTGAGATTAATGTCTTTCCTTACCGCTCCATAGTTAGCAGTTCCAGCATGTCGGAGCACTGCTGGGACACTTCACTGTTTTATTTTTGCCCAAATGTTTGAGCAGCCCCCCCACCTCTGGTCAGCAGCTATTAAAAAACATGATGACCAGCTGCTGTTTTTCCTGCTCGCAGCTCTGATCCCCTCAGACTTTTAATCAGAGATGAAGTTGGCTGAAGGAGTTTGAAACTTTGTGAAAACTGGCCGGCGTAGCAGATCAGCCAGTCGAACGGCCTGAGAGTGAAGGAAGGTGCAGCGGAGGCTGCAGGGAATAAAAAAGCCATTTCATCTGTGATGTCCTGTTGTGACAGCACAAAGACGGCGACACGGGGGAGCCGTGTGAACCTGAATGCCAATTAGCAGCATGTGTCAGGCTGAAAGGAGCTCTGACAATCAGCGCTTTGATTTGAATATTCAAAGCTGATGGGTTTAAACAAAGGTCAGCGAGCTGATGACAGGGAGCCTCGGTGAGCAGGAATCTTCATCCTGCAGGAACCAGAGAAGAGTGTGGATAACGTCTCTCTGACCATCAGAACGTGGGGAGAACGGCGTGATGATGCTGGGTCTTAGATTTTGGACTGATATTCTCGGTTTGTTGTAGTTTCTCAGGTTTGAGTATCTCCTTTGCTTGGTACCTTTGGTATTTGTACTTATCGTTGTTAGAAGTTCTCGAGGGTTTCCCGTCTTCCTGTGTCTTTGTGTGTCCGGTCTTATTGTGATGTGTGTTGTGTTCGGTGCTGATTCTGTCACGGCCCTGGGTCGGTTCGACCCAGCATTTTGAGTTTCTTATGTTTTGGTTTATTTTGCATTATGGACTAGTTCTCACTCTCTGATGATGATGATGATGATGATGACGATGATGAGTATTTCTGGTTTAGGTTTTGATATCTTGCCCTCATGTTTAGTTTAGGTTGCCTGTGCTTAGTCTCCTCTGTCCGTATGTCCCTCTGTCTGTCCATGATGTCATTATGCCTGCTTACGAGTCTGCGTCTGTGTCTCTGTCTGTCGTGTGCTTCCTGTTTTATTTTCTAGGTCTGTGTCCTATGTCAGTGCGTTCAGCTTTGTGCTCTCCCTGTCTCGTCAGTGTAATCAGCGTCAGCCGTGTCTCCCAGCTGTTTCCTCTTCGCTCCGTTTACCTCTTGTATTTAGTGTCTGTGTCGTCCCCTACTCGCTGTCGCGTCGTTAACGTCTGTTCACCCTCGCTTCCTCTGTGTGTTCCGTTTGCCAGTCTGCCAACCCGCCTAGTTATTCTGTTCTCCCAGTTTAGTTAGTGTTTCTCTGTTCTGCTTCTTACCAGCAATAAAGCTGTGAGTTTTGAGTTACTTCCGCCTCCGTGAGTCCTGCATTTTGGGTCCTCTCTTCCGGCCTGCCTACACACAGACATGACAGATTCTCCTCTTGATTCTGTTCAGCTGTTTTCCCCAGCTCTGTCTCTTTCCCTGATGACCTCATGTTTAAGCCACTTCCTGTTTGTCTACCTGAGTGTTTGTCTCATGTGTTACCTGCTTTGGACTCCTTTTTTTCTTCAGCCACCTGGATATGCTGCTTCACCTAAATCAAGGTTTACTTTTATTGGTTTAAATCTTTCTTGGAGTCTTCATTTTGGGTCCAAATTAAGCACAAACAAACGCCTTTTTAACAGGAAGAGGAGCAGGTTCAGAGAGGGGCAGCCATCAGCTTTGACTGGTTGGGCAGGTAGAATTCACAGGTACGAGTTTCAGGTATTGATGATGTCATAGACTGCAATTGCTGATGTGATACTTTGCCTCCTTTTGTTGTACTAACACTGAAATGTTAAAAAAGCATCAGCCAATCAGCTTGCATCTATTCAAGTGCAGTTCCAGTTAAACCTCCAGCAGGAGGGGCGGCCATGTGCCACCATTGGTTGGGGTTGAAGATGTGACAAAGACACGCTGTGGAAGAGAGCCAGAGATGAATAATAACTAATTTAATAAAACCACTTCAGCAGGGCTCTAGAATGCGACCAAATTTTTCAGTGGTGTGACTAAAAAAAATATTTGGTCGCACTGGTGCGACCAACTGTTTGGGTAACAAAAAAAAAAAAAAAAAAAAAATCTCTGCAACTCTCCGTGTGGTCAACAACAGACACACATTATGCCCCTATCGTGGACTAAACCAATCAGAAAGTCAGGGGCGGGACCTCTCTGATTGGCCGTGGTCCAGTTGAAAGTGCAGTTGGAAGAGAGAGGTGAGTAGCTTGAATAAAGTGATATCGATTCATTAAATCCTGAATTCACTTTTAAATATAACTGTGTTTTGTCAGAAATGCCAGATTCTCAGATTAAAGCTTCCAAAACTATTTCAACAACCACCAAACAGTAAATGAGAGCAGGCACACGGACTCCACTCAAAGACGTAAACACAGAGCGGACCCGACGCATCAGAATCGGCTTTGTCTTTCTCGGCTTTCTCACCCCACGTCCCGAACACGGACACGCTGTCAGAGCTCAGCGATTCTGACGCGTTGGGTCGGCGCTGTGTTTCCGTCTTTTTTGCGCTGATTCTGAGCTGCAGGTTTTGTCTCTCCAACCAAAATTCGCCAAGCCAGCAGCAAAAGAAGCAGCAAACTACGCTTCACATGTGATCAATGTCGTCATGAATTCCCTCTGACTTTTGCTGTTTTGCTTCCACCACGATAAAAATCACACTTCATGCACAGCTCTCTCTCCCTCTCTCTCTCTCTCTCTCTGTACTTCAAGAACAGTTTCCCGTCTCAAATCTCTGTTTTCTGCATTATCCATTCGCTTATTACCCACCAGTCTACCGTTGTTTACAGCGCTGTCTTTTTCTTTTTTCACGTAAATGACCTCGGACAAGAAAGCCGAATTTCTGCTGTTCAAGAGTGAAGAAATTTAAACTTCTTAAAATTATGCAAAATTGCAGAATATTTTTAAGGTTATCTGCTATAAAACGCCAGACCAGGAAAATCTGCTTCATGTTTTTCTGTGTTTTATTCTCAGTTACTTTGACACAAAGGCATCTGCTGTGATGTTCACAATTCTGATGAAGTCTCACATGTATCAGTACTGATAAATGATCAGAATTATAATATTTCTGACTGTCTGAGGCTAAATTGAATCGAATCAGGACTTTGAGAACCGGAATCGAATGGATGATAGAAATCAGTGATGATACTCAGCCCTAGTGAGCAGCCTAGGCCCGACAGAAGGGGATGTAGCTGTTTGTAATAAGAAACGATGAAAAGAACGATTGATAACTTTTGTGTTAAGGACTGATCCGTCTGAAATTCATAGCCAGCTCTGACACGGTGCCATCAATCTTTGAATGCTGAAAAAGCAGCAGTGTATCCAGGAAACACATTATATGCTGCAATAAATGCACTGCCCAAGTGTCCCCTCTCCCCACTGCCTTTCAGCAGCAGGCAGCAGCAAACAGGTCGTCAGAGGAGCCGAGATGATGATTAAGTTTAACATTTTCTACAATATTGAGAAAGCAATTTAAGCACAAGTTTGTTAGTTATTAATTTAGAAATGAATATTGTCTGTATGGACTTCCCCCCAAAGAAAGTGCACATGTAAAACTGCGGTGTTAAGCGATGCAGTTGAAAAATTTGAGTGTGCCTAACTTTTGTGCCGGTGCGCCTAAATTTTTAAAGTTAGGTGCACCGGTGCGCCCATGTCAAAAAGTTAGTCTAGAGCCCTGCACTTCAGGGTTGGTGGTGCCGTCGGGACAGCTCAGCGCTGGTTCAGTTTTAAGGTTTTAAGCTTATAATGCCCTTTGTGTCATATTTGATACATGAGTTTCTGAGACCTCTTTCTCATCAGCATGATCAAAACTTGCCATAATTTCAAAATGTTATGGACAAAACTCTTTTTTTATTTAAAGTTAACATTGTTGGTAACAAAAAGTTGCCAAAAATGCCCAATGTATCCTATGCGATACAAAAAATATATAATAAATATATAATAAAAATATATCATACACAACATGATATAGCAAAAAAAATGTGGATTTTGTTATAAGCAGTGTTGGGTAAGTTACTTTAAATTAGTAACTTAGTTACATTACTAGTTACTTCTCTAAAAAAGTAACTCAGTTACTTCAAGTTACTCGTTACTTTCAAAGTAACTAGTTACTAGGGAAAGTAACTTTGGTTTTACTCAGAATTCTCTTGTTAATGTGTTGCTTCCGTAACTGGATACCCAGCCAGACTGCCAGTCTTCTAGCTTGCTTACTTGTCACACGTGCACTGTGCCACCTACCAACAGAAAGGAAAAAATAATGCGCACATTTCCACGAGAGAAATCCCACGCCTGGACCGTCGTTGACCGCCGCCATGATTCTAGCCTGCTTTTTACATCCAACACAAAAACTGCAGTCGTGGTGCTTTTGATTGTACTCAGAACTTGGAAGTTCTGCCTTCTGAATAGGAAGATGTAGGTAACACCAGACTGCAGATGAGCTGCATACAGAGCTGGACTGGGACAAAAAAATCGTCCCGGGCATTTTGACTAGAGACCGGCCCGCCATTATAGGAAAAATCATAAAGCCTTTGAATGAAAATAAACACTGTTGTGACAGTGATGTACACTGTTCTGATGGTATATATGTATCAATCTATCAATTGTTTGTTGTAAGACTCAGATAATTATTTTTTTAAAAGCGAGACATTTTAAATGAGAATAATAAAGAAAACTATTTCCTTGTCCCCCCCTTTCCCTGTTAATGCCCTACCTGGACCCCTGGCAACACTTTGCTAGACCCGCCCCTGCACAGTTACCAGCTGTCAGCTACATAGAAAAGGATCCTGGTGTTATTTGTCTCTCAGAAACAGTTCATAACTTCCCTTCAACTCATCCATGTGACCTAAAAGGTAAACCTGTTTCTCCATCACCTGTTCAGCTCTGATGATTCAGTAAGGACATCTCCTGGTTTCATCTGCATGTTTCCCTCTCACCAGATAACCAAACCGATATCATGACCAGCAGCTTTACAGCTGTGGCTCCAGCAAACATCAGCTGATACTAGAAATTAATATTAAATAAATTCTATCAACAGCTGATCAAGCTTAAATGTGCTGCTGTTGTTTAACGCGACATCCGCTGGTTTCCTCTTTCTGGCGCAAAGTGGGCGATAAATAAACAAGAGAGAAAAGCCGATCAGCTGATCATTGATCAGTTTCGTGATTGAAGTAGAAACAGGAGAGGGAGGGGGGAGAGAATGAGAGAAGAAGAGGCAGCTGTGCAGCTTCAGCTTTGTGTCTTTTTCATTGTAGCTGAAGTCCGGGACAAACTGTGTTCCTTTTCACCTCAGTACGAAACGCGTAATATTTTCTCTGAATGCGGGACGATTCTGTTTTTTAGGGGACGGTTGGCAACTCTAATAATTAACCTTATGAACAAAATAAAGTTCAACATCAGTAACATAGCACCCACCCAGCTGTATAGAAACTCCGTCATGCTAGCTAGCACGCAGTACGAAAATGTCAGCATACCGAAAATAAACTCCACCTAAACTTGGTTTATATCTGACTCCGATAGACTGCAGGTCATAACTTCTTACCTGAAGTTCAGTTCACCTGACACGCGGACCGGCGGCCGCTTCGGGTCTCTCCTCTTGCCTCCCTTTTCCTTCATCCACCTGCTGGCCTCCACCACTTGCTAATGTTATTGAATCTGTGGAAGCTCCGCGATATCCACCACACGAAGTAACGAGTAACGAGCCTATCTAAATCCCAGTAACGAGTAACGCGTTCCTGGTTTTGGCATAATAACTAGTTACCGTGCTCGTTACCACGATAATAACGTAGTTACTGTAACGCGTTACTTAATAACGCGTTAGTCCCAACACTGGTTATAAGGGTTGAAAAACATCTTAGTTCCAAAACATCTGAATTTTCTGGCTATTTTTTGATGGGTTGGGTCTTATTGGGTTAATTCATTGTCGTCTTCTGTGTAGAAATGGCAGATTTAAAAGAATGCATGCATCAGCATACTGAAACCAGCACATGAGGAACTGCAGTCAGTAAAGGCTTGTCTTCCTGCAGACGCTACTTTGACGACTGCGAGCTGAGTCTCACTGTGACGTGGTGTGTGAAGGCTGACAGGTATTATTGGTTGTTTCCCTCAGAGCTGCCAGTGATGCTTCATTACCCTCTGAGACCTGCAGGTGAGCCTGCCCTCCATGTGTGTTTAACCTTAACAATAAGCAGGCTTTTAAGTGCTGCTCTTACACCAGAGAACCAAGTCAGTGCAGCTCTGAACATGGTTACTACAGTCGACCCTTTAAATAAAACTTTATCGGTAACCCGAGCTCTTCCTCAGGGTGCAGATGGAGCTTGGTTTTATGGCCAGTTGGTCAAAGTGAGCAGCGTCAGCTCGCGTCACACTGCACTGCTTTAAAATGAACGTATGTGAGATCATCACACAGTGTTTGCAGACGCACTCGTCCATCTCGTCTCCTTACCTGTTGTTTTTAGTTTGATGTGTGAGAGGACAGCAGGTGAGGAAAGCAGAGGACTGATGAACCTGTTTTATCTCTGTGTCAGTTTATCAGTATGTATCAAACAACAAGACGCCATCTGGTCCTCCCTGGTTTCACAGCAACCTCCCGCCCCAGTCAGGAAGACTCATTTGTCCCACCAGCTGGTCTCAGGCCTGTGCGAGGCCTTCCCACAGGGTTAGGGTTAGACCACATGAGTTTGTGTATCAGACTGTAACGTGTTAACCTGGGAGCCCATGTGGACTGACTCCCTGCTGGACGTTAACGGAACTGCAGGTGTGGTGCTTCAGAGTTGGTTTCAGAGGCTGATCTTGAATACTGAGACCTTATCCCACCCGACTGGTGTGCGATGTCTCGCGCTGTGATCTGTGACAGAGGCGAACACACAGCAGAAGAGTTCATGAAGCGAAGCTCGGCCTGGCGGTCGGCACACAAACCTTCTTGGTTCTGCTCAGCTGGTTCTCAGATGGATCCTTCCTGGTGAAATGGCGCCAGATGGAGAATAAAAAATGACTTTGTTTTCCAGCAGCTGACAAATGAAGCCTGAGAGTGTTTGCATTATTCATTACAGGGGTTAATAATTAACTTGTTTACATCATGCATCAGCCTCGGTGGACCAATCATAATCAGACAGTGACAGACAGATAATTATCGAGTCGCAGCTTTCCCAGAAAACGTGCCTAATTAGTTTTTATTTATCTGTGCATGAGTCAGATTGATTCCTCTGGTCCATCAGCTGAGGAAGAGGGGACAGGAAACAGGTTGCAAGGGGCGACTGTGCAAAACGTGGAGTCATCCAAAGAAACAGTAAAGCATGACCATTTGACCCCACAGGGTGAGCACTACAAGACATACATGGACTCAGAGCTGACATATTTCTATGGATTTGTTTAAAGGACTTAAACTACTTGATGAGATCTAGTTAAAATGGAGCTCTGGGTTAAATCCAGGTGGGTGGGTGTCCTGTTGCTTGGCAGGTTACTGTGCTGAAGATTTTCACGATTCCAGAGATGCAAGTTATTCCCAAGACCCCAAGACAGACAACTGGAAGGAACAGAGAGTGTTACCTGGTCAATGAAAATACTTCGGTGGGTGAATAAACCACCTGGAGCCAACTCCACCTGCAACTAATAACGGTTTAGTCTCAGGTAGAGTACAGGTGTGACTAACTGAGGTAGATCAGGTAGAGGTAGAGCGGGTCGTACTAATTGGAAGGTTGGTGGTTTGATACGTGGCTCCTCCAGTATATATGCCAAATATCCTTGAGGTGATTGCGTTGTGTTGGAAGGAATATTTTCACTTTAACTCGTCTTTTTCTAGCAGTAATTATGTTGACATGGTTTCAGCGGTTTGATGAGTGTTTATGCACATAATTCTAACAACATAATAGCCAATCACAGCAGAGCATCAATCAACCCTGATCCAATCCAGCACCATGTCCATGAACACTCATACGACACACAGAGGTGGCGGCACTTGAAGAGGTGAATAATAACTCACTTAAACTCATCCATCCATTCATCCACTCATATCTATCTATCCACTCATCCATCCATTCATCCATCCAGCCGTTCATCCATCCATTCATCTACTCATACATCCATCCACTCATCAATCAATCTATCCACTCATCCATCCATTCATCCATCCAGCCGTTCATCCATCCGCTCATACATCCATCCGCTCATCCATCCATTCATCCATCCATCCATCCACTCATTTCTATCTATCCACTCATCCATCCATCCATCCATCCATTCATTCATTCATTCATCCATCCATCCATCCATCCATCCATCCATCCATCATCACCCATTCATCCACTCTTCCAGTCATTTATCCATCCACCAACCACTCATTCATCCATCCATCATCCATCCACTCATCCATTCACTCATCCATCCATCCTTCCATTCATCCATCCATCCATCCACCCATCCATCGATTCATCCACTCTTCCACTCATCCATCAATCCATCCATTCATTCATCCATCCAGCCGTTCATCCATCCATCCATCCATCCATCCACTCATCCATCCAACCATCAATCATCCACTCATCCATCCACTCATCCATCCATTCATCCACTCATCTGTCCATTCATTCACTCATCGACCCATTCATCCATCCATTCATCGATCAACCACTCATCCATCCATCATCCACTCATCCATCCATTCATTCATTCATTCATTCATCCATCCATCCATCATCACCCATTCATCCACTCTTCCACTCATTTATCCATCCACCAACCACTCATCCATCCATCCATCATCCATCAATCCATTCATCCATTCATCCATCCTTTCATTCACTCATCCATCCAGCCATTCATTCATCCATCAATCTATCCATCCACTCATATCTATCTATCATCCATCCATCCATTCATTCATCCATCCAGCCGTTCATCCATCCATCCACCCATCCACTCATCCATCCAACCATCAATCATCCACTCATCCATCCACTCATCCATCCATCCATCCACTCATCTGTCCATTCATCCACTCATCGATCCATTCATCCATCCACTCATCCATCCATTCATCCACTCATCCCTCCATCCAGCCATCCATCCACTCATCCATCCAACCATCAATCATCCACTCATCCATCCATTCATCCACTCATCCATCCACTCATCCATCCATTCATCCACTCATCGATCTATTCATCCATCCATCATCCACTCATCCATCAACCCATCTATTCATTCATCCATCCTTTCATCCCATCATCCCTCCATCCAGCCATCCATCCACCCATCCACTCATCCATCCAACCATCAATCATCCACTCATCCATCCATTCATCCACTCATCCATCCATTCATCCTTGCACCACGACTCCGCCCAGCTCTAAGTCATGCTTGTTTTTTGTGTGTTTTTTAGTTTGGTTAAATTTTGTGTTACATGTGGATGCGCACACGAGCAGTGTGTGTCTACAGGCGGTGAAGTATTCAGCTCTCACACATCCACACGGTTAGCCTTTAATGAGTGCTATAACTGAGGCAGAGCAGTGCAGAAACACACTCGCTCTCTATTCTCTGATGGTTTCAAACAACGGGGTCAGGGCCGACACACAGACACAAACACAAACGCACCGTGAGCCGAGCCGAGAGGCTGCGCGAGTTATTTTTACTCTGAGAAGTGGAATAAAAGCAGCGCGGGGCGAGCCGCCGTACTTTCTTCCTCTCTTTAAAAGAAACAGAAACCTGAGCCAGAAAAAACCTCCAATCATGTGAAACTGTGAGATTTCCATCTGCTGCTGGCTGCTTGTCATGCTGGGAGAGCTGCTGGGGTTTCATAACAATTTGAAGTGCAGAGACAGAAGGAGAAGAGAGACATCAGCACGTATCTGAGATCTCCATCATCAGCTCCAGAACTGCACGTCTCCGCTGGATTGGTCACCAGGACGAGGGCGCTCGTACCCGCTGTCAGGATTACATCACTGCACTGCTGTCACTGTGGCCTTATTAGTTTCAGAGTACAGACCCTCCAATATCAGAAAGAGAAAGCAGCCCTCCAGCATCCCCTCTGAGCTGCAGGCAGCAGTGTGGAGAGAGGCTGTAGCATCCAGGCAATGACACAGTGCAGAATTCAATGCAATGAAGGTAAAAGTAACTGAAAAAGGTGGCTATAGTAAAGTGCAGACAAAGTGGGAACAGCTGGAGATTCTCAGCTGGCTGAGACTGATCAGAAAGGAAGTTTCCTGCAGCTCACATTAAAGCTTTAAAATGCCTCTGAGTGTTAAAAACGATCTCAGAGCAATCTGCAGACGAGGTCTGGGTTAATATTACACTAACATTCTGATCTTTACAAACGCATTTATCTCATTTTATTATTCTTAACTGTGATCCATAAATAATTGACTCCCCATGGAGGATTTTTCCTGGTTATGCTCGTTACGTGAGAGACGTCTGATGGGTTCGGTCTGTTTGCAGGACTGGATCCAGGACCCGGGTCCGGGGCTCTGTGGGGCTTGTAACTCCACCAGAGATGTGGGCAGGAAGCGTCCCGGCTGATTGGCTGGTGGGACTCGTACGGTTGAATCGTGACAGCCCTCAGAAGGAAAGGCCAAGCTTCAGTTTGTGAAGAAAAAATTCTCAGTGAAGCAACTGTCTTAATGAATGTGGAGGAATCTCGAAGGTCACGACCTTTAGCAGCTTTCCTTTGTTTAACTGTCAGTCATGTGGAGCCTAGCCCGACTCTGACTGCATAAAGAGGCAGCCGACACACACACACAGAGCTGTGTGTGTGTTATACTGACTGACACGCTGAGCGTTCAGTCAACAGCAGAGCTGATTAAACAGAGGAAGAAGACAGAGACTCGTGTTTTTGTGTTCATGTTGCGTCCTCTGAGTTGTAGCTCCGCCTTACGGGAACATTAGCATGCATTCCCGCTCTGCTTCACACCTAGCAGAGCTTTAAACATCCTCCGATCAATCAATACGGTACAAATCACTTCAGGACAATCGTGTGATCGATAGTGTAAATGAATTCAGTCCAGTGCTGCAAAGATTTCTCATTGCTGCTGTAACAAACCTGAGCCTGTAATCAGTGCTGGAGACGAGTCCATGCCTGTTATCAATACCACAGTGTGGCCCTGTCTGTCTGTAGTACTGATTTATGTTTGGATTTTATAATTAAATAGCTGTGAGTCTTCTTGTATGTGTAGTATGTTTATGTTTCATCACTTCCAGTTTTATTTTGAAAGTCCTGTTGTGTTTTCTTCTATTTTTTCTTTGTTTTTCTTCCTGTGTGACTGTCAGCCCCACCTGCCTTCACTTGTGTTAACTGCTGTAATTAGCTGTATGTGTCAGAGTATCTGTGTGTCTCCTCTGTTGAGCTTTCTGTTTTCCCCGACGATTGATGACAGTTTCTCTTTTCAACTTTGTCATTTGAAAAAAGTTTAGCTTTTTGTTATTTTGTTTTGTCCGTCTGGAAGGTCCTCCTCTCAGACTGTGACAAACACATCTGAAATAACAAAAACAATAAAAAAGTAATAAACAGAATTATAAACGACACTTCAGGCCTCTGAAGATAAATCGCAGCACCTTAATCGAGACAAGAAGCTTCAGCCCGCAGAAAACAGGAAAATTACTTCTGTGCCTGTGCAGGAAACTCTTTTACCAACAAGGCTGTTGGATTTAAATCACAGTAATAATTCTGAAGCTTATCCATGTTGGAACCTTGGACAGTTATAAAGCTCTGTCTCCTCTGACTCTGGGTAACAACATGAACTACAGGGTGGGCCATTCATATGGATACACCGTAATAACACGGGAATGGTTGGTGATATTAAAGTCCTGTTTGTGGCACATTAGTATATGTGAGGGGGCAAACTCCTCAAGATGGGTGGTGACCATGGTGGCCATTTAGAAGTCGGCCATCTTGGATACAACTTTTGTTTTTTCAATAGGAAGAGGGCCATGTGACACCTCACACTTATTGGTAATGTCACAAGAAAAACAATGGTGTGCTTGGTTTCAACCTAACTTTATTCTTTCATGAGTTATTTACAAGTTTCTGACCACTTATAAAATGTGTTCAATGTGCTGCCCATTGTGTTGGATTGTCAATGCAACCCTCTTCTCCCACTCTTCACACACTGATAGCAACACCGCAGGAGAAATGCCAGCACAGGCATCCAGTATCCGTAGTTTCAGGTGCTGCACATCTCGTATCTTCACACCATAGACAATTGCCTTCACATGACCCCAAAGATAAAAGTCTAAGGGGGTCAGATCGGGAGACCTTGGGGGCCATTCAACTGGCCCACGACGACCAGTCCACTTTCCAGGAAACTGTTCATCTAGGAATGCTCGGACCTGGCACCCATAATGTGGTGGTGCACCATCTTGTTGGAAAAACTCAGGGAACGTGCCAGCTTCAGTGCATAAAGAGGGAAACACATCATCATGTAGCAATTTCAAATATCCAGTGGCCTTGAGGTTTCCATTGATGAAGAATGGACCCACTATCGTTGTACCCCATATACCACACCAAACCATCACTTTTGTTGTTCCAACAGTCTTGGAGGGATCCATCCAATGTGGGTTAGTGTCAGACCAATAGCGGTGGTTTTGTTTGTTAACTTCACCATTCACATAAAAGTTTGCCTCATCACTGAACAAAATCTTCTGTGTGAACTGAGGGTCCTGTTCCAATTTTTGTTTTGCCCATTCTGCAAATTCTGTGCGCCGATCTGGGTCATCCTCGTTGAGATGCTGCAGTAGCTGGAGTTTGTAAGGGTGCCATTTGTGAGTAGCTAATATCCGCCGAAGGGATGTTCGACTAATGCCACTCTCCAGTGACATGCGGTGAGTGCTACGCTGTGGGCTCTTGCTGAATGAAGCTAGGACAGCCACTGATGTTTCTTCATTAGTGACAGTTTTCTTGCGTCCACATTTTGGCAAATCCAACACTGAACCAGTTTCACGAAACTTAGCAAGCAGTTTGCTGACTGTAACATGGGAGATGGGTGGTCTCGTAGGGTGTCTTGCATTGAAATCTGCTGCAATGACCCGGTTACTGCGTTCGCCAGATATCAACACGATTTCGATCCGCTCCTCACGTGTTAACCTCTTCGACATGTCAATGGCTGTGAACAAAGAGAAACTTGTAAATAACTCATGAAAGAATAAAGTTACGTTGAAACCAAGCACACCATTGTTTTTCTTGTGACATTACCAATAAGTTTGATGTGTCACATGGCCCTCTTCCTATTGAAAAAACAAAAGTTGTATCCAAGATGGCCGACTTCTAAATGGCCACCATGGTCACCACCCATCTTGAGGAGTTTGCCCCCTCACATATACTAATGTGCCACAAACAGGACTTTAAAATCACCAACCATTCCCATGTTATTACGGTGTATCCATATAAATGGCCCACCCTGTACATTCAGGTCAGGTCTTAGATTAGTTAACATCACAACATAGAGGACTTTAAATGACTGTTTCAGGGTTTTTAGTGGGTAGAATAGAAGAATCTGCTGTAAAATACAATAAACTGTCGTCTGCATATAATCATATATAATGAATATTACAAGAACATGACACATAGTTTGATTAGGTGCCAACATTAACCCTTTCCACCCATAATCTTGCCCCATAGAGACCAGGCTGGTTTCTTTTTTTAATAGAAAGAAGTTTTTCCACTGTGGCAACGAGGCTTCACTGAGATGACTGTATTCACTTCACACCAGCTCATTTTCTTTTCTTTGTCACTTTGTCATCTTGTCTCTGTGTTGCAGTTTTTTAAAAGGCCTAATTCAATTCAATTTCATTTATTCAATAATTGAAATCACAACAACAGTTGCCTCAAGGTGCTTTATATTATAACCAGTGTTGGGACTAACGCGTTATTAAGTAACGCGTTACAGTAACTACGTTATTATTGTGGTAACGAGCACGGTAACTAGTTATTATGCCAAAATCAGGAACGCGTTACTCGTTACTGGGATTTAGATAGGCTCGTTACTCGTTACTTCGTGTGGTGGATATCGCGGAGCTTCCACAGATTCAATAACATTAGCAAGTGGTGGAGGCCAGCAGGTGGATGAAGGAAAAGGGAGGCAAGAGGAGAGACCCGAAGCGGCCGCCGGTCCGAGTGTCAGGTGAACTGAACTTCAGGTAAGAAGTTATGACCTGCAGTCTATCGGAGTCAGATATAAACCAAGTTTAGGTGGAGTTTATTTTCGGTATGCTGACATTTTCGTACTGCGTGCTAGCTAGCATGACGGAGTTTCTATACAGCTGGGTGGGTGCTATGTTACTGATGTTGAACTTTATTTTGTTCATACGGTTAATTATTAGAGTTTCCAACCGTCCTGTAAAAAACAGAATCGTCTGGTATTCAGAGAAAATATTACGCGTTTCGTACTGAGGTGAAAAGGAACACAGTTTGTCCCGGACTTCAGCTACAATGAAAAAGACACAGCTGGAGTTATTCTGTCTTTATGCTGCACAGCTGCCTCTTCTCCTCTCATTCCCCCCCCTCCCTCTCCTGTTTCTACTTCAATCACGAAACTGATCAATGATCAGCTGATCGGCTTTTCTCTCTTGTTTATTTATCGCCCACTTTGCGCCAGAAAGAGGAAACCAGCGGATGTCGCGTTAAACAACAGCAGCACGTTTAAGCTTGATCAGCTGTTGTTAGAATTTATTTAATATTAATTTCTAGTATCAGCTGATGTTTGTTGGAGCCACAGCTGTAAAGCTGCTGGTCATGATATCAGTTTGGTTATCTGGTGAGAGGGAAACATGCAGATGAAACCAGGAGATGTCCTTACTGAATCATCAGAGCTGAACAGGTGATGGAGAAACAGGTTTACCTTTTAGGTGACATGGATGAGTTGAAGGGAAGTTATGAACTGTTTCTGAGAGACAAATAACACCAGGATCCTTTTCTAAGTAGCTGACAGCTGGTAACTGTGCAGGGGCGGGTCTAGCAAAGTGTTGCCAGGGGGCCAGGTAGGGCATTAACAGGGAAAGGGGGGCACAAAGAAATACTTTTCTTTCTTATTCTCATTTAAAATGTCTCGCTTTTAAAAAAAAAATAATTATCTGAGTCTTACAACAAACAATTGATAGATTGATACATATATACCATCAGAACAGTGTACATCACTGTCACAACAGTGTTTGTTTTCATTCAAAGGCTTTATGATTTTTCCTATAATGGTGGGCCGGTCTCTAGTCAAAATGCCCGGGACGATTTTTTTGTCCCAGTCCAGCTCTGTATGCAGCTCATCTGCAGTCTGGTGTTACCTACATCTTCCTATTCAGAAGGCAGAATTTCCAAGTTCTGAGTACAATCAAAAGCACCACGACTGCAGTTTTTGTGTTGGATGTAAAAAGCAGGCTAGAATCATGGCGGCGGTCAACGACGGTCCAGGCGTGGGATTTCTCTCGTGGAAATGTGCACATTATTTTTTCCTTTCTGTTGGTAGGTGGCACAGTGCACGTGTGACAAGTAAGCAAGCTAGAAGACTGGCAGTCTGGCTGGGTATCCAGTTACGGAAGCAACACATTAACAAGAGAATTCTGAGTAAAACCAAAGTTACTTTCCCTAGTAACTAGTTACTTTGAAAGTAACGAGTAACTTGAAGTAACTGAGTTACTTTTGATGGAAGTAACTAGTAATGTAACTAAGTTACTAATTTAAAGTAACTTACCCAACACTGATTATAAGGTAGACCTTTGAGCCCTATGAGCAAGCACTTTGGCGACAGTGGGAAGGAAAAACTCCCTTTTAACAGGAAGAAACCTCCGGCAGAGCCAGGCTCAGGGAGGGGCGGGGCCATCTGCTGCGACTGGTTGGGGTGTATAACAGTTAAAATGAGGAACAATTATAAAAAACAGGTGCAAAAGTGCTGACGATGACTATTTTTAAATAAAATAGTAAATCTTCAGCTCTGTCAGACTCCTTACAGAGAGATCCATGGAAAAGTACCATGATGTCTGTTCACATCACATGTAGTGACACTGTCAGAAATCACAGGTCCTTCCAGAAGCAAGCCGTGCCACGTATCAGTCATCTTGACAAAGAGGTAATAATTTTTCTGTAAGTTATTTCAAATATAAATAAACTGAATTAACTTTCAAAATGATGATTATTATTAGGCAGGCATAAAGTAGCTGACTGTGCCCTAAAATAAGGATTTAGAAGATAAAGGTTTTACTCCAACACAAAGTTAGACTCCTCTCTGCTGCCATAGAGTCTCCAAAGATTTTAACATGGGACCCATGAGCGCCCTGCTCCTCTATAACGTGTCTGCAAACCATGCTGAGCTTTGGGTGTCGGGATCTTTCTGCTCTCAGTGTGAGCAGGAACCACACCAGCGCTTGAGTTTATAAATTATGTGCTGAGCAAAGTGTCTGTAAACCAATCTAGTGGCTGTAATCAATAATGTAAGAGAAACTTATCACTGTAATCAATACAGTCCAGTGTGTGTGATCAATCACAGATGCTGTGGATCATGAAAGCACATATTGTTGCTCCTTCATCCCTTTGCTTCACGGCAGTGAAAAAACAAACGTGCAGTAAAACGCTGCTTTATTGTTTGTTCCCTTGTTTTGTTCGGAGAGCCGCTCTCATTGGCTCGTTAATGAGGACCGTGATTTAAGCTCTTCATTGTGTGTCTGCGTCTCCAGAACAAACTGCAGTAATTAGATTTCTGCCTCTGTGTGAGGAGAGAGAGGAACAGCGCTCGAGGCCGTCTGCTCTCCTCTCTGCCTCCCACCGCTCTCCCATCTGCTTCTGTAAGCGTTACCGTTACATCAGCATCGCCTGGAAATCTTCCATCGCTCCGTCAGCCTCTCCGCACTGCAAAGACTCCTTTAATGCAGTGAGAGCGCAGATGTTTCCAAAACCATGCTGCTGATCTGGACACTCATCTTCTTCTGATTTCTTCTCTCTCTTCTTTGGGAAAAGTAAACTGTGAAAACATGTGAAGTGATTTCAATTAAAGGTAGAGACTCATAGAGGTGTGTCAGACAGCTGGGCAGGATACTGAGCACCTGTGAGGGGCTACTGGGAGGGGAGCACACCCAGGACATACTGAAGAGATTATGGCTCTCTGCTGGTTTGGCCTCAGAATGGATGGATGGATGGATGGATGGATGGATGGATGGATGGATGGATGGATGGATGAGTCAGATAGTCTGGTGTGACCCGGGACTAATGCTGCCAGCTGTGGCTGACTTTCAGAGCTGGCACATGAGCACGGGCCACAGCTGGTTGTCCTTCCATATCAACTGCTGCCGACAGATGAAAATGATCCCTGCAGGCAGAGTCTGGCTCATTTATACAGACAATCCCACAGTTCAGGACAGAGAGTCTGACAAACAGCAGGAAGCTCAGCGCTTCATTTGAAACCTCGATGTCATAAAGGCCTGAATGCTAACAGGTGAAGGTGTGTAGTGAGGAGCTCGTACGAGACCTGGCACCATCACCATCACTAACCGTTAGTGAAGACCAGACTGTCGGCGATCCATCAGCAGAGCGGGCGTCGGGGTCATCGGCCTCAGCTCCACCAGCCATCCTCTGACCTGCTCCAGGTCGCAGGAGATGTGTTCGGTCCTCTGATATCGATCCCACGCTGGAACGGCATCCATAAATTCACTCCGTTTGCTTTCGAGTGCTCGGCCCTTCCAGAGGAGGCTGAGGGAAGCCCTGCACTATCGATCAGACACCCGAGCGTCCCGGCGGGTCAAAGGGAGAGTCCGCTGAAAGCAGCCGTCGTGTAATTCAAGCCAGCAGACCGGCATCGACCTTGAGGAGGGTCGAAGGGTGCTCTCTGTCTCTTCAGGCTTTTCTGTCTCTCATATTTGAATTCAAACATATGAAGTGCTCATTTATATAGAGACACTTGAGCCACGAGTAAGAAAACACTCCTCGTTTTTATTGATGAACTGTTCGTTCTTCGTGGCTCGCAGTGACGTGTGAACCGAGCTGTTAATGAGCTCGTTAACAGCAACGAGCACAAGTTGAACCTGTACAGGTGTTTATTCACGCTGAATAACACTGCCCAGCCCAAATAATGTCTGAGAGAACTACTGTGTACGGTTAAAGATGGGAAGACCAGACCGTGGTCCTGGCCAGGTTTGTGGGTTTCATTTAAAGGTGAATGAATCATTTGGTTTGAGGCACGGTGTGGTCTCTGGTCTCCATTGCTTTGTACTTAGTGATGAAACTGATAATAAACCCTTCTGTCACAGGGTGAGAACACTGGCCTGTGTGAGCGTCTGCAGGAGCTATAATAGTGATAAGACTGTTTATTGGTCCCTGGAGGGGAAACTCGTTCTCTGCATTTAACCCGCCTTACATATCAGGAGCAGCGCCCAGAGACCGACTCCAGATGTTAGCAGCACCTCAGAGGATTAATCTGGCAGCTCTGTGATTCCTCAGAGAAGGGTCAAAGCCAGCAGCAGGGTCTCAGTCACGTGCATCACGCTCGGCTCAGATAAATCTGAGTGGGTCTCAGATGATTAATGGGAAACCAGGCCAACAATACCAGAGCCACCAGTTTAAGCTCTGCCAGTGTGTAGTAATTACAGACTCTTAGTTCCACAGAGTCCTGACATCGTATTTCTTTTTCCTCATTAGGATAAATCTTCCTGTTGGGAACTGAATGAAATCAAGTTTGTTTCTATAACACATGTAAAGACAACAGCTGTAGATGTAAAGTCATCAAACTACATAAACCAGGACAAAGAGACAGGATTTAAATGGGAAAACCTGCAGAAACAGAAATAAAGTCAAAACTTTAATTTAAAAGCCACAGAATAAAATCAGGGTGTGTCTGATGAAGTGCTGGTTTCTGTTTCTCAGCTGCAGATTATCCGCTCCTTTGAATGTCTTCAGGGTCGGTTTGTAGGAAAATCAGCCTGCAGGCAGATTTCTTACTTTGCACAAGAATACAAAATGTCGTGTTTGTAGGTGGCAGCAGATGTTAATGCATTATAAAATCATCAGAATAAATGTGGTGGAGTCTGACATGCCTAAAATAGAAACACTGAAATAAGTCCTAAATGATTTCCTCCTGGAGCTGGAACAAGAACAGGAAGCTTGGATCTAAAATAGAAGGTAAAAGAAGTAAAATCACATCTTCGCTGGGACTGACGGGTCCTGAAGAGACTCATGGAACAGGTGTGCTCTCCAATAAGCAGCTCTTATTTTACTTAAATGCAGAATAACGAAAATGAGCACTCAACAAACTGACCTCACCGAACCAGTGCAAACGTAACCTAAGCACCAGCAGACCACAAAGAAACCTCCGACCATTCCTCCTCAGCAGGTGGATCGGTTCACCTGTGAGGCCTCTGTACTTGAAGGCAGGCCCAGAGATCACCGAGCCACTGAAAACGCCGCTCGCTGGGAAAAACGTGTGTGTTCTGAGCATTTGGAGAGTTGTTGGGGACAGTTGCCAGCTGTCTCTGCGTCAAATCGGTCTCAAAGAGGTGTAAACTGGAACGCAGACCTTCAAAGTAAAAGTGCTGTTTAACACATGCTGGTTGATGCTGTAAGCCAACACTTTTGTGGGCATCTGTGACTGTGTGAGCAGCAGACAGAAGAAAAAGTAACTCTGCAAAGAAACAGACAAAAACAAACGTCCAGACGTTTGGGCGCATAGTTCATTCATGAATCTGACGAGTGGAAGAA
This sequence comes from Oreochromis niloticus, assembly GCF_001858045.2. NCBI lineage: Eukaryota > Metazoa > Chordata > Actinopteri > Cichliformes > Cichlidae > Oreochromis > Oreochromis niloticus. The sequence goes on from NC_031985.2 coordinate 1,573,742, forward strand.
AAGAAGCTGTGCCACAGAGAGACGAGGATGACGAGGAGGAAGCCCTGCTGTCAGAGAGATGGATGAAGAGACACAAACTGGTTTTACAGCCGGCTGTAAATCTCGCCATTATGTCGCCATTTAAAATTTATGGGACATGCAGGAGGAAGAGGAGGAGGAGGAGGGCGCCAGGATGCCCAGGAAATACTGAGTCACTCATTACTCACTGTTTATTTTCTCTTATGTTTTGATGCTGTGGACAGTCTAACTCATGAAAGACGTGGTGTCCACATTACAGGCTCCACCCTCACGTCCTCTCTGCAGCATCTGTCCAAAGTTCTCAACACTTACTCGAACTTGATGAGAACTCTTTAACACATTTCCTTTAAATTTCACCCCCCATCCATCCATCCATCACCATCCATCCATCACCATCCGTCCGTCCATCCATCACCATCTGCCCATCCATCCATCCATCCATCACCATCCATCATCCATCACCACCCGTCCATCCATCCATCAACATCTGCCCATCCATCCATCCATCCATCCATCCATCCATCCATCTGTCCATCCATCCATTCAACCATCTATCCATCACCATCCATTCATCCACCATCCATCCATCCATTCAACCACCCATCCATCACCATCCATTCATCCACCATCCATCCATCCATTCAACCACCCATCCATCCATCACCATCCATCCATCCATCCATCACATCCATCCATCACCATCCATCCATCACAGTCCATCCATCCATCCATCACCATCTGCCCGTCCATCCATCCATCCATCCATCCATCCATCCATCCATCAAATCCATCCATCACCATCCATCCATCACAGTCCATCCATCCATCCATCACCATCTGCCCATCCATCCATCCATCCATCACCATCCATCCATCCATCACCACCCATCCATCACCATCCGTCCGTCCATCCATCAACATCTGCCCATCCATCCATCCATCCATCCATCCATCACCATCCATCCATCCATCCATCCATCACCATCCATCCATCACCATCCATCCATCCATCCATCCATCCATCCATTCAACCATCCATCCATCACCATCCGTCACCATCCATCCATCCATCCATCACCATCTGTCCGTCCATCCATCCATCCAGCCATCCATCCATCCATCCATCCATCCATCCATCCATCCATCCATCCATCCACCACCATCCATCACCATCCATCCATTCATCCATCCATCCATCACCATCAGTCCATCCATCCATCCATCCATCCATCCATCCATCCATCCATCCATCCACCACCATCCATCACCATCCATCCATCCATCACCATCCATCCATTCATCCATCCATCCATCACCATCAGTCCATTCAACCATCCATCCATCCATCCATCCATCCATCACCATCTGCCCATCCACCATCCATCCATCCATCCATCCATCCATCCATCCATTCAACCATCCATGCATCACCATCCATCACCATCCATCCATTCATCCATCCATCCATCACCATCAGTCCATTCAACCATCCATCCATCCATCCATCCATCCATCCATCCATCCATCACCATTCACCATCCATCCACTCGTCATCATCATCATCCATCCATCTATCCATCACCATCCATCACCATCCATCACCATCCATCCATTCAACCATCCATCACCATCCATCCATCCATCCATCCATCCATCCATCCATCCATCTGTTCATGATCCTTACTCCACCCTCGGCCTTGTGGAGGCTGAGTGAAGCAGAAGCAGAACACAACTTGATTCTGTAGTTAGTATCTGGGTTATGTGTAACACCACCCTATAGGTGAACTCTGTGTGTGTGTTGGTGCGCTCAGGACCATGTTCTCCACCACGGAGGCGTGGCTGTTGCTCAGAAGGCAGAGCAGGTCATCTGCTCTCTGTGATGTCAACAGAGTGTGCATGTTAGAGAGGAAGCACTTAAGCATAGAAGAAAATGCTTGTGTGAATGAGGCGAGTTGTATGAAGTGCTTTGAAAGCTCAGTAGAGTAGAACAGTCTATGAACCAGTCCATTTACTGTTTACACGGGACAACATGCAGGAGTGATTGTTTAAGAGCTGTGAGGGATGCTGCAGTCTCCATGCCTTCATTTTTCCTCTTAATCTCATATTTTCCTTTTTCTTCTCTCTGCAGACGTCCTCTCTTTGCTTCCTTCGTTTTACTTCCTGTTCCTCAGTGCCACCCTCCAAATCTTCAGTCCTTTTTCTTCCTTGTCTTCCTTTAAAACTCCCAGCACTTAATTGACATTCAGCTTGTGTTTCAGCCAAATTGAATGTCTCTGTCCATTACACTGAGTGTCAAGGAGCGACTTGACGGGGCGACAAACCAATTACAGCTCGCAGACGAGCCGTGAGACGTCTGTCTGCCGGTCTGTCTGCCTCTTTATTTACACGTTAACGTTTCTAAAAATGATCCTCATTCACTTTTAATTACCACTTTATTGAAATGAAATGAAACACAGAAGAAAAACATCGAGGCGAGGAGATGGGGGAGGGTTGCAGTCAGTTTGAGGAAAATGATGAGAAACATAAAAACGGGATGGAGGAGGAGGACGGGAGAATGAAAGGATAATTGGAAGTGATCTAACTGCTGACCAAGCGATTCAGAGACAGCATGAGATGTAATGAGATTACAGAGAACAGGAGTGTGAATCAGAGCTGCAGTCTGAAGCGTTAGCATGAGTATGATGCCGAGTGTACTATATCTGTAGTTTATAGTATAAATCAGGGGTCTCAAACTCCAGGCCTTGAGGGCCGGTGTCCTGCAGGTTTTAGATGTGTCCTTGATCCAACACAGCTGATTCAAATGGCTAAATGACCTCAACATGTCTTGCAGTTCTCCAGAGGCCTGGTAATGAACTAATCATCCGATTCAGGTGTGCTGACCCAGGGTGAGATCTAAAGCCTGCAGGACACCGGCCCTCGAGGCCTGGAATTGGACACCCCTGGTATAAACTGTACCAGCTTGTCTCTGCTGCTGACTGTTTGAACATCTGTTTTTGTACTCACTACATTTAAACATATGAATAATATTAATTCTGAGCAATAAACCAGGAGTGATTTTAGAGTTTTACACAGACTGCGGTCGGTGCTGCTGATCATCCATCCTCTTCTGCTTATCCTTTTCAGGGTTGTGGGGGTGGAGCCTATCCCAGCTGTGGGCGATTCAGAGTTTCCAGTTAACCTAACCCCACTGTCTGTGGACTGTGGGAGGAAACCTGTGGAGAACCCACACAGAAAGACCCGGGGCTGATGGTGGAACTGAACCCAGGTCCTTCTGTCTGTGAGGCAGCAGTGCTGACCACCGTGCTGCTCATTGTGTGAATAATAAAACTACAGGCTGGCAGAAGTCACTCTACAGCCGACACAGAAACATGAACTCTGAAGGCAGCAGATCTATAAATGACTGTAACATTTCACAGATGAGACGCTGTTATCCTCTGCAAAGGTTACAGCAACAGGATTTAATATCACGTGCCTTATAGAAGCGAACGCGTGGGAGTTCCTCTTATTACTGTGTTTGTTCCTGACAGACAACACAAGTCTTTTTCACAAACGTGGCTCGGCACACGGGATTAGCCGACAACAAGGAAAACAGAAGAGAGCCGAGATCTCACAGTTTCTCTGTGCTCGTCTGAGTTTCCAGCAAAAACAAACAGACAGACGTGTCGGAGCAGGACTCTGTGGAAACTGAGAAAAATAAATTAGAGCGACGGGACGAGAGGAGGGAGGGAAAATAATAACGTCAAGACAACAAAGACGGAGGGAGACAATAAAAGAGAAATGATTTTACAGCCTGATAACGGGAGCGAGGAGGAGGAGGAGGACGAGGGTGATCCGACTGAAGATGAGCAGATCGATCGTATTTATCTCCAACGACCTCGACCACACCACGGGGGTCTTTCCTCGCCCGTTCCTCTCTCCTCACCTTCATCACTGACATTTTCCAACATTAATGTTTCAGTAAATATTCAAACACATCTTCATTTTCTACAATCTACAATAACTTCATTGGATTAAACCGACTACACATCTTTTTAATAATTCCTTCTAAAGTCGCGAACTGACATCATCCCCCAGAGTTTGGAGATCTGTGATTGTGGCTGGCGTTCACGTCGCGGTCCTGGGTCTGACGCCGGGTGTGACTTATATGACAGTAATAATTTTCTATTTCCTGAGCTCTGAGTTTGTATTTATACTTCTTGATTTCATGTCTGTCCCGGTCTCATCTCCGTGTTTTGTTAGTCGGTCCTGTCTCCGTGTCATGTGTTATTCTGAGTGACTTCCTGTTTTATTTTGATAGTCTCGTGTGTTATGTTTGGTTTTGCCTCCTGTGCCTCTCCCTCTGGTCTTTGTTAAGCTCGTTAGTTTCTAGTTTTTTTTCTTTGCCTGAGTTTTTGCACTTTTGTATTTTGTTGATTTTTCTGAATGTTGCAGCATTAAAGCTGCGTGTCTCACTTTACCGTTTGTCCTGCTATTATCCAGCTATCCTGCCGTGGCGTGACTTTGGCAGCTCGTTATCATCAGGTCGCTGATCCAAAAGCGTGAAAGAGCACGCTTCTGCTCATTGGCTCCCCGTTACATCCAATCACAAATACAGACGGGCCGACTGAGAGCAAAGCTGAAGATCTACAGAGAAGATAAAAGTGTAGGATCAGGAAACGTGATTCAGGATCAGACGGTGTACCGGCCGGTCCTCGGAGCAGGTTACGGTCCACAGCACAGCGTCCATGACCAAGCCGAGAATAATTAAAGGAAGTTTCAAACATAAAACTTTTATTCCGAGTTGACAGAAAATGTCAAGTTTAGAGTTTAGTGCAGCTCATCAGATAAAGTACGAGTGGATTTATTCTTTTATGGAGGTGACATCGACCCCAAATAACGAGGAGTAATGAGAGTTATTAGAAAATACATTTTGCAGATAGTAACCTCGGCCCTGCTCGACAAAATGAGAAATACTCCAGCACGGAGACGCTGCCTGATAAATGTGCTAATGGTGTCGTTCTTTATGGAATCCTCTTAATCGTCCTTCACCAACAAAGCTGACATTGCTCTGTCTTTTTTCTTCCCTCCCGAGCCCTGACACCACTCTGCAGTCTTTCACAGCCTCAGTTATATCTCTTTTTCATCGCTCTTTCATATTTGATGGAGGGTGAAAAGGCTGCGCGCACTGTGAATAAAAGCTCCTTTTTCTATCTTCTCCAGCTGACTCTTAAGTGCTTTTTAGCCTCGTGAAAGGAAGCAAAGCCAAATGAAAAGCAGGCTGGTTTAAAAATACATGTGTGCATATAAACACTGCTCAGGTGCACCATTAAAACCAGCGCAGCGCAGAGCCCCGCCCTGAGCTGCCAGGACTGACCTCAGAGGCGTCCTGTGGCATCGCCTGCCATCAAACGCGTTCTGTTTAGGACCCCGCTGTTCCGCTGTTGCCGGTCCAGAACCAGTCCCGCTCGTTCCACAGCTGGAACCGCTGCAGGAAGATCAAAGCTCTTAGACCTGTGGGAACGTGCCGAGTGTCATATCCACCTGAGTGACATCACCGAGGCATGACTCGTGCATGCGTCTGTTCAGACGCTGCCCATCAGCACGGATCCATCCGGCCTCTGGTCGCACACCTCCCACTCCACGGAGCCACGCTGTGGATCGAGGTCAGCATGTTAGACCTTTTCGGTGTAGTTCAGCCTGCTGCGTCTCTGAATCACAGCCGTGACTCTGATGACGCCTTTGTTATCAGTTATCCAGGTGAGGACGTCCCAGTGACTCCTTCAGCCACTCACATGAATGCTGAAGGGTTTTACCCTGTGAGATAAACACATACCCGACTTTGTGCTTTGGTGTGTTTAATAACTGCGGACTGTACATGATGAGGCCTTTGACACCAAGAGCAGAGCGGCCGGCCCAAACTTTGAATCCAACTCGCGGCCCCTCTCTTACCCCACTTTCCTGCCTCTCCTCACTGCACTGTCTAATATCATTAACCCCATAAAAGGCCAAAAATAAAATATTTTTAAAATGAAGGATCATTATGAACTGTGAGTCATGCAAAGCTCCTCTGAAATGAAACAAGCAGAGAAGGAAAGGAAGAAACTGTAAGGAAGTAAGAATGTGTGTCTGTGTGTGTAAATTAGCAGATGGAAGTGTAAAAATCAGCACTATAGGTTTATTAATTAGTCATGAACACAAACATATCAGAGCACATGAACCTCACAGCAGCCGTGGTATTGGTCAGATCATTAAAAAGGCTCCAACAGCAGAGGTCCATTCGGCCTATCAGACAGCTAGAGCTAGCTATCTACAGCCAGTCAGTCAAAGAGGCCACGCCCCTAATAATGCAAAGAGGTTAAGGATCCTCCCCCTTTACAGGTGTGTATCAGGCTGTAAACGTGTTAATTTTAACACGCATGTGTGTGGGGGACTGACTCACTGCTGCCTCTGCTGGACATCAGAGGACCTGCAGTTTTGGTGGGTCATCTTCAGTTACAGTTTGCTGATTAATCGCTCTGTGAAGGTGTGTGTGTGTGTGTGTGTGTGTGTGTGTGTGTGTGTGTGTGTGTGTTTTTGTGTGTGACCTCTGACCTGATAACCATCAGCGCTGTGGGAGACACTGAGGTCAATGATTTAGCTCTTTGTTTACCTGCCGAGCTCAGACCTGCTGTAACAGATGATGATTGTTAGAATTCAACACACATACACACACAGACACACACACACACACCCCTGCACTTACTTTTCCTGGTGCTTCTGTCGTCACATCCATCAGCTCAGCATCGATTGACAGATTAGGATCTGCACCTGCAGCAGGTTTCTGGTGTTTTCAGCCACAAACTTGTTCTTAAAATCATGACGGTGTGCAGTTTGTTATCTTCACAAATAACTGACTCCAGGGTGTCAGCAACACGGCACATTTTCTATTCGCCTCCATTTAAATGTAAAGTAGGCAGAGCGAAAAGCAAAGCGTAAAAACAGGCTTCATCACCGTCGTCCTCATCATCATCTGCAGGTGTGTCAAAGAGAAAAATCCCAGAACGAAGGTGCAGTCAGTCAGCGATGACACAAAGGCAATAAAACAGGAAATGAGTTTCACAGATAAGGAGTAGAAAAGGGAAATTAAAAAGATAAAGCAGAGTCATTAGAAATGCAAAGGTTCAGTGTGAGGAGCTCCTGAAGCTCTCAGGTGAGCCTGCGTACCTGTGTAGACGTGCAGCTGCTCAGCCCAGATGTGACAAATCTCACACTGAAACTCATCGAGTGGAAGCTCTCATTTCTTTAAATGCTCTTCCAACCAACAGCAGAGAACCTCAGACCTCTGTCTGAACCTCAAACCAAACCACCTCACCGAGGAAGCTCCACATCAGGACAACCGCTGCCTCTTTCCGAGCTCGTCAGCCTGAGTCAAACACCACCAGGAGAAACTCGTGCTCAGCTCGTGGTCAAACATGGAGGCTCAGCTCTGTCTTCACCGCAGTAGGCCGGTCACATCCCTGCAGGAGCTGTGGTCCACACCTCGGTGTCTTCCCACCCTCAGCAACGGAACCCAAAACCCAAACTCATTCCCAATTCGCCATCCTCTTCCAGCCCGGAGACACTGATCCCCACCAACAAGTGTCCTGCAGGGATCTGGAACAGAATGTCAGCTGATGTCTGCTGGGTTATCCTGGGTCAGGGTCTGCTGATTCAGGGTCTGCTGGGTCAGCGTTCCTGGTTCAGGGTCTCCTGGGTCAGGGTCTGCTGGTTCAGGTTCTGCTGGGTCAGGGTCTCCTGGGTCAGGGTCTGCTGGGTCTCTCTGCCTTCCGGCTGGAATGTCCTGACGGACAGTCTCGGCAGCTCCTGGATTCATTTTTCTTCTCGCTGTTTGCTGATACGGTGAGCTCGTTTTTACCAGGTCACCAGCTCGTTCCTCCACAGTGAGCTGTTACCTGAACAGGTGCTCCTTCATACAGGACGACTTTGAGACTCGCTGACTTCTTGGTCGCACTGATTTTTGGTTCCTTTGCTCTTTGATGGGATAATCTGGATTATCTGAAAGACATTCATCCTTCCTAATGATCACGTTTCATTGATTAACTACGGAACAGTCGTCACTGCCCGTTTATGAGAGGGAGGTCGTCACAAGGCATGCTGGGAAATGTAGGCTCTCCACCGAGGCTTCATAAGACAAAATTCATATTTGTGAAAAGTTGCAGGTGCCTCACGTCCTCCCTTCACAGCGAGTGTCAGGTTAGTGGGACCTGAGGAGGGAGCACTGCCTTTAATCAGTTCCTGTCTCAGCTGACGGTGCACATTTCATGTTATTAACCTTCATGTGAATGCTGTAAACAAATGAAACACAGGCTGAACCTGCTCGGTTCATTTGTGACATCCAGCTTGTTAAAAGCAGGTTTGTTAATCAGCGCTGACCAGAGTCCCTTCAAAATCGGACAAATTGGCTGAAGAGCGTGAGCAGCTTAAAGCTGTTAGCAGCGTTTGAAAGGACACAGGGACTCACACTCTGACCCTGGCTCTAATTAATGTGGAGTGTGTTTACATGTGTGATGTCCACCTTCTCACAGCGCCGAGTGTAATTAAGGAGGATGTAAACAGGGTCAGCACTCCTCAGTGCTCTTGTCCCCCCTCCTCCTCCTCTTTAATAAAAGAGCTGGCTGCAGACAGACGGGTGGAGGCGCAGCCTGATTTTACATTTTAATGCTGAGTCATTTCTCTGACTAAAGAGGGAACGTAAAGTACCAGCACACTTCATATTAATCACATATCCACATACGGCTTGCAAAGAGGTGGCGCAGTGGTTAACACTGTTTCCTCAGAGTTGGCCTCCTGAGTTTGCATGCTCTCCCCGTGTTGGCGTGGGTTTTCTGCGGGTACTCCTCACACAGTCCAAAGGCGTGCAGTCAGTGGGGTTAGGTTAACCCACAGGTGTGAATCTGTCTCTATGTGTTAGCCCTGCAGCAGGTTGGAGACCTGTCAGGGTGTCCCTGCCTCTCATACTCTCTGTGACAGCGACCCTGACAAGGACGAGCAGCAGAGAATGATGTTTGCAAAGGTGCCTCTGAAAAGTGAAGCCAGTGCTTCGACCTGTCCAGCAGGGGGCGACTCCTCTGTAAACTCCTTCCTGATGAGTTCATGGTCAGCGCCTCGTCAGAGAGACAAACCAAAGACCAGCCATCCAAAGGTAACAGAACAAAACCTCAACACGAGGATAACGAGCACTGGGAATACTGGGCACAAACAGGCAGAATACAGCTTTAGATACACACAGGGTAACCTGAGCAGAGTGCAGGGCGGGGTTACTGACCGGCAGGTTGCTGATATATGATCAGGCAGGGTGAGGTCCACCTGTCAGGTAACACTCAGACATGTCCAAACGCTCAGATGTCTTCACATGTAGAGCCTGCAGGCAGGACGGGGTTTGTGGTACCTGAAGCTCTCTGATGGTTCTTTTTGCTGGAGCAGGTTTGGTTTAATGATAAATTCTCTGCATTCATCAGACTGCAAACATTGACTATAGGAAGTCGCACCATGCCTGTCATTGGTGCAGACATCCACCGCTGCACAGGAAGCCCTGAAACCCCGGCCGCTGCCTCCACAGGCAAAGTCACGACGATGGTTCCCAAACTGAAGATAAGCCAACGCTGTACTTCATACTGAAGCTATTAAACAGCTTGCATTAGAGCGTAAACACACAGTTTAATTCCTTACACTTCTGCTCATCTATTTGTGGCATTAAAAAGTCACAAGCCTCAGACTGCACAGACCGTACAGCAGATACAGAGAGTCATTTGTACCTAGCTGTGGTAATAAATGTTGTTCTGCTGACACTTTGCTTTGGGAGGCCAGAAGCTGCAGATGATGACACATAATAATGACTCTTTATGAATGCTTTTTCTCAGCGTCTGCGAGGAAGGACAGACGGGCAGGCCTCAAACCTGCGCGCTGCTAATTATAATCATGAAATGCAGCATGGACTCAGGGTCATGTTTCTGTCTTTGTGCACAAAAAAATCAAGATTGAAGAAGGTTTATTGTCATTTCGTGTGGTATTTACAGAAACACACAGGCTGAAACTAAATGCTGCTTCTCACCAGCCTCTGCAGGGCAAGAATAAAAACACAGTATAACAATCAGAGACGCTCAGGTGTAAACAGAGTCACTCACAGATGGAGAGAAATCCTACATCATCTGTGAGCTCTGGTTGCACGATTTCAATTCATTGTGTTCATCGCCATTAGTGTGGACGACCCTGTGAGGGGGGGTCAGTGTGAACAGGACAAATGAGATTTCATGTTTGAAACGAGACAGTTCAGAGAAAGCAAACAGCACCGGGATCGTCTGAGGTTCGGTGTGCTGCTGCTCTGCCTGCTGAGCCTGGACTGCCTGTTCCCAAATGTTCCCAGATCCCCTCGATGTGTGTGCGTGTTTCATCAACGTGAACATGCACAGCCTGCCTAAATGTTCCCTGGTTTCTGTTTCAGTTTGATTGACCAATCACAAGCTTTGGCTGCATGGACAGAAACAAACTGACCTCTAGAGCACCAGCAGGTCAAAATCAGCTGGTGGCAGGAGGATGAACAGATTGGCTGTTGCCCCCCAGAAGTTTTTGTTGGGAGAGGTGAGAGGTTAAATAACGGATGAAAGATTGTCAAGCCAGAGAGAAGGACATGTTCTGCTTTCTGAGAAACATGTAATCAGGCCGGCTCACACCTTCTATTTCTGTAACTCTGTGTGAAACGAATTACTCATCCAGTTCCTGAGAGCCGGTCCAATCGTGCTTTTTGCTTTCTTTCCGCCTGTCACGTAGAAACGTGGTGCAGCTCGTTAAGGTCCCTGTCTCCACTGTGATGAAAGGTTTAATACTGGCTTTGCGCTCATTACGATCTATAGCATCATTAATACATGTAAATGTGATCACACCTCCAGCCTCGCACCATGCTGTCATTTAGGAAACGCAGCTCGGAGGCTCGTTACGCTCGGGTCTGCAGTCATTAAGTGAAGCAACGAATCACACGGCTCGCCTGGACTGTTGCTCTCTAACTGCTTTTTAATGATCTCAGAATCAGCCTCATCACAACACTGTCTTTGATGGCCCTACAGTAGCTGTTGCTCTTTTATTTACAGGCTCAAGGGCGATGCATCAGAGCTGTGTCATGTGCAGCGAGCCACGACTCTACGTGACTCGACGCCAAACAGCGCTCTGAGCTGACGGCGCAGATCAAACGCCCATCGGCAGATGAAAACAGCCCAGGCTGAAGATGCCGGCCGACCACTGTGTGATGCATACGTCGTGCCTTCCTTTGTGAGCTGCTGTTTTTAAGAAGTGCTGATGGTGAGAGTCCTTCAGTCCTGTGAAGGGTGTCCACTCCACAGAGGAACTTCAGAGATTTTTGTCTGCTAAGCAGAACGTTGAACCACCTGAGAGGGCTGGGTCTGTTTAGGCAGCAGACTGAGGCTGCATCGTGAGTCATAAACTCTAAAAATCATGGAAGCAGCTCCTGGGAAAATGCACCCTGTGCAGAGTGCCCTAAACCTGCGCTCTGTCTGAAGGCCATCAGGTGGCAACAGCTGTGGCTGCAGGAAGACTTCCTCTCTGACAAACGTCTGTGAAAAACAGCTCTCTGACCTTTGACCTCTGTAAACACTTTCCTGAGGGAGACACTCATTTTTCACAGGTTTCACATCCAGGTGAGCTTTGCTGTCATCATACTGATCCTCAGGTACGCAGCATGTACACGGCTCTGACATACAGAACACAGAGTCACATGACAGCAGGACAGCCTGAGGGTGACTCAGCAGACAGAGAAGATCCAAAGGTCTGAGTCTGACTGACTGTTGGAGCTGTAGCAGTGGATGGATGAACAGATGGATGGAGGTGAGTCAGCTGAGGCCGATGGAGGGACACGAATCAGCTCAGCAACATTTCAGCATCCATCCATCACTATCCATCCATCCATCCATCCATTCATCCATCCATCCACCTATCCATCCATCCATCCATCATCCATCACTATCTATCCATCCATCGATCCATCCAACCATCCATTCATCCTTCCATCACTATCCATCCATCCATTATCCATCATTATCCATCCATCACCATCCATCCATCCATCCATCCATCCATCCATTATCCATCACTATCCATCCATCCATCCATCCATCCATCCATTATCCATCACTATCCATCCATCCATCCATCCATCCATCCATCCATCCAACCATCCATTCATCCTTCCATCACTATCCATCCATCCATTATCCATCATTATCCAGCCATCCATCCATCCATCCATCCATCCATCCATCCATCTAACCATCCAACCATCCATTCATCCTTCCATCACTATCCATCCATCCATTATCCATCATTGTCCATCCATCCATCATTATCCATCCATCCATTATCCATCATTATCCATCCATCATTATCCATCCATCCATTATCCATCATTATCCATCCATCCATCCATCCATCCATCCATCCATCATTATCCATCCATCCATTATCCATCGTTATCCATCCATCCAACCATCCAACCATCCATTCATCTTTCCATCACTATCCATCCATCCATTATCCATCATTATCCATCCATCACCATCCATCCATCCATCCATCCATCCATTATCCATCCATCCATCCATCCATCCATCCATCCAACCATCCATTCATCCTTCCATCACTATCCATCCATCCATTATCCATCATTATCAGCCATCCATCCATCCATCCATCCATCATTATCCATCCATCCATCCATCCATCTAACCATCCAACCATCCATTCATCCTTCCATCACTATCCATCCATCCATTATCCATCATTATCCATCCATCCATCATTATCCATCATTATCCATCCATCCATCCATCCATCCATCATTATCCATCCATCCATTATCCATCATTATCCATCCATCCATCCATCCATCATTATCCATCCATCCATTATCCATCATTATCTATCCATCCATCCATCCATCCATCCATTCATCCATCCATCCATCCGTTCATCCATCATCCATCCATTAACCATCCATCCATCCATTATCCATTACTATTCATCCATCACCATCCATCCATCCATCCATCCATCCATCCATCCATCCATCATCATGCATCCATTAAGTCCTCGGTCACTCTTGAGCGATGTCCTGTTTGGTGTCTGATCCCGTTTTTCCACATTTATGTCTTTCCCTCATTTTATTTCTCTTCTCTCAGGTCCATCTGCTCTTTATCTCCCATCTCGTCAGTCTTTCCACATTTCTTCCATTTTTGCCTTTTTTATTTGCTCCTCTTCTTTTACCCTGTATTGTTTTATTGTTTGTGTTGCTGACTTCTCTTCCTGTTCTTAATTCCCTCCATCCTTGTGTCCGTCCCTCGGGCTCAGAGCTTAAACACTCAAATCTTTGTCGTAAGCCTTTAAAAAGCCGGCGTTAAAGTGAAGCTTCCATCTGTGATGAGCCAACTCTCATTTAAATGCTTCTCTGAAACCAAAAATCACAACACAACAAAAACAGAACAACACAAAATTAGTTTACTTTTGTACGACTTCAGTTTAAGATCTTTGACATTTTATCCTATTTATTGTTTCACTGGTGATGTTTTAACTAAGCAGTTTCATCCTAATTGTGAGTTTTTCTAACTCTTAATATTTTTTCATAACCTGTCATTGCTTCATAATTTATTTTTAATGGAAATCAATTTAACTTTAATTTTATGGCCAATTTTTCTTTATTATCTTATGCTGATGTCATGCACATATCACTCTAGAGCTGTCCACCATATTGGACTGCAGCTGCAATCACATTCAATAATAGAATAGAATAGAATAGAATTCAACTTTATTGTCATTGCACATGCACAGGTACAGGGCAACGAAATGCAGTTTGCATCCATCCAGAAAGTGCTTTAGTCGTGATATAGATATATTACAATATATATTAGCAATAATAGAGATGTGTAAGTATATTACAGAAATGGGTCTATTATGGTATGTTATAATGTACACAGTGTGAAGTATGTTATGAATATTCTATAACTATAAGTATGTACAGGCTGTAGTGAGTACAAGCTATGTACAGGCTATGAACAGGATATAAATATGAAATAAAAAACTATACAGAAATCTGAGATATACAGTTATACAGAAATGTGAACTATGTAAGTTATAAACAGTTGTAGGATTAAAAATTATCGTATGTACAGAATGATTATTTACACAGAACTATACAGTAGTGGTAAAGTGCTAGTGGTTGTGGGTGTGTGTATGTTCAGTCCATGAGTTTAACGTGGGTCAGATGTCAGGAGGCAGAGTTCAGGAGTCTGACAGCTGTGGGGAAGAAGCTGTTCCGGTACCTGGTGGTCTTAGTCCGGAGGCTCCTGTAGGGCAGGAGGGTGAAGAGCCCATGTGATGGGTGACTGGGGTCTTTGATGATTTTCCCAGCCCTTTTCAGACACCGCTTCCTGTAGATGTCCTTTATGGCAGGAAGTGGTGCTCCGGCGATGCGCTGGGCAGTTTTCACGACCCTCTGCAACGCCCTCTGGTCCGAGGCAGAGCAGTTCCCGTACCAGACTGTTATACAGTTGGTCAGGATGCTCTCGATGGTGCAGCGATAGAAGTTCACCAGGATGTCTGAGGACAGGTGGTTCTTCCTCAGAGTCCTCAAGAAGAAGAGGCGCTGGTGAGCCTTCTTGACCAGCTTGGAGCAGTTGGTCGTCCAGATGAGATCCTCGGAGATGTGGACTCCCAGGAACTTGAAGCTGCTCACACGCTCCACAGCCATCCCCTTAATGTGGATGGGTGGATGTGGGTCAGCATTCCTCCTGTAGTCCACGATGAGCTCCTTAGTCTTCTCGGTGTTAAGCAGCAGGTTGTTTGTGTCGCACCACTCAGCCAGACGATCCACCTCCTCCCTGTAGGCGGCCTCGTCGTTGTCGCTGACAGTGTTGGGCAAGTTACTTTGAAATAGTAATTCAATTATAGTTACTAGTTACTACTTCAAAAAAGTAACTGAGTTAGTAACTGAGTTACAATATTCTAAAAGTAATTAATTACTTGGAAAAGTAACTATTGCGTTACTTAAAAAAAAAACAAAGAACGTTTAACCCTCTGGGGTCCAGGGTATAATTGGCCATTTTTTTACTACTCTTGATTTTCCCTCCACATTTTACCTTTAAAAACTATTTACTTTGCCTTGTTTGGTATCATTCTTTTTAGCGCAACCTCACGTGCCTGAATTTACAGTTATGTTCTCATTTTGTCATACTGTACAACCAGAATTGATCTAAAATCAGACAAAAAACATAAAATCACAGTAGAAAAAGTTATATTTTTACTGTAACAACCATAAACATGTTTAATGAATCATATTTCATAACTTCAAATGCAAATATTAATTGTCAATTTTAAAATCCTATGCACAAGTTTTGCAAACAACAAAGTTATTTGCATCCATTTACCTTTTACCCTTTTTTTAAATAACCATTTCAAACTATTTAAAGAACAATCAGCTGTTCTTCAATAAGATGCCACACAAATTATTTGTGCCACTCCAAAAAAATCATTTCTGTCCACTATAAAGGAGAACATCACAGCCTGATACCTGCAGGTCTGACAGCAGCAGGTGTATCACTGCTGTTTCTACCTGGAGACAGCAGTCGCCTCATTGTTCTGACACACAACACAAAACTATCCACAACACTACACACTAACTACACAAGACAACACATTAACTACACACTCCAAACACGCTAAACGTCACAAATCTCTCACGTCTCAAAACTCTCTCTCTCTCTTTTCCTGCTCTCTCTCTCTCTCTCTCTCTCTCTGTCACTCCTAAAACTTTTTTTTGTTTTGTTCTTTTGCTCATAAGCGGAGAGTGCTTGCTAGCGCTAACGTGACAAAACCATTGAGGAAAAAACGCCGCGTATATATTGTTTATCATGACTCTGGTTTTACGTGGCCTATCAACACAATTTAAAAACTGGCACGTTGTTGCTTTGTCTTTAAGTGGTCATGTGATTGACTTACCACGACTACTTTATTCTTCCTCAGTCAAACAGCAGCACTCATGCGATTGTTTTGCCTCCTTAGCTCCAGGTGTTGTGCTAGACAGTGATCGTGATTGCCGTCCGCGGGAGCGCGCAGCTGCTTAAAGCTGTAGCGTCCAGATTACTTACAGCTACTTCCGTGCAGCTGATATAAGATCCGGTAAGCTGAACACAGCTTCAACCGTCTGTTTGTTGAAAAATAGTAACGGACCGCGTTACCTTGTTAGTAACTGTAACGCCGTTGTAACGATAGGAATAGTAATTAGTTAGATTACTTGTTACTGAAAAAAGTAACGCCGTTAGTAACGCCGTTACTTGTAACGCCGTTATTCCCATCACTGGTCACTGATGAGGCCAATCACCGTGGTGTCATCTGCAAACTTAATGATGGTGTTGGAACCATCAGCAGGTCTGCAGTCGTGGGTGAAGAGAGAGTAGAGGAAAGGGCTCATCACACAGCCTTGTGGTACACCGGTGTTCATTGTGATTGTAGATGAGCAGCGGTTATCCAGTCGGACATGTTGGGGGCGGTTGGTCATGAAGTCCAGTAACCATTTGCAGATGAGGGAACTGATGCCCAGGTCTGTCAGTTTCCTGATGAGTTGTGAGGGGTGGATTGTATTGAATGCTGAACTGAAGTCTATAAACAGCATTCTGGCATAGGTGTTGTTGTTGTCCAGGTGTGAGAGGACAGAGTGCAGTGCGATGGAGACTGCATCCTCTGTGCTCCTGTTCTGGCGGTATGCAAATTGGTGGGGGTCCAGGGTGGGGGGGAGACAGGATTTGAAGTGTGCTAAGACCAGCTGCTCTAAGCACTTAGTGATGATGGGGGTGAGGGCTACTGGGCGGTAGTCATTGAGGCTAGATGGGTTGGAGTTTTTGGGTATCGGGACGATGGAGGTGGATTTGAAGCAGGCCGGTACCACAGCGTGGGCCAAGGACAGGTTGAATATGTCTGTGAGCACTCCTGCAAGCTCCCCCAGAACACGCTCTGAGAACACGCCCGGGGATGCCATCAGGACCTGCAGCCTTGTGGACATTGATCCTGCTCAGCACCGCTCCTACATCGGTGGGGGAGAGAGTCAGAGGTTGGTGGTCTGGCGTCATGTCTGTTATGGTTGTGGTTGTGGAGTTCCCTCGCTCAAAACGAGCATAAAAGTTGTTGAGCTCGTTGAGGAAGGAGGCATCAGAGGATGTGGGGGAGGGTTTGGTGGTCCTGTAGTCTGTAATGGTCTGGAGTCCTTGCCACATGCGTCGGGGGTTGGAGTTGGAGAAGTGTTCTTCTACCTTCTTTTTGTAATGGTGTTTGGCTTTTTTGATGCCCTTCTTTAGATTAGCCCTGGCTGTACTGTAGGCGTGTGCATCTCCTGACCTAAAAGCAGTGTTGCGGGCCTTCAGGAGGAGACGAACATCCCGGTTCATCCAAGGCTTCTGGTTGGGGTACATGGTGATCCGTTTCTGGGTGGTGACACTGTCTGTGGTTTCGGAGATGTAATCCAGTACAGATGAGGCGTACTGGTCCAGGTCTGTGTGGGTGAACATATTCCAGTCTGTGTTTTTAAATCTGTCCTGGAGCACTGCGTCTGTCCCCTCTGGCCACACTTTAATTGTCCTCACAGCAGGTTTCACACGTTGGATGAGTGGTGAATACCTAGCTGTGAGGAACAGGGAGAGATGGTCCGATTGTCCAATGTGGGGGAGGGGTGTTGCTTTGTAGGCTCCAGCCAAATTGGAATAAACATGGTCTAAAGTCTTGTCTCCTCTGGTGTGGCAGGAGACATGTTGGTGGAATCTGGGGAGGACTATCTTTAAGTTGGTGTGGTTGAAGTCGCCAGCAACAATAAAAGCAGCCTCGGGGTGTTTATTCTGGTGTTTGTTAATGGCTGCAGAAAGTTCTTTCATGGCCAACCTAGCATTAGCGTCAGGGGGGATATACACTGCAGTGAGTATGATAGAAGTGAGTTCTCTGGGGAGATAATAAGGTCTGCATTTGACCATTAAAAACGC
This sequence comes from Oreochromis niloticus, assembly GCF_001858045.2. Classification (NCBI taxonomy): domain Eukaryota; kingdom Metazoa; phylum Chordata; class Actinopteri; order Cichliformes; family Cichlidae; genus Oreochromis; species Oreochromis niloticus. The sequence continues at coordinate 1,591,801 of NC_031985.2, forward strand.
CGCATTAGGTGAGCAGTGACTCTCAGTAGTAGTGGAGTTCATGCACCAAGCATTGTTAATATAAATGCACAAACCTCCACCTCTGGTCTTGCCGGAGTCATCTGCTAGCCTGTCGGCTCGGTGTGTGTGGCGTCCTGCTAACTCGATAGCATTGTCCGGGCAGCTGTTGTTCAACCATGTTTCGGTGAAAAACATGACATTTGAGTCCATAATCCGTCTGTTGTTAGTGATGGAGAGCCGTATCTCATCCATTTTGTTTGCCAGAGAACGGACATTGGCGAGGAAAATACTGGGTAAAGGCAGCCGATGTGGTGTTAGCTTTAGCTTAGCCCGTAGCCCTCCGCGCCTACCTCGCCTTTGTTTATGTTCTCGGCGCCGTCTGCGTGCACTTCCGCCCGGCCGGGGAGAGTGGGCAGCCTCCGGTGTTCTGGAGATCTCTGGGATGAGTCGGAGATCGGCGATAAAACTGTTGGAGTTATGAGTCCAGATGTCCAGAATCTCTTGTCTGCTGTAGGTCAGCAACGCACAGCAATTCTGGATGAATAATCCAGTTAAAAGTAGATAAAAAACCGCTAAATAGCAGATTCTGGAGAGACACTGAGCCTCGCGTTGTTCACGCGCCGCGATCTTGGTCTTGGTCAAGACCAAGATGGCGGCGCGTGAACAACAATAACTCATGGCTGCTATTTGTTTTCCCATTCCTACTTTCTGTTGTGCTTTAATAGTGATCCTGTTGTTTCAGATAGAAGAAGGTGAAAAAAATCTCTAATGGCTCTAACATAAGAAGTCCTTCATGAACATAACTTATTGTCAGAAGATCAGACTTGCGACTCTCCATCTCTGGATGGCTGACAAGAGATGGCTAAACAATATCACAATATTACAAGCTAACGTCATGCTGGCTAACATTGCACTCTAGCGTCCTAAGTCTTTTAAACTTCTTTCCCTCTGATCAACAGTGATTTGATTACAGTCTCACATCACAGGGGGTAATTTGCTAAGTTTGAGTCTGCCCACTTTAACAGCAGCTAACCAGAACTAACAGCAGCTAACAGCAGCGCTTGCTGACTGAAAACAACAACTCACTGTCATCAATCAGAAATGAGTTACGCCGACCCGTCGATGGTTCTAATTAAAACCAGATTAGTACCTGAGCAGTGCAAACTTCTGTAGACCTTCAGTTGTTGTCCAGTTTAATTTGATGGGCTGTTTTTAACATAATGACATGAATCGTGTAGCGTGATGTCACTGAGAAGCCTAGCGACTCAGCAAACACAGTCGGAGGAAGTAAGTAAACATATTCAGCCCAGTTTCTCCACATAACGAGCAAGATGCTAACCTTCCTCTGAGACGAGTGGTTTATCTTATCCACGTTTGGGTTTTACTCACTTGATGTGTCAGGATTGTTACTCATCCGAAAGGTCAGTAAACAAAACCTCTATAGATTTATTTTTTCCTTTATTCCAGCTTTTTACAGACCATGTGACTTATTAACTTTCAGCATAATGAAATGGATGAAACTAACTGTTAGATGCAGCACGTGTACCGATGATTATGTGATTTGAGTATCAGAGGATGCCATCTATCACAGACATCCATAAATCTAAAACTTCCCATCCTCTTTCTGTTAAATCCAAACAAAGTGGAACATTACAGTGAAACGAACACCACCTCGTCTGAGAGATAAAACGCAGCTTCACAAAGTGTTTAGACGAGCAAATGGAAACGCTTTCATGAGCTGAGAGGAGAGGAGCTGACAATTATTTACAGGAAAATACCTCGTATTTTAACTGAGTGCCTCAGATGCTGCTGAGGCTGGTGGATCTGATAATACAGCACTTTTGATTCTGACACTAAAAAGAAGAGAAGCAACAGACAGATGGATTCACAGGTTCAAATGTGAAGAGAGCCTTCAAGATAACAACAGAGAGCCTGAGGAACACCTGAGGAGGAACATAGAGGATAAACCAGAAAAGAAAGACAAGAGAGGAATACCTGATGTGTGTGTGTGTATGTGTGTGTGTGGGGGGGGGGTTAAAAAGGGCAACAGAGGGCATAGAGGGCATGTGTGAATGAAATGAGGAGATAAATATTTAGGAAACAAGGTGCCGGTAAGTCCCTGGCTCCAGGCAGCTTAGCCACATCTTAAAGCCTTTAAAGTCCTTTTAATAGCGCCCTAACCCGGCTGAACCTGGCAGCAGAGACCATCCATATGGCTCTGATGGTGAGATGACAAGCTGACAGGATGAAGACTCGCTGAAGTGACAGTTGGAGTCACGAGGATCAGCCAAAAGCAGCTAAAACTGCTGTCACATGGTTGTCTGGCATGGACAGCGACGTGGGCCCAAACTGTCTTCATCCAAAGAGTCCAGATCAGGCTCCGAACCCACTCAGCTCCAACAGCTGTGCGTGCTGGATGCAGGAGGTCGGGGAGGATGGATGGCAAAGCACTCAGGCACGTCCTCGCGGCGCCATCATAAATGGCGAACTGAAGAAAATGTGACATGGAGTAGAGATGGACCGATCCGATATTACGTATCGGTATCGGTCCGATACTGACCTAAATTACTGGATCGGATATCGGAGGGAAATAAAAAATGCAATCCGATCCATTAAATATCAAAAAAGCACCTCACAAAACTTGTGACACGGCGTAACTCAGCTCATAACCGTAGCACGTCGGAGCAGTGTGCTCACGTGATAGAGCGGCTGTGTGTATTTGGAGCCTCGCTACCAAACCAGCATTTCATCTCCGAGGAAGTTATCCCAGAGAGAAGTAAAGCAAGTGTGTAAGTTCATCTCTGAATGTTTGTAAAGCGTTCCCACGTTAACCTTAACAACCGATATATGGAGCGACTGCCTCTCTCTCTCCCTCCCTCTCCTGCTGCTACTTCAATCGTGAAACTGATCAATGATCAGCTGATCGGCTTTTCTGTGGCGAGTCCGTCTCTCTTCTTTGTTTTTGGCCCACTTTGCACCAGAAAGAGGAAACCAGCGGCTGAACAACAGCAGCACGTTTAAGCTTGATAAGCTGTTGTTAGAATGTATTTAATATTACTTTCTACACCAGGATCCTTTTCTACGTAGCTGACGGCTGGTAACTGTGCAGGGGCGGATCTAGCAAAGTGTAGCCAGGGGGGCCGATAGGGCATGAACAGGGAAAAGGGGGCACAAAGACATACTTTTCTTTCTTATTCTCATTTAAAATGTCTCGCTTTTAATAAATAATTATCTGAATCTTACACCCAAAGTTTTAATCTGATGTAAAATGTATAGAAGTCCATTACTGTATATAGTAACTGTTAAGTCTAATATACCCTAGTAAGCTATAGTACTTTTTCCTTTGGGAAGGAACCATCTGTGCAGTCTGCAATTCTGTTGAAGAAAGATGTTGAATCTATTTAATTATTCTTGAAAAATAATTTATTTCTGTGCATTTTTTTTTCACACTGCATCAAATTTAAGTTGATTACGTCGATTAAGCATCATGAGGTGGAGGGTGGGGGGTTCCCTATTTTTTTTTGCTGGGAGTTTGCAACCCTATTAGTTAGGTTGCTTAATATTTCTGCTAAGTACTTTTTAAAATACCAGAATAGAGATGGCACGATACCACTTTTTTATGTCCGATACCGATACCGATATCATAAATTTGGATATGTGCCAATACCGATATGAATCCGTTATAGTGTGTTTTTTAATCAATAAAACTGTTCTGCTTTTTGTATAAGTTCATAGTCAAGTTAAAAATTCTGGTAACCAGAATAGGGAGGATGGAGCAGGTTTAAGTTTATTAGATTGATCAGTGTTGCTGAACTATGAAATATTTTGGGCGCAGTGTATTTTTTACATACAGGTATAACAGAATAGCTTTAGTGTTTTGGTTTTTTTTTAACTTGAGTATGAACTTATACAAAAAGCAGCAAGATATTAAAAAAACAGTTTTATTGATTAAAAAACACACTATATCAGATTCATATCGGTATCGGCAGATATCCAAATTTATGATATCGGTATCGGTATCGGACATAAAAAAGTGGTATCGTGCCATCTCTAACATGGAGTGAAGCGCCTCGGCCGTCTTGCTTAAACACCGAACACTTCACATAGTGAACCTGCAGTTCCTCCCCCATTCAACAGAGGCAGCAGTGAGTCGGTCCCTGTAAACCCTGATTTTGATGTTACAGCACACATTGGTGTGTGTACTCACCTCTGCAGCAGCCATCTGAGCCAGATTAATATAATTATAGCGAGGGTTTACAAAGGTCAAAGGTCGATCTTACTTCTTTTCTCTTTCCCGACCTCTGACCTCTCACTGATCTCTGCCCGGCTCCATTATCTCTGCCTGAGAGGCTTCTGGAAACAGCGCTCAGCGTCTCTCAGCCCTGCGGGGATTTGGGGCTGGCAACAGAAATTTTCCCGGGACTTTAAGTGTGTCTCGGAGGGACGGCGAGCCGAAGCCTCAGGATGGCCCGGGCGGATGTGTGGCGTTTCGTCCTGCAGGACGGAGTGCAGACTGACAGCCAGAGGTCAAAGGTTCAGATCTTCCCGGGCTCGCCCTCCCCACACGCACCCGCCACTAATAGGTGTCAACTGCTAAATCACCTAACTCTGGGTGAGTCAGCGAAAGCCTCACAGTGCATTTACAGGAAGACAAATGGGACTGTAAAAAGAGATTTAATGCTGGATTTATTACAGCAGCGCTGCAGGCTGCACGAGGCAGACTCAGGTCACGCAGAGCGCGAATAAAACTGTTTTATTGAGCCGTTTCTGATTCATAAAAGCACGTCGAAGTCCTGTTATCGCCTTCATTTAACTCTTTACCTCAGAGCTGCTCGCAGTGAGGCGTGACGCTCAGAAAGAGCTGCAGGACGAGAGGCAGACGGGCAAAGAGCAACGCTTCAGCGCTGTTTCAGTCCAGGTTCAAACGCTGCACAGAAGCTCCACGAGCAGCTCCTCAGACGCCCCTCCCTCTACAGTGCATCATCACGTTACCCTCCGCCCTGCTTCATGACAGAGGACAGCTGACCTGCAGCTTTACATCATTGGACGCTCATTAACCAATCAGAGCACACTGTGCTGGTTTGAGGCTCTCCGCTTCAGTTTGGATCTAATCAGTGAAAAGCTGCTGCGCTGGCCTGAGATCAGCTCACTGACTTTATGAATATCTCACTTCTTGTGCTGCTGCTGCAGTTTGATTTGGCTCGCCATCGTCCGCTGTGTGGAGCTCAGTGTGACAGACTAAAGCGCTGTACGCGCCACGCTTCATCCTGCTGAGACGGCAAAGCCACCGCCACAACACCGCCCAGGCCACAACACCGCCCACGCCATAACACCGCCCATGCCATAACACCGCCCATGCCATAACACCGTCTCCCCTGCGTTTGAGCCCACGCCATAATACCGCCTCCCCCGTGACAGTGGATGTTGTAACAGTCGCAATAGTGTGATGTTTAGTGATGTCACCAGTACGTGCCCGTGGCCTCAGCAGAGTGTGGGAGAAACGTGCTCGCACACATGGACTGACATGGACCTCATATCTTTACCTCCCTCACTCAAAGTAACATTACAGGTTGTATGAACACTGCTGGCTTCATGTAAGACGGCAGCCTAGTAAGGCGGTGATGACTGTGTTTATTAAAGGACAAGACCTGTGCCAGTGTGGCCGTGAGTTTGTGACTGTCCTGCTGTTTCTGCCTCCTCATCTCAACCACTGAAAACAACCCACATTACAACCTGGATTCTTCAGATCCTCGGCAGTTTCTCTTCTCCAACCTTTCTCTCCATCACTGCGACACAGCTTCCTCTCGGCTTCACCTGTACAAAGAGATCTTCCACACCTGTGCATCTCTTTAGACGGTTTAAAGCCTGACCTTTCCTTCCTGTTCCTGCGTGCACCCAGAGGTTTGCACCTTGTTGTAAACCCGTCTCCTGGTTGCAGACCTGTGATCCTGCTCCAAGAGCCTGGTTTACCTTACTTCCACTCCCTGGTCATGGTTAGGCACTGAAAAGCAGCTGGTTACACAGTTTAATCACAAATTACCAGGAAACATCACCCTGGTTAACTACCGCTGACTCCTGCACAGGTATGCTGACACTTCTTCCCCCTGAGCTGTTAGCGGGGGCATTTATGAGCCCATAATGGCTAATTAGTCAGATTATTTGAATAAAACTGAGTCACAGACAGATGGATCAATAAGTAAACAATGATCACATGACATTAGAGCTGGAAATCAATGGGCTGAATTGCACCGACGTTGTGACCCTGAGAGCAGAAAGAGAAAGTCAGCAGGTTTAATGTGACAGCAGAGAGGCTGTGTGTGTGTGTGTGTGTGTGTGTGTGTGTGTGTGTGTGTGTGTGTGTGTGCCTTTATTTGTGGTATTGTGGGGACTCACAGATCATAATGGAGCATAAACTGCCTGATGTCCAGATGTGGCTGCACATCAGTGTTAGTTTGTTCTTCTGCGACACCTGAACGCAGGTAAAAGGAGATCCATGAATCTTAAGGGACTAATATTTAATCACATCTCAGACTGAAGTGTCATTTTTAATTCTCCTGTTTTTCACTAATTGTATTTAAAGCAAAATAAAAGCATGTTTTCTTGTGTGATGACAGACACTGTGATTAAAGAACCAGTATTGTTTTATGGGGTCATTAGCTGAATAATGGCCTTATTTTCCAGATTTCAGCTGAGAGGATAATCATAGTGGGCATGTCTGTGCTGGTGGTTTCTGCAGTCACCGGAGCTTAGGCATTGATAAGGCCATTGGTATTCACTGCAGAATATCTCAACCAGAACTGCACACTGCAGCATCGCAGAGGTACAAAACAACCAAAAATAGACCTCAAACATTTCCTCCAAAACTCTCAAAATCAGACACAAGCGCACCAAAGAGAGACCGAAAACATCCAAGATGAGACACTAACCACAACGTTTTAGCACTAGATTAAAACAATAGAATCAAAAAGAATCAAAAGTGGAAACAGAAGTGTGAGAGAAGCTACCAGCACTCAGTGAAAATTAGACCTGAGGAGACAGGAAACTGTCTGTGGCCCTGAGTTTGTGTGTTTGTGTTTTGGCTGATTTATCTTTATATGCTCAGGTTTTAGCTGCACATCGTGGTTTTGGTTGGTTTGTGTTTCACGCCTTGAGTTCCTGTGTTTGCCTCGCTCGTGCTGTTGTGTCTCTTCCTGTTTTATTTTGGTAATCGTTCTTCTCTGGGTTCTGTGTTAGCTTTCCTTTGTCTCGTTTCCTTGATTAGTTTCAGCTGCCTCCTTCATCTCACATAAATATTGTCACTGATGTGTTGCCTGTTGTGGTTGTGAGTAGTGCTCTGTGTTCCTTTGAAAATTCCCTGTTTTTGGAGTCCTTGTTCTTGCCCAGCTGTAGTTTAGGATGTTTCCAGCTGTTTTGGGGTTTATTCCTGTTCCCTGCCGGGCTCTGACAGGAAACCACCGAAATCAGACACCAGAGAAACTAACCAAAAAGACCAGCGCAGAGTGAAAATCACCACAAAGACACAAAACAAGCAAAAAGAAACCAGAAGAAACACGACACACCCGTCAAACTTGTAACCAAACCCAGAATTACAGCACAAAGAAGCAACATGATACATTTACCTAAATCTGCAAATAAGCCAAATCTGGGTGTAAAATAATGTAATGTAGGTACAGCAGCATCAGAAAGGTGTTTTGAGGCTGTGACTTGAATGCTGCTGGATTTTGTCTTAATGTTAGTTTTTGCTGAATTCTGGCTGAGAGGATAATTACGCCGCTATGTGAGTCTTTTCTCCCAGCGAGGACGCCTCTGCTCGCTCCTGGTTTCTGTCGTTCACATCTTCAGCTCAAGGTGACCCTTCAGCCGCAGCAGCTGCTGGCAACGCACACACACACACACACACACACAAAGGTTTGTAATCTGATTAGAACTGGGATAGTGACACACACACAGAGCTTGGAGCTCCAGCACACACGCGATGATTTGAATTTAAAATGTGATTTGAATGATGATGTGCACTCGCTCTTATTCTCTGACACACAGCAGCGGGGAGCTGATTTGCATTAAGAAAACACACACACACACACACACACACACACACACACACACACACAGAGCAAAGATGAGAATTAAGATAAAGAACAAGTCTCATTCAGACACAAAAGATTAAATTATGAGTGGATTTCAGATAAAATGAGACATTATGTGTTAAATAATGTTAATCACTGCGATAATGTCTGTGTGAGGCACAGAGGAGGAGATGGATGGATGGACAATTCAATTCAATTTTATTTATACAGCGCCAAATCACAACAACAGTCACCTCAAAGAGTAACCCTACAGTAATACAGAGAACCCCAACAATCATATGACCCCCTATGAGCAAGCACTTTGGTGACAGTGGGAAGGAAAAACTCCCTTTTAACAGGAAGAAACCTCCGGCAGAACCAGGCTCAGGGAGGGGCGGGGCCATCTGCTGTGATTGGTTGGGGTAAGAGAAGGAAGACAGGATAAAGACATGCTGTGGAAGAGAGACAGAGATTAATAACAGATATGATTCAATGCAGAGAGGTCTATTAACACATAGTGAGTGAAGGAGAAACACCCAGTGCATCATGGGAATCCCCCAACAGCCTACACCTATTGCAGCATAACTAAAGGAGGATTCAGGGTCACCTGATCCAGCCCTAACTATATGCTTTAGCAAAAAGGAAAGTTTGAAGCCTATGATTTTGCACCATGATTCATGAATCATGATTTCTCTTCACTCCCAGAGAAACAGGTGGTGCGTTTAAGGACTCGAGACCTTTCAGAGGTGTTTCTGGCATCATGTATACAGGAAATGAGGCCTGAGGTCTTGATTTTGTCATTTCCAGACCAACAAACACAGTTTACATGGGTGGTCTGAACTCGAGATGGAGATGTTTGACCTCTGATGAACCTGTGTGTGCTGTCTGACCTGTACATATAGCCACATAGCCCCCCATTGGCTTGCACACACAGCTAGCTTCTCCTGCAGTCAGATCACTTTCTATCGGAGTGTAATCCATCACAGAGCCCAGGCACACCAAAGCTGCAGTTCCTCTCCTGGTCAGCAGAGGTGACACGCTCCCCCCAACAGCTGTTATGCAGGGGGAAATAATCTCTAGGGACCAAAACAGTTTGTGTATCTGGCCATAAGCATGTTTATTTTGACATGGGACTCGATGGTGACCAACTCACTGCTGCCTCTGCTGGGCGTCAGACGAACTGCCGGTGTGGGGCTTTGTGGTTGGAAGCTTCGTCCAACGAAGGCGTGTTTTTGGGGTCACAGAGCGCATTCAGCAGGCAGCGGGATCTCTGAACCTGTCCCATCCAGATGATTGTTCTGGATTTTTCCACCACAGACTGGTTGTCTTTAAAGTATACAGCAGCAGCTGTGTGCTCACTCTGAGTGCTGTTTGATATGGAAACATTCATTTTGATGTGAATGCCGTACGGGCCGTATCTCCAGCTTTGGCTCGCACACATTTCACCTGTCGTGGTGTCGGAGCCGCTCTGATCTGCTGCAGTCATTACAGCGACACAGTGAGTAAACAGTGCAGAGGCTGATCCATTTCTCCCATCATTAACTCCTCCGACGGGAACGTTCACAGGATCTAATGAAGCCTCTGCATTATGAAACTCTGTTTATGACATCTGCTGATGTGATTTAATGTCGAGCCTCTGCAGCCGTTAAAGTTTCTGCCCCGATTTATTGTTTATAACGACAAGAGAGCGAGGACACAAAGCCGGCCGAGACGGGAATGCTCATACATTTATTTATTTCATGCATTTCATTCTTTTCAGGCTCCGTGTGGAAGCGATGCTGCTGCTGCTCCTGCTGTTTAAAATGTGAGCTGTATACATGTGCCCTAATCTACTGTTTACATCTGATCTGCCTGCAGACCCAGATGATACCGCTGCTTTTTTACTTAGCAAACTGTGACTTAGTGAAAGACAGTGAATGCCGCTGTGACGGGGTGGAAATGTGTTTGGAGAAAATATGTAAAAGAAATCCAAAGATGAGATGTTTTCAGTCATTTTCTCTCACAGTAAAAACCTTTTTCCAGCATGTATAAAGAGCCTGGAAGTGTCTGCACAAGTATGGAGCTCGGAGGAAACCCGACGTTTCTGCTGCTCTGGAGGTCTGAGGTTGTCGCTGTGACCGTCGGACCCGCACCCCTGTGCTTTTGTTGGTGTTGCTCCACAGCACCCTTCTGTTGCTGCAGGAGTCAGTGAGGCAGATGTTTGCTTTGGGGGTTCCTGACACAAAGGGATGGAAAAATGGTTTTGGACTTTGTGAAAGGCAGTTGACGGGTTTTTGTTCCTCCTGGTCATTGACTGGATCATGAAGACTACCACCAGCAGAAAGACGCAGTGGATCAAGTGGAAACCAGCTGGATGATCAAAGGTTGTTAGATTAGGGCTTTCAGTTTTCATTCCTGCTCAACATTTCCACCCAGGTGGGACTTACGTCACAGATCCTGAAGGTGAAGGATCCCAAAAAGTTGATTCTGTTCATTTGAAGGTAACATTTTCAGTGGGAGAAAGTTCCATCATCATCCAGGTGACTAACGTTTCCCCAACCTTATAAACCTTCCCTGGATGAATGAGCATCAAGACATACGGATGATGAACCCCAAGAAGAAGCAGACTTCTTCAACATGACAGTCCAGCAAAGCTGGGACTGATGCTGACACCAGAACCAGCAGGACCTGAGGAGAAATGTTAGTCCAGATGAGGAAAGTCTGGAGCTCACAGACCTGCTGAACTGGAACAGGAAGTCCACACTTCCTAAACCAGTGATGAATCCTGTCAGCAACAAGAACCAGTGGCAGCAGACAGAGTGGCAGCCCATGAAGAAGAGGCTGGAGGAGGTAGCGAGGATGGCTCGGGCCCTAACCCCTAACCCAGCCTGCGAGGTGAAGGTAGCTCAGGACAGACGACAAACAGCTGACCTCAGCTGCAGCCTCATGTCGTTGGAGCAGGTCGGAGCTGGCAGGAGTCAGCCTGAAGTCTGCGTTTCACCAGCGCCTTCTTGTTTTTCTTTATTTTTTTCTATTGATTTTTAAAATGTTTGTGAGCAGACAGAAGCTCAGGACTCGACGGCTGATTTGGATCAGAGCATGCTTGATGCTTCACTCTGGTCCAAATCAATGAGCGACATCAATGGGAATATCTTACCACCTCCACTCACACAAGTGCAAATCCTCCACCTGAAGAAGCCTGAATATCAAAGGTGCGTGTGGAGGCCGATGAGCCTGTGTCTGTGCCGAGCGACCGGACGGTGGGCCGGAGCAGCTGCCTCGCTCCCAGTAAACAGGAATGCTAACTCCAGCACAATCAAAGCTTATTTCCCCAGACATCAGCAGCCCTCATATCCTGTAATTTGCTGTTTTTCATAAACAGATGAGCAGGAGGAGGAGGAGGAGGCGCGGTGGAGGACAGGCAGACGTGCAGACACACAGATGGATGGACGGAGACGCTGCAGAGGGATTTGCTTTCTAATCCCAGCCCTGCTCGTGTGGATTCTCCTTCACTTTCCTTCTCCTCCACTCGGCTCTAATTATCCTGCAGAGAAACAAACTCAATTTGTCGGACGGAAATTTTAATTGAAGCTTCCTAGTGGAAATGATTTTACGGCCATGAAGAGCACTCCGGAGACGACGGCTTCTTATTATTAGTCATAGCAGTGTTAGTAGTTATACACGCACACACACTCAGCTTCACAGCACACTCTTTTAATACGTCCATGAAATGAAACCCACTGTGAAGACTTTTCCATGTTTCTCCTTCATCCCTCTCACTGCTGAAATCATGGTGACGATGCTTCGTCTGCTTCTTTGCTTCATTTCAGTTATCAGTGTGATATCAGGCGAGCCTTCTAGCCCAAAATTTTCTGTGTTGGATTTCTGTTCTGTCACATCCTGTTTTATTTTGAAATCTCTCTCATTTGGTCAGTACTGCTTCCACCTATTGTCTGTTTTCCTGCTTGTTCCACACCTGTGTTCAGAGAGGTGTTCTCCAAAGGAAGTTTTCCACTTCGACCCAAGTGTGCTCAGTGCTGCTGTTTGTTTGTTTCTAAGGTGACGGCTGGATCCATGGAAACATGAAAGCTTCCTGTCCCACAGCCTGATGAAGGAGGCATGAAGTCATTTCAGAGGAATGAATGTGATTGGTTGATCAGGTGGTCAGGTGTGTTCTGTGTTTGCAGCAGAGTGACAGACTCAGCAGGATCAAGTTCTGCACCAGCACGTGATCACATGTACATGTTGACATGAACATATTCACATGAAAACATGAACAGATGATCACATGAACATAAAAACATGATCACATGAACATAAAAACATGATCACATGAACACGAACACATGATCACATGAACACATGATCACACAAAATCACACATGGTAACACGGACACATGAATACATGATCACATGAACATAAACACATGATCACATGAACATAAACACATGATCACACAAACACGTGATCACATGAACATATGAACATAAACACATGATCACATGATCACATGATCATGTGATCACAAACATGTGGTCACATGAATATAAACACATGAACAATTGATCACATGCACATAAACACATGATCGCACGAACATGATCACATGATCACACAAACACGTGATCACATGAACATATGAACATAAACACATGATCACATGATCACATGATCACAAACATGTGGTCACATGAATATAAACACATGAACAATTGATCACATGCACATAAACACATGATCACATGAACACATGATCACACGAACACATGAAGACATGATCACATAAACACATGATCACATGATTACATGAACATATGATCACGCAATCACATGAACACGAACACATCCAAAGGTCCACAGATGCATGTATTTATGCATTTATTACAGCTACATGACCTTTGAAGTGCCTGTTTTAATGTGAGCGTGCTCAGAGCCTGCAGCGGAGAGCCCGGTTTATCAGAGACAGCTAATAACCCCCATGGCATACCTGTTATCTCTGACTGGGCTTTTAGGATTCATGGATCCAGCTAACGCAGAGCAAGCCTGGATATGTTGAACCTCCTCAGTAGCCACGCCTCCTGAGAATGAGCGATATATAAATAAGCACACACAGCAAATTTCAGGGAGGTCTGCTGATCTTTGTTTTGTCCGACAGAAGAAAAAGTTCTTAAATGAATTAAAATATCAGATTTTAAAATTTATATCAGTCTTACAAACTCCCCGGGCTTCACTCTCCACACTTATCTTCTTTATGGCTGTTGATTGGGCAGAATTTCTACAGGTTGGGTGATGTCATGTCCTATTGTCTCTGGGGGTTTTTTTGTATAACAAGATATTTTTCAAAATAAAAGCAGATGATCCCTGCTGTCTTACTCAGTCCATGTTTGTGATTCAGACCTCTGTGATAAACAATACCTGAGTTAAACGTACAGACAGTATTTAACACCATATCTCCCTTCTTGAAATGCTTTTTCAGAAATATTGAATATTTTTATTGTTTGGAATGTGTTTTAATATTAAATGTATTAATGATACAATTAACAGATCAGAAACGAGACATAAAAAATATGAAGTAAAAATAAAGACCATAAAATAAAGAAAAATAAATACAGAATAGAGGAAGTAGTGCATGTTTCAGGGCTGAGCAACCAGAGCCGCTAACACAGGGACTTTAAATTGGGAGGGGGGGCGGGGCCAGCGGCTGCAGCCCCGCTCCGTGATAGGCTGCAGTAGCCTATTATGCTAATCAGAGGGTGTGGCCGGCGGCCGGAGACGCTGGCTGCTCGGAGACGGCTCATTGTGTCGATTGGACCCGGATTTGCAGCAGCGCGTACGCTCGCGCCGTGTGGTGGATTTACGATTAACCGGCGGAGCTGCGGGGTTCAGCGGCCGGGGAAAAGCAGCTGGAGGTCGGCGTGGATTACCACAAAGAACTCGGAGCTCGGAGGTGAGCCGCAGCTTCTTCTTCTTCTTCAGGGGTTTAACGCTGGGCGCACGGGGTGCGCGTGCGCGCATGCTTGTCCAGTACCCACTGTCAGTACGCGCAGCAAGGAAGGGGACGCTCTCTGTGCGCGCGACTGTGCTGCTGCTTTGATTGACCGCCGTCAATCAGCCGGACGGGACGAGGACGCGCGGCGCGCATCCTCGGACCCTCGTTAACTCCAGTCACCTTCCCGCGCGAGCTCCAACTTAAGCTCCGCGCGGGGCTGGGTGTGTGCGCGCGCGTGTTTCCCGAACCTGCGCCGCAGGAGCTGAGCGCGTGCGTTCGGGTGGGCGTCTTTGTCCTCCTGTTTTAAGAGCGCACACACCGCTGCGCGTGCGCTGGCGCGTGTCTGAGAGTTCCGGTCGTCTTGTGGTGCGCAGCAGGTGACTTTGAGCCGATCAGTCCGATCACATGATCGATACCTGCTGTCATCATCGATACTGTGTGTGTGTGTGTGTGTGAGAGAGAGAGAGAGAGAGAGAGCGACCGTGTGTGTGTGTGTGTGTGAGAGAGAGAGAGAGAGAGAGAGCGACCGTGTGTGTGTGACTGTGTGAGATTGTGAGTGTGTGTGTGTGTGTGTATGTGTGTGTGTGTATGTGTGAGAGACTGTGAGTGTCTGTGTGTGTGAGTGTGTGCTGATGTATCGATGAGGTCTGGTTGAAGGTTTTTGTGGATCCAGATGATAAATATTGATCATCAGTGATGATCAGTGAGGTGGACAGGTAGAATAGAATAGCCTTTATTGTCACTGTACTGATGTATTGATCTGAGGCAGGGAGAGGTGATGGATACTTTGTTGCTTCCTGTGATAAACAGGAGAGTAAATCTGAAATAAATGGGATTTATTTAATTGTTTTTATTCCTGGCTTTACTTTCCTGATATTTACTTTTTTAAAATTAATGATTCATTTTGAATTTAATGGGTTTATTTTTATTCACAAGTTTAGTTTCGGTATTTTTACTTTGATTGATTATTTTTCTGCTTGTTTTTGTATTTTTATGTCATATTTTTGTTTTAATACATTTATCTGCACTTTTTTCACTATTTCTTTTTGTCTGATATGTCACATTAAAAATCTCTGCAGCTGAATTTAATACATGAAACTTTCTACCTGTGCTTTGAAGCTCTGCTCCATATTCATCTGTTACCTACAGCAGGTGTCATTAGGCCACGCCCCTCAGAGACCACAAATGCTCTCCCTTTGAGGCAGACCAGTATTTTAATATACGCTGTGGGGCCAAAAGTACCTGCCCAGGTGTAACTAGGTCGTTCAGGTGAGCACTGTTCCACAAGAGGCGGTGTGTGTGTGTGTGTGTGTGTGTGTGTGTGTGTGCGCGTGGCTTCCAGATGTTTTATCAGACCTCATCATAGAGGCGTCACGATGGGAAACTGAATCCACACCCACGAGTTTAAACGTGGCTTACGTCGCTGTCCAGATAAACAAGGCGCTGTGATGCGTTCAGGTGTGTTTTCCACCTCAGCAGGTGGACATCACAGTTATACCTAGAGTGAAACTGATGAGGAGCGAATCCACGGTAATCAGGAGGCTGTGCTGTCTGTGGCTCACCTGTCTCACTCCTGCAGTCACAGGTAAAGTCACCATGCAGGTTTGATGAATGTAGAGAGCTGTTCCTTAAAAAATCAGCTGACCTGACTCTGCGGAGGCTGTGGGCCTGCCATGGATGAACTGTGTGGACTGTCCCAGGAGAGGGAGGGTGTGGCGTCAGGTGTGACGGCGCGCTGTATTGGGCTTCAGGTCCGAGGGTTTCGTCCCTCACGCCCTGCGGCCTGAGTGCTCCGTGCAGCGCATGCAGCCGGCCTGTTGTTTAACGAGGAACACGACATCACACAAACGGGCGTGTGCTCCGGCTCGCACACTCACACAGGAGGATCCTTCCTCCCTCTGACCTCCTCCAACCTCATTAGCAGAGAAACTCCACCAGGTTACATCAGACACACACACACACACACACACACACACTCCTCCTTTCCTGCCTCATCTCCTTCTTCCTCTCCTCCCTCCTCGTCTCCTTTCTTGCCTCCTCTCCTGCCTCCTCTCCTCCCTCCTTTCCTGCCTCCCCTCCTCCCTCCCCTCCCCTCGCCTCCTCTTCTCCCTTCCCTTCCCTCCTCTTCTCCTCTTTTCCTCTCCTCCCTCGTTTCCTGCCTCCCCTCCTCCCTCCCCTCCTCTCCTCCCTCCCCTCCTCTTCTCCTCTCCTCTCGTCCCTCCTCTCCTCCTCCCTACTTTCCTGCCTCCTCTCCTCTCCTCCCTCCCCTCCTCCCTCCTCTCTTCCTCTCCTCTCCTCTCCTCTCCTCTCCTCCTCCCTACTTTCCTGCCTCCTCTTCTCCCCTCCTCTCCTCCCTCCCCTCCCCTCCTCTCCTCCCTCCTCTCGCGTCCTGGTCCTTGTTACATGATGTAGACTATGATGTAACACGCTGAAAGGCTGCACAGGAAGCTGAGGGACAGTTGGAGTTAAAGATGGAGTGGTGTTTGCGCAGCAGGGTGGAGGCGATGCCCTTCATCGCTGTGCTGTACTTCCTGAGCATGTCTTCTGCTGCTGCATGCTGATTGGTCAGTTGAGGATGTAGACGAGGACGTGCTCTCTCGATGGCGCCCGCCCTCTGCTGTCTCCGTCAGAAACTTCATGAAAACTTAAAGTTCACATTTTCCAGAGAGCTGGGTTCACTGTGGCTGAGAGCGCCCCCTGTGGCACAGGAAGTCTGCAGCTGTGGACGCTGTGAATGTGATTGTGGTCTCAGAAATGTGGAAGCCACCCCCCGAATCTAGCGGTTTATTCCTCATGACCACAGGTGGAGGTGTGCGTGTGTGCAGCGGATGCTGTGAGTGCACGTGTTGGCTGCGTATCAGAAGCTGGCCGAGCGTCATTCTGTAGCACGTCCTCAGAATTGTTCCGTTCTCTCCGGGTCTGAGCCCGGGTCTGAGCCCGGGTCGTGACGCCCGGCTCCGGGTCGTGTGTGTTTTTGTGTTCTGACTATCTGTGCTCTCAGACACCTCCTCCCCCTGCTCCTCCTCGTGTTATTGTACTGGTTCTGCTCGCCTGCGGAGACCCCTCCCCCTTGCTCAGGTTGCAGGTAAATTGAACCTCGGAGATGAAGATAAATGAAATTTCTTTGGAGTGTGCGGCGGCCGACCTCGCCGCGTGATTTTCTCTGTGATTTTCTCTGTGATTTTGTTTGTCTGACCTTTACGTGCGGCGAGGGAGATCAGGAGACCGTAAAGAAGGAGGCGATGACAGCGGCGGTCCCCAGGAGCCAATGAGAGCCTGTTTCTGACAGCTTCATGCTTCCTGTGCGTTTCCTCTGAGGCTTCAGCCAGACTGCAGAGTGAGATTTAAAGGTCCACTAAAGCAGGCTCAATGTTTCAGGTGACATTAGTTATAACAGTAGGATAGTTATTTCCTGTTTCCAGAGAGACCTAGCAACAAGTCAGTCATGTGACACACTCGAGAGCGGACGCTCATGATCCCAGTTTTTTGCTTTTTGGGGTTTCTGCTGATGGAAAATCTGCGTTTTTCTTTGATGTCGGGTTTAATTTACTCAAAGGTAAAACACCTTTCTGTCCATCAGTGGCACAGACCACACCCACCTGTGCTCACACAGACTCTGTCCATACCTGGCCCAGGTGTGGTCATGCACATGCAGTTTTTATTAGTTTTACTACAGAACAGCGACGGTGTCCTTGGATGAAAGTTTGGGCCTTTCTGTCGTTTTCTGTGATGTCACTGAACAGGAAGCAGTCACAGGAGTGGCGAGGATAGCAATGACTCGGCAGCACTTTGCTTTCAGAGGCGGATAGTTTGAGCTGTGTCAGCAGCTCCCTCACATCAGAGAACCCGATCACAGCGGCAGTGTTACTTAATCTGCAGCTGTCAGCGCCTGCGCCTCGGCAACGGCGGCGTGCTGGAGTTCACTGCTGTGCGACCGTGGCGTCCTCCGGCACGTTTCCTCTG
Organism: Oreochromis niloticus; assembly: GCF_001858045.2. Taxonomy (NCBI): domain Eukaryota; kingdom Metazoa; phylum Chordata; class Actinopteri; order Cichliformes; family Cichlidae; genus Oreochromis; species Oreochromis niloticus. The sequence goes on from NC_031985.2 coordinate 1,609,800, forward strand.
GTAACCCTGAGAGGCCAAACGCACTTCAACCTAATGAAAAACACAACAGAAGTGTTTCTGGGGAGACATTAACGTGACGGACCAGGGCCTAACAGTAAACAGGCGATAGCAAACATGCATCTGCAGTGTTACATGGGTCACGTGACCACATAGGACCGCCGATTCTTTTCAGCATGTCTATGTGTCACCCCTACGGCTGGTCCGTCCCTTTATTGTGTCCCCAGAAACAGCTTCGTTCTGTTTTGTGCTTTTGCAGCGTTTTTGTCTTTGCTGCTGTTTCCTTAAGAGTGCGTTTGAGCTCTCTGGGCCACCGTAGATTCCAGCTGTCGATGAAGACTTCGCTGTTTCAGTTTCCTCTCAAAGTAAAGGAATTTGAAGCACCTGGAGTCAGAGCCGCCGCCACGCTCTGCAGGAACGCCATCGGCATCTGTTTCCACGTTTTCTTGGCTCATCGTTCACAGGGAGGAGCGTAGGAGGCTCCGAAAGCAGGAAACCATCAGGCTGACCTGTGTGTGTGTGTGTGTGTGTGTGTGTGTGTGTGTGTGTGTGTGTGTGTGTGTGTGTGTTGGCTGACCTCCAGGCTACCAGGATCTACCCGCTGCCAGGCATGTGCAGGATGGCTGCAGCGTGTTTCACACTCCAGCTGTGTGTGCTTCTTTGTGTGTGTGTGTGTGTGTGTGTGTGTGTGTGTGTGTGTTAGGTGGCCTTTCATTGGTCGGCTCATCCTGCACTTTTTGTTGTGTCTTTATCCGTTTGATCCGGCAGATTCATCCGGTGACCTTTTTCCCGTCATTCAAACTGCACAAAACACAAAGACACACACAGACACACACACACACACACAGAACAATGGGTGGATTAGCCCACTTTTTGGTAATGCTGTGTTAATAGGCAGCAGATTTACCTGGTTTTGCTGCAGGAAACAGAGACGTGTTTGTTCACGGGTAATGAGGCTTTCAGTTCAAACACTGAGACGGTCTTTGTTTTATCAGCTGACCTGAGGTCAGTTTGTAACGACCCAAAACACAGAAGAATATCTGTGCCGTGTAAATACAACATCATGTAAATGGAGTGATGTCACATGTTTATGTTTCCAACAATCATGTCTGATGGTGAGGAGGTCAGCGCCCAATGATCATGCGGCATCTAAAAACAGAGCGCTACTTTGAGTCTAACCAGGCTGCAACTTGGTGAGGAGATGCTAGCGGCCGGTGACACCCCCACTTCAACACGTGACTCCGCCCAGAACTGGCAGAGTGCTCGCCATGAGACAGGAAAATGAAACATTATAATCTTATTAACAAAAGATGAACACGCCACACAGCTTTGCAGGCAGGAGACATGTTTCTGTGTTTATCCTGCTGCACAGTTACAGCGTCGCTGACTGCTGCCGGTGTTACCTGTAGAAACCGGGCTCTGGCTGCAGGACTGGAGTCTGCATGCACTTTATCATCACTCTGGGTTCTCGGCTAGCTTAGCGTGCAATCACCAAAGAACCTTTGTAAGGACATAACTGTAATGTAAATACTTAATTTAGTACAGTTACTGTTACTGCCTTACTGAAAAATGTAATGTGATTACAGTAATTTGTTACTTTGTTGCACCCAGTGCTTGTTTCAGTGAAAGGATGTAGACGATGTTCTTTGTGTCTGCAATAATAAATGCTGCCGTCTGCGATCGCAGATTTAATGAATTCATTTCATTAATATTTGTTTGTTTTCCATCACCATAAATTTCCCTGGTATGAGTTCGAGGCTGCAGCAGTTTGGTTTTTAGTTCCTCTCAGTTTTTCTCAGCGGAGCCATGACTGAGTGGCGTCCTGTCGATCTGCTGTGATCAGTAATCATGAATATTAAGCTTCAGCCTGGCGTGGCTCATTACTGAGGACGTGTTGGCCTGACGCTGCGTTTATATTCCAGCTCATCATGTCAGCGACTGATGGGCGCGCACGTTTGACCCAAACCACCATTTTCCCCTAACCGACTGCACCACCAGCCTACCTAAGCTTCCAGCGCCTCGTTCGTACGGACGCAGAATCATGTTTGACCCACAGCACTGACCTGAAGCCTGTTCTCTGCATTTGCTTCTGTTTCCTTTACTGCTGGGTTGGAGCGTGGGGTCGGGTGGGGTTGGAGCGTGGGGTCGGGTGGGGTCGGGTGAAGCTAAACGGACAGAGAGCTGACACAGCGAACAGCTTTGGAGCGAGTCGCCGCTCGCTGTTTTCACAGTCGTTCTGAAGCGGCGCTGAAACACTGTTTATGAATTTATCCGGCTTAGAGCAGCTCTCTCCGCCCGGCTGCATCGTCTGCTCCGCACAGAGATTCCTAACAAGTGTGTGTGTGGCACACACACACACTCATACAGACACACACACACAGGCTGAAGGTGAGCAGTCAGATTTAAAGCTGCTGCATGTGCAGGGTGCATGAACCCGCTGCAGTGGATCTGTATCAGGCACCAGCTGTGACAGATGTGGCGGTTTCCCCGCTGGAAGCGGCGGCAGATTTACACTTATTAACCCGGCGAGGCTACAGAGAGCGAGCGTGAAGCGCTCCGGATTAGACCCGGCCTGTGTGAAACACTGCAGCACTTTACCCATAATCAGCACTAAAGCAGAGAGGAATTATGGGAACTTTTTCTACCACGTTTGATTTTGAGCATGGACTGCTGTGACACTCCCAGATGTGTGATGTGGTTCTGTGAAGCTGTTCCTGCACATGAACTTCTCCCAGAGCTCCCACTGCTGGGAATACTCCCCGTGATCGAGGCGGGAGGTTACCTGCGCCACAGCACCGCCAACCGTTACCCGGAGTTTGTACCGTGGAGGACTGGGTCTGATGGCGAGGAGGACGTGAGCGTGTGTGTGTGAGTAACAGCACGGGACTGTAACAAGCTGTGTGGGGCTCAGCACAGACGGGACACCCACAGGTCTGTGGTTGGAGCGCCTGCGCTCCATGGGGTCCTCCTCGTGTGGTGCTTTTGTTTCTTGTGGAGGAAATCACTTCCTGTGTGTGTTCTGATTAGTGCTCTGTTGGATCGTTGGCTTTTCTCTGTTTGATGCGCAGCCAGCAGGACGTCTTTTTCCCGAGAAACCTGGTGCAGAACAAACAGAAGTGGGAGCGCGGCGCTCCGGCTGATTTCTCCCGCGGAACACCGGCTATCAAATCACAATCAAATCTGACTGCAGAGTTTGCATGACGCAGGGACTTGAGTGCACTCCCCGTGGCTGCGCGTCACCGCGCACACCTCCTACTGCAGGATCTGCTCTTTCATTATTTTCTGCCGTCCTCCCCTCATTTCTCTCCTCCTTTAATTTTCTCCCTCGCCGCCTCGCGCTCCGTCTGAACTCGTCTCTCTTTTCGGCTCATTTGCTCAGACCCGTCGGCTGTCGCCGCCCATAACTCACTCGGATATCAGCTAAACAAACACACATTCAGAAGTTACAGTTACTACTATGAATTATAGTTATGAGTTGTAAATGTCAGAGAGGGTCAAAGGTCATGTTCCGGCAGCACTGATATTGTATCCTGTTGTTTTAGCCGTGGTCCTGCTGCTCCCAGTGGTCACTCGCCTGAAGGACACACCTGTGGACCGCAGACACCACTGAGCATGTGCAGAAGGCCACAGTGCAGGTGTTGAGCACTCGGCTCCAGGTGAACTGGTTTTTATGTTAACTGGTCAGATTGGTTTCCATATTCTTCTCCGTCTGAGCTTCACATGTGTCTGCAGCCAATCAGACGCCTGCTCCTGTCCAGCTCTCGCCTTCATTGCACTCACCTTTCCAGGTGGAACCATGTCTGGGAACGTCCCGGCTTCCTGCTTCTCTGGTTGGTGCTCTGCTGTTTGGAGGGTGTAGCTCGATTTGGAGGCTTGGTGGTTGGATGATGTTGTTGGTCCTTGTGTGTGTGTGTGTGTGTGTGTGTGTGTGTGTGTGTGTGTGTGTGTCATTAGTAACATGATCAGCTGATAGTGAGTCACACTGAGGAGTGTGTGGAGCTTTAATCTCACTGATTCTCGCTGGTTTCTGGAGTTCTATCAGGAAGCCCAGATGACCTGTGACCTCTGACCTGTGACATCACATGAACACAGACGTGTTCTGTCATACGTGCACTCCTGCGGTCCTTGTGAAGCCTTCCGTGCGTTGCAGGAAATAACACTGTGGTCATGATCAAAAACAACGATCATTTGTCTTTGTGTTGACCTCTGACCTCTGCATACACAGAAACAGGCTTAAAGAACCGAGTACAGGAAATAGTCTGTTTCCTTGAAGAGAGACACATGCTGCAGATTTTACTTTGTTTTACTGAAACTGTGTGTGTGTGTCTGTGTGTGTGTGTGTGAGACGATAACAAACTGCTGTAAAAATTAATGAGTAAACACTGGAGGATGTGCAGAGTAAATGTGCCTCAGGCTGTGTGTGTGTGTGTGTGTGTGTGTGTGTTTGCCTCAAGGCAGTGAAGAGATCCCACGGGAAAACTGGAGGTTAAAGGCCTGCTTGAACTTGAAAACACACACACACACACATAGACACACAGACATAGACACACACACACATAGACACACACAGACACACACATAGACAGACAGACACACACATAGACAGACAGACACACACATAGACAGACAGACACACACACACACAGACACACAGACACAGACATAGACACACACACACACAGACACACACACAGACACACACACACACACACAGACACACACACAGACACACACAGACACACACACACAGACACAGACACACAGACATAGACACACACAGACACACACACACAGACACAGACACACAGACATAGACACACACACACACACACACACACACACACACACACACAGACATAGACACACACACAGACATAGACACACACACAGACACACACACAGACACACACACACACAGACACACACACAGACACACACACAGACACAGACACACACACACACAGACACAGACACACACACACAGACATAGACACACACACACACAGACAGACACACACAGACAGACACACACAGACAGACACACACAGACACACAGACACAGACAGACACACACAGACAGACACACACAGACACACAGACACAGACACACACACAGACAGACACACACAGACACACACACACACAGACATAGACACACACACACACAGACACAGACACACACACAGACACACACAGACACACACACAGACACACACAGACACACACACACAGACACACACACACACAGACACAGACACACACAGACATAGACACACACAGACACACAGACAGACACACACACACACACAGACACACACACACATAGACATAGACATAGACACACACAGACATAGACACACACACAGACACACACACAGACACAGACACACACACACAGACACACACACACACACACAGACACACACACACACACACAGACACACAGACACACACACAGACACACACACAGACACACACACACACACACACAGACACACACACACACAGACACACACACACACACACACACACACAGACATAGACACACACACACACAGACATAGACACACACACACACAGACATAGACACAGACATAGACACACACACACACAGACATAGACACACACACACACACACACACACAGACATAGACACACACACAGACATAGACACACACACACACACACACACACAGACATAGACACACACACAGACATAGACACACACACACACACACACACACAGACATAGACACACACACAGACATAGACACACACACACACACACACACACAGATATAGACACACACACACACACAGACATAGACACACACACACACACACACACACAGACACAGACACACACACACACAGACACAGACACACACACAGACATAGACACACACACACACACACACACACACAGACATAGACACACACACAGACATAGACACACACACAGACACACACACACACACAGACAGACACACACACACACACAGACAGACACAGACACACACACACACAGACAGACACAGACACACACAGACAGACACAGACACACACACAGACATAGACATAGACACACACACACACACAGACACACACAGACACACACACACAGACATAGACACACACACACACAGACACACACACACAGACATAGACACACACACACACAGACACACACACACACAGACATAGACACACACACACACACACACAGACACACACACACACACACACACACACACACAGACATAGACACACACACACACACACACACACAGACATAGACACACACACACACACAGATGAGATAGTATTCTGAAGAAGCTGATGAGGCCTCGACATGCCTCAGATAATAACTCCGCACACAGTCACAGTGTGAACGAGGAAATCTGCTCGGAGCTGCTGATGGATGAGGGCTGAGATATCCGAGTGAAACATCTGGAAGTTCGTTGGAAGGATGTTTGTGGAACACAAGAACTTATTTTTTTCCAGAGTCGGCGCTTCAGTCTGGACGTTGCTATCAAAGTCAGAACACTGGGCTTTTTTGGATGTTTGAGTATTTCAAAGGTTTTTGTGTAAAGGTTCAAATTTTAAGGGTACTTTTTAAAAGTGTCCAAATGTTTGTAGACAGCTGTTCCACTGATGTAAAATCAGGAATTGTGGGGACCTCTGCTGATACTTTGTCCTGACAGGAAAATATAAAAGTTTGATGTGTGAAGTCAATCAGCAGCGTTTTTATCTCGTGCTCACGCCGTCAGGTTTGTGTGTGCGGCTGCATAAATCTGAAAACTGTCCTAAAATCCCTGAAAGGGTTTGTTCAGTGTCGGTCGGGCGAGGACAGCTCTGCTCCACGCGGGTGCGTTTGTTAACTCAGTTTCTTAACTCAGAGTTACAGAAACTCATCAGGTCAAAGACATTTTTTTAAAAAAAAGCATTTTGTGGGGACGTTTGAGTGAAGTGGTGAGGTTGGAAAATGTGGTTGGTGGGGACATTTGGAATGTGCCACAGAATAAGAAGTTAACCCTAACCTGTGATGATGAGTCCTGCAGGTTCCCACATCACAGCGACTCAGACGAGGGCCCGATTCATGGCTTCATTGTTTTGGCGGTGCTCGGGGTCTCTGACCCAAACCCGACGCTCTTCTCAGACGGACGCTGTGACGGGAGAAATGTTTGTGTTTGATGGAGCAGATGATGGCTCGCTGCAGTGCTGTGTTCGTTTGCAGAACTCACTCCGAAAGAGCCGTGCAGGGACCGGAAGCCAAGCTGACCCGATGAGACAGTTTGGAGTTTGTTTTTTGCCAAATTTTGGTTTTACTGACAGCTTAAAGTCTCACTTTGCATGCTGCCAAATAAAAACACTCCTCTGCAACCAAAACACCAAATGCTGCTTCGCTTCCCTCCTCCTCCTCCTCCTGGTGTCGGTGCAATGGAGTAACTGATGCCAAGTGGCTCCTTCATCTGACGGGTCACAGAACGCCCAGTAATCACTGATGAAATCGGTTTCACACCGCCCTCCTACGGGGGTGCTGGGGACGCGTTTTGTCAGATATTAATTCCTGATGTGCGGCGTTGAGCCCGGCAGACCTGACGTTTCTGCTGCAGTGAAGCTGGAAATGCTCGATAAAGAGAAGCTTCGACTCAGACTTTTGTTGATTAATGAGCTGGGACGTCTCAGCAGAAAGCACTCGATCATGGAAGAATGGGAACTGGCTAATACCTGGACCACCCAGGAAGTAATCCCCACTCACGGCAATTATTACTTATTGATGTTTTGGGCCCAATGAGAGCCCCAGTCTCATCACCCCAGAGGTGATAAGTGACTGTGACACAGAGCAGAATTAACCAATTACTGCACAGTATGCAGTCAGCATTTATCTGATGGAGCCAATCCCAAACAACATATGGCTCTGTTTACGTTTGTGCTCCGATCCCAACAGGAGGAACGACCGGTTAGCTTCAGTCTGTGGAGATCGATAATCGATTACAGAGAGGAGGGGTGTGTGTGTGTGTGTGTGTGTGCATACTGATGTTTTGGGTACACTTTCGGTGACACCGTTCCAATACTGTGAGTTATTGCTGACACAGAGGAGGTCAGCATAGGAATCTCGGAGCGAGTCTCAGGAAGTCTTCCTCCCAGGAACTAGTCCCATATTTCTACCTTTATGGCAGATAAAGGCTCCTCTCTCTGCTCAGGGATTAAGGCCAGCAGCGATTATCTGATCTTTGTCCTGCTGAGGGCCTGAGACTCCCAGCCCCCAATCACAACAGCACTGACAGCGCCCTCAAAGCCATGCTTGACTCGCGGTGCTGAGGAAATGACCCAGTTAGAGCGAAATGTTGGGAACGCCGTCTTCAGGATGACTGTGTCAGCAGGAAAATCTCCAGTTATAATGATGGATGATGGTCCCTTCCCCTCCTTCACTCATGAACTCGATCTGTTTCTCAGCGTGTTTTTTGGTTGTCAGGATTTTTGTGATTACATGCTGACCTCTGACCTTTGACCTCTGACCTCCTGTGAGTAAGGTTTGTATTTTTGTTTCATTTTGATAAGCCGGCTCATGAAGTCTGTTTCCTGCTGGTTTGAGGCAATAAGCGGTTGCTGTGGACGTGTCCTCAACTGTGAGACTTTAAATGGCTGGAGGATTAATCCTGTGTGTGTGTATGTGTGCGCGCGTGTGTGAGCAGGTGGTGGTGGTGGTGGTGGTGGTGTTGGGGGTGGGGCTGGGGCTGCACGTCTGTCTTTGGATTAAATGTGATAAGATTGGACCTCCTCCTCGGTCCCTCCTGTCTTTATCTGCCTGGCTAGAAAAAGGCGCTAAACCTCGTGACCCCTCGTGCCTGCGATGGTGTATGACTGCATCACGTGGCTACAGCCTTCCTGCTGTCAGTTGTGGCCCCTGAGTACCAAACACCAGGCAGGAGGAGAGCACGCTCTCCACTCAGGAAGGGTAGAAGGCCAGCAGCAGCTCCTGGTCCAGTTTATTCTTCAAGCAAGTAAGCTTTAATTGTCACATAGACCATCATACAGAGTACAACATGTAGTGAAATGCTTGTGTCCGAGCTGTGGACAGGCTGGAGACATAGCCGCGCCATTCCAGGGCTTGGTTTTAGCATGGGGGATCTAGCCAGGCCCCTTACTGGGCGGGAATCCAGTAAGGGTCTCCACTCCAAAGGTGTGTAGTCTTACCACTACACTATCCAGCTTCTTCCTCAGGACACAGAGGAAGTGCAGCTGCTGCTGGGCCTTCGTTACCAGGGTGATTGTGTTGTCGTGTTGCGTTGTGTTGGTGTTGTCTTCGTGTTTGTGGTGTTGTGTTTTGTGTTGGTGTGTGAGGTGTGCGTCGGTCTGCACGACTTTAAACTGAAAGTAGAAACAGCAGTGGGCGCTATGGTAACAGCTAACTAACGTTACTGTTGGCTGAGGTCGCCGTTTGTTTCTGTTCTGGTGTTTGATGATGACATAAGGTTAACCCTAGCATGTCATGAGCTGTGACTCACGATGTGAGGAGGTCAAAGGTCGTGTCCTTCCTGTCCACTCTGACCTCAGTGTGAGGTTGTCCAGGTTAGAGCCTCGGTGTGTAGTCAGTCTCGTCTTCGCACTCCGAGGTCTTTGTTCCCCTCAGTGTTTGTGTTTGTCACTCCTGCACAGCACCTATTATTTCATTCCACCTGTACAGCGACAATAAAGGGCTATTCTGTTCTATTCTGTTGCCGAGAAACTGAGGTGTGAAGCTTTCCCTGAAAGGATTTTGTGTGTCTGTGCTCTCTGTCCCACTTCGGCCTGTTTTTCCTTCCTAAGGTGTAAATCTGTGTCTCTGTGTTTGACCTGGTTTCCATCACGTGTCTGCTCTGTCACCCTCTGATGAAGCGGGGTGGAGTGCTTGGACGGAGGATGGCGGCTGACCTCCGGGGCTGACCTCCGGCGACTGGTCTGGAGCCGGCCCACTTTCAGCGCGTGTTATTCATTTGTTTTTTCACCGTGTCCCAAATTTGTGCTTCCTGTCTGACCCAGAAACCGGAGCTGAGGAGGAACTCCAGACTCTGGGAGCTAAACGCTTGTGTTGGAGTAACGAAGGAGGATGAAGGTGATCCCTCAGCATCTCTTAACCGCTCTCATTTTGTCAGGGAGGCCTCGGTGGAGGTTTCACACAGCTCCTGCAGTTGGAGTAAAGTTTCCTTCCAGGGTCTGAAGTGAATTACAGACTGATGGAGTGTGTCGGCGTGTTAGCGCGAGGCGTTGTGTCCATGTTAGGTCTGAATACAAGAACAAAGCAGAAGAAGCTGCCTTGTTGAGGTGACGGGACACGGGCTGGATATCGCCTCAAAGACGGAAACGTGGATTTTATTTGAAGTGTGTGGATGTGAGAGTGTCGCTGCAGGATATTCTGAAAGATCGAAAACACAATCACACTGTGAAATCGCAGCGCAGAGCCTCGCTTCCTTTCAGCCAGCATCAGCCAATAATGTGGCCTGCACACACACACCTGTGCACACACACACATACACCTGTGCACACACACACATACACCTGTGCACACACACACACACACACACACACAGACACCTGTGCTCACAGACACACACACACACACACACACACACACACCTGTGCTCACAGACACACACACACACACACACACCTGTGCTCACAGACAGACACACACACACACACACCTGTGCTCACAGACACACACACACACACACACACACACACACACACCTGTGCTCACAGACACACACACACACACACACACACCTGTGCTCACAGACACACACACACACACACACACACACACCTGTGCTCACAGACACACACACACACACACACACACACACCTGTGCACGTGCTCACAGACACACACACACACACACACCTGTGCGCACAGACACACACACACACACACACACCTGTGCTCACAGACACACACACACACACACACACACACACACCTGTGCTCACAGACACACACACACACACACACCTGTGCACGTGCTCACAGACACACACACACACACACACACACACACCTGTGCTCACAGACACACACACACACACACACACACACACACCTGTGCTCACAGACACACACACACACACACACACACCTGTGCTCACAGACACACACACACACACACCTGTGCACGTGCTCACAGACACACACACACACACACACACACCTGTGCTCACAGACACACACACACACACACACACACACCTGTGCACGTGCTCACAGACACACACACACACACACACACACCTGTGCGCACAGACACACACACACACACACCTGTGCTCACAGACACACACACACACACACACACACACACCTGTGCTCACAGACACACACACACACACACACACACACACCTGTGCTCACAGACACACACACACACACCTGTGCTCACAGACACACACACACACACACACACACACCTGTGCACGTGCGCACAGACACACACACACACACACCTGTGCACATGTTACGAGCAGCTCCTGTGAGAAGTGTTGGACTTGACGGGTAAACGCAGCACGAGTGGTTCATAGGAGCGAGTCACGCCTGGTTTAGCTAACTCAGCTACAAACCTGTGAAGTCCGGTTTCAGTGAGATGACTGATTTGACGCCGGCTCGCTTCGGTCGGGGCGGCGGCGTTTCAAAGATCGCTCACAGGTACTCGCTGAGCGCTCGATTTAGCTGCTCTGATCTCGATGTTTCGATTCCTGGCTGCTCCGGCCTGCGTGCCAAAGTGTCTGTGGTTAAGGTGCTGAACCTGGAGCTGCTCCTGATGTGTTTGCCAGTGTGCGTCCGTGCATGCGTGTGCGTCCGTGCATGCGTGTGTGTGCGTATCAGTTCAGTGGTGTAAATGTGATGCTGGGAAAAGTCGACTCCCCCCGCGCAGCATCCTGAAACAGGATTACACGTCAAGCTTATTCCAGCACAGAGACGATGCCTGCATCATGTTTATTAGAGATCAGGCTCCTCCGGGCTCCGGGCCGTCACGCCCTTACAGCAGTGAATTGTGGGTAGCTGGAACCCTCTCGGATATCAGCTGGGTTAACCACAGAGGCCGATATTTAAATCAGATGCAAATGAAGCCGAAAATGTGCTCCGAGCTCGTTCTGCTGCCGAGCCTGAGAGAGAAACTTATCGGCTCTATTTCTGGGAGCGTTTCAGACACGGCGAGGAGCGGTGATGTCACAGAGCTGATCTGATTCTTGTTTCCATGAACGTGTCACAGACGGGCTGCAGGAATAACTGTGCTGTGTTGATCTGGGATCATCTAACATTTAATGTTTCACATGATAGTTTAAACACATACATGTTTGAATCATGCAGCTCGCTGATGGCATGTTTTACATGGACAGGGATGAGTCTAAAGGGGGGCCATGGGGGGCACTAATCAGAATCAGAAACTTTATTGTCATTGTCACAGGTACAACGAAACTAAAAGTGGTCCCCGATCAGTGCATCATCCCTAACAATATCAAAATATAAATAAAACTATAAAATTCAATCAATAAAATAAATAGAATACTTCAATTCAATTCAATTTTATTTATATAGCGCCAAATCACAACAAAAGTCGCCTCAAGGCGCTTATTAACACTTGAAGTGTTAATAAGAAGTATCAGCAAACATTCACATAGATTCCCACATACATGCTTCAGTCAGCGCATAGATTAACACAAGAGTAGCGTGATGGACATTTTATTGTAGCAGTATTCAGATGTAGGGCTGCTCGATTATGGCAAAAATGATAATCACGATTATTTTCACTGAAATTGAGATCTCGATTATTTGACGATATTTATTAACAATAACAATGTATTGAATAATGGCTTTAAAGATTGTCAAAAAATAATATAAAATAGTGTGCAAATACTGATTACAGTGCAAATGTTTGCAATAGAGATGGCACGATACCACTTTTTTATGTCCGATACCGATATCATAAATTTGGATATCTGCCGATACCGATATGAATCCGATATAGTGTGTTTTTTAATCAATAAAACTGTTTTTTTTAATATCTTGCTGCATTTTGTATAAGTTCATCCTCAAGTTTAAATAAACAATAACACTAAAGCTATTCTGTTATACCTGTATGTAAAAAATACACTGCAGCCAAAATATTTTATAGTTCAGCAACACTGATCAATCTAATAAACTTAAACCTGCTCCATCCTCCCTATTCTGGTATTTTAAAGAGTACTTAGCAGAAATATTAAGCAACCTAACTAATAGGGTTGCAAACTCCCAGCAAAAAAAAATAGGGAACCCCCCACCCTCCACCTCATGATGCTTAATCGATGTAATCAACTTTAATTTGATGCAGGGTGAAAAAAAATGCACAGAATTAAATTATTTTTCAACAATAATTAAATAGATTCAACATCTTTCTTCAACAGAATTGCAGACTGCACAGATGGTACCTTCCCAAAGGAAAAAGTACTATAGCTTACTAGGGTATATTAGACTTAACAGTTACTATATACAGTAATGGACTTCTATACATTTTACATCAGATTAAAACTTTGGGTGTAAGATTCAGATAATTATTTATTAAAAGCTAGACATTTTAAATGAGAATAAGAAAGAAAAGTATGTCTTTGTGCCCCCTTTTCCCTGTTCATGCCCTATCGGCCCCCCTGGCTACACTTTGCTAGATCCGCCCCTGCACAGTTACCAGCAGTCAGCTACGTAGAAAAGGATCCTGGTGTAGAAAGTAATATTAAATACATTCTAACAACAGCTTATCAAGCTTAAACGTGCTGCTGTTGTTCCGCCGCTGGTTTCCTCTTTCTGGTGCAAAGTGGGCCAAAAAACAAAGAAGAGAGACGGACTCGCGACAGAAAAGCCGATCAGCTGATCGTTAAGCAGTTTCACGACTGAAGTAGCAGCAGGAGAGGGAGAGAGAGAGGCAGTCGCTCCATATATCGGTTGTTAAGCTTAACATGGGAATGCTTTACAAACATTCAGAGATGAACTTACACACTTGCTTTACTTCTCTCTGGGATAACTTCCTCGGAGATGAAATGCTGGTTTGGTAGCGAGGCTCCAAATACACACAGCCGCTCTATCACCTGACGCACACTGCTCCGACGTGCTACGGTTATGAGCCGAGTTACGCCGTGTCGCAAGTTTTGTGAGGTGTTTTTTTTTTTATATTTAATGTATCGGATTACATTTTTAATTTCTCACCGATATCCGATCCAGTAATTTACGTCAGTATCGGACCGATACGTAATATCGGATCGGTCCATCTCTAGTTTGCAATATAAAAAAATAAATGAAAAATGTAAACATCTATGTTTAGTGAACTTCAAAATACTGCACAATATTTGATCCACGTCTGACTCCGCGAACCCATGTTTCCACCAATGTTCCCTCTAATCTTTCATGTGTCTGAGCGAACACACAAACTCCCTGAGAGTTCCTTGGACCACTGTGAGCGACAGCAGACGTGTGCACTGTGGTCACGCCAGCATCTAATCCATCCAAGTTACATGGTTTATTAAAATAATCAAATTACAGCATTTACATTTATGTTAGACTACTTTTAATTAACTGCTTTAGCCCACTTACAATGGAAATGTAAAAAATCCTGTTCATGACCTGTGTAGGATGTTAACACTATTGGAAGTAAAAATAACTTGAACTCCAATTTTGAAAACACAACTTTCTTTCTTTTCTTTTTTTCTTCATAAAGCTCTGACTTGTATTATGAGTCTGTGGTCTGGGAGAGGGTCTGTAACTCTGTCTGCAAAATACAGTATATAATGACCAATGTTGGGCAATTAATTATATAGTTACTTCTTCAAAAAAGTAACTCAGTTTGGCAAACAACAAAGTTTTTTGGTATAAAGTCCACACTTTTTCCGTCAGTTGTTCCGTCTGTCCTGCTCACATCTCCAATGGTTGGACACGTTGTCATTAACGTGGCGTCACTGCACATCAGCCACGCGGCTTTGCTAGCTAAAACACCGGTGTCGGCACATAAGGACGCTGTCATAGCCTGTCAGCGACGTTGATAAGCTGCGTATATACGAATGTGAATCGCATCATTGGCTGGATTATAGGATAAGGTGGCATCGTTCTAATCCCATACAGGAGCAGCCAGTCACTCACTGACTAACACTGCAAAACAGAATTGTTAAAGTATTTATTTTAATTTCAATTCAGGTTAGATTTTTTTTGTGCGCAACGCAGATTTTCTGTGCGCAGAGACCGTGCCAGCAGTGCGCAATTGCGCACGTGCGCAGCTTAGAGGGAACATTGGTTTCCACACCACTGAAGTCGTTTTACCTCTTTTCAACCAACGGCATTCTTTCTTCAGCAGCCATTATCCTCTCCTCTCCAAATAACTTCTGCTTAGCTTTCCGAGCTTCCCGCGGGTCCTCTTAATTGTTGTGACGCGTGTTCGAAACGCAGAGAGGTGCGCTCGATTTGCCACACGGAGCAGCGCGAGAGTAAAGCACGAGGGAGGTGCTAATAATCGGCTCAGTCATTTTTAATGATCGTTGAAAACCCAGATCGTAATCGAGATTAAAATTCGATTAATTGAGCAGCCCTATTCAGATGTGTTATTGCAGTTGGGTAAAAGCTGTGTTTGAGTCTGTTAGTCCTTACACTGATTGCTCTGTACCGTCTGCCTGAGGGCAACAGTTCAAACAGGGAGTGGCCAGGATGTGAGGTGTCTTTTATGATGTTTTGGGCTTTTTTAAGACAGCGGGTGTTGTGTAGATCTTACAGTGTGGGGAGAGGGCAGCCAGTGATCTTTTGGGCGGTGTTAATGATCCCTTGGAGTGCTTTCCTCTGAGCCACTGTGCAGCTAGTGTACCAGATGCATATGCAGTAGGTTAGTACACTCTCAGTGGTGGCTCTGTAGAAGGACACCAGCAGTCTCTGTGTGATGTTATTCCTCCTGAGAATTCTCAGGAAGTCTCAGTTGGGCCTTTTTCAGCAGAGACCATATTTATTTCACATTGAAAGTGAAATGATCTAAAATCCTGTGTTAATATTAAAAAGCAAAGCTTTTTCCACACGCAGGTAAAACTCTGAGGGTTGGTGGGTTGAACATCATAACGTCTGTATTCAGCAGTACAGACACAAACCTGAGGATGCTGAGACGCACACACACACACACACGCACACGCACACACACACCTTCAAACCACACGCGTACAAAAACTCACACAGCCTTCCAGAAACACAGCGAAGAGGAGTTTGTCCTGCCTTAGATGTGATTACATATTTATCTTATTTTATCTGACTTTGTCCTCAGAGACCGCGATCACGTGACTGCGGCGCAGACCCAACCAACAGCAGGGCCGTAGCTCTGATTCAGTGTTCATTAAAATCCTCATGAGTCCACAAGACCAATTACTGTGTGTGTGTGTGTGTGTGTGTGTGTGTGTGTGTGTGTGTGGGGCTGCCATTAGTCTTCCACTTGAAGCACGCCCCCCCACCGCCTCTCATTTGTCTAATGGATGAAGACTTAAGCCCTCTTAAAACACAACGTGCACGCTCGCTGCATGTGCACGGTGATCCATTAATTAGCTTAAGTGGACCCTTAGCCCCACCCCCCACCCCCAGCCCTCACAGCAGCCCCTCTGTCGCTCGTCCTGTCGTCCTCGGTAAGAAAGCGTCTGTGAAAGTCAGCTGATTTTTTCTGTGACGTTTCAGAATCTGAGCCCCCCCCGAGTCCATCCTCTCTGAGATGTTTCCAGGCAGCTTTCCAGATTTTCCAGAATCCCACTATTTATCCCTTAAAGGGGCGGAGCAGCAGCTTATCTGAGAGCCTCGGCCTTTTCTTCTTTGTGATTGGCTCCGCTTCGTCCTGGAGCCGTGAGGAATGTTGCCTCCAGGGGAATTTTCCTTTATCTGTTCCTGAGACGACTCCGATGGGGCTGGAATGTGGAGGGTGTTCAACATGAGACCAGAGGACCCAGGGGGGTGCATTGGTCCTGTTCTGGGGACCGGGCTCAGAAGTGTGATTCAGATTCAGGGAAGCTTTAGTTACCGTTTCATGACTACAAAATATCAACAACAAGAACTGTTTCCACGGTAACAGTAGGAGGAGGAGATGGAGGGCAGACAGAGACAGTTTTCAGATGTGAGCATGTTGGAATAATACAGTTAATCCAGCATCGGCACAGAGCTTTAAACACACCTGCACACACCGAGGAAAGCCAAAACCATGGAGCCGTCCAATCAGAGCCAGTTATTTCCTGCTTGAAGAGCAGAGAGCTCAGACTCGATCGACCAGCTTAAACAGGTGTTCTTTACCTGAAGAAGGTTTTACTGGAAAGACTTAGGGATTAATTTGATGAGGAGCAGCACACCTCACACCTGCAGCAGAAAGCTGATTTATTGATCCATTTCTGGATCAGTAAAACTGTATCAGCTGTGCAGCCACGTCCCCCCCCAGAGGTGAGATCAGCCAATGAAAGCCTGTCTCCTCCGTGATGCTGAGGGCTTTGCTGTCGGTGTGGAGCGAGGCCCGTCAGACGTTCAGTCTGAGGCGCTGCAGACCTTCAGCAGTGTAACTGCCGCTCATACCCGTTCAGGGCTGGAGGACTTCCTGCTGAAGCACAGAACTCTGTGTTTGTGTGTGTGTGTGTGTGTGTGTGTGTGTTGTTGCAGCGAGATAAGCTGACACTCAGGAATGCTGTGACGTCACACAGACTGCACTTTCCCAGCATTCCTGGCTGATGACTGCGGCTCTTTCTCACGTTAAACCCTCAGAGCGCCATGGACTCGCACGCCGACGCTCCTCATCGGCTAGCTGAGGTTTGGTTGAATATGACTCATCGGATTTGCGCTCGTTGTTGTCAATGTGAGGAGGTCATGTGATGGTCATGGCTGTTGACATCGGGAACCTTTGGGTCAGGACGCCGCTGTGAGAGAGGGCGCAGTCGTGTCAGCGTGAGGGGAAGTGTGTGCGCGTGATATCAGACAAACTGTAATAACTCGAGACGCTCATGCACGCGCTCACACCATCACAGAGCTGCGGCTCCGTGATGACCTCTGACCCTGTTTCAGGCTGCTCCCCTTAGCAGGAGAGAGTCAAAAAGAAGTCATGTGACTTTGTAGACTTTCAGCCTGTACGTCCACTTCCTGTTTGGGAAAACTGAGCCGGGCTGTTCGGTGTTTCAGAGGCAGGTGAGTGCTGACTCGCTGCTTCTTCTTCATGTCTTTGTTTCTTGTGATCACACATAGACGGAACAAGGAGGAGAAACACAGCTTTGACTTTGTAGCTCGGACCTCCACCTCCTCCTCCACCTCCTTTGGTTCTGATTAGCAGCGTCTCTGTGAGTCCATCAGGGTCAGTCGTCTGTCTGAAACCACACACACACACACACACAGAGTTCAGAATAATCCTTCTTTATATGACTCTCCTCTTAGTGCAGCTCATCATCTGCTACTGTTTCCATGTTAACAGCAGGAGGAGGAGGTGATAGCTTTGATAGCTTTGTTCTGATTGGCTGGCTATATCCTGTGTCTGTGACATCACACACAGCCAAGAGCCGAAAAAACTGTGTGAGCCCGAGTGTTTCATGCAGACGCCTGGAGGAGGAAGTTTGGAGGAGCTGTTTGGAGGAAGTAAGAGTGTGACATCCTCGTGCTCCACCGATCGGGAAGCTGCCGGGGCTGCAGCTTGCTGTGCTGCTCAGCGTTCAGTCAGGTCAGGGTCAGGGTTCAGTCAGGTCAGGGTCAGGGTTCAGTCAGGGTCAGGGTTCAGTCAGGGCAGGGTCAGGGTTCAGTCAGGGTCAGGGTTCAGTCAGGGCAGAGTCAGGGTTCAGTCAGGTCAGGGTTCAGTCAGGTCAGGGTCAGGGTTCAGTCAGGGTCAGAGTTCAGTCAGGGTCAGGGTTCAGTCAGGGCAGGGTCAGGGTTCAGTCAGGGTTCAGTCTGGTCAGGGTCAGGGTTCAGTCAGGGTCAGGGTTCAGTCAGGGCAGGGTCAGGGTTCAGTCAGGGTTCAGTCTGGTCAGGGTCAGGGTTCAGTCAGGGTCAGGGTTCAGTCAGGTCAGGGTTAGGGGGGCGCCCAGCTTCATCATAACAGTCAGAGTTAGACTGTAGTAAATCACTGTTTGCTCTTATACAGCTACAAACATCAGGCATGGCTTTTAATAAGAGCAGGTCACGTGCACAGTCCTGCATTCCCACTGACATCTATGAATTTGAGTTTCATGGTGTAAATGAATGAAGAGCTTGGACAGAAAGCGAGTGGACTTGAAGACGTCACAGCTCCTCTAATGTTTCAGAGCAGATCCTGGTGTGGACCTCACTCTGGATCTAATGGTTCTGTTGTAAATATAAAAGCATAAAATTCCTGTCAGCTCTAACACACTGTTGTTTTCATATCGCTGCCATGGTCTTTGAACAGCAGCAGGCCTGCTTAAACTGATGAATTGAGAAAATCTGCTGGACTCTGGATGGTCTCATCCTAAACTAGAATGACCACAGGTGTGACCACAGGTGTGTCCCTCAGTGTTAGCCCTGTGAACCTGTTCACCTTCAAAATAAAACTCATCAACTAATCAGGGAATACACATTTGTCCTTAGCAACCACTGGCTTTGGCAACAAGTTTGAAGCCTAATCTTGAAAGTAGAGATAGTGTCTGTCTCCTGAATCCAAACTGGAAGCTGGTTCCACAGAAGAGGGGCCTGAAAACTGAAGGCTCTGCCTCCCATTCTACTTTTAAATACTCTAGGAACAACAAGTAGGCCTGCAGTGTGAGAGTGGCCTGCGTGAGGAACAACATGAAAGATCCCAGAGCTGGAGCTCGTTACACGTGTACAGCGTGAAGCTGAGCTGCTGTACAATAAGCTGGTCAGACATTATTTTTATGGCTGTGTGACTTGATGAACTTACATATGAACCAGTCTACCTGTGCAGTGAGGGAAACTGCTGCTCTGAGCCTCCGAGCCATGAACACACCCTCGTCCTGTCCTTCAGAGTCTGTGATGGCCGGCGTTTCGGTGTTTCAGCAGTGTAAGTGTCAGAGAGACACGGCGCCCTGACAGGCTGCAGAAACACCAGCTGCATACATTTAACACCTCAGAGTGTGTGTGTGTGTGTGTGTGTGTGTGTGTATGTGGTTTAAGACTGCAGCACACACTCTGCACGCTCACCGCAGTCTTTCTGAAAAACCTCTGAATGTCGGAGTGTTTCCGGATTTCGGCTGTCAGTCAGGCGTGATCCGGGCTGTGCCGGCTCTCTGACAGTTTGAGGCCGCCGCTCGCTCGGCGCCTCACGGTATTCACGTCTCTGCTGACCTGTTTCTGTGTGAAGCCGCTGCTGCTGTTCAGATGTTTGCACTCTAAACTGTTTTCTGATGGTCTGTCCCACGAGTTTAACATTTATTGACCAAAGTGCTCCACAGCCATCATCGGTGGCCTGATTTTAAGTAAAATAACTGAGAGCTGAGGAGGCTGAGCCTTTGTCTTCTTAAAAAGAGTCGCGTTTGTCCTGAGGTGCTAAAGCCAGCCGTGCAGCTCCAACCTGAAGCTCGCCGTCCTTTTTAATGATCGAGTACTTTTCATAAAAGTCGTTGGAACTGTGGAGATGCTCTCGCGTCGCTGTTCTAAGGTTTTCATGCTTTGATTCTGAGACGTTCTTTCTGTTTGTGCTGCATTTAGACTAACCTCTGTTTCTTTCTCTTTTTCCATGTGCTGTCCGTGTCTGACCACCGCTCCTCAACAGGTATGTGAAACATGAACGCTTTAATGTCTTTGCTTTTGCTGTCATGTTTGTGGCTTTTCTCTCACCTGTACAGGTGAGCGTTGGTGTGGTTTGGTGATGAGTTTTTGAAATGGTTCGTTGGTGTAGTATTCTCAGTCTTTGTTATTCTGTGGTTTTATCGTCACGGATATCAAAAGTTTAGCTTCCGCAAACTTACTGGATTAAACTTGATGTTAGCCGTGTGGTGTTTTCTGACAGAGCAGTCGCCCCCTGCTGGTTTAAGTTGCATTTACAGGATAAACCTTGGGCCTGTTAACTTGAGCTCTGAGGTTTTAAACCTTAATAAGTGTTTGAAAATCTCTGATGGTTACTGGACAGTTAAAGAAGAGTCGAGTCTGGTGTTTGCTATTTTCTGTTGCTAGCTCGTGGTGTTCCTCAGGGAAGCGTCCTGGGGCCTTGCCGGCTCATCGTTATGCAGGCTGTGCTCGGAAAATGAATGAGCAGCAGTATTTGGGGGGCTGAGCGCTGTTCAGCTCAGTTTAATCAGTAAATATTGCATATTTATGGTTACCTTCAGCAGTGAAGAGCTGGCTGCAATAAAAACCCAGCAGAGGATAAAATGAACCAACCAGCACGCTGTTATCAAGTAAAATTACAGATCAGTCCCTCGCTGCCTGTTTGGACAGGATTTAAAAAGCGTGTTGCAGACTGAGCGTGTGTAGCTGCAGCTCTCGCAGCGATTAAAGCGACTGAGCTTTTTATGAAAAATCCACTTTTTGGAGCAAATGAAAAAGTACCCGTCTTTGTCCCCGCTCCTCCAGAATGTAAAGTCTGACGGTGGCGAGGCTGCCAGCACCGCTTAACTTCACTTCACTGAGTTTTAACAGCTAATCTGCCAGATGGTGAGCTGTACCCAAGCCGAGATGGAGAAATTCCCAGGTTAACTTGTCTGAACACGACCCAAATCAGCATCGCGCCAGCAGACAGCTCGCACAGGTGGGGGGCTTTTCTGCGTCCTCGTCTCAGAAGCTTCGGGGACCGAGAGAAAAACCAAAACTCGCTGTTTTGTGTTTAAACCGTCAGAAACGACGGACTGCTGGTTCACGGTCTCAGGTGTCTGCTGACACTCCACCTGTGATCTTCCTCGTGAGTCAGTGATTGATCGTGGAAAACACATTGGCACTCTTTATCTTCTCCTCGCACTGACAGGACTCTGCTTTTCACTGTGAGAGAAATCTGAGCCGATGTCGACGATCAGAGAAACCTGCAGCCTTCGGCTCAGGATTTACTCTGCAGCCGTCTGACGCCTGCAAACGCCAACGTTTCACCAAGAAAATGATGTTTTTGTTTCGCTTGGAGAAACCAGAAGGAGCAACACGCTGCAGCGACTCTGGTGTGTCAGCAGCCCCCAGTTTCCTGCAGATATATAGTTGTTGGCCTAGCTTTGCACAGACTGATAGCAGCGGGCCGTTATCACAGCGCTTCGCTGCATTTGGATCTGTTTGGACAGCTGCAGTGGTGCAGGTGCCAAATGATCACGACTGCACGATTTCAGGGAAACTGTTGTGTTTCTGTCCAAACTTTGATGACATGTGACACTTCTGTTAGCAAATCAGGGCCAAACATCAGCGTTGCCGTGGTAATCCACGACTGAGCACCACAGCGTCATCACGTTCATGTTTAAACTGATGTCTGGACCACACACTGTATATAAAAGATGGACACGCTCTGTAAAGCCTCAATGTTAGTGAGTTGGCCTGTTATCAGTTACCAGCTCTGTCAGCACAGTGACCTCACAGCAGCCGTGTTATTGGTCAGACACGCTCTGCAGGTCAGCTAGCAGCTACAGCCACCTGTGTCACCGTACACCTGACAGTCAACGAGGCCACGCCCCCACGAAAAGCTGTTATTTAAACACCTCTCTATTAGGGCTGCCACAAACGATTATTTTGATAGTCGACTAGTCACCGATTATTTTTGCGATTAGTCGACTAATCAGATCAGGCATCCATTGGACGTAAAACGTACAGCTTATTGCACCAGCAGCATCTGCTCTTATATAACTATCATTAGCTTACAGCTTTAAGTGTTTAAGGTCTGTGGTAACTAAAAATAAAGACAAGATGATAGTTTATTAAATTTTAATGAAATTTGCAGATTGTTTCGGTGAAGTTTAATAAACTCATTGCTATCTAAAATATAACGGGCCACCGGAGTAAACTCTCGAGCATCTCACACTTCTGATAATCAGTTGTCTGCTTGACGTTTATTCAGCTGTGTAAAAACTATAACTTCAATATTAGCCAAACCGATTTTCTCAGGAACAAATCAAATACTGAAAAAAGCCAAACAATAACATTTTTAAGTTATCTAAGTGACTTATGTATCACGTTTAACCAGAGTAGCGAAAGACCACGGTGAGTTTGAAAACGATTTGCCGAGAGTCCGGTGTTCTTAGCGGCTCTAGTTAGCCTTGCCCCCGGCTAGCTATCGAGCTAGTGGGTAACAGACGTCTCCGAAAACATCGGAGCGCTTTTGAAAATATGTGGTGTCTTGATAAACTGAGCAGATATTTGAGGTTTACACAGCTACATTCTTGCCTGAAAATATGTTAAACGTTTATTTTGTGACCCAGAAAGAATAATTTAATAATATTAAAATTTAGTAATATTAAAACTAACTAGCTGCCGCCATTGTTGGAAACGGAGCTGGGCTGCGCTATGAATTCTGGGACACAGTTACTTCTTCTTCTTCGGGGTTTAACAGCAGCTGGCATCCTTGTACATGCAGTGCTGCCATCTTCTGTTTCAGTCCGTTATTACACTCTTAAATCCTACTACTTATTCCTGCGTCTTTTGTGATCTTACAAAGCTTCAAACGACGCGTCGACTATTAAATCAGTCGTCGACGATTTTGATAGTCGACGTAATCGTGACTAGTCGACTAATCGTGGCAGCCCTACTCTCTATAAACAAGTTTATTTTAAAATGGCGGTCTCTGGGGACTGACTCACTGCTGCCCCTGCTGGATGTCAGAGGAACTGCAGGTTTCTTTGTCTTTGTGAAGCTTGGATGCTCACGCCTGTCTCAGAGAAAGAGATGGAGGTGATCTCTGCAGGCGACGCTCTAATCCCGCCGAGAGCAGATTAACCCCTGAGAGAGAGCTTCTGTGTCGTCAGGTCTCAGCAGTAATCTGATTTAGACCGACTGTCGCCGTCTCATCTGTCTCATCCCCTCATCCCCTCATCCCCTCTTCCTCTGGCCTCGTCTTCTCTCCTGCCTGTTTTCTCTCATCCTCCTCTTCCTCTGACCTCGTCTTACTTTAATCCATCTTCGTCGCTTCTTCCTTCAGCCTCCTCCCCGCAGAGCCCGCCTTTCCGTTGCCACGGCAGCCGTGGTATCCCAGCATGCTCGGCAGGGGGCTCAGACTGTGGAGTGGCCGAGCGTCTGCTCGTGTCAGAGCTGAACGTGATGAAGCAGATGCAGAAGTGATGAGGGAGGCAGGAAGAGAGCAGATAGAGGATCAGACGGGAGGAGGCAGGTGTGGCTGCGTCCTCTTGTTGTTTCTGAGAGGAAACACGACGACTGAACCAGTGTGTAAAAACCAGCTTTAAGCTAAAGTCTCAGTCATCACTGAATATGGAGAGGTTGTGTTTGGCTCACAGAGGCCTCAGAAAATCATTATTAATCACATGTGACATAAACTGCAATCATGAGACATCACAGGTCAGCTGCTACCAGAGGAACAGCCTCAAACCTGCGTTCTGTCTGAAGGTCAGCAGGGGGCGAAGGCTAAGACCATTGACTGTAGAAAACATGGACGACGCGACTCCGCCTCCTCCCATTGTGCAAAAATGAAGCCAAAATATCCCGCTTGTGGACGCTGCCATCTTGCAAATTTGGAGCCAGAGTCTGCGCAGTAGTGACTTGAGGTGGAGCGACTGTGTAACGCTCCCGCCCACACACCCGCTGGACGTGACCGCAAACACGCCCCTCTACACTTTTTACGTAGCCCGGCTGCTCGAGTTTTTTTGCTGGTTTACCGCTGACGACTCGTTTAATTAAGGTAAATACAACCATGTCACTGTTATAAAAAAAGACACACAGCTTATCATCTTATAGTTCTAAAATCACTTTGTTGTTAATTCGTTTGCTAGATTAGCCGCTAGCATACGCACTGTGTTGGAGGCTTGTTGCTAGCTAGTTAGCGATGCTACACACCTGCTACTCTAATAGTCTGTGTTATTGAAGGATTCAGCACTTCTTATGTTTGTTATCCATTTTTAGACAGCGATGAGATCATCTGCACACTCTACAGAAGCCCAGAGTTACTGTTAATATCAAAAATATAATGCTGTCCTTTGAGATTTTAACATAAGACTGTGGACGGTAGTTATGGATTAGCTTACAAACACGTTTAACTTACCGAAAAAGTGCAGCGGGGCCTCGGGTCCTTCTGTCGGGTAGTCCAGTTTACTGAAGAACACCTCAGGCTGTCAGGTTAAAACACTCGGTCGTGTTTTCGTAGCGTAAACGCTGGCCCTCCTCTCAGAGCCTACGCTCTATCTGCTATTCCCGAACAGAGATACGCAAGTTTCTCCGTGACTGCAGCTGTCAGTCAAAGCTGCTATGATGACGTTTCACCCCAATTTAACATCACCGCGGTAGGAATTAGAATCAAACTTATGGGAAAGGAGACCTCTTGGACATTAATCAGCATGATGAGAACTATTGATAACAAAAGAAAGAATCTTTGGAAAAAAATTATCTGAGGAGAATAAATTTATTTTATTCTGACCCCAGTCCCATCCGCTAACATGGAGGAGGCGGGGTTTATGACCTATACTGCAGCCAGACACCAGGGGGCGATAGAGACGTTTTGGCTTCATTTTTGGGGAGCTGTCGCGTCGTCCATGTTTTTACAGTCAATGGCTAAGACTTCCAGTCCTACAGGAGGCTTTCTGACCTTTGACTCACCAACAGTGATGTCAAGGTAATCAAACGACCCCTATGAGTGAGCACTTTGGAGACAGTGGGAAGGAAACACTCGCTTTTAACTGGAAGAAACCTCCGGCAGAACCAGGCTCAGTAAGAATCTGCTTAGATACCATATTTCTAAGATTTTCAGGGCCGAGTACAATAACCTCAGTTTGATCTGAATTAAGAAGCAGAAAGTTAGCGGCCATCCAGGTCTTTATGTCTTTAAGACATTCCTGCAGTTTAACTAATTGGTGTGTGTTACCTGGCTTCATGGACAGATAGAGCTGCGTGTCATCTGCATAGCAGTGAAAATTTATGCTATGTCTTCTAATGATGCTGCCTAAGGGAAGCATGTATAATGTAAATAGAATTGGTCCTAGCACTGAACCCTGTGGAACACCATAATTGACCTTAGTGTGTGAAGAGGACTCTCCATTTACATGTACAAATTGGAGTCTATTAGATAGATATGATACAAACCACTGCAGTGCAGTACCTGTAATACCTACAGCATGTTCTAATCGCTCTAATAGGATATTATGGTCGACAGTATCGAACGCAGCACTGAGGTCTAGCAGGACAAGCACAGAGATGAGTCCACTGTCAGAGGCCATAAGAAGATCATTTGTAACCTTTAGATGTGGTCTGCAGAGTGAACCTGTCTGCATGTCACGATGTTTGTGCTGTACGCTTCTTTTCTTTCTGCAGCCAATCACAGCAGCTCTTGTCCTCACAGTGATTGGCTGCAGGCTTGTTTTGTGGTGCACATCTGTGCAGCTGGGCACATGTAGCTGCAGTGTGGCCTCGGAGGGCGAGGGTGGGTGTGTTGCTGTAACGGGTGAAGAAATGAGGAGAAATGATTTCATTCAACAGGTCCTCAGAGAGATACATGTACAAACGTGTGTGTGTGTAGGCACAGTTTGGCAGGCGATTGTTCCTCCTTTGTGTAGCCTTCATTACGTGTGTATGTGTGTGTGTGTGTGTGTTTGCAGACACACACACACACACACACAGATGAGTATTTAAGAGCCGGCCTTGAGTCTGGACGTTAATGGAGGGATGAATTAATGGAGCTCAGATCTGCTCTGGACTGCAGTCAATTTAACTGGGAATGAGTGAGTGTGAGTGGGAGGTACACAATGAGAGTGCGTCTCCTGGCTGGTTGCAGCTCTAACAGCAGATCCTCCCTCGTGGTGGGCGTGGACAGACCTCCTTGTTCACCTGCAG
Source organism: Oreochromis niloticus (assembly GCF_001858045.2). NCBI lineage: Eukaryota > Metazoa > Chordata > Actinopteri > Cichliformes > Cichlidae > Oreochromis > Oreochromis niloticus. The sequence goes on from NC_031985.2 coordinate 1,636,702, forward strand.
GTGTGCGCTGACACACGCTGAAACATTTGTGTTACCTGGGTGAATGTCCGCCCGCTCAGTGCTCTATTCGTCTTGTTTCATTGGTTTTGTTTATATAATTTTTTTTGTTTATATAATAAGCGCCTTGAGGCGACTTTTGTTGTGATTTGGCGCTATATAAATAAAATTGAATTGAACTGAATAATTTTACTTTTGCTTTTAAATTAAACACAACATGCTTACACAAAATCAACCAAGAACAATTATTACATTTAGCATTTGTGAACTTATAAGCATGAAAAGAAAAAAAGAAAGGGGAAAAAAGAAGAAAAAATTATAGCAATATTAACTAAATAAAGAGTAAAATAAACTAAGAAAATTCACGCGGAGTGTGAGGCATGAATTATGATCAGTTAATTTTTAAGAATTCTAGAAATGGCTGCCAAATCATACAAAAACTCGCCAGTTTCCCCTTTCTATCAAATCTTATCTGCTCCACCCTGGCCACAGACACCATCTCATTAAGCCACCTGTTAAAACACGGGGCCGAAGAAGACCGCCACTGTAAAAGAATAAGATTCTTTGCAGCCAGCATACCCATTGTAATTATCTGTTTTTGTGAAAAGGAAAAAGATTCGACTGATGCAAATGATCCAAGTATATCCAATGTACCATCAAGTGGTACTTTGTTTCATTGGTTTTGTGTATGAATGAGTGTCCCTGGTGTGCGTCTCTTTGAAGCTCTGAGGTTTGAATCCGGGCCGACTCGTTGGCTCGAGCGTTTGAGTTGATTGAAAAACAGCCACAGAACACCGAGCAGCAGGAAACGTGTGTGGCCACAGGTGAAGATCAGGTGACCCCGAGGGTCAGACGGGTTTGTGCTTCAGTTTCATCCAGAAAAGCTCCACCTGTTGGTGACCGCTCAGTGTCAGAGGTCACCAACTAGGCATCGTGAGCATGGGCGGAGTAACGAAGGCGTAACGCTGTGACTGAAGAATCTGCAGACTCTCTGGTGTGCAGTGGGCGGCGGCGGTTTTATTAAAGACGACAGTCAGTGCGAGTCTGCGAGGACGCTCGCTGTGATGAGATTTCATTTCTCTGTGAGGCCGCCTGCATTTCCATGGCGATTATGAACCACATTTATTTTATTGGATGATTGGACTCTGTGATGAGCCTTTTAGCCTCACGATGAGTGATTATTTCAAGCTTTTTGTGAATCCAATAAATTGGCCTTTAAAACGACAGCGAGAGAGGCGGGCTGCAGCGAGCCGCCGCTGCTCAGTTTGCATTTTGATGGAAAGAGTGGAATATGTGAGCGCCACGCGGCGAGGCTTAAAAACACAATGCATCTCCTCCAAACGAGCACAAAGTCATTTACTGCAAACAGCTCAGTGAGTCACGCTGTGTGTGGTCAACACACGTGCACGCACACACACACACACACACACACACGATGACATTCAGTGTTGTCATCAGACGATCTGTGTTTGTTATCGCCGCTGTCGAGAGCGTGTCGTGGCACAGGTGAGTGTGGGCGGTCGTTCCCTGTGAGGTCAGCTCGGCGCCTGGCTCGGTGATGCAGGGGCTGATGGGGGATTTTTTTTATCCTCACAAATACTTTGGATCCATTTTCAAGCGTCTTTCCCGTTAGTCCGGCAGAGACGGATCTCCGGGCTGGGAAACGCCTGGCGGAGCAGCCTGTTGGCTTTTCTGCAGCGTCGCGTCCAACCGGCCCGTCTGTGCAGGCGGCGAGGAAAAGCACACGGTGCTGCTGTTACGCTGTTATTTAAGATGTTGGGATCTGAGCATGCTCAGTTCAGAGGCAGCACCAAATCACAATGACACACCCACCAGTGATGGGCGTAGTCACAATGACACACCCACCAGTCACTCCAGGCACTCAATGATTAAGATTACTGTCATTATTATTAGTAGTAGTATCAGTATTATTGATTAACTCGATGAATTGGTTTAAATGTGAGACGTTAGAAATGGTTTTTGGAGTATTTCCTTCAGTTTGTTCAAATGAAAAAATACTGTGACATCATTGATCACTCATGTGACATCACTGTTGATCATTTCTGCTTTTATGTCACTTTAATGGAAAGAAATCAGCTGTTAGAGCTTTAAAAGCATCAGCTGTTGTTCATCCACAAAGTAAAAAAACCCTCCATATTCTCATAAATCAGACAGCAGAGCATCGTTTCTCACAAACTTTAATGAGTAAAACATGGCGGTGGCGTGCTGACAGTCAGGTGCTGCGCTGCTCTCGGTGACAGATCAGCGACGCAGGAACGAGCGACAGATGGCGGCGACGCTCAGATCAGATCAGTGGCTTTAACGCAGATTTAAAAGCTGCTGCAGGCCGAGCTGTTCAGTTAGTTACTGTTATTATCCAGGCGGGGGCGCAGGGTGGGGGCGCTGTGCAGCCCCCACAGCACCGCACGGCGCCGGTCGCTGACAGGTGAGACGCTTCCTGAAACGCCACATCACTGACATGAAGAGGTGACCCTCTGTCAGCTGATGCTGCCCAGGTGTTCATCAGCGCCCTTCATCCCTTCCTGTTCATACTCTTCCTCCCTCCTCTGTCTGTGACCGTGTCAGCTTCACTGACCCGAGGATCGTAGGAAATCTGGCTGTCTGTGTCTCCGGCGTCCGCTGTGGTTGTTTGGCGTCTCTGTTAGAGAGCGAGGCGTCCCCAGTTTACAGAATACGTCCTGTTTGGACCTGTTGTCTCAGTGGACTGAGGTCAGTGGTCACGTGGGCATACGTCCTGCTGTCCAATCAGTGATTGATCTAAAAATAAAAGCATTTCCAGTCCAGCCCCCCGACCCCCTCTTTTCTAACTCACTCCCTCCCCCCACGGACGGCGGTAAGCTGCCATGTTGGTAATTGTTTGACCTCTGTAAAGTTGGCCCTGTGACCCAGCTACAGGCATCCTCGAGTTGTTCCTGCTCTGAGCGCCACTGCCAGCATCCGAGCTTTGACCTGCCGGCCTCAGGAGGAAGCTCCAATTAATTTGATGTTGTTTGCTGCTGGTGACGCTTTTCTCCAGCTCTGACCTCTGACCTCTCTGTGTTTGTGCTCCATGTTCCTTCCTGTGACCTGAACTTTGACCTTTGAATGAAACGCAGTGCTGAAAATGAGCTAGCAGCAGCTTAGGAATGCGTACCTGTGCATACCTGTGCACCCTCTTCCGTCTCATGAGAAACAGGAAGTGCATGTTTGATTGCAGCACATGCAGCTTCACCTGCTCCTCTGCCCTAATGTTCAGAGTTACTACAAACACACCGTCTCACTGACTCCTGCAGGTACGCCCACACCTGTGTGCAGGTGAGGGACGGCCAGGTGTGCAGCGTGTTGTTGAATGGAGGCTGATGTGATGTCATTTGTGAGAAAACTCTGAGGTTGGCGGCACGGACTGAGCTGAGCTCAGGTGTGCTCTGATGTTCGTGCCCAGGTGTGTGAGTGTGTGCACATGCGTGTGCGTGTTATCAACCAGCAGGTCAGTACCTTCAGCAGGACATCCAGCCTTGCTCACTGCTCTCTGTTGTCTTCCTCCTCACTGCTTTGATGCGTTGCTGATACTGAGGCTCGTGGCTTAGCTAGCTTTAGCTTTAGCCACTCTGCCTTTGTTGGCTTGTTTAAAACGTCCGTGTTCACCTGGCTGACAGGTTTACAGGTCTGAGACTGAGGATTGTTGTCACCGGCGTTTCTGTCGTGGTCACCTTGGTTACTGTGGCTATTGTTGTGTTAGCCTGTGGCTAACTAGCTCAGACCAGCTCGTGAATGGTGCTGATAAGACAAATCACGTTTCAAGTTCATGATCAAGAATGTCAGTGTTGGTGTTCAGAGGAAAACAGGAACATCAGGTCTGTGCGATCCTCCTTTCTAATGACTGACCCCGCCCCACTTTTTGAAGGTTTTTGGAGGTTTTTGGAAGGTCTTAGTATGTGTAGGGGTGGTGGTGGAGGTGGTGCCTGACACATGTTGTGGTGTAACTGCTGAGACGAGTCACAGAGATGAAGCTAAACGTGGCCCGTGTTGAAGACTCACCTGAGAACCATGATAAAACGGTACCGATATCATCAGGACAGAGGCGGGACCTAGAGACGTCAACGCAGGCATGAAAGTAAATCCATCAGAGTGGACGGCAGAGGCAGACACGAGGATTAACCTCAGCAAATGATCACATGTGGGATTAGAGTCGGACGCGCGCGCGCGCGTGTGTGTGTGTCTGTGTGTGTGAGTGTGTGTTCGTATGCGTGTGTGTGAGATGGGGATGAGGATGATGAGGATCAGATTTGTTGCTGAGAGGATTAATCTGCTGAACGACTGAAACTGGAACAAAGCAGCAAACATGAAAACAAAGCTCAGAGGACACTGACCGCAGCCAATCAGAGAGCCTGTTTACAGCCGCAGGTATTGATTATTGATCAGTCTGTTTGAAGTGTACATCAGAAGATCCCAGAGAGCTCGCAGTGGATGTATGGGTGGCTGTGTCGATGAATGGACGGATAGGTGGATGACTGGATAGATGGACAGCTATGTGGATAGGTGGGTGGGTGGATGGATGAGTGTAAAGGCAGGTGAAGCGTGTGAACGAGGAGACCAGTCGAGCTCTTCTTCTCGCCGTTAGCGCTGAGGTCACAGGCCGTGGTGGGGGCGGGGACTAACGTTCAGCAGGCTCCTTTGTGCCAACACTTCTCCTGAAGCGGTGCCACAGGCACACAGATGTTCTCCAACCAGCTGGTGGGTGGTTGGTGGAGGTTCATTATGGTTACTCGTGTGCTATAACTCACAGGCATACAGTACTGCACCGACACCCACTGTGAGGTTGCTATGGTTACCGATGGGTCGCAGGTCAGAGAGACGTACAGATGCAGAGAAGTCGCCTTCCTCGCTGACTGCCGGTGACCAAGGCAACCTGCTAGAACCAGAGCAATCACAGTGAAGCTTTTGGTGCAGTAGCTACGCCTCTGTCTGAGGTGTTCTACACGAGTGACCATCAGTAACCTCCACCTAATGGCCTCTGATCCCAGTCTGGGCGTGTGCGCTGAGGTCTGACTGGCTCAGTCTGTTTCTGTCTGTGTCACATGACCCACCTGCCTCACCTTCCTCCACGCCCGGTGGAGCTACAGGTTTCAGACTGCGTGATGTTAAAGATGACCTCGCTGCACCGATGGGTCGACGAGCTGAAAACCACCGCGATCTGCGCGAGGAATTGTTGATCACCGTCAGTGTCAGAGGTCATGTTGGTAACCGTGGTAACCAGCAGGCCAGGAGTCAGACTGAAGGCCTGCAGCAACTCCGCTCCCTTTGCTATTCATCTGTGTGACCTCGTTAGGAGGGGTGCCTCTAATTGGAGCCCGCTAATGGCTCCCATTAGCTCGTTAGGTGAGGTTAGCTCGTGCAGAACTTCTGCTAACGAGCACGGACACGTTTCTTTGTGAGCAGGGAGTCGCTCGCTGTGCTCAGGCTACACTCCACTGAGTTCCTCTTCCTGAGAAACCAGCTCTGTTCATCCAGAGGGAGCTCCTCCTCCTGCCGCACTGTTTTATTTCTCTGTGAATGAATGAGCGACGGGCCTCGGGCCTAACGGCAGCTGATTAGATTTCCTTCGATCTGGACTCGTGCCACCAGCCGAGAGCAGAATCCTCCAGAGAATCGATCCTGAACAAATCCAATCAGCTGCAGACGCTCGCTGAGCGGCACCAGGGGAGCCTCTTTGTTTTACACGAGGAGCTTCCTTTAATCGTGTTACAGCGTCCTGAGTTTGCTTTCAAACTTCCTCCTCAAACCCTGACTGCATTCCTTTAGAGCACAAACTCCAGCTGGGAATGTTCTAGAATCAAATCCTTTAAAATCCAAATCTGGGCAAAAACAGTGTGAGGCTGAACTCTGCTTTAGCTCTCGGCCTGTGTCTTCATCTTCATCTTCATCTGTCTAAATCTGAGCTGAGCCTTAAAGCCCGCCACACGCTGCACCATTAATCATACTGGTGTTAAAGAGTACTCCACTGATTCAACTAAAAGGTGATGTGTTGCTGGTGTGTTGATTCTAGCGTGTTGCTCTGGTGTTTCATTCATGTTGCAGGCGTGTTGCAGGCGTGTTGTTGGTGTGTTGCAGAGGTACTTTGTGTGTTGACCTGCAGGTTTTAGGAAAGTGTTTTTGAGTGTTTTTATTCCAAGCTGACAATAATTTTAATGTCAGGATGTCTTCATACAGCAAGCTGCACTGATTGGTCATCAAGCTGTGGTTCACTTTCCTCTCCTGTGATTGGTTGATCTGTTGGGCTGGCCCATGGTACACAGCCACAGGTCCGTCCTGATGAGGCGTCTGTAATCAAAACACCACAGAGACTGTTAAAAGCAGCTCATCATGTTTGCTCAAAGCTTGAAGCACAAATGTTTCGGTCCTTTTAAACTTTGTCGTTTTGCTGTTGCAGGACGTCTGAGGGGGTGCACCCCCGCCTCCTGACTTCCTGTTTGCTGCTGTCTCTTGAGCGTCCAGAGGCTTCACCTGTCCGTCGCAGCAGATTTTCACTCTGTAAGTACGGTCACCCTTCAGAACCACGCTAACGTTCCTCGGGAGCTCTCTTGCTGTCAGCCAATCACACGACAGGCTGACTCAGTGCTGAGCTCACATTTGCAGCCTTTCATTTGATCAGTGCTCTGTGACTGTCAGTCCTCTGCATGCAGCTTCATCACATGGAACTCTGCGTCTTTTACCTCATGTGACAGTTTTCACGATTCACGCCACATGGTGTGTCTGCAGTCCACCAACAGACATGCAACATCATAAAAAACGTCTCTCTCCAGCCTTCCTCGGTCGTGTTGTCATCATCATCATCAGTCTGTTTGTAATGATGAAGATGAGCAGAGATGAAGCTCACATCAGTCCAGTTTTCGCTCACAGACTGCAGGAAGCTCGATGCCAAAGGCTTTTCTTTGTGTATCTGTGTTAAGGACATGAAGGATGTAACAGCCACTCGTGGCCCCGCCCACTTCAATGTCAGTGGGTGGTCCTCGTGTGAGCCGCCGACTACAAACAGGCGGAGTTTGACTCCACGTTTCATTCATAGTAACGATAAACTGATGGTGCAGTCACAGCTGGTGGTGTGTATGCAGAGCGGCCATGAAGGTGATGTAATGCCACGCCCACTCTCATGTTTCTAGGTGAAGGTGAGGGTGTGCTAAAAAACCGAATCACTGATGAAAGTGACCTGAGAGCACCTGGTCTGTGGCGTGGAGGCGGGACGGCTCAGAAACAGGCTGTGTGACATCACGGCTGATCAGCTGCGCTCAGAGGCGGTGCGCAGACGGGTGTCACTCAGCGGGTTGCACCTCCCAAATCTCTGAGCTGTCTGATCCTGGGGCAGGAAGTTCAGTCATTGCTCTCAGCCCCGGTGTCTGGAACAATTAAAGGAGGTTAGGAAGGAGGAAGGGAAGCTAGGAAGCGTCCTTTTCTCCACCCTTTTCTCCACTTTCCCTCGCCTTTGTGTTTTCTTCTTTGCTTCCACTTCCTCTTTTCCTCGTTTTTACTTCCAGCTGGTTTTTGTTGTACTTGCTCATTCCAACATCTTTCAGTCGGATCCAAACTTTCCTTCCATTCCTTCTGTTTCCCGTCTTATTCTCCCTCGCTCCGCTCTCATTAACCTCCATTCGCCCTCACGCTTTGCTTCGACCTGCTCTCCTGCTCATTTGGAAGTCTTTTAATGCGCGCCCCCACCCGGCTGACCCTGATTTCACTCTTTGTCCCGCTCACTTCCATTCACTGCATTCAGCCCGAGCGTTTGTGTTGCTCGCCTCTTTGTCCAGCGGGAAACTTCCTCCGGTGATCGACAAGGAGGTCGCCAGATGTCAGAAAGGTGGGGAGGCGTGGCCTTGGAGTCTGTTACTGACAAATGTTGAAAATGAAGAGAAACAGATGAACGTGTGGAGGTCGAGGGTTGAGCGCTCGGCACACCGCTGACACCAGAGCACTCACATTCACGATAATCCTCCACCAACATCTGCAGAGCTCTGATTCAATCACTGTGGCAACGCTGAGCTCTGATTGGATGGTTTCTGATCCTCACACTCTTTCCAACACCTCCAAAATCATAGGAAGCAGATCTGTACCGGAGCCAGGAGCTGCTTGGCGAGCTTCCCCTCGTGTTCCCGGCGTGCATCAAATGGGAGGAGAACACAAAGAGCCGATTTCAGGCGCCGTGACATCAGGATTTCACGGAGCTTAACAGACGTGTCGCCGTGCCGCCCAAATCTGAGGCCTGCAGATCGATTACAGCGTGGATTAGCTGTGAGCTCGCTCCACACGCCGCGCATTAATGCAACACACTTCAGCTGGAAACAGTCACAGGCCCGAGGGGGCGGAGCCTCCAACAAGCAACCTCCACTCAGCCTCCATCATCTGCTTTACACGATCAGGGGGCCTCTCAGTCACCCTGCTCTAAGGGATGGTCCTTCAGCACAAACACACACACACAGGCACACACACACACACAGACACACACACTAACACACACACACACACACACACACAGACACACACACTAACACACACACACACACACATAGACACACACCATAGAGCTTCATCTCACTGATCAGCTTAATATAAACACATCAGCTGGCAGGGAGGCGACCCCAGTGATACCAGTCTCACTAAAAACTGTTTGGTGCTTCTGATGGTTAATCCTGCATCACCGGGCCACAGAGGTGAGCCGCCGCTCGGGCCGGCTGACTGGTCATTTGTGGGCGCACAAACAGGAGGCTGTCAACAGCTGATTCCTATCACCTGTCTCTGTGAGTGCAGCAGAGCTCAGCTGACTCGAGGCACACAGACTGTAAAGTAAAGATGGATTCTCTGATGGCTGTTTCTTTTGACCAAATCCAAATATAACTGAAAAAATCTGATTGGCTGCTGTTCAAATATCAGAAATGACATCAGCTTCCTTCCACTGACCTTCATGAAGGTCGAGCTGAATCTGAGGCCAGGTCAGCGTGCTGTGGTATCACCAACATCAGTTTGAACCACGTTCATAAAAGACTTCATACCAACCTGGTCTGACCAGAGCTGGGTCAGTACAGGTGAGAATGAGTGTATGTCCGTGACTTGTGGTGTGAGGGAGGAGCTTCTGAGCGAGCGCTCTCAGACGTCGGTGTTCAGAGTGGGGTTAATGTGGATGGTGCAAGATTCCTGGTTTATTCCAGTCAGGGTGAAGAGCTCTGCTCCGACGGCTGGGCTGAAGAGATGGATCTGATCTAACGCCCACGTCACACAGTGTCAGCGTCACTAACAAGCCTGCCATCTGCTGATGGACACTTTAAGCTGTGCGTCGCTGTCACGGGGAGCACCGGCGTGTTCACGTTAGCGTGTTTGCTCCCTCGCAGCGCCGCAGCATATCGATCAGCAGTCATGTGTAGTCAGTCAGACGGGACGCTGATGAACCAGATCACGTGTGATCAGATCTGAATGTGGTCTTTGTATAAATGAGTGTAAACGAGTGTGAAGGGTCATGTGCTCCGAGGACGACGATCCAGACAGCAGGACAGTGCTGGGATCACACGGGTGGAGGTGAAGCCCAGACCAGCACCCGTCGGAGGAGCCCTGTGGAGTCGGGAGATGCAGGAGGAGAAGCAGGTCCTCCTTAAATGGCTCCTGTTGGGCGATATCGAGGCGTTTGAAGGATAAACGGCTGGAGGCGGCAGCGGCACAGCTGATGGTAATGAGCTGAGGCTGATTTACTGGATGAAATGAAAGCAGCTCTCATTTGTGCTCCTGTCTGCTTCTTCACAAAGGAGCTGCTGTTTCCTCGATACCTGTAATCCAGCACGATTTAACGCCGAGGCAAACAAATGCAAATGTCGGCCTAATTACCAGCTGTCACAGCACGCCGCCATTGTTTCTGTCCTGCGTCACGGAGAGATGTGGAGCTGGAAGCATCGGCCGAACCACAGCAGACCAAACTTTTATGTTTATCAGTGCTCAGAGGTCATGTGACATTTAGGGGATGTCACAAATAATCAACACCATCGTTATGGGGGTGTGGCCTCGCTGACTGACAGGTGGAGGGTGACTCAGGTGTCTGTAGCTGCTGTCTGCCTGAACCGGACCTCCGAGTCTGTGTGACGCTCTGCTAGTGATAGCTGATAGCTTTGCCCTCCACCCCTCATCCACCGACAAAACACTGACGGAGGTGTGCACATCCAGCTGCTTTTAACTAGCACAACACACACACACACACACACACACACACACACACACACACACACACACTCGAGGGGAAGAGACAGTACTGCAGCACAGGGACCATGACATCATTGATTAAGGGTCAGACCTAAACACCTCCAGGTGTACCCGCGTGTACCTGTGTGTAATGAGTTCTTGTCACAGAGAACTCGTGGGGAAATGTGACGAGGCTCCAGACAGAATGTCTCAAAGACGGCCTAAATACAGCCACATTTTCTCCAAGGTGAGCTGTGTGTGTGTGTGTGTGTGTGTGTGTGTGTGTGTGTGTGTGCGTGTGTGTGTGTGTGGTTCATTAGACCAGGCCATGTGTCTCAGGCTTGTCTCACTGAATGAGAATTGACATGAGGGCTTCTTTGGCTCCAAGCAGCAAACTAATGATTTAAGGAATAACACTCACTCTCACTCTCTCTCACACACACACACACACACACACACACACACACACACCTGATCATCTCCCAAAGACACACCTGGACTACATCCTGGGATTGACCAACCCCTAGTTGGCCCCAGCTGTCCTCTGGGCAGGGTACAGCTCCCAGAGATTAGACCGAGCCGGGCTCCTCCTAATGTAAGTGTCAGTCTCATAAAGCAGGTTTGTTTAAACTGGGTGGAGCTGCAGAGTGACGATGACTCGCGTCCTGAGTGGACACACATCGTCTTCCCACTCTGGGACTTCCTGTCTGTTCTTCACGTTTTTGATCTTTTGCGTCTCACTTTTGTGATGTTGAGCTTTTTTACCTGCTGCTGTTTGATTCGTGTTGATTTCAGAGAAAATGTCTGTGTGATTGTGTAGGGGTCTTTACTCAGGTGATGGTCTCTGTGCTAAAATACATGCGTGTGAGTGTGTTTGATGCAGCTGCCTGTAGTGCAGGGCAGAGGATAATGTCTGGATCAGCTGCTGATATTTTCACTATAACTACTGTTTGTGTGAGCAGCGAGCCGCTCTCGTCACATATCTGCCGTCTGTGACAACATTTAGTGCTTGAGTTGGCGCTGATGTGTCCCCTGTGATGCACAGGTCCCTGAACACATCGCCGTCCTCTGCAGTCGCACACGTCTGTAACTGTCCTGTGTCGTGGTTTTGGGATTGTCGTGCCTCAGAGTTCCCGACTTTGGATTGGCTGCTCTCAGCTTTGATCTCTGACTGAACGTGAATCTGATTGGTCAGTTGAAGCCGTTTCATCACCGGCACTCCCGGCTGCAGCCATGTTGGAAATGACCAGAAATGGTGAGCCGTATGTGACCATGGCGATGTGCTTGCTCCTCGGGGAGCAGTTTGTGGGCACGATCAGACTCCTCCACGTTCTACCTCCTGTCTCCTCCTCACACCTCGTAATGGAGGCGAGGAAGGTGTTGGCACCAGCAGGTTTCTGAGGAGGAAGAAAAGTGACGTTTTCAGATCCAAAACTGGAGGAGGGAGTGACGCCTCCTTCATTCTGCTCCATTTCTAGGCCAGGGAATAAAGAGGAGGAGGAGTGGAGCTCATCACCTCTGGGACCGCCTCCCGCCTTTCATTTGTCACTTCATGTGACAGAACAAGGCGGAGAGGTGAGGAGAAGACAGGAAGAGGTGATGGAGAGGAGAGCGTTCACCTTCATGCTCACTCACTGTGACACCAGCAAGCTGAGGAGAGGCTCCCCTCCAGGGGGCGCCCCGGGCAAGATCAGCTCCTATTGACCCGCAGCGCGCGCACACACAAACACACACATTGTTGTTTTGATGTCTTAGTGAAGACATCTAATTGAAATAATGCTTTCTTGCTGCTTACCCTAACCCTGAGCCTAGCTGTAACCCTGACACTAAAACCACAGTTTGAGTCTAAAAAATGTCTTCAAACTCATGAGGATGGGATTTTTGTCCTCATTAGTGACTGTTGGTCCCCACAAGGATGGTAACATTCCAGTTTTGGTCCCCACAACCGTATGTAAACAGGTACTCACACACACAGAGGTCCTCAGTGGGACTGTGGGGCCTTCAAGAGATCAGATAACATCAGAGAACAGATGCTCCTGTTATCTGAATTAAAAACACGACTCATTCAGAAAAATATCTGCTTCAGTGTTTGATGGGACGTGAGCACGCAGGTGACAGTCAGGTGGACAGGTGGAGCACCACAGATAATAAAAAATAAACAGAATACTCTGGGAGCTGTGTGATGTCATAGAGAGGTAATATCCTGATGAAGACACAAAAGCTCCGCCCACCTGCTGGTCAAACCTGCGCTTTACAAGGGAACCCAATCAGAAGCAAGCTGTTGAAGGGGAGGGGCTAAAACAGCTTGTTTCAGACAAAGACGAACCGTGTCCTCTCTGAGGCCCATACAGAAGCATTATTATGAAGTAGGACATGTTTAGCCGCATGTTCTCCTTAAATTGCTGGCTGTCTGAGTGGTGTCCCAGAAACGATGTGGGCTTCATAGATAATTGGCAAACCTTCTGGAGGAAACCTGGTCTTGTTAGGAGAGACGGCATCCATCCCACTTTGGATGGAGCAGCTCTCATTTCTAGAAATATGGACAAATTCATTAAACCCCCCAAAATATGACTATCCAGAGTTGGGACCAGGAAGCAGAGTTGCAGTCTTACACGCCTCTCTGCAGCTTCTCTCCTCCTGCTACCCCCCCAAAAACCCATCTCCATTGAGACTGTGTCAGCTCCCAAAAAGACAAAAAACAAACTAAAAACCAGCAATAAACAACTTAAACATAAAAAATCACAAAGAAAGAACAATACAGTATCCACATCTGAACCAAAGAGTAAAACAGTGAAATGTGGATTATTAAATATTAGGTCTCTCTCCTCCAAGTCTCTGTTAGTACATGACTTAATAATTGATCAACAAATCGATTTACTCTGCCTTACAGAAACCTGGTTGCAGCAGGATGAGTATGTTAGTTTAAATGAATCAACACCCCCGAGTCATTCTAACTACCAGAAATCCCGAAGCACAGGCCGAGGGGGCGGTGTGGCAGCAATTTTTCACACCAGTCTATTAATTAACGAAAGACCAAGACAGACTTTTAATTCATTTGAAAGCCTGATGCTTAGCCTCGTCCACCCCAGCTGTAAAACTCAGAAACCAGTCTTACTTGTTATCATCTATCGTCCACCTGGGCCTTACACAGAGTTTCTCTCTGATTTCTCAGACTTTTTATCTGATTTAGTGCTCAGCTCAGATAAAATAATTATTGTGGGTGATTTTAACATCCATGTAGATGCTAAAAATGACAGCCTCAACATCGCATTTAATCTGTTATTAGACTCAATTGGCTTCTCTCAAAATGTAAAAGAACCCACCCACCACTTTAATCACACTCTAGATCTTGTTTTAACATATGGCATAGAAACTGAACATTTAACAGTGTTTCCTGAAAACCCTCTGCTGTCTGATCATTTCCTGATAACATTTACATTTACAATAATTGATTACACAGCAGTGGAGAGTAGACTTTATCACAGTAGATGTCTTTCTGAAAGTGCTGTAACTAAGTTTAAGAATATAATCCACCCACTGTTATCATCTTCAATGCCCTGTACCAACATAGAGCAGAGCAGCTATCTGAACGCTACTCCAACAGAGGTCGATTATCTTGTTAATAATTTTACCTCCTCACTACGTACGACTCTGGATACTGTAGCTCCTGTGAAAACTAAGGCCTCAAATCCAAAGTCCCTGACTCCGTGGTATAATTCTCAAACACGTAGCCTAAAGCAGATAACTCGTAAGCTGGAGAGGAAATGGCGTGTCACAAATTTAGAGGATCATCATTTAGCCTGGAGAAATAGTTTGCTACTTTATAAGAAAGCCCTCTGCAAAGCCAGAACATCTTACTATTCGTCACTGATTGAAGAAAATAAGAACAACCCCAGGTTTCTCTTCAGCACTGTAGCCAGGCTGACAAAAAGTCAGAGCTCTACTGAGCCAACCATCCCTTTAACGTTAACTAGTAATGACTTCATGAACTTCTTCACAAATAAAATTTTTATCATTAGAGAAAAAATTACCAATAATCATCCCACAGATGTAATATTATCTACAGCTACTCTTAGTACCATCGATGTTAAGTTAGACTCTTTTTCTCCAATTGATCTTTCTGAGTTAACTTCAATAATTAATTCCTCCAAACCATCAACGTGTCTTTTAGACCCCATTCCTACAAAACTGCTCAAAGAAGTCCTGCCATTAATTAATTCTTCGATCTTAAATATGATCAACCTATCTCTAATAATCGGCTATGTACCACAGGCCTTCAAGGTGGCTGTAGTTAAACCTTTACTTAAAAAGCCATCTCTAGACCCAGCTGTCTTAGCTAATTATAGGCCAATCTCCAACCTTCCTTTCATATCAAAAATCCTTGAAAGAGTAGTTGTCAAACAGCTAACAGATCATCTGCAGAGGAATGGCTTATTTGAAGCGTTTCAGTCAGGTTTCAGAGCTCATCACAGCACAGAAACAGCTTTAGTGAAGGTTACAAATGATCTTCTTATGGCCTCTGACAGTGGACTCATCTCTGTGCTTGTCCTGCTAGACCTCAGTGCTGCGTTCGATACTGTTGACCATAATATCCTATTAGAGCGATTAGAACATGCTGTAGGTATTACAGGTACTGCACTGCAGTGGTTTGTATCATATCTATCTAATAGACTCCAGTTTGTACATGTAAATGGAGAGTCCTCTTCAGACACTAAGGTCAATTATGGTGTTCCACAGGGTTCAGTGCTAGGACCAATTCTATTTACATTATACATGCTTCCCCTAGGCAACATCATTAGAAGACATAGCATAAATTTTCACTGCTATGCAGATGACACGCAGCTCTGTCTATCCATGAAGCCAGGTAACACACACCAATTAGTTAAACTGCAGGAATGTCTTAAAGACATAAAGACCTGGATGGCCGCTAACTTTCTGCTTCTTAATTCAGATCAAACTGAGGTTATTGTACTCGGCCCTGAAAATCTTAGAAATATGGTATCTAAGCAGATTCTTACTCTGGATGGCATTACCTTGGCCTCCAGTAACACTGTGAGAAACCTTGGAGTCATTTTTGACCAGGACATGTCCTTCAACGCACATATTAAACAAATATGTAAGACTGCTTTCTTCCATTTGCGCAACATCTCTAAAATTAGAAATATCCTGTCTCAGAGTGATGCTGAAAAACTAGTTCATGCATTTATTACTTCCAGGCTGGACTACTGTAATTCACTATTATCAGGAAGTCCTAAAAACTCGCTGAGAAGCCTTCAGCTAATCCAAAATGCTGCAGCAAGAGTACTGACAGGGACTAGAAAGAGAGAGCATATTTCTCCTGTTTTGGCTTCCCTTCATTGGCTTCCTGTTAAATCCAGAATTGAATTCAAAATCCTGCTCCTCACATACAAGGTCTTAAATAATCAGGCCCCATCTTATCTTAATGACCTTGTAGTACCATATCACCCTATTAGAGCACTTCGCTCTTGCACTGCAGGCCTACTTGTTGTTCCTAGAGTATTTAAAAGTAGAATGGGAGGCAGAGCCTTCAGTTTTCAGGCCCCTCTTCTGTGGAACCAACTTCCAGTTTGGATTCGGGAGACAGACACTATCTCTACTTTCAAGATTAGGCTTAAAACTTTCCTTTTTGCTAAAGCATATAGTTAGGGCTGGACCAGGTGACCCTGAATCCTCCCTTAGTTATGCTGCAATAGACGTAGGCTGCCGGGGATTCCCATGATGCATTGAGTTTTTCCCTTCCAGTCACCTTTCTCACTCACTATGTGCTAATAGACCTCTCTGCATCGAATCATATCTGTTATTAATCTCTGTCTCTCTTCCACAGCATGTCTTTCATCCTGTTTTCCTTCTTTCACCCCAACCGGTCGCAGCAGATGGCCGCCCCTCCCTGAGCCTGGTTCTGCCGGAGGTTTCTTCCTGTTAAAAGGGAGTTTTTCCTTCCCACTGTCGCCAAAGTGCTTGCTCATAGGGGGTCATATGATTGTTGGGTTTTTCTCTGTATTTATTATTGTGCTATCTACTGTACAATATAAAGCGCCTTGAGGCGACTTTTGTTGTGATTTGGCGCTATATAAATAAAATTGAATTGAATTGAATTGAAGGAGTCATGAAAAGCTGCTGTCCATGAAGCAGTGGAGGAGAAAAGGAACAGAGGGGGGTGGAGTTACTGCTCGTGCGGCCTCGCCGCAGTGCCTGATAAAAACACGACAAATGAGCAGGCAACAGCGCACTGACTCCACCCTCCCGCACCCCCACAGAGCCTGGACTCCACCCCTCAGGTGTGACGGTTCCTGCGTCCGTGTGGGTGGTGTGGACACGGCACACCTGTGCAGCTGTGACAGCTCTGTGTTAATGTGCTGAGAGTCAGAATTGAACGCAGGTTTGATTCTGCGGCCCGTCAGGTGACTGCGCGGCTAACGGCTGAGCAATATGCTAATCCTCAGGATTTATAGCTGTGGCTGAAGAGCGGTGACCTCTGACCTCTCCATCTAACCTCTTTGTGTCTTTCTCCTGACAGCTGACGTCTGCAATGACCTGCTGACATCACCGTCCCACCGCCCCCTCCTTCCCTCTCTTTCCTTGCAATGGCCCTGACCTGCTGGCTGTCGCCATGGCGACCCCCGCCCCTGCTGCTGCTGCTGCTCAGTTCCTGGTTGCCGGCTGAGTCGGCTTCAACCACACCCTTCCCCAAAGACCTGGAGCCAATCAGCGTGGTCAGCTCGGAGCGTGAGTATTGGACAATGGTGATGAAGTCGTCCCACTGTGGTCGTTTCACATCACTATAGCAACCGTTCCTTCATCTGATTGGACAGAGACAATCTATGTCTGCTGTGTTCCTGTTTGTTCTGATTTCAAAACTGACCACACCCACATTTGTAAGCATGCTCTCTACACACACACACATACACACGTTTACGTTTTTGTGCGTTTGCAGAGTCGTTTCAGTACCCGGGGTTTCAGGGTTTGCTTCAGGACAACGACACGCTGAGGCTGGGCCTGGACTTCCAGAGGATGCTACGGATCAACCACGTGCTGTACATCGCAGCGAGGTCGGCACACACACACACACACACACACACGCACACACACACACACATACACACACACACACAGCTGGACCGAACCTGATGATGCTTGTGTGTTTTCAGCAGCTTGAGTAAACCAGTAAACGTGACCTGTGAGGACACATTTGTTTTTAGTGACATCATCAAAGATGATTTTACCGTCTGGACTAGGGATGGGTACCGGTGCCATAATGGCACGGGTTCTGACATAAACGGTAGTAACCAGACCGAAAAGCAGCGCACATTTCGGTGCTCTTTTTTCCTGAGATGTCATACACTTTGGATTCTAGCCAATCATTTTACGTTTCCGAGGATAGTAGGCGGGGCCAGGTACGTACGTTCTTTTAGAGCAGAGCTACAGATTAAAAATGCCCAAGGCGAAGCGGTCAAAGTCTGGCTGTACTTCACAGCAAAAGATGCAAACTCAGCAGCCTGCAACAAGTGCTTTAAGCTGATACTGTGATACTGTCAAAGGAGGTAACACCTCAAATCTGATGAAACACCTGGCGACGTATAGCATTTTGTTAAAAGCCGAGAAATGCGCCGTGTTTGATAGCTTGCTGCGAGACCTCACACCGTGCACATCTACTGCGGGTGTGGTGCCTGTTATCGGACCGGAGTTAGCAATATCCCCCAAAAACCCGAAGAGTAGAGTCCTGGCCCCTAGCCCTGTCAGCGTAGCAGAAATGATGAGGATGATGATGGCAGCAGCAGCCGTTCTCCTCTGCGTGAGTAGCTTCATGTTGTTCGTGTGTAATTAACGTTGAGTAGGCTAACCACATTATTACATTAATGCATGTAAGGTGAACTAGCAAACACCGTCGTAGTTACATGCGGCTGTCTTCTTGTTTGATGGCAGATACTCCCTTCACCCTGGCCAAAAAGGCTAAAATGACCAAAGAAAAAGTGGAAAACAGTTAAACATGAGAGGTTTTTGGACAAAGTTTGTGTTTTTTCCATTGTTTAAGCACCGGCACCATTTCATATGTACCGGTTTGGCACCGGTATCGGATAAAACCTAAACGATACCCATCCCTAGTCTGGACACGCCCACAGGCTCCGTTTTATTAACATAATCCAGCATAAATATTCCAAGAACAGTAGTGAGTTTCCCGTAGCTGCACACTGTACTGCAGTAGTGAGTCGGTCAGTTGGAGCAACATGAAAATCAAAGTGTTCCTATTAGCACTAAATCGTTTTAGTCTCTTTAAAGTGATGATTTGATGTTTCTGTCAGTTTAAATCTGAGGCTGGAGGAAATCAAAGGGACATTTTTCATGTTTTCTGTCCATAAATTGGTTTTATTGTTGATCCTGAAAATCAAATCCAGCTCAGAGAGCAGCAGCAGCCAGGAATGACTCTTGACCCTGAACACACCTTCACTCAGGTGAACGTCTCCCAGTGTTTCCTGCTGTCGGCTGTACTCTGAGAGGATCTTGGTTTGTCACATAAACAGCAGAATGAATATTTCTGGAAACAGGAAGTCACCATTCGGACGTACTTTGGCCTCCGGATGGTTCCAGCCTGCCCAGCCAACGTTTAGCTCTGTGCTGTTAGTTTGCTCATTAAAATATTCAGCCATGAAGGGGCCTTTGAGTACGACTCACACCGCGAGGTCATGGATGAACCAAAATACTCAAATTAATTCATTCAGAGCGTCACGGGGAGTTTCTGCCACGCAGGTCTTTGTAGAAAGTCCGAGTGAAGTTCTTACGTCAGTTTTTTGAAATATCACAATAAGCCTTTGGAGCTTGAGTATTTTTAAGATCCATTGTCGTGGTGCAGAGCACAGATCATACATGAGGATCTGTGTTTTTAAGACACGGCGAACACAGATCTGAGAATCTGAGCCGTGTCTTTGACGACGGCCTGAGTGTGGTCCAGACCTCATCACTGAATATGTTTTATCAGCAAAAACAAACAGTTTTAGAATCAACAGCAAAATAAATAATAAATAATGAACAGCGGTCAGTGTTCCTGATAGGAAGTACATCATGGAGGGGGTCGGTGCGCAGCACATCGACCGTACCCATTAAAGAGGCTGACTCTGTGCTTTGACCTCCGCAGGGATCACGTGTTCGCAGTCAACCTGACGACGGCTTCAGGGGAGTTCGTCCCACAGATGGTGAGTACGATCGCACAACGACATGGCTGCGTGGAGTTCCCAGGGTGTCGCCTCACACAGTCTTAGAATAAAATGTTCAAAGACAAATGCAAAGATCTGTAAATGCACATGAAGGCAGTCAGAGCTGTGTATGAGATGTGGGGCCAAGCATGAAGCTGACTGAGGTGTAAGACATCAGACCCAGGCTGTGGAAGCTGAGCACACCTCCGAGCAGCTCACTGACATGATTTCTAGAAGCTAAAACGGGTTCTTATACGTGCGTTTCTACGCCATGGCTCGTTCACATCAGCACTTTGTTCTGTCCGACACTCGCATGTCAGAGACCAACGTGGGGTTCAGTGTGGTATGTACGTCACCACGCGGTGCTGGACACACAGTGGGTGTGGAAGAGCATCACCAACAGCGTCGTGTGAAACAAAAAGTTCATTTCAGAGTGAACTGGTCCAGAAAAATGTTCTGCTTCGAGCTCCCTCCTCCTCCCGTTGTTGCAGCTCATTGTTTTAAAAGCCAAGAAAGAAAAGTTAGTGTGTCAGGCCTGGCTGCGTGACGATAACCCTCCACGTGGACGCCAAAATGACCTCCAGTGTGAGAGAGGAGCCCAGGTGGAGGTGAGAGATGCTGATGTTCTGTTGGGCAGACAGAAGCCGGAGATGTTTCCTTCTCCCCGGCTGGCCGTCAGCAGCGATGATGTCAGCGTGCCGCGCTGCTCGCTGCAGACTTTGGTGCTGATGGGTGTCTGCTCACGGTGCTCGCTGTAAATATCAGCACGCACAACAAAACTGTGTGCGACGCACAAAGGACACGCTTCCTTTGATCTGCACACGTCCTCCTGATCAAAGAGAAGAGGTTACGGGGGCTCCTCACGGTAATGGGCCTCCCGGTGCATTGTGGGATGGCGGGCGGCAGCAGCTCTTTGATGTGAGCTGTTACTCTCGTTATCGGTGCTCCAACCTGAGCGGCACGGCGAGGACCACGTCGGTCTGTGTATGTGTGCGCTTTAATCTGTAATTATGGACTCGTGTTCTCGTCGGGTTTAGCAGGTTTTACCAGAACATCCAGAACACGGCGCCCACCGCGCTGATCGCCCACCTCTGGTCTTTTAGGGGGAGAGACGGGAATAATCTGTATCCAGCTGGGATCTAATCACATTTCTTTAAATCCTTCATGAGTAAAAGGGTCAGTGCGCTTTACAGGTGCTGTAGCCCCGCCTCTTTCAAGCTGCAGGCTGGGCTTTTGTCTGTCGAGGTTATCTGTAGGTGTGTTTACATTTTCTGGCTTGGCATCAAACCTGTTGACGCTGCCTCTGATGCAGGCTGAGTGTGAGTGAAACGATGCTCAGCTGTGTGTTCGCTGCGAGGCTGCACGCTGAGGCGTCCTGTTTCTATTTTAAAACCCAAATCAGCCCAAATAGGTCGCATTTTTCTCAGCCAGAGCGGAGTGATGACTCAGCAGCAGAGAAGTGAAGCATGCTGGGTTTTAGCAGGTCTCAGGCGTAGAACATCGGCTCCTGATGGAGAGCGTGAAAAGGTGCCGTAGCTGTTTTGGTGTTGGGGTTGAGACTGAGGTTTGTGTGCGTGAGCTGTTCCCGTATGCTCCGCCTCCTCGCCCGTCTAATCAAACCTCTGTTCCCCACATGCTGAGAAAATGACGCCCTCACTTCCTCTTCCTGTGTTTCAGAAGCTGACGTGGAAGTCCAACG
Organism: Oreochromis niloticus; assembly: GCF_001858045.2. Lineage (NCBI taxonomy): Eukaryota > Metazoa > Chordata > Actinopteri > Cichliformes > Cichlidae > Oreochromis > Oreochromis niloticus. Next base: position 1,657,819 of record NC_031985.2, read on the forward strand.
ACGTCAGCAAGTGCACGGTCAGAGGGAAGAACAGCGTGAGTTCACCTCCACCTCTGCTTCTGCTGCTCCGTCACTTTTACTCACAGTTCTAACTCTGCCTTTGTGTTCCAGGACGAGTGCTACAACTACGTGAAGGTGTTGGTGCCCCGAAACGACGAGACGCTGTTTGCCTGTGGGACCAACGCCTTCAACCCGACCTGCCGAAACTACAAGGTGAGCTTCAGAGGGCGTGCTTGGGGAGAGGGCGTGCTTGGGGAGAGGGCGTGCTCGGACAGAGGGCGTGCTCGGACAGAGGGCGTGCTCGGTGGGAGGGTTTTAAAGAACTGCGTTGTGCCTCTCCTTCTGCAGCTCAATATTAAATTCGATAGCTTTTAAACTGCAGCGTGTGGGAGTTCCTCCAGCCCAGAGAGCGCGCTCTTAATTAGACTTTAATTTTATTAATTTTCTGTCACGTATTTGGCTGCGTGTGGATTATGAGACAGTCGATCATTAAGCAAAGGCAAGCTCATTTTTCCCCTCTTCAGCTTTTTCTGCTGAGTGTGCGAGGGCTGAATTAAAGCCATCCCAATGAGACGTGTTCACCGGATCCTTTCACACAGTCCTGCACGGACATCAAACCCACTTTACATGGACAGCCCACTGTGACCTTCACTGGACCGGACCAGTGAAACTCCCCCTCCTGTCACAGTCAGTCAGATATGTGAATGTCAGAAGAAGAAGAAGCCGTTTCTGTTTCGTACATGCTGAAGAAATAAACGTGTAAACTAGGAGAGAAGGATCTGTGCGCTCGTTGGCCAGACTGTCCTGTAAATATAAAACAGGAAGTTGTTGTTTGTTCACGGATCGTGTGCTTCCCCCGCTGTTGATCCACTTTAAAAACAACAAAAACAGATTTCTAAAGCAGACAGTCAAACAACAGCAGCTTTTATCTACTACGTAATTACTTTAGTGGGTGATGAAAGTCCTCAGAGAAGAGCTGTATGAGCCGTAAGAGCAGTTTATCTAAACTATCAGGGGGAGGGGCTATGGCTGCGAGCTCTCTGTGAGGTCACAGCTCAGTGGGCTCGTATCAGCATCTAGGTTCAAGTGTGGAATCACTGAGCGAGTGGATGTCGGGTGGGGTGGCACGATGGTGTGCGTTTAGATGTCAGGCAGTTGGATGTTGTGCGGTTGGATGTATCCATGTGTAATAATGAGTGAAGGACTAATGAAAGGACCAATCACAGCTCAGTGGTGAGAGCGCCATCCTGCTGCTTCTGGACGTGAGTCATTCTGACATGAACTGAAGGTAATGACTTTGATATTTTGCCAGTTATTATTTTTAAATGTTTAATTTTTTAATTCCAGTCAGTTAAATGGAGCCGTGCTTCCTGCTGAGCGCTGCTGTGACTGATTACCACAGTCGCATAAAGTGAGCGCAGCCTTTGTTTCCCGTCACTGTTTCCTAACAACTCGCTGCTGTGTCTGAGTGCGTCTGTTCTCTCCGTGCCCATTATCCTCTCAGCCGCTCAGCTCCCCCCGCCGTCACCAGCGTCGGGTTAATGAGCGCAGAGTTGACATGACGGCGTTCCCCGGATCCTAATTGAAAGTGTCAGGTGGATCGGGACGCCTTGTCGAGACGTAACGCGACACTTTCACAACAAAAGCCACAATTTCAGGTGTCAATCCAGAACTGCGCTCTTTTTTTGTTTCATCACGCCGCCGTGCCGCTGCGGTTTGATTGACAGCCGATGACCCCATTTAGCAGAAGCTTTGTGTGCTTTCAAACCGCCGGCGGTGAGAAGGAAACCTGCTCACCCGAAGCTCACAGAGCGCTCTGTTCCCCTGGGAGGAGCTGAGCAGGCGGCCCCTCTGACACGCGGCGCTTTCATCATCCAGCAAAGAGCAGTTTTGTTAGCGAGGACACGGAAATGCCTTCATCCTCTCACTGCACTGAAACAGCCAATCACCTCAAGCTTTAGCACAGGTGCCCTGAAGGCTCAATTCCCGCTCCAGGCTTTCATACTGGGACTCACTCAGGCCAGCTTTGCATGTTTCACAGTTCAGAATAAGCTCTGATCCTGGAGCTGGTGGTTGTAAGACGACGTCGCTGTAATTAAAGGTTGATGTGAGGATGTCTGCGAGGCTCCTCCTCTTCCTCTGCTGAGCTGGGGGAAGAGGAGATATGCAGTTGGCTGGAGGGAGGAGTCAGTCTGCGCCGCGGCGTGATGGCGAGGGAGGTGGATAAAGTGTTGAAGAGAGAGGGAGGGTTGAGCGGAAAGGTCAGCGCATGGAGTCAAAGATGGCGGCAGCGGCGCCCCGAGGCCTGCAGACAGGTGGATTTATGAGGCCCCGCTGCAGTGACAGTGATGTACAAGGCGAGCGCTCTCAGCTCGCTACGACATCATCAGTACAAAAAGGAACTCATTATACATTATGGAGCCAGGCTACCACGGCAGGCAGGTCAAAGGTCACGGCCTGCTCAGCTGATCTGTGCTGTCATAGACGAGGGAGTCACAGGATGCTTGCTGATGTCTCTTGTCTGGGATTTGTAGTTTAATCTGTATTTTTACTTTGCCCCGCCCACTCAGATGACCTCACTGGAGCAGGTCGGGGAGGAGGTGGTGGGTCAGGCTCGCTGTCCCTTCGAGTCCGGTCAGTCCAACGTGGGACTGTTCGCTGGTGAGTCGACTGTAACTGGGTCAGCGGCGTTTCTATACCAGCACACACACAGGAAAAATAGAATGTGGTTTCTGTTGGAGCTCCTGATCAATAATCACAGCGATCAATAACAAAGGTTATTGACTGATGGTGTTTGATGTTTGGAGATCAAACAGGTGTGCTTCTTTTCAGTCTGTACTTTTTTATCATCCCGTGTAAAAATGTGACGTTACACACCTGCCATGTTTCTCAGGTGGAGACTTCTACTCGGCCACCATGACGGACTTCCTGGCCAGCGACGCCGTCATCTACAGGAGCCTGGGCGAGGGCCGCCCCGTCCTCAGGACCGTCAAATACGACTCCAAGTGGCTGCGAGGTGGGTCACAGCTCCATCACTCGCACGCTTGGACGTCGTGTAGTTTGTTATCGCACGTAAACACGAGGGTGTCGTTTATATTGGCTGACTTCTCGCACGGCTCACGTAAACCTGCTGAAGCCGAGGCTCACTGCGAGCCTGCTGAGGCCATCCGCATACTTCTGCTGTGGTGAATCTCACCTGCACGCCACAAAGCCGAGGGTGACAGCATCTGTCCCCGGATGTGACACGTTCCTGTGATCAGAGTAAACGCCGCACGCGTGAGCCGATCAGAGGACTGTGCAGTGGCTGTAGTGTGATGGTGCAGTGAAAGCAGCTGTTATCAGCTGTAACCATGGCGATGAGCTGACCCCCAGAGCGAAGGTGACACGTGACAGACGTGGTCGCTGATTAATCTATCCTCTCCCTGCAGAGCCGCACTTCCTGCACGCCATCGACTACGGGAACTACGTCTACTTCTTCCTGAGCGAAATCGCAGTGGAGTACACCACGCTGGGCAAGGTACCACTGTGTGTGTGTCTGTAGGTGTATGTGTGTGTGTCTGTCTGTAGGTGTGTGTGTGTGTGTGTGTCCGTCTGTAGGTGTGTGTGTCTGTCTGTCTGTCTGTCTGTCTGTAGGTGTGTGTGTGTTTGTCTGTAGGTGTGTGTCTGTGTGTCTGTAGGTGTGTGTGTGTGTGTCTGTGTGTCTGTAGGTGTGTGTGTGTCTGTAGATGTGTGTGCGTGTCTGTGTCTGTAGGTGTGAGTGTGTGTGTGTGTGTCTGTAGGTGTGTGTGTGTGTGTGTCTGTAGGTGTGTGTGTGTGTGTTTGTGTGTCTGTAGGTGTGTGTGTGTGTGTCTGTAGGTGTGTGTGTCTGTCTGTGTGTGTGTATCTGTAGGTGTGTGTGTCTGTCTGTGTGTGTGTATCTGTAGGTGTGTGTGTGTGTCTGTGTGTGTGTCTGTAGGTGTGTGTGCGTGTGTGTGTGTGTCTGTAGGTGTGTGTGTGTCTGTAGATGTGTGTGCGTGTCTGTGTCTGTAGGTGTGTGTGTGTGTGTGTGTGTCTGTAGGTGTGTGTGTGTGTCTGTAGGTGTGTGTGTGTGTGTCTGTGTGTCTGTAGGTGTGTGTGTGTGTCTGTAGATGTGTGTGCGTGTGTGTGTCTGTAGGTGTGAGTGTGTGTGTGTCTGTAGGTGTGAGTGTGTGTGTGTCTGTAGGTGTGTGTGTGTGTGTGTGTGTCTGTAGGTGTGTGTGCGTGTGTCTGTCTGTAGGTGTGTGTGTGTGTGTGTGTCTGTAGGTGTGTTTGTGTCTGTAGGTGTGTGTGCGTGTGTCTATCTGTAGGTGTGTGTGTGTGTGTGTGCGTGTGTGTGTCCGTCTGTAGGTGTGTGTGTGTCTGTGTCTGTAGGTCTGTGTGTGTGTGTGTGCGTGTGTGTGTCCGTCTGTAGGTGTGTGTGTTTGTCTGTGTCTGTAGGTTTGTGTCTGTCTGTCTGTCTGTCTGTCTGTCTGTAGGTGTGTATGCGTGTGTCTGTCTGTAGGTGTGTGTGTGTGTCTGCAGGTGTGTGTGTGTGTCTGTAGGGGTGTGTGTGTGTCTGTCTGTAGGTGTGTGTGTCTGTCGGTGTGTGTCTGTAGGGGTGTGTGTGTGTGTTTGTAGGTGTGTGTGTCTGTCTGTCTGTAGGTGTGTGTGTCTGTAGGTGTGTGTGTGTGTGTCTGTCTGTCTGTCGGTGTGTGTGTGTGTGTGTGTGTGTGTGCGTCTGTCTGTAGGTGTGTGTGTCTGTCGGTGTGTGTCTGTAGGTGTGTGTGTCTGTCTGTGTCTGTCTGTCTGTAGGTGTGTGTGTGTGTGTCTGTCTGTCGGTGTGTGTGTGTGTGTGTGTGTCTGTCGGTGTGTGTGCGTGTGTGTCTGTAGGTGTGTGTGTGTCTGTCTGCCTGTAGGTGTGTGTGTGTGTGTGTGTGTGTGTGTCTTTAGGTGTGTGTGTGTGTGTGTGTGTGTGTGTGTGTCTGTAGGTGTGTGTGTCTCTGTGTCTGTGTCTGTAGGTGTGTGTGTGTCTGTGTCTGTCGGTGTGTGTGTGTGTGTGTCTGTGTCTGCAGCTGTGTGCGTGTGTGTGTGAACCTCTCACAGTAAAGACACTGTTAGTCAGGCTTCGTGTGGTTGGCTTTTCAGTTAGTTTCTAATTTTGTATTCTTTAATTTGAAGGAGGAGTGGTGATGTCACAGGAAGTTTATGCATTGATCATCGCCGTGGCGTGCTGGTGGTTTAATGACCCGCCTTGCAGTGATGGAGTTAACCTGTTCTCTCGCCCGTCTGCAGGTGGTGTTCTCTCGGGTGGCCCGGGTCTGTAAGAACGATAACGGGGGATCTCCTAGAGTTCTGGAGCGATACTGGACGTCCTTCCTGAAGGTAGCGAACACGCCGCGGCGCAGCGCCGAACTTTACCTGTCTGTGTCTCATCACTCTGCTCGTGTGCTTCAGGCTCGGCTCAACTGCTCGGTGCCCGGAGACTCCTTCTTCTACTTCGACGTGCTCCAGTCGCTCACCAACGTGCTGCAGATCAACCAGAGACCCGCTGTGGTCGGAGTCTTCACCACGCAGGCCAACAGGTACGTTGCTGTGAGGGGCGGAGTCTGATTAAGCTCAGAGCTAACGCGTTTGGAGAAGGAGGTGAGAACACTTTGGTGTGTTTTCAGGAAGAAGTCCTCAGTAAACGTGTGTACACTGGGAGCGAGCAGGCGGGTTTTAGAAGATGAGTTATTGGGCTGTTATTTTGGGAAGGCGGGGCTTTTGGAGAGGTGGATTTGTGTTTGTGGAGCTCTTCAGTGTTTGTGATGGATGTCATACCTCTGAGGACGTGCTCTTGGATGAGCCGGGGACAACCAGGGGACTTCAGGAAGTTTAGGAGAGGGTGTCGCTGGAGATGTCAAAGTGTTACTGGACATCTCCCGCCGCTCCCCGCCCTCCTCACATTTATTCACAGAGCTGTAGCACTCGCGGTGACTGACCTCATTAGTCGCGGCGCAGCGTTCGCCCTCTCTCAGCGAGCTGTCTGGATGATTTGAGGTTGGACTGAGCGGTGAGTCGGTGGCGTGCGACAGTTTGGGTTTGTGGGCTGAACTGGTATCGTCTCCGCTCCATGAGCATCAGTGTTGATTATAGTGTTTGTGATTGGTTGGACGGAGGTCTGCTGACTCGTGCCGTCCGTCTCTCTCCAGTATCCCCGGCTCGGCCGTCTGTGCCTTCTACATGGACGACATCGAGAAGGTGTTTAACGGGAAGTTCAAAGAGCAGAGGACCAGCGACTCCTCCTGGACTCCCGTACCCGACGAGCAAGTTCCCAGACCGAGGTGAGGACTAAGTCCCGGTTTGCTTTCAGTCCTGCTTACTTAAACCCAATTAGCTCAGACGTGTCTGCTTCATTCTTTAATGTCCAGGCCCGGTACGTGTGCAGGCGACGGCTCTGCTTCAGAATACAAATCGTCTGTTCAGTTCCCGGATGAGACGCTGACCTTCATCAAGTCTTATCCTCTGATGGACGAAGCTGTTCCCTCCGTCAACGACCGGCCCTGCTTCACCAGGACGTCCAGCAGGTAACAGCGATGGTTCAAATCCCAGAAGTGCTCTGATTGGCCAAATCTTATTGAGCTTCACTTCAGAGAATGATCACAGCCAGAGCTCAGGTTACCATGCCGACTCACGTTCCTGATGCAGGTGGAAGCTGATGTGTGAAAGTGTTTCAGTAAACCTCTGTTCACGCTTCAGCTTCAGCTGTGTTGGAGGCACCGCGTGGTCACAGTGAGTCCAGTATGTGAGATTCTGGTCCTCAAAGCTCAGCCACCCTCAAAAAACTTTTGGCCGTAAATGAAGCCTGCGAGCTGATTCCAGCTGGTTTCATTACCTCTTTTACCAAAATTAAAAATTATATTGCTGCTGATGTTTTATTCTTAGTTTTTCTTATTTGTATTTGAGGTGAACTGGTGTTGTGCTGCTGGAGCCATAATTTCTCCTCCAAAGGATTAATAAAGTCTGTTCTAGTCTTCTATTGTATTCTGTCACACGATGCAACAGGAAAGTGATCTGCAGCGTTAAATAACCAAGCCGGTGAACTGTGGAGCCATCACAAGCTCCCTCACTGTTGAGATGAGTTTGGGAGTCATGGCAGCTCTTAGAGGTGCCGCCTCCACCGTCCCCACCCAGTGCCTGGAGGATAATCATCGGTATCAGCTCTGATTAGTCGCTGGCTCACAGGAAGTTCTCGCTCTGGCGGCTCTGAAAATCTCTGACCTTATTAATCTATGTCTGCAGGTTTCAGATAAGTTTCTGATGGATTGTAATTATCAATCTGGAATAGGAATCAGGCTCTTAATTCTGTGTATGAATTAGCCTTCACTCCGAAACGCTCCGAGCCACCGGGCAGCGCAGACCTGCTCACTCTGTTATGTAACATCAACCGCTTCAGTCGAGCAATCAGACAGCTGATCATGTACATCTGTGTCTGCTGTGGTGCTGCTTTCACATACCAACAGTCTTTGTGACTTTGTGATTCAGTAACAGTTCGAAACAGAAAGGAACCCTCTGTGGTTAAATCAAGGTCCCCAGAGGATGTTTCATGTCTTTATTCACTCCAATAATTTTCATTCACACTGATGCTTGACAGGCTTGAGCTTTATCCTGAGCTTATATGAAACTTAAAAGGTTCCACTTCCTTTGACTGAGGACAAGGGAACCTTTGTGTTTGTGTTCCCAGACTCTGATGGACGCCCTGCACTGAGAAGAAACCATCTGTGTTTCCTTATTTTTATGTTTTCTTTCAGCGTTTGGTCACGTTTGAAGTAAAGCGTCCTGGTATAGAGAATATTTCTCTGTCTGACTAATACTCAGGGTCTGAAGGAATGCAATCACAGTTAACATGCTCAAACCTCAGAAACACCAAACAAACACATACAAAATAAAAATTATCCAGAAATTCATTTCAAGGGCAAGATCCCGGATTAGCCCCCAATTGTGTCAGAGAGGAGGAGCTGTGTGAAGCTGTGAGGCAAAGATGTCACTTTATTGTTGTTATTGTTGCACATCCCTGCCGCATGGCCAGTTTGAACTGTTTTAATAGCAGCAGGATGAAAAGTGTTCACGGACCGTGTCAGTAAACAAAATCTGCCTATTTTTAAAGCAGTTATACCAAAAATGTGTTTTTAATTTAAAATATCACCCAGCCACGGCAGAAATACTACTTCGGGTCGCAGATGTTAAAGGCTGCGGTTCATCTGAAAGTTGGTCTGTTTCAGTGATGAGAAGCAGCCCAAACCCTGAACCTCACTCTGGGTAGGGTCATGGTGAGGGAATGAAGGCCCTCCTCCTCACACCCTCGCTCAGAATCACAAGCTCATCAGAGTAAAGAAAAACTGTGTCTGAATTCCCTCGGCAGGGAAAAGATTTCATCTTCTCTCTTCCTCGTAGGTCCAAGTTGACCCAGATTGTGGTGGATGTTTCTGCTGGGCCTTACAAGGACCGGACGGTGATGTTCCTGGGCTCAGACGATGGGCGAGTCTTGAAGGTTTTGGCCAGCACCCATCCAAATGACAGCTTTGGATCCAAACTGCTGGAGGACATCGACGTCTACAACCCATCCAAGTAAGACGTGCTTCTGAGGACGGGCGAATCCTCCCGTTCCTCTGTTTAACCGACTTTCTCTGTTTGTGCTCAGGTGCAACGTTCAGGGTCAGGAGGACAGGAGGGTTCTGGGCCTGGAGCTCGATAAGGACCATCACGCCTTATTTGTGGCGTTCAGCAGCTGTGTGATCAGAGTGCCGCTCAGCCGCTGCGCCCAACATGGAGTCTGCAAAAAGTACGAAATCTCAGACTTGCTGCGAGTCTGGTTTATTTCATTGGTTTGGATTTCAGCTGCCTGAAACAGCCTCACTCTGATAACCCTGAAACATCCAGAGAGATTAGAGCTGAGGTACGAAGCTTCATTCGGAAACATGGCGAATATTTCAGTGAGTGCTCGAGACAACGGAGACGAGCCCAATCAGTTAAACATGGAGGAGAAGAAGACGACGAAGAGATGGAGCCCGCTGCTAAATTAGAGCCCATTCATCACTGTGCAGACACACACACACACACACACACACACACTCTCTCTCTCTGGCTCTTTTTAATTACTGAGCAGGATCAATGAGTGCCAGCTCGTGTGATGTGTGAACACAGCTGCAGCGTATGGAGGCTTCCACCAGCTGTCTCCATCATGGAGACACTAACAAAGACGTTCCACTCTCCTCCTCTTCCTCTTCCTCCGCCTTCTTCTTTTCCTTCTTTGATGTGACGTGGTCTCCTCCAACAGTTCAGGGATCTGGAAGATGAGCAGATCTGAAGGTGTTTGCTGAAAGACTTTCCTAAAGGTTTAGGACAGGGGTGTCCATCTTCAGGCCTCGAGGGCCGGTGTCCTGCAGGTTTTAGATCTCACCCTGGGTCAGCACACCTGAATCACATGATGAGTACATTACCAGGCCTCTGGAGAACTTCAAGACATGTTGAGGAGGTCATTTAGCCATTTGAATCAGCAGTGTTGGATCAAGAACACGTCTAAAACCTGCAGGACACCGGCCCTCGAGGCCTGGAGTTGGACACCCGTGTTTTAGGGGATGATTAGCCAGCGACGTTTAAAGCTCTCCCTGCTGCTCTGGAGGTGTTCTCAGAGCAGCAGGGAGACTCGTCTAACCGCATGCATGAAAGTTTATTCAGTGTGCAATGAAAAAGCTGCAGCTCTGTTTCAGGTGGAGCTACCTGGACAGGAAGTGGGAGTAAATGAAGAGCTTGGATGTTTGCCAGCTGCATGGCGGGGTGTGAGTGCGGTGATGTGTCACGCACGTTCAGACGGCGGGGCGTGACTGAGTGATGAGGAAGAGCACGTCGGCCCAAACTCTAACTGCTCCTCTTCCTCTCCTCCCTCTGCAGAGCCTGCCTGGCCTCTCGTGACCCATACTGCATCTGGCTTCGGACCGGGAGCTGCGCCAACGTTGCGCCGGGTTTCAAGTACGTATTATTTCCTGTTTCTGTGTCTGTGCCGCTCAATCTCTTCCTTTTCTTTGCTCCGCCTCCTCTCAACCTCCAATCCAATCCAACAGCTAATAAAGCTCTGATGGCTCGAGCCGTATTTCTGCCCGCCTCGTACATCACGGATGTCGCCTCTCCGCCAGAGAGAGGACGGCGGGGAAACGTGGTGCCTGCACCATGTTCGTGTAAATCTGTGCCTGTAAAAGTTGGCAGGAGTTGAGCTGCTCGTTCTCTCAGAGAAATCAGGTGATTTACTCCGTCCGCTTCCCTCAAACACTTCCTGTTTCACCTCATCGCACAGGTGAAACAGGAAATGTGTTGACCTTTGAACCAGTGACAGCCTCTCAGGCTGCGTTCACACCGAACGCGATAGAGGCGAGCGAAAACGCCCTAAACGCCCCTAATTTGACGCGTGCACATTCGCACCTCAACGCGTGTCCAAGAAAAACCCATCGCGCCTCAAAATTGCATCTTTCCACGCGCGTGGACCGGAAATGTGGGAGGAAGTTGTGCCAGATGTGTTGTGCTGCAGATGTCCTCTGAATAAACACATTATCTTGTTAGCGGAAAGGTATTTGTACATCAGTGGGAAAATAGCGGGACAGTAGGCGGGCTTGCTAGCTTTTGCGCGGCTTTATCGGGTCAGTCTGAAAATTAAAAAGGAGAATGAAGGAAATTACCAGGTTGCCCGATCTCCTCACTTCTGTGCCTCCAAGCTCGGTCCTTTTTATTCCTGTCTCGGTAGAAGTAGCAGCTGGCATCATTTAGCTCTGGGTGATTAGCCACGGCAGTGATGAGTTTTTCCTCCATACTGAATGAAGAATGAAGGGCTTTGGTTTGATCTGCCCCTGTGACCTGGTTACAGCCACGTCACCGGCCTCCTGATTGGTTGTCGGGGCGCGATTTGACGCCGGAGTTCATATTTTCCAACTCCAGCGGTTGGCGCGGTACGGGCGTGTGCACAAAATGCAACACACAATCTGACACGTGTGGTTTTCTTCGCGAGTCAAACGCGCCCCACGCGGTACACTGACGCGCGTTTCACGGGTTTTGGCGTTTTCGCGGCGCAAATCTGCTTCCGCATGTTCGCCGGATACGCAATCGCGTGTCATCGCGCTCTTTCCATTGACTTTACATGTACACCTGACGCTCTGGCCGCCTCTATCGCGTTCGGTGTGTGCGCACCGTCAGGCTCACAATGAAGCTGATAAAAATCAGCTGTAGTTCCTCTGATGTCCAGCAGAGGTTCTCATGAACGCGTTTGCAGGCCTCTAAGAAAACTGGTTTAGTCTATGGAGCATTGGAGCATTTGTAGTAATCTGACCAATCACACAGCTGCTGTGAGTTTGCTGTGCTACGAGGCGGAGCTCCAGGTCTGCTCAATGAAATTTGAGGGTTTTGATTGGATGATACTCACAGGTATCTGTGTGTTGGCTGGAGCCTCCTGGTGAAAAGTGTTTGCTTGCTTCTCTTAGAAACCATCATACCAGCGCCAAGGTGATGTTGTCCATCTTTTATATACAGTCTATGGCCGTTTTGGGTTTTACTTTGAAGAGTGTTTACGGTGACGTCATCATCGTTAAACTGAAGACCGAGTCGGTCTTCTGCTCTCAGCTTTGTGTCACACAGTCTGCACGCTTTCCTCACACGCCTCATGTTGTACTTTCTTTCACTCTGAAAGTGTCAGGGATTAGCTGGAAACGTCGATGCTAATTTTTCCCTTCACACTCATTTGAGTGTGTGCTCTGTAGCACCGAGCCTCTGTGTGAGTGTGTGCTCTGTAGCACCGAGCCTCTGTGTGAGTGTGTGCTCTGTAGCACCGAGCCTCCGTGTGAGTGTGTGCTCTGTAGCACCGAGCCTCCGTGTGAGTGTGTGCCGCAGGGACATCTGCTTCGCTCCAAGCACACTTCATAAGAAAGGCTGGAGTCAGGAAGCTGCTCGCCTGGGAGCAAAACGCCGGCAGGGTGTTTGCACTCCGCCTCCTCCAGCTCGTCCTGCGGCTGATTTGTTTACATCCATACAAACGTGCAGACGGGCTCGATATGTTTCAAGTGTACGACGTCAGCTCATTATTTAAACTAAAATCAGTTTATCTGAGCTTTATTCAGCACAGCATACGAGGTATCATGTCACTGTGACGATGCTTACAGGCGTGTTGCCTCTGCACATACATGAGTGTAAGTTGGTCTCAAACAGTTTGTTTGTACCAGCGTGTGAAACTCAGAAACACCCTTCAGCTGCGATAACAGCTCTGCACACCAGAGGGCGCTCTGCAGCTTCCCTGCTGGCAGCACACAAACACACTGATCAGCTGATCCGAGCGGAGACACTTGTTGTGACGGTCACCAATACCTGCACACAGCAGGGGTTCAGGAAATGTTCATGTTTCATGTGTCAGAGAAGAAAACACTGGCTGAAATATTTGATTTTTGAATCGCCAGATATCGGTGTTATTGGTCAAATATCAGGCTGATCTATCGCTCTGGTATCAGACAGGTTGGAGTTTGTGGGTCTGTTTAGCCGTCGCTGTGCAGACTCGTTGCCCAGCTGCACTTCACTGTGGTCCACTCACACGCTCAGTGTCCTGAGCCGTCACACTGCAGACGCTGCAGGTGGTTATTTATGATGAGCATCATAGAGCTGACAGGAAATGATGGCGGCGATGATGGAGGCGCACACGGATGGTTTTGGTGTTTAGAGGAAGTCACACAGATGATATCTACCAACAGCAGCATGAACGACACACAGCGGGCGTTGCCATGCAGACGGAGCAGAGAGGAGGATTTAAATGGACGGGGTGAGCCGGCGGAGATGAAAAGGAGGCGAGGAAGGAAACGGAGAGTGAGGCGAAGCTGTGATGCAAGAGGTGGAAAGGAGGAAGATGAGAGAGGAGCAGCAGCACAAAGATAGAGGAACAGATCTGTGTCAGGACGACGTGCAGCCGGGTTTGTCGGAGAGATTCACGGCGCTCTGCGCTCTAACTCAGCACTTTGGTCGCCGCAGCTTTTATGAGGTTCGTCTTGTTTAAAGTCGGGGATGGACCACAGCGCTGACTCTGTGTTACGACGGTGTTTTGTAGGATGTTTAAAACGTCTTCCTGACGCGTCGTCAGCGAGGCGTTCATGTGCAGTCAGAAGTGTGGACGCTGAGCGTTGTTTTCAGAAGGATCAGAGAAAGAGTTTTGGTGCTGAGTCGTTCCACTCGCCTGTTTTTGTCTCATTATTTTCTCACTGCTCTGCTGAAACTGAAGCTGATGTTTTGGGCGTCTCATTGAAACCGAAGCACGCAGAACCCTCTGCAGCCTGAACTCGGCACACCTGCCGGAGGCTGAGCTGCAGCTTCTCCTCTCAGAGGTGTTCGTGCAGAGCTCAAGGAATTTCAGCTCCTCAAACTTCTGCTGAAAAGTAACAGATTCCCTCCGGGGAGAAGAAGGGATGAGGGAAGAGGAAGTTTAGCAGCTTATATAACTCCATGTGAAGACAGAAAATGGAGAAGCAGCTGCAGAATACTAAAAAAGGACAGCAGCAGGAGGAGGAGGAGGAGGAGGCAGGTAGAGAGCCAGTTAACTGAAAACATCCGTGTGGTTTAAAATCCAAACTGAACTCAGATATTTAGAGGGCGCTCTCAGAGACGGCCACGTTCACCCGCCCACTCCGCCCTCCCCCTGTGTCAATGAGACAATCGATGAAGGATCAGTGACCCTCACAGGTCTGCCCACTTTACTGTAACAACAACTGATGTAATAAAACTACAGCAGCTGGAACAGCTGGCTGGCTCGCCCTCAGGTGGGTGATTAACGTTGCTCCTGCAGTCTGTCTGCATCTCTTATAAAAGCAGCACGGCGTGTCGGTGTGAGGCGACACGCCGTGCTGGATTGAGACCTGCTCCGTGCTCTGGCCTCCTCACGGCCCAAACACCTGGAGGAGCAGACACACCTGAGCCGGCGCCGGGTCACTGAACAGTGATGGCGTGGTGGAATGTAGGACCAGAGCGAGGGTCGGCATCATGGTGCCTACTATGTTGGGACGTGATTGACATCCCGGCTGGGAAAGGTCACATGGAGGACCGCTCATCAATGACGGGCGGCAGTGGGCGTTGCTGGCGGTGGAGGCAAGCGTGAAATTGTGCTGGAACCACATGTTTATTAAAGCCAGCAGCGTTTCTGTCCTGGCCGTCAGTGTAACAGCGATGCTGTGGAAGCGCCTGCGTACACAATCGTGTTCCTCAGCCGCACAGGCCCGACCCGCCTCCACGCCATCAGCACCTAAATGCCATTCAGCATCAGCGGCGTTTTCTGGCTGACTGATGGAGTCTATTTCCATCCCCTCCTCCTCCGAGGCGCGCCCCTCTGTGTGAGCGAGGCGTTCAGGTGCCTGAGCGCGGCTGGGATTTATAGCGACCTCCTCCTGTTCTCGCTCCTCACTTACAGCTCAGCCCACGCTGGTGGAAGCTGGAGCGAGCGCGGGGGCGGCAGAGTTAGCGAAATGAAAACACGCGCAGAGGTAAATATAGAGCAACGAGGAAGCGAGAGCAAAATGTTTCATAATAAATTCAGTTTAACGAATGTTCTGCAGCGCCCGCTCCTCCATAATTCATCCAACTTTTTTGGGTGGTGTGGTTTTATCTCTCTGGCGTGCAGACGGTCTGAGCGGGGAAGGAGAGTGTGCTCGCTGTGTACACAGGAAGCTCTGCAGACACATTCCCACGTGTGACTCACGCCTGGCCTGCAGCAGGAGAGGAGAGCGTGTGGCGGCTTACTGCTCGGGCAGCGCTGTGGGTCTGTGTGACTGAGCTTCAGTGACCTCGTGAAGCTGAGGATGATGTCAAAGGTGTTCCACCGAGGTCCACCGCGCCCCAGCTCGGCTGAATTGCTTGACGGTATCTTCGCGCCTGAGACGCCGGACATTTCGCCGTCCTTCCCTCTCAGATGTAGTAAGAACAGGGACACAGGTGGGTGAGGGTGAGGTCACAGCGTGTTTTAGAGGCCTGCAGGTGTGTGCAGGTGACGCGTGAGGAGAACTCAGAGCCCTCGGGTGGTGTCAGGCCGCATCCATCACCTGCTGGTCGATCTCCATCAGACCGTGCAGCCGTGAACACACTGACACTGGGTGGAGGAGGTGGTCTCCGTCTCAGCTGAGCTCCTTCCTGTAGCGTTGTATTCTGGGATATGGAGTGCAGTCTTTTGAATTTTGAATTGAAATTTTATTTCAGTCAACAACAACAATAACAACAGATTATAATTTTACATAAAAGTACTCAAACAGTAACGGAAAAAGGAATAGGCTGAAGCCTTGTGGCTTATAATGATCCTATCCCTTACCCCATAGGAATAATCAAATCCTTAACCAAAAAAATAAATAGCATTGATAAATAAGTTACATAACAGTTTGAAAGAAATCAATGATAAATCAGTAAATTAAATCAACACAAAAATTTTTATCAAACCAAATTTCTATAACCCTGTATGATACAAATTTTTAAAATCTTCCTGAAAAATGTCAAAGAAAAACACATCTTCAGTTCATCATTAAGTCCAGTCCATAATTTCACTCCCAAAACTGACACACATCTATACTTAACATTGGTTCTCACTTTAGGTATTTCAAACTTATAAGACCCCCTCAAATCATATCTTGTCTTCTTCATGTGCTCCCCTTTGTTCCTCTCTCTGACACACCTGGCCCATAATAACATTGTCACATGGTTTCTGCTGACGCGTTCCGGTTCATTTAAGGTTTGAGAAGCACGCCTGTCTCAGCGCCTCAGGAAGCTCGCTGTGTTCCCTCTGTGGTTGTTCTGACAGTGTTGCATGTTTGGTCACATGTCGTTATAAACAGTGAACATTCATCCAAATGCTTCTTTTTGTGTGTTTGTCAGTAAGTGATGAATCCATAAATCTGACACAAAGCAGAGGAAGAGAATAAGACGGCGAGCAGCTGCAGGACAGCTGACAACCAGCAGACGTGTTGGCCGTACGGGCAGAGCGTGGAGAGCTGGAAACACGGCGTGCCAGATGAACTCTGGTGTGGGCTCAGCGCGATCGGGCTGATGGATGCTTCTGTCACAGATCGCAGCGGCGTGGCAAACCCAGCACCTTCTGGGCAAAGATTCCAACACCTGGAAACTTTGTGCCGGCTTCCTGTCGACGCTGGCTCGCTTGTCTTGTTGTTTGGAAGAAAAGCTTTGGGCGCCGGGCGCTGGGAGAGCGGCTCGGTAATAACTGCTGACAGATGTCAGATTTCCTGGTGAGCGTTTGAAGATGCTGGCCCGTCTGTCCGACTGCCGTTAACGTCAAGATTAAACCTGCTCTTGTCCACACCTTCACCTGAGGCCTTTGAAGCTCAGGGTCGCCTCCACGTGCACAGATGTAGAAGTCGGGCGTCCGCTGGTTATTTAGCTGTGTGTGTTTGAGCGGCACAGGTCGGTGAGGGGGGGACGCTCACACGGCTGGTAATGAGTCACAGCAGCTGGCAGAACAGCTGCTGAAAGCGGGTCGTACGTTCCTGTGTCCCGCCATCCGAGCCGGGTCGGGTCTTTGGCTGTGAACTGTGGGTCTGAGGAGGGCCCGCCCCTCCGCAGGTCGTGTCTGTCACGAGGCACTTGGAGGTCATCTTTTACGCCATCCTTCCACCATTTGATTGGCCCATCTCAAGCTGCTGAGTGTTTAGGGATGCGGTTCTCATTCAGCTTGGATACGCGTCGCAGCTTTCCTCTCATCGTCGTCTCCATGGTGATCATTCCTGCTGCCACCATCGTGACCCTCCAGAGCGATTGCTGTGGACGACCTTAGGCCTCGTGCTGAGGCCGGTCCTGTCTCACAGTCAGAGGAGTGTAGGACGCACACGGATGGTGTAAAGGCGGTGACATCATGGACGTGTGCGTGCGTCACACATGTTGTAGTTTCAGATTATTACCTTTGATCCCCGACTGAGAAGAAGTCAGTAAAAGCTGCTGATGGCCCGGGCTGAGGCTCTGAAACTGCACAGGTGACCGAAACGCTCTCCTGGGATTCATCAGACGTGTCGGTGATGCAGACAGCTGGGAGGAATGCATGCCGGGTTGGTTGGACTGGGAATGTTGGGAAAGTCGCTCCTGTTTGACGTATTTTATCTTTCTAACAGCCAACTGGTGTTTGTGTGGCGAGCGGCGAGGACAGCGTTGCTCTCTCCACTTTTTTGTCCTGCGTGGCTGTGAAATCCTGATTTGTTGCCTCTTTAAAAATGGATTTGAAGGTCAGGTGGAGGCGCTGGTGGTGACGGAGTCAGAGACGGTAAACAGCAGGGACAAAACGGCGAGCAGGAGATGCCGAGCGGAAAGTAAATGACTTCATTTACAGCAGCTGCAGCGAGACTCACGCCACGCTTTACTGACACTGTGTGTGTGTGCGCGTCTGTGTGTGCATGCGTGTGTGTGCGCGCGCGCGTGCCTGTGTGCGTGTGTGTGTGTGTGTGCATGCCTCTGTGCGTGTGTGTGTGTGTGTGTGTGTGTGAGTGTGCACGCCGGTGTGTGTGTGTGTGTGTGTGTTTCATGGTCACTTCTTGTCCCCGTCTGTCTTCGGGCTGGACGACCTTCCTCCCTTTAATTGGACGAGCTCCTGTGGCCTTCGCACAGAGCCGTGTGTTGCAGATGAACTGTGTGACAAAATCTGATTAAATGTTGTCCCAAGCCGTCATCTGCCCGTCACTGATTAAGCTCCCCGGCAACAGTAACCAGCAGCGCCGCGTCTGGTTGTGTTCGATGTTTTACCCTCCTGATTATCGCCTCCTCTCCTCCCTCTCCTTGTTTCGTGTCTGCAGGGCGGGGTTTGAGCAGGATATCGAGGGCGAACACTCGTTTCATCCGGACAGCTGCCGCGGTGAGATAAACCTGCAGGTTACACCCACAGTGTGAACGATAACAGCTGTATGTGTGTTTGCGTGGACCGAGGGTCCTGCTTATCTGCACGCTTACACCAGGCTGGTCCTATAGAAGGTCTCCAACTCAGAGACTGCAATGATCCCTGCAGACATCCACCCACCCACCCATCCACCCCTCATCCATCCATCCATCCATCCATCCACCCACCTGTCATCCATCCATCTATCCACCCACCCACCCATCATTCATCCATCCATCCATCCACCCACCCACCTGTCATCCATCCATCCATCCGCCCACCCACCCACACACCCACCCATCCACCCCTCATCCATCCATCCATCCATCCATCCATCCACCCATCCATCCATCCATCCATCCACCCACATACCTGTCATCCATCCATCCACCCACATACCTGTCATCCATCCATCCACCCACCCACCTGTCAACCATCCATCCAACCACCCACCCACACACCTGTCATCCATCCATCCACCCACCCACCTGTCAACCATCCATCCACCCACCCACCCACCCACCCACCTGTCATCCATCCATCCATCCATCATCCACCCATCATTCATCCATCCATCCATCCATCCACCCACCCACCTGTCATCCATCATCCAACCACCCACCCACCCACCCACCTGTCATCCATCCATCCACCCATCATTCATCCATCCATCCATCCACCCACCCACCTGTCATCCATCATCCAACCACCCACCCACCCACCTGTCATCCATCCACCCACCCATCATCCATCCATCCACCCATCTTTCATCCATCCATCCACCCACCCACCCACACACCTGTCATCCATCCATCCATCCATCCACCCACACACCCACCCATCCATCCATCCATCCACCCATCCATCCATCCATCCACCCACACACCTGTCATCCATCCATCCACCCACCCACCTGTCAACCATCCATCCAACCACCCACCCACCTGTCATCCATCCATCCATCCACCCATCATTCATCCATCCATCCATCCACCCACCCACCTGTCATCCATCATCCAACCACCCACCCACCCACCTGTCATCCATCCACCCACCCATCATCCATCCATCCACCCATCTTTCATCCATCCATCCACCCATCCACCCACCCACCTGTCATCCATCCATCCAACCACCCACCCATCCATCCCTCCACCCACCCATCCACCCACTCACCCACCCATCCATCCGTCATCCATCCATCCACCCACACACCCACACACCCGACATCCATCCACCCACCCACCCACACACCCGTCATCCATCCATCCATCCACCCACCTGTCAACCATCCATCCAACCACCCACCCACACACCTGTCATCCATCCATCCACCCACCCACCTGTCAACCATCCATCCAACCATCCACCCACCCACCTGTCATCCATCCATCCATCCACCCACCCATCATTCATCCATCCATCCATCCATCCATCCATCCACCCACCCACCCACCTGTCATCCATCATCCAACCACCCACCCACCCACCTGTCATCCATCCACCCACCCACCCATCATCCATCCATCCACCCATCTTTCATCCATCCATCCATCCATCCACCCACCCACCTGTCATCTATCCATCCAACCACCCACCCATCCATCCCTCCACCCACCCATCCACCGACTCACCCACACACCCACCCATCCATCCGTCATCCATCCATCCACCCATCCATCCATCCATCCATCCATCCACCCACCCACCCGACATCCATCCACCCACCCACCCACCCACACACCCGTCATTCATCCATCCACCCACCCATCCACCCGTCATTCATCCATCCAACCACCCATCCACCCGTCATTCATCCATCCAACCACCCATCCACCCACCCACCTGTCAACCATCCATCCAACCACACATCCACCCACCCACCTGTCATCCATCCACACACACACCCACCCATCCATCCGTCATCCATCTACCCACCCACCCACCCACCCACACACCTGTCATCCATCCACCCACCCACCCACACACCCGTCATTCATCCATCCAACCACCCATCCACCCACCCACCTGTCAACCATCCACCCAACCACCCATCCACCCACCCACCTGTCATCCATCCATCCATACATACATCCATTGATTCATTCTCTCTAATCCATCAGATCAGCTCAGCCCCTTTCAGTAGGTCTGATGAGAGGGGCCTGGGTTGAACTTTCAAAATAAGAGCAGCAGCACTGTAAGTAGAAGTCTGCTATGAGTGACATGGCATTGTTCAGTTCACTACTAAAAAAAAAGTGTTACCATGGCAACCTGTCCATGTGTGACCATATGTCAAAGTAACGAAGACGAAGTGTGACACTCAGGTCTATGCACAAACACTCAGAGGTACAGGAAGTGAAGTGGAGAATAAATGAGATGAATCTGTTTTATTTTGAATATGTGCAGCTGACGTGTTGGCCACGACACGGAACCAGGAGTCCGCCGCCGACTCCGCCTACGGTAAGAAACCTTTTGTTTTTCTGTTGTTAGTGTTTAGCAGCAGAGGGCTTTGGGTCCTCACAGTGACCGTATAAATATGACGTTTTGTGACCTTTGGTCTACATATGCATACGGGTTAGAGGTGTGTGGGTAAGGACAGGCCACAGGCCACAATATTAGACTTAGAGCTTAGAGCTTTTTATTGTCATTGTGCAGTTTCTTGCAGAGCGAAATTGGGTAGCTGGACCACAAAGGTGCTAAAGTAAGAAAAAGAGAAACCAATATACATCGAAGGTGGAAAAAAAAATAAATAAACAAATAGAATAAAATAAAAATAAATAAATTAAAAAGCAGTGTATATATATATATATACATGTGTGAGTGGAACTATATACATGGTGTATGTATAGGAACATTGAAACAGACTGGGACCAAAATAATTGCACTTGAGCCAAAAATATTGCACAGAACATGGAAAGACTGAGATATTGCACATAGATGATCAACAGCAGTGTCAGGGTGGATGTGTTGGGGAAGTCTTTACACACTCTTAGTTTGCATTAATAGTTCTGACAGCCCACGGGAAGAAGCTGTTCTTTAGTCTGTTGGTTTTGCACCTGATGGATCTGAGCCTTTTTCCAGAGGGCAGGATGTTGAAGAAGTGGTGGTTAGGATGGAGGTGGTCCTTTATAATCGCCCTGGCTCTGGAGAGACATCTTGAGCTGGCAATTAAGTCCAGGGAGGGGAGTGGACAGCCGATCACCTTCTCTGCAGTTCTGATGATCCTCTGTAGTCTCTTCTTGTCAGCTGTTGTGCAACCAGCGTACCACACAGGGATGGCGTGCACCAGCACACTCTCGATCGTGGCACGGTAGAAGGACACTAGGAGTTCAGTCTGCAGCCTGTTCCATCTCAGAACCCTCAAGAAATGGAGGCGCTGCTGGGCTTTCTTTACTAGGGCTGATGTGTTTGTGGACCAGGATAGGTCCTCGGATATGTGGGTGCCGAGGAACTTAAAGGAGGACACCCTCTCCACATAGTCACCTTTTATGGAAGGGGGGGGAGGATCAGTCCTTGTTTTGCGGAAGTCCATGACCACTTCCTTTGTTTTCTTAGTGTTTAGGGTGAGGTTATTGTAGTTACACCATTCTGACAGCCGCTGAACCTCATCCCTGTAGGCGTTGTCATCATGGGGATGTGATGAGCAAATACGTCCTGTTACCTTCTGCTTCTGACGCTAATGAAGGTCCAAGCACAGGATTACTTTAAGATTATTCAGATGTGAGTTTGAGCTAAAAAGTCTGTCAGCGAGCGTGGAACCTGGAGGACGTGACTCTGACGAACGTCATCATCTCCACTGCTAACGAGCTCCGGCTCGACCGGCCCGTGTTGACGTACAGTAGCTCGTCACTCGGTTTGACATCATTACCCTCGCTAGTTCCCAGCCCCGCAGATCAAACGCAGCTGCCTGCTCTGTATTCAGGCTGCAGCTCGCCTGCTACCTGCCTGTCAGGAGTCCTGCTGGGAAGCCGGCCGGCGTATTGTCATTCAGAGCGCAGGCAGACCCACGCAGTGAATCCATTAAGGCTCCGGGAGCTGCGTTACTGTGATTAAAGCCGGAGAGGGGACAGGCGCGCGCGCGTCGCTGATAGACGCTCTACTTGACACCAGGTGACTTCGTCTTTCAGGAGTGCCTCGAGTGTTCTCGAGAGGGGGCGGCGCGTCAGCAGCCACAATAGCAGTGATGAAATGGAGGAAGGTGAACGGAGTGGGTCACCGTGCTGCGAAGGCGACGGTGAATCAGGAGGAAGTGAGGAGATAAAGGAGCGCATACTAAAACATCACAGACGTAATCAGGTCTGAATGACGCCGTTATCAGCCTCATCAGAGCCGTCGGCGTGTTTTGTGGGACTCATTCCTGCAGCCGAGCGCGTCCTGACCGAGCACTTAGCTTAGTGACAGTCACCTGGCATCAAGCTGACGCTCTCTGAGTGGACCAGACGAAGCATGTGATTAAAAAATAAGACAGCAGTGGAGCTGAGAGAGCCAATCAGCATTAAGAATACCTGGCAGTCGCCACAGCTGAGGTGAGGTCACACAGGCCGGCTGAGCTCCTGTAGGCCACGCCCTATAAGTGACTGCAATGCATCTGCAAGCCACTTTGGAGCCCACCTCCACCCCAGCTGCTCTCATGATGTCACTGTTTTTTGGCTGTGAGAGTTATCACCTCTGTGTGTGCGTGTGTGTGTGTGTGTGTGCATGAAGCTGATATTAACATGTATGAGCCATGTGTGAGTCTCCAGTTTGAACTTGCAGATGTTTCCTCATTCACACGTCAGCCTCAGCGTGTCCTGTTTGTCGTGTCGAGTGAAGCTGTGTTTGAAATCAGGAGGACCCTGGAGTGTGACGAGCAGCATGTGAATGGAAGCCAGTGAAACGTCTGTTTTTCTGAAGTGCATCCGTGTGTGTGATGTTCGTGCACGCAGCAGTGCAAGCCTGATGCTGTGTGCATGCCGGCTGCGCTCAGGTGTTTGTGCAGCTTCAGCTCCGCCCCTCGTTTGCCTCCTAAATCGGTGAAACAGCAGCAGGAAGCGAGCATAAAGTCGCAGCCTGCAGTCATTTACACACCGGGTTAGAGAACAAAGACTTCTCCGTAATGAATACCCGTGTGCAGGCGGAGCTGCACCGCGCTGTGCGGCGATTAGCCCCGACTGACTGAAATGATTGCAGGCGTAGCAGATGCGAAGCAGCGGGGACGCTCCGACGTGCTTGCAGGGATTCGTCTCCTCACTCGAGCTAATCGTATCGTGATTAACTCTCATTTCAGTTTCAGGGTTTATTGACGCCTGCGGGGATCCCCCTGGCGGTTAACCGCACCGCAGATGCAGGGTGACTCTGTCCGTGCTCGCCGCCTCGCCTCTTTTTCACACTCACTGTGGAGCTCTGATTATAAGAGAGAGCTGCTGCCGCTGCTTTGGTGGCCTGATAGCAGGTACTTCCTTCATAATGGCGTCTGAACCATTAACTTCCTGGTGTCGGCCAGCCGGGCGTGAAGGACTCAGACAACAATGAATGAGTGATGTTTGAGCACACATTCATCCACAGCGCTACGCTAGAGTGGCTGTCGTTACTGTAATGACATCGTTTTGCAGGGAACGGTTCCCATAACGACGTTTTCTCTGCAAATTGGTTCTTTAATGCAGT